>NC_142165.1:30721488-31921488 GCF_029865625.1 Vigna umbellata | reverse complement strand
TGCCGCCACCACCGCTGCCCGGTCACGCTCCCAGGTTCGTCTTTACATCAATGAAGATGCTTATTACATCAATGATAATCTCTAACATTCTTATGATTAAAGAGCCTAACATTCTAAATATCATCACACATGCCCCAATCATCAGTTATTTTCTAGAATTTCAAAATAAAAAAGTGTTTTGGTAGTAAAATCCTTTATCCTTGATATGGATATAGATAGAAAAATGATGAGAAACACTTGAGCCATGCGGGAAAGATACTGTGAAAAAGGAAGAAGGGACAAAGTGAGAATATGAGAACTGTGATGTGAATCACACATGGCAGTGACTAATAGACACAAACACTCTTCTCTGCTTCTATTTCGATTCACTATGTATTCAAAGTGTTTCTCTTGTGTCTGAAACGCTTTGTCAAATTTGGTATACCTTCTTTCTCTTCTTGATGCTAAAAGGACTGATAAGTCGAACTACAGGAGAAGCATTCTTCTGTTAGGTATTTATAAATAAGACTTTTTCCTCTTAGTAATAAGAAATTGAGAAATTAGAAGATTCGGTGTATAGATCCCTTTATTTTGGAAAGATGTGTGATGGATGCTTGCTATGGGTGAGACGCATTGAACCAGAAAGCCAAACAGCAAGCGTTCCAGTGAGCAATGAAGGTAGCGGAATTCTGAAATAGATGTAGAGAATGGTATGGTTTCAGTGAAGAATGGAATGGGTTAGAACCTCTCAGCTCAGAGGGCCTTCTACTTTGGAAGGAAGCTAGAGGTAAGGAGAAAGAAAGTGAAGAATTGGGTTGACTCAAGAGCAAAGATAAGCTGGAATTTCATTTATGCAGCAATTAGACTAAGCTCAAAAGTGTCTACAAAAGGAAGAGGTCTCCTATTTATAGGAAGATAAGAGCCTCAAATCTGAAATGAAATTCAATCCAAAAGCAAATGGAAAAGGCGCCAATTTGCTTCAGCTCCAAACATGCCTCATTCCAACTCAGCAGCACACGTGAAACAACACCAATTCTGAATTCTTATTCCAACTCAGCAGCACACGTGAAAGCTGGGCTAGCTAGGTTATGAGCTTTTTTGATAGCTTTGGCAGCAAGCTTCTCCCTCCAAGCCTCTCTTTTCATGTGCTCAAAGGCTATGTTGGCAGCTGCTCCCTCCAATTTTATTAATCCTACAAAGCAAAGAAAAAAAATGTGCTTTTAATTTTGGAAAGAAGAATTAATGTAAATTACCTTCCATAGAAGCAAAATGGTAGGTGATCCTTCTTCCTCTTGAATCTTCTTTGCCATGGCTCTAGTAAGAGGTCCAATGTGTGTCTTAGATGGTCTTCCATCAGACCCTCCCTCTTGAAAAGGATCTGTCCTCATATCTGATTCAACCTGTTGATCATTCCCTATGAAAGGAATTAAGTCGCAGATGTTAAAAGTATGACTGACACCATAACTTTCAGGGAGATCTAAGATGTATGCATTATCATTTATCCTTTTGACCACCTTGAATGGACCATCTCCTCTTAGACTAAGTTTGGACTTCCTTTGAGAGGGAAATCTTTCCTTTCTCAAATGAAGCCAAACTAGGTCTTCTTTTTCAAAAACTATTTTCTTTCTCCCTTTGTTGTTGTATTCTGCATATTTTTGAGTTTGTTTTTCAATTTGGATTTTGACTTTCTCATGTAACTTCTTGATGAACTCCGCTTTAGAAGCACCTTCTTTATGAAGAAAAGAAGATGATTCTGGAAGAGGTAGTAAATCAAGAGGTGTGATAGGGTTAAAACCATAAACAACCTCAAAAGGAGAAAGATTAGTAGTCTTGTGGACTACTCTATTATAAGCAAATTCAATATGAGGTAGATGTTCATCCCAAGATTTGTTATTACCTCTTAATATTACCCTTAATAATGTAGATAAAGATCTATTTACTACTTCAGTTTGCCCATCAGTTTGTGGGTGACATGTAGTAGAAAATAGAAGTTTAGTTCCAAGCTTTTCCCATAAAGTTTTCCAAAAATGGCTTAGGAACTTCACATCTCTATCCGACACTATAGTTTTGGGTAAGCCATGCAATCTCACTATTTCTTTAAAGAAGAGTCTAGAAATATAGCTAGCATCATCTACTTTGTGGCATGGTATAAAATGAGCCATTTTACTAAAACGATCTACTACCACAAATATAGAATCATACCCCCTTTGAGTTCTTGGCAATCCTAAGACAAAGTCCATGCTTATGTCCTCCCAAGGGGTATTAGCTATAGGAAGAGGTGTATAGAGTCCATGAGGCATAATTTTGGACTTAGCTTGTAAACAAGCTATACATTTAGAACAATGCCTTTGAACATCTATTCTCATGTGTGGCCAATAAAATTTACTTTTCAAAATGTTTAGAGTTTTATCAACTCCATGGTGGCCCATGAGTCCTCCTCCATGACTCTCTTTGATAAGAAGTTTTCTAATGGATCCTTGGGGTATACAAAGTTTTCCTTTATTAAAAAGATACCCCTCAGAAAGATAGAATCCATCAAAAGGCTTCTTAAGACATGATGAATAAGTGGATGCAAATGTTTCATCATTTTCATATAACTCTTTTATGTCATCAAATCCTAATATTTGGGATCCTAGGGTTATTAACAATGCATGTCTTCTAGATAAAGCATCCGCAACAACATTAGTACTCCCCTTTTTGTGTTTGATGACATAGGGAAATTGCTCAAGATATTCCACCCACTTTGCATGCCTTTTGTTTAGCTTTGCTTGCCCTTTAATATACTTGAGAGATTCATGATCAGTATGTATTATGAATTCTCTAGTTACCAAGTAATGCTCCCAAGTTTTTAAAGCTCTAATGAGGGCATACAATTCTTTGTCATAGGTAGGATAGTTCAAAGTTGCCCCTCTAAGTTTTTCACTAAAATAAGCTATGGGGTGTCCTCCTTGTATTAGAACAGCTCCTATACCTACCCCAGATGCATCACATTCTAGTTCAAAGGCTTTGGAAAAATCAGGCAAAACTAGAATAGGTGCATGTGTTAACTCGTGCTTCAAAGTCTCAAAAGACAACTCTTGCTTATCACCCCAAAGAAAAGGTTTGTCTTTCTTGACTAGCTCATTTAAAGGAGCGGCTATGGTGGAGAAGTCTTTCACAAATCTTCTATAAAAACTTGCTAATCCATGAAAACTTCTCACCTCTCCTACATTTTTGGGAGTTGGCCATTCTTGTATAGCCTTGATCTTCTCTGGATCAACATGTACACCTTCTTTTCCAACTTTGAATCCAAGGAAAATCACACTTTCTTGACAAAAAGTACATTTGTCAAAGTTGGCAAAGAGATGATATTCTCTAAGAAGAAGCAAGACTTTTCTGACATGGTTAAGATGTTCTTGAAGGCTTTGACTATAGATTAGGATATCATCAAAGTAGACCACTACAAACCTCCCTATGCATTCTCTAAGAACATGGTTCATTAACCTCATGAATGTACTTGGAGCATTGGTCAAGCCAAAGGGCATGACTAACCATTCATACAAACCAAACTTGGTCTTAAAAGTAGTTTTCCATTCATCTCCCTCTTGAATTCTTATTTGATGATATCCGCTTTTGAGATCAATTTTGGTAAAAATGTTTGCTCCATGTAATTCATCCAACATGTCATCTAATCTAGGAATGGGGTGCCTATATTTGACAGTTATATTGTTGATGGCCCTACAATCTGTACACATCCTCCAAGATCCATCCTTCTTAGGAACCAATAACACAGGCACAGCACAAGGACTTAAACTCTTTTGGATCCACCCTTTATTCAATAATTCATTGACTTGTTTCTCTATTTCTTTTGTTTCCGTGGGATTGGTCCTATAGGCTGGCCTATTAGGAAGGCTGGCCCCAGGTACTAAATCTATTTGATGTTCTATTCCTCTCAAAGGTGGTAATCCACTTGGTACCTCTTTAGGAAATACATCATCAAATTCTTTTAAAAGTTTTTGCAACCCCTTTGGTAGAGAACCAAGTTCATGATTTATTGAAACAAGTGCCTCTTTGCAATAGAGAAGAAAATGAGGTTGTCCAAGAAAAAGATTTCTAGAAATGTTCAAAGTTTGAGGTTGGACAACTTCCTTATTTGAGGCATGGTTTAGGGTTTTCTCCTTTCCTTCTTTCCTACTTTTCTTTTCTCCATCCAACTTCTTTTTAAGAATTATTTGATCCTCTCTTACTTGTGAAGGTGTAAGAGGACACAAGATAATTTTCTTTCCCTTGTGTTGAATGGTGATTTTATTGGTGACTCCATCATGTAAAGCTTGCTTATCATATTGCCAAGGTCTTCCAAGTAATATGTGCCTAGCTTCCATTGGTACTATATCACAAACAATTTGATCTTCATATTTGCCAATGGAAATGGGTACTCTTACTTGTTCTTTAACTACTATTCCATCATCCTCTTTGATCCATTGAAGTTTGTAAGGTTTAGGATGAGGAGTAATGGTTAAGCCAAGCTTCTCTACCATTCTAGAACTACAATAGTTACAACAAGAACCACTATCCACAATCATTGAACATGTCTTTTCCAAAACTTTGCATCTTGTGTGAAATAGGTTCTCTCTTTGTGACTGTTCTAATTCTACATGTTTACTTTCCAGGAGTCTCCTTACCATAAGTAAGTCACCATCACAAGGTAAAGCTTCTTCTTCTTCAGAAGTGGATGTTTCAGACTCACTATATGGAGAACCCTCACTTTCACTCTCATGCTCAAGGATGTAAGTTGACCTTCTATTGCGGCACTCAGATGCATGGTGCCCTTTTTCCCCACATCTAAAGCACTTAGTCTCCTTACTCTTATGATCTCTTGAATGTTCTTTGACTTTTTCTTTTCCTCTCTCTCTCTCTCTAACTTCTTCATATCTTGGCTTGGTTAGACTACCCTCTGATAACAGTTGAAAAACTGTTATTTTCATGCTTGAAATTGATACTAAAAGCAACCTTTATACTTAGAAACTAGCTTGAAATCATGCTTTTCTTCATATTTTCAGAAATAAGAGAGCTGGACAGGTTTATGCTTGATTTCAGTGTTTTTGTGCAGGTTTTAAGGTGAATTTGGTGAAAGAAGTGAAGAAGGAGAGATATGGAATCAGAAAAGACATCAAAAAGTGCAAAAAGAGAAGCCGAAGTCACCGCTTAGCGGCAGTTTACCGCTGAGCGGCACTTAGGAGCTCACGGGAGGACCGCTGAGGGGCAAAATGGCCGCTGAGGGGAAGAAACGTGACACGCACTTACCGCTGAGCGGTACTTTACCGCTGAGCGGCACTTTTATGGGCTTGGACCTAATTTTCTGTAATTTACGAATAATATATAAGCTTTAGGGTTTCCTAGGGTTAGGGATCTTTGGCTGGAACGAAGCAAACACTTTCTCTTCCACCCCTTTGAAGGAGGATCTTGGATGTTGAGGCTTCCTCTTCACCTTTTTAGGGTTTTATCTTTCATTCTTTCATTGTAATTCATCTAGGTTCACCATGAATATGGTGAACTAAACTCTGTATGTTTGTTGGGGAATCAATGTAATCTTTTGAAGCTCTCATATATGGAATCTGTTTTTACATCTTTTAATTAAGACTTATGCTTTCTTTCATCATTAGTTAGGGTTTTTCCTCTTTGCGTAATGCTTGCATTGTTTAACTCATTCGATGCATGATTATTGGTTTTGTCGATACGGGCGCGTACGGGGAAGTCTAGATCCGGGGAATTTCTCCCAATATTATATTGGTTGTCGTTAAGCTCCTGCACTTATGAACTGATCATTAGGAATGCTAGGAATTGTATGAACTCGTGATTAGGGAGAAGCCTTCTTGAAAGGTACTTTAGAGAGTGGCATTAACAATGATGATTTGAATGTTGAATTCCTAAAATATATGAGAGTGGATAAGATGAAATTGACCCCCAACAACATATTCATACATATATTTCATTGAAAGTGTTTATCTTTTGCTTTTTGCCATTGATCAAAACTTCATGCATACATATTTAATTTTCGTCTTTTGCATATAAAATCCAAATATTTCGTCTTTAAGTCTTAGCTAATCAAGAAACCACACAACTAAACTAGGCCGTGAGTCCTTTGGGAAGAACGATACTTGGTCTTACCAAGTTTATTACTTGAACGATTCGGTCACACTTGCCGATTGAAAAACAAGTTTGTGACATCATATTTTGGTGTTCATAAATTTGTCCATCACCCTCCCTCTTATACTCTTTCTTATGGTTAGAACTATGAGGGTAATCTTTCTTGGTGAAGCTTTTCCTCTTGAGTTGTTGCTCTACCCTCACACAAAGTTGGACTAATTCATTGAGATCATTGTAGGGTATAAGTTCAACCCTATCTCTTATGTCATAGTTGAGTCCACTTTGGAACCCAACAATTGTTATCCTTGGTTCCTCTCTTATTCCAGCTCTCAACATAAGCAACTCCATTTTCTGCCTATACTCTTCAACACTCATGTTTCTTTGTTGGAGTTTGTGGAGCTTATCCATTAATTCCCTATCATAATAGGCTGGTACATGTCTTCTTCTCAAGGCGGTTCTCAACTCATTCCAATATCTGATGGGAGGTAGGTGTCTTAGCCTATAATCCTTGACCAAGGCTGTCCACCAAATTAAGGCATAGCCTTGAAAGCTTAGAGAAGCCATGGTGACTCTCCTTTCATCATCTATTTGGTGGCACTCAAACATTTGTTCAACTTTCATTTCCCATTCTAGGTACTCTTCCACATCATCCTTTCCGTGAAAGGAAGGAAGATCAATTTTGGGCTCTCTTGGATGGTGCTCTCTAACTCTATGATGTCTTCTAGGAGGCCTTTGGTAGTGGTCATCATTGTGGTGACTACTATATTGCTCAAGCTCACTATGAGAAGATAATGATTCTTCTCTTCTCCTATGGGAAGATCTCTCTTTCTTTCTGTCTTGATTAGTCAAAAGTTGACTAATCATGTCTTTGAGCTCACTAATCTCTCTATCCCTTTGTTCAAATTTTTGCTCAAATTCCTCCCTTAAAGAACTCTCACTATGGGGTTTCAAACTTCCTTGCACACTTGATTGACTCATTCTTGTCAAAGGATAAGGTTTTCACAAAGTTTTCAAAATATTTGACAAGTAATGAGTGAAAAGATTTTCACAAGCTTTCTTTGTTTTTGGTGAAAAATTTCTAAAGAGATTCTAGAGACAAAAGATGTTTCTAAGTAGCTCCCAGGAAGAAGAGGTGAGTCACAAATGGACAAGCTTAGAAACCAAGTTCTTCCTTAGCCAGAGTTTCCTTAGAGTTATCTTTTACCTTAGTTTCTAAGTAGAAATTCTTCAAATTCTTTTCAAATGTTATGAAATGAACCTAAAACCAAAGAAAGGTTGACTAAATGCTATGCAATCCTATATACCACGGAGACTTAAAAAAAACAAACAAAAAGATTAAGCAAGAAATTAAAGAAAGCAATAAAGATGCAAGAATGTAAATGTTAGACGGCCCTAAGTGAAAGTGCAAGTGACACTTGGAGCCCCTTGACACACTTCCACACTAAGAAAACGAAATTGGACTATTACAATGTTCAATTGTGAACTTGGAATTGCTTCAAGAGCATTTTTCCAAGTAACTTGGCTCAAAAACAGCAAAGAAAAAAAATACAATTTCAAACAGCAAATTCCGTGATATTTGGTGTAAATAAACTTGAAATGAGGCCTAGAAGTAATGTGAGCTTTGTCTTCTTGCTGCTGCAGAAAGCTACTCAAAATGAAGGTGTGAGTTGCTCTTTTTCCAGGTTTGAAATGCTACTGTAACAGAGTTTTTCAGCTGCTGGACAGTGGTGTTTGGGCTGCTGTTGAGTCTTCCTTCTTGCTCCACATCCAAGTCTCAAACCACTTCCTAAAAGGCTACCAAAGTAGGAGTAGGTCTCTGGTGCTGGATGCCCCAAACAGCTTGCACACACACTCCAAAACTCATTAGAAATCACACCAAACAGATTAAAAATCTGCACCAAATTTCTGCACACTGCACCAGTATAGGCTGCTGTATTGAACACTTTAAATGCCAAAAAATAGACACAAACAATTGGACAACACACAAATGAAAGTAGGTACACAAGATGAACTTATCAAAGGCACTAGAATGGATGAAGAAAGCAAGAAAAACACAAGCACAACTCAGAAATTATTCCAAATGCAAACTGTTTGATAATTTTCAGAAGTGTTTGATAAAATGCCCCAATGAATTTCAGATTTTGTTTTTGATTTTTCAGGGCCTGTAATCTGGATTGGTTGGTTCTAACAGCTTTTTAACACTTGATACTTCTTCTTTTGATCATGTATTTTCATTTTTAAACATTGAACCAGCTTTTTCACAATCCAGCAATGAATTTTACACTAAAATTACCAAAACAGTGGCTGGAAAACAGAAACTGCACTAGAAAAATGAACTAAAATGGTGGTTTTGGAACCCAAAATGAGTAGCAGTGTTTCAGCAGCTTGGATGAATGTTCAAACAACTTTTATTCATGATATTAAACATGTTTAAACTCTTAAACAGCTGAATTAATGCTTACTACTCAAATTCACTGGTCCACTTCCAATTTTAACTCAAAATTGATGGTTTAAGTATCCAATCTGCATATAACTTCAATTTTGACCAAATGAACAGTATTAGCAACTTTTAATCATCCATTTAGACTTGTTCAAATTGTCCAAACACACAGAAATAGCAGGATTCGAAAATCACCCTTGCTATGGCCAAATTATGCAGCAAAAACCATCAATGAACCAACCAAATTTAGCTTTTCATGGAATCAAAACTGGACAGCAAAGGCAATGACTCTAAGAAGTGTATAAACACAGATCTAAGCTAGATTTAATATGCTTAGCATGACCAAACTCAGATTAGACCAAATCAAGTATATTAGCACGGTGAAAAGCTAGAAGTTCAAGCTGAAATGGTGAATGGTTAAGGATTTTGAGCAACCACACTATGCATATTGCATTTTAGTGCTTGTTTTGGTTTGCTATACCTTAAGACACATTCAACAACATTACACAATGTTGTACCAAGCTCCAGAATCAAAAGAAAACCACTGAAACAGTTTTAGAATTTTAGCACCAGATTTAAATTCTGTATCAGAATTCACAATGGAAAACAAAACAGAATTGCATTTTGATGCTTCAGCTTGTATAACCCAGGCTAGATCAAGTCCTCATTGCCTTATTTGGTATATATACAACTTGTTTAGCACTTGCAAATCAATTAAAACGAAATAATTCAGCAGAAAAGAAAACTGAACAGAGACAAAAAAATACTGCAACAGTAAATTGCACAAGACTTAAAACAATACAGAATTGAAATGTAAAGCTGGAAATGACCCAAACAAGAAGGTTTCACCGATTAAAATGAAAGGACAATATAAGAACACAAAGGAAACTAAAATTGAATGACTGGAAAAGCAATACAGAATTGAAAACAACAGCAAAACAGAAACAGAAACAACACAAACTGGACTGAAAACAGAAACAGAAATAGCACAAACTGGACTGAAATTAAACAGCAGAATGGAAAGGCACTTAGCTATGGTTTGCGTGGACAACCAGAGCTCTGATACCACTTGATGGATGCTTGCTATGGGTGAGACGCATTGAACCAGAAAGCCAAACAGCAAGAGTTCCAGTGAGCAATGAAGGCAGCGGAATTCTGAAATAGATGCAGAGAATGGTATGGTTTCAGTGAAGAATGGAATGGGTTAGAACCTCTCAGCTCAGAGGGCCTTCTACTTTGGAAGGAAGCTAGAGGTAAGGAGAAAGAAAGTGAAGAATTGGGTTGACTCAAGAGCAAAGATAAGCTGGAATTTCATTTCTGCAGCAATTAAACTAAGCTCAAAAGTGTCTACAAAAGAAAGAGGTCTCCTATTTATAGGAAGATAAGAGCCTCAAATCTGAAATGAAATTCAATCCAAAAGCAAATGGAAAAGGCGCCAATTTGCTTCAGCTCCAAACATCCCTCATTCCAACTCAGCAGCACACGTGAAACAACACCAATTCTGAATTCTTATTCCAACTCAGCAGCACACGTGAAAGCTGGGCTAGCTAGGATATGAGCTTTTTTGATAGCTTTGGCAGCAAGCTTCTCCCTCCAAGTCTCTCTTTTCATGTGCTCAAAGGCTATGTTGGCAGCTGCTCCCTCCAATTTTATTAATCCTACAAAGCAAAGAAAAAAAAATGTGCTTTTAATTTTGGAAAGAAGAATTAATGTAAATTACCTTCCATAGAAGCAAAATGGTAGGTGATCCTTCTTCCTCTTGAATCTTCTTTGCCATGGCTCTAGTAAGAGGTCCAATGTGTGTCTTAGATGGTCTTCCACCAATGTGTCTGCCAAAACATAGTGTGTTATTATGTTATCCCTTTGTTCTTATCTCCTCCATTCAATTCACCTCATTTCCACCGATGAAGCTCTTAACACGTGTCATAAAAATACCACACAAAACGTGTTGATTTGCTAATTCTCCATTTCTGATGACTCATGCCAAGCATATTCCTTTCTTCCATCGCGTGTCATACTCTTTTTTCTTCGTTTCCCTTCTCTCTATTCCTTCTTATACAAGGATGTTTATATATTACATACACATATATGAGCACATGCTTTGCAAGTGGTGATCATTGGATTTTTGTTACCTCACTTTTAATGTATATGATAAAGATGCTTTGATAGATTGTAGGAGCAGAAAATCCAGTTTTAATGTCTACAGCTGAGCAGATTTTTAGTGCTGGTGGGAAGAGGATGAGATCAGCTCTGGTGTTCTTGGTGGTAAGGGCAACTGCAGAGCTACTTGGCTTGAAGTAAGCACACAACTCTCTATCTCTCTCTCTCTCACACACACACACACTCACAAGTCCACACGTACACACAAAGGCATAACCACACGTTCTTTGTCTCATCTAGTACATCATCATCTATCAAACTTGCAGTTATGCTTCTTCATATCCATGACATAATCTTTTTTTCTCCACAACCATGTTCTCTTTTGTATATACATGTGATGAAAACTTTCCTTCACCAAACTTGTAGTTATTCTCTTAACCTTCTAAATAAGCCAAGCCAGCACCAGCTCCATGATTGTTCTATGTATGAGCATATGTGCTATATTGTGCTTTCAAATTCATTCACTTCTTATTGTAATATGGAGAAGCACAACCATTACAAGGGAGGCACAACTGTTATAGGGAGAAGCATAACCATTATAGGGAGGCACAACCACACCAAAGTTGGTCTTACAACTCATGAATGTAAAGGGGCTTACCATATCTCATGTCAAAAGCCACCTTCAGGTTACTCTATTCTCCACAACCACGAATAAAGTTATGGGTTTCTCTTTCTTGTTTAATTTATCTATTTTGAAATGATAAAACAATTTCCTGATAAAGAATGCAACTCCTTCATAATTTATTGTTCGTGTTAAAGTTTCAAAATGGTTAATTGTGTATTGATGACAAATGTACAGGAGCATGAAGCAGGAGCATATGAGTGAAGGTATATAATTGCACTATGCATTAGTTACTTATGAGCAAGTTCTCGTGTCACAGATGTATGCATCATGTATAAGGAAGATATAGATAGGTGCAGACTACGTTAGACATTTTGTTTGGTTCAATAGAGGAAATTAGATCTATAAACACTGAAAAGAATAAATAAATATATACATATTTTTGTTGATATGAATGCTGGAATAAGCAGACTGGA
This sequence comes from Vigna umbellata, assembly GCF_029865625.1. Classification (NCBI taxonomy): domain Eukaryota; kingdom Viridiplantae; phylum Streptophyta; class Magnoliopsida; order Fabales; family Fabaceae; genus Vigna; species Vigna umbellata. The sequence continues at coordinate 31,909,745 of NC_142165.1, read as the reverse complement.
AATTTTACCAAATTGTTTGATCATGGGCTGAGCATGTTGAACTCTGAATGAAGTGTTGATTTAAGTATTAATCTTCAAAATTCTACATGATTAATCCGTCTTGAATCATTGCTTGTGACTATAGAATTCCATTGCTTATTACCTTGCAGAATCAACAATTCAATGCAACTTTTCTGGAACCAATTATGTGCAGATTTAGACCCTGTCCTGTTTGTTAATTCACTTGTTGTTGGGATTTAAAATCTTTTATGTGCCTACTGTCATAAATCATCTTAATTGAATGTTTGCTCTTGAATGCCACATAGCTGACTCATTCCAAATTAGGTATATATGTATCTACTGAGTGTTGTCTAAATGTGCATGAGGTGATTTGTTTGGGAGTAATTAGACTCGTACCTCAACTTGTTTCAACTGCTAAAGCATCACTCAGTTTTTTACAAATTGAATACAACACTTAAGTCCCAATTCTGAATTCAATGTTGAATTAATGGAATAGGTAGTTTTTGCATAGAATCACATCTAACTTGAATATGGTTGATTGTGCATTTCCATTTGTCTTTGTTGGACTTTGGTGTGATCTATTTGTGCATATTACTCTAGGAAAGTTGCAAGAAAAGCAACCTTGCAGATTGCAATAAAGATTGGTGAGCTGAACCCGTAAAAACAAGAAACAACAACCCTTCCTTTATGAGTCCTTGCATCTGGAACAACAGTTTGCTGGAAAACAGCTCATGAGTGCATGCGTTGATGGCTAGGAAATTAAGGGAATTTGGATTTATGAGCATTGGATAACTAGTGCAGCGAATTGCAAATTTAGAGCGACTTGGATCTTTTCTCCACATCCATTGTACAAAGCCGAGAGAAAAGGGAGGATTCTTTTGAATAATTTTTTCCTAATTGATATCTATGTCAACAAGGTGCACCTACTGAGTTATGAACTGAGTTATGAATTATGGCTATCAGGGAGTCTGTTGCGTAATCCATAGTCACATTTATGATCATCTCTCCCATCTATTCTTTTTCTCTTTCTGTAGTCTCAAACGTGTGGAATGATTGCTTAAAAAAAAAGACATACTGCCTCGGTTCAGAGGGAACTGAGGCATAAAATCTTGCGAAAAAAAATATATGAAAAATCTACTTTTTGCCTCGGTTCACATCCGAGACATAAAGTTGTGGACTTTTTGCCTCGACTGTATATGTCTCGGTTCAAGAACCGTTGCCTATGGGCGAAAATAACCGGTGTCGTTTCCCCTAACTGTACTAATGTAATGTAGGTATTACAAACGAATTTAAATATGGATTTTAAAAAATGAGTTACATACATATTTTATATACGGATTTTTACTTATCGATTTTATGTATATAAAAATCGTAAGAAATTTAGGCGTGTTGTGACGAGAAAATATGAAAAAAGATAAAATCTGTATGTAATGATATACAATCCGTATGTAAATAAAATCAAATTTTACCTTCTGATTTTACATACAGATTTGAAAAATTATTTATTAAAATCAAATTTTCCTTCTTAGGATGACCCTCTTCTCCAACTTTTCTCATTTTCGAAACTTTTATCTAACCTAGTCAAGAAGCATTGTTTCTGAAACTTCATCCCCAAATTTGTTTATCTCTCTAATTTGAAAACGAAGAAACCCTCACTACAACTCTCCAAAATCAATCATTCACTCACTCACCCTTCCTTCTTCCTTTTTCTCGGATAAAAGAAACCCCCACAAACCCTTCCTTTTTCCTTCTTCTCAGATAGAAGAAACCCTCACATGAATTTGTCTCCCAATCTCACACCCTTGTTTGTTTCTTCTTCATTCCTCGTAACAAAGAAACCATTGTCGATTTTCGTGAAACATTTATCGAGCTCTAGATGTGGTGAAAACACTAACCAATGTCGATTGCATATTCTAGGTGCTTCTTCTTCTTTCTTCATTTTTCATATGGCCCTTAATAATGCCTCTTATGTTTCCTTTTCCTATCTATGGCTTTTTCTCTTTTTAAATCCACTAATTTAATGTGCTCATTTTTTTTGAGTTGTACTTTAATTCAAGCTTTTTCTCTAGGGCATTGACCAAGGCATCAGGACGCTAGAGAAGGCAATGTAGACAGAGTTGCCAACATGGCCCACCATGAAGGTGCGGAAAGGGGCGGCATTGGCCTGGGTGTAGAGTCATCATGAGGTGAAGAGAAGCGACATTGAAGAGATGAGCAAGGCGAGTATCTGACGAGACTCAAACTTGTCATGGAGTAAATGATGGGACTCAATTGCTTCGACTGTTCTCAAAATTTTTTTTAGGTTTTGATTATTCTCCTTTTTTATTTTTTAATTTTTCTTTTGGAAAAGTTAAGAAAGAGTGAGAACATATGGTGAAGCTTCGTTGGAAGCCATGTCGATGGAATAATGATTTTTTTTCTTTGATCACTACTACACAACAGGCTTTTTAAGTTTTTTAAATTGGACTTTTTAAGTCTGTTTTACAATAAACATAGATTCACTATATTTAAATTTTAAGTCTGTTGTTGACTATGTACAGACTTAAATTTTAAGTCTGCTCTTAACTAACAGACTTAAATCCTAAGTCTGTTATTCACCAACAAACTTAAATTTTAAGTTTGTTATTATCCAATTTAGATTTTCATACATTTGTAAATAAAAATGTTAGTGAATTTAAGTCTATTGCCACCATAAAAATTTTAATTTGTTCTTTTAATTTTATTTATTTAATCACTAAACCAAAATATGAAATAAAACAAATTTTTCAAAACATAATATACATTTCAAATTGTTCAATTCAAGTACATCATAAAGAGTTCCAAAATCAAAATAAATGATAAGCTATGTAACATAAAATGTGTACTGTAAACAAAAGTCTAACTTCAACTTTTAAGTCTAGAAGTAATCTAAACAAAACTTAAACAACACCTAATCAAAACTTAATTTTCATGTTGGAGGAAATAACTTGTCCATTGATGTGTTATTTCGGTGATGACCTCCTTTGATATTGGTGATGGATCATCAAACACCTAAAACAAACAATGTTATTATGTAGTTGTGTACTTAAAACCGTATAATTCATGCACTGGTTATAAGTGTTTACCGTTGTCTTATTATCATAAATTTTTGTATGAATGATACCTTTGATACATCACATAGTATTCACATTCCCATGAACTAATCTGCCTATTGCACTATAATAAAAGAAAGGAAAATTAAATATAATAAATAATAAAATAAAGTGAAGAAATGTACCAAAAAAAATTAAGATATTTTTTTTTCTTCACACTTATCTTCTTTAGTACTAAAGTTGATCGTTATTGTTTCTCCTTATTGCTCATTTACCAAATATTGTTTCATCTCTTAAAAAAAATAAAAGAAAAAAAATAAAATCTCATTATTATAAGACAAAAATAATAATGATCCACAAAATTGGCAAAGAACAAGTGTTCAAACTATAACTAGTTAAAAGCATGAAATAAAATATATTCAAGATAGAAAGAATAATGTGTGGCAGGAAATAAAACAATACTTACTACACATAAAACTCTAAAAGCCTCAACAAAAATAATCAAGATAAGAGTCATTATTCTTGAGTGACAGGATCCGTTCCGGTAGAATGGCTAATGAAAAATTATGCACAAACATATCACTTTGTTGCTAATGGAAAATAAGTCATTAAAATTGGATCACGTAAATATTAAACGTTGCTAGACATTGTTGCAACCATTTATAATTATAATATCTTATGACAACTATAATACTTTATATAATAGTGGATCCAGTTATATGTGCTTAAAGAGAAGATTCTATACTGACTTGGTGATTACTTACTAACTTATTGGGAAAAAAACTACCTACGATATCTGCTACGAAATAAAAGTAAACTAGCATGGCCATATATTAGAGTTTTTTTTATATGTTACTAATAATTTGTTAATGTTCATTAAAATTACTAAATTAATAAAATGTTTATTATCTGTTTTTAGAAGTTTAGGGACCTATCCAAAGGAAGGGTAGCAACAACACAACTAGAAAAAATTGCTTATCTACTTACCCCATGCCAGAAAAGGCATCTTGCATCCCACTTCTTAAAAACATAGAGAGGTGTCATTAATTATACTATCAGACCAAATATGAATCCAATCTAATCCAAAAGCTTTTACGTAAGTTAGGGCAAAGAGTGTGAGTCCAACCAAGGGGCCAAGCATGAGGTTTATTATACTATCAGACAGATATTTATCATTTTGAAGAGTTCCCTTTAGCCCAGCTGCGAAATTTCGTCATAATTCAAATCCTTATCTGTTAGGAAAAGAGAAGAGATATGAGCATTAAAAAGAATAGAAAAAATGACACAGTTAACCAAGGAATAAAAAATACATGTGCTAAAATTATGAGACAATTATGACACATTTAAGAGAATTAATTGTTTCCTTATCAGCTAAAAGGAATAAAAATCAATAATATTCTAATCTCCCTTATATCAGAAACTAACTCTAAGGGAATAAATGTATGATAATATCTATAGTGAGATCTATAATTTTGAAAGCTAGGGTCATGGATATGTTTGTAAGCTGCAAACGGTTGAGAACAAGGGTAATAAAGGAGAGAAGAGAGAAATAAACAACACTAAGAAGTATTTATTTTGGTGCATTTGTAAACTTTACATAAGCTTTCTTATATAGCAAAGTGAAGAACACCATCTCACAATACTAAACAATGTGGGACTAAAAACACACTACAAAAACTTAATCAAACTACACAAAAAAACTAACAATTCTCCCACTTGGAGTTTGATTACCGCATAGTGTAATTGCCTTCATCATCAGTTATTCTTGAAGGGCAATTGAGGTACTGCAAAGCCTCAATTTTTCTGTTGTGACAACCTTTGTCAACATATCCGTTGGGTTCTTACTTCCTAGTATCTTCCTCAACGTTAGTACTTCATCCTCAAGCAGAGATCTGATGAAGTGATAACGGAGATCAATATGCTTCGTTCTGGAGTGAAAAATTGAATTTTTAGCCAGATGTATTGCACTTTGACTATCACTATGCAAAACAGTCCTTTCTTGATGAATCCCAACTCTGTCAACAATCCTTTAAGCCATATCAATTCTTTACTAGCTTCTGTTACTACTACATATTCAGCCTCTGTAGTGGATAGAGCAACGATCTTTTGTATTTGTGACATCCAACTAACAGCTGTAGTTCCAACAGTAAATATGTAGCCAGTGGTACTTCTTCGATAATCAATTTCTCCAGCAAAGTCTGCATCTACGTAACCTTGTACTTTTAGTTCACCTTTACTAAAGCACAAGCACTTCTTCTTAGTTTCTCGTAGATATCGCAAAATTCATTTCACAGCTTCCCAATGAGCTTTACCTGGATTTGACATAAACCTGCTTACAACTCCCATTGCATAGCCAATATCTGGCCTTGTGCATACCATCGCGTACATCAGACTTCCAATGGCTGAAGCATACGGAACCTTAGCCACAATCTCTTCTTCTTCTTTTGTCTAAGGAGACTGGTCCTTGGATAGACGAAAATGACTAACCAAAGGAGTACTGACTGGTCTGGCCTTGTCCATGTTAAATCTCTGCAAAACACGGTTGATGTACTCTGCCTGAGATAACTGCAAAACTCCTTTTTGCTTATCTCTCGTGATTTGCATTCCAAGAATCTTCTTTGCTGGGCCTAAGTCCTTCATGTCAAATTCTTTTGACAAATGCATCTTCAAATTTTTGATGTTTGTTATATATGATCCTGCTGCTAACATGTCATCAACATAAGTAGCAAAATGACATAGTTGGACTTGTACCTCTTGAAGAAACAACAATGATCAACATTGCACTTCTAGAAACCTTCCTTGTGCATGAAGCTTTCAAACTTTCTATACCACTGTCTTGGAGCTTGTTTCAGGCCATACATGCTCTTCTTCAATTTGGACACCATGTTTTTCTTCTTTCCTTCTGAAAAGCCTTCAGGCTGGTGCATGTAAATCTCCTAATCTAGATCTCCATGAAGAAATGCAGTCTTCACATCTAATTGCTCTAGGTAGAGCTCCTCACTAGCCACAATACTTAGCACAGTCCTGATAGTATTGAGCTTGACAATTAGAGCAAAGATTTCAGTGTGGTCAACTCCTTCTTTCTACTGAAATCCTTTGACAACCAGTCGGGCCTTGTATCGCTTGGAACCATCATGGTCTTCCTTCACCCGATACACCCATTTGTTGTGAAGTGCTTTCTTTTCCATAGGTAACTCAACTAGTTCCCATGTCTGATTTGATATCAAAGACTTTATCTCGTCTTTCATACCAAACTCCCACTTGTCGACATCCGTGGTTTGACAAGCTTCCATATAATAATCAGGCTCCCCTCCATCAATCAGTAACATGTAGTCTATGTATCTCCTGTTAGGCACATGGGGCCGAGAGGATCTTCTCAATACAGGAGTTGGAGTAGGAGGTTCTGATTGCTCATTGTTTTCTTCATTTGATTCCTCTGGCTGAGGATTCCTCAATATAGGACTTTCTAGGATATCTTCCACCTCTGCATAAATTGGTTCACTCGTTTCTGAGTTTCTGGTGCCAGTATTATGCATGTCCTTGTACATCACTTTTTCATTGAAGATTAGATCTCTGCCGCGGATCATCTTTTTGTTTTCATCATCCCATATGCAGTAGCCAAACTCATCTTCACCATAACCAAGAAAAGTACACTTCTTTGATTTTGGATCAAGTTTGTTTCTAACTTGATCGTTGATATGCACATATGCTACACAGCCGAAAACTCTAAGATGTGAGAGTTTTACCTCTTTTCCGCTCCATACCTCTTCTGGTATCTTGTGCTCCAATGGTACCGATGGACTTCGGTTGATCAAGTAAGCTGTTGTGTTGACTGCTTCTGCCCAAAACTGTTTTGGTAAGCATGACTATACACGCATGCTTCTGGCTCTTTTAGTCAACGTTCGATTCATACACTCAGCTACACCATTGTGTTGAGGCGTACCTGGCACGATTCTCTCCATTCTGACTTCGTGCTCATAGCAAAACTTCTTGAATCTTGTGTCTACATACTCACCACCATTGTCGGATCTGAGCTTCTTAATCTTCAATCCTGACTCATTCTCCACCATAGCTTTCCAAATCTTGAAAGCTTCAAATACTTCAGACTTGTGTTTCAGAAAGTAAACCCATACCTTTCTGGAGTGATCATCAATAAAAGTCACGAAGTATTGCTTCCCACCAACGGATGGGACTGTCGTTGGTCCCCAAACATCAGAGTGGATAAGCTCAAGCTTCTCTTTCTTTGGGGTTCTTCTACTTGTCTGAAAGCTGACTCTCTTCTACTTTCCAAGTATACAGTCTTCACACATGTCAATTTCTACTGACTGAAGACCTGGTAACTTTCCTTTTGAGTGCATGACCTTCATCCCTTTCTCACTCATATGCCCAAGTCTTTGGTGCCATAAATTGGGATTTTCATTTGCTGCAACTACAATCAAATGACATGCTCTTGCTGTCTTGTAAAGAGTACCACTCTTTCTACCTCGAGCAATTGTCATCGCACCCTTTGAAATCTTCCAAACAGCACCCTTCACTAGTTAGCTGGCCCACTAAGATTAAGTTCTTCGTCAGGTCGGGAATATGTCTGACATTTTTCAATTCCCATACAGACCCATTTAACTTAATCTTTACTACACCTTTACCTACAATCTCACATGACTGCTCATTACCAAGGTAAAACTTACCAAGGTTTCCAAGAACATAATTCTCGAATAGTTCTTTCTGTAAGGATGCATGGAAGGATGCTCCAGAGTCTAACACCCAAGACTCTTCCTTGTTTTCCAACGAACATATCAGCGCATCATCTCCTCCTGAGGTCGCAGCAACGTTTGCTTCATCTTTCACCTCCTGTTTCTTTGAGGCACTCCTGCATTGATTTTTGTAGTGACCAGTCTTCCCACAATTCCAACATTCGATAGTTTTTGATTTGTTAGAGCTTTGATGATTTCTGGATTTGGACTGCCTCTCCTTTGATTTGTCGCGTCCGGTTCCTCTGGTTGAACTTCTACCTCTTCACTCTGTATGCAATACTGAAGAGGTTGTTGATTCACCCGTATCTATCCGGCGGACTTCTTCACTGAGGACTAAGTCACGAACATCAACAAACTTTAACTTGTTGCTTCCTGAGGAGCTACTCAAAGCTGTGACAATAGCATTCCAACTTTCTGATAGGGAAGAAAGAAGTATTAGAGCTCGTACTTCTTCATCGAAATTGATTCCAACTGAACTCAACTCGATTGTAATTGTGTTGAGTTCGTTTATATGTTGCGCTGTTGATGCGCCTTCTGTCATCCATAGGTTGAACAACCGCCTCATCAAGTGATCTTTGTTTGCGGCCGACGACTTTTCGTACATGTTGGAAAGGGCCGCCATAAGACTAACTGTAGTCTTTTCTTTTGCAATGTTGAAAGCAACATTACGAGATAACGTCAAACGGATGGCTCCGAGAGCTTTTCTGTTTAGAAAGCTCCACTCATCTTCCTTCATAGCTTCTGGTTTCCTTCCTGTGAGAGGTTCTTGCATGCCTTTTTGATATAGGTAGTCCTCTATTTGCATCTTCCAAAAGCCGAAGTCTGCACCATTGAACTTTTCAATCTTCATCTTGCCTTCGTCCAATGCCATTGCTCCTACTGCTTTTGAAGAAAAGCCCCCACTAGTTCTGATGTGGAAGATCAGACGCAGCTGCAGCCACAGAGCATACTAAGAAAATTTACTCTGACCATATCTTTTCTGATGTGGAAGATTAAACGTTGTTGCAACCACAGAGCATACTAAGAAATGGGCTCTAATACCAATTGTTGAGAACAAGGGTAATAAAGGAGAGAAGAGAGAAATAAACAACACTAAGAAGTATTTGTTTTGGTGCATTTGTAAACCTTACATAAGCTTTCTTATATAGCAAAGTCACTAGTGCAAAATTGGCTTTTAACGTCCCCCATAGACGTCCGTTCACAAAAGCCCCAACGTAAATAATTGACAGGTGGCATATTCGTAAATAAGTGAAACTCTAGACATCCGGTGTGCTGGGGGGACGAACATCTATTATATTATAGACGTCCGTGGGAGGGGCACGGACGTGTACGAGGCTGAACAAAATCAACGCTTCAAATCCCCATGTCAACCCTAAAACGTCCGTCCTGGGAGGGGGCGGACGTCTATAATATTATAGACGTCTGCCCCCCCCCAAACGGACGTTTAGGGTGCTGACAAGGTGTGTGGAGAATTAGTTGTCTTCAGCCCCTCAAACGTTCGTCCTGGGAGGGGGCCGGCGTTTATAACATTATAGACGTCCGCCCCTCCCAAACGGACGTTTAGGGTGCTGACAGGTGGTTGGAGAATTAATTGTCTTCAGTCCCATAAATATTATAGACGTCTATAATATTATAGACGTCCGCCCCCCAGGACGGACGTTTAAGGGGCTGACATGGGGAGTTGAAACGTTCAGTTGTTCAGCCCCTTAAACGTCCGCCCCCCTCCCACGGACGTCTATAATATTATATACGTCCGCCCCCTTTCCAGGACGGACGTTTAAGGGGCTGACATGGGGAGTTGAAACGTTCAGTTGTTCAGCCCCTTAAACGTCCGCCCCCCTCCCACGGGCATCTATAATATTATAGACGTCCGGGCCCTCCCAGGGCGGACGTTTAAGGGGCTGACATGGGGAGTTGAAACGTTCAGTTATAAATTCTCGTAAACGTCCGGCCCCCTACCACGGACGTCTATAATATTATAGACGTCCGTCCCCCCCCCCCCCACCACGGACGTCTAAAACCCCCCCGCGAATATCAATTTTAAATTACCATAGACGTCATATTAGTGACAGGCCGGACGTCTATACTATTATAGACGTCCGAGCCCCAGAGTGCCGGACGTCTCACAGTATTAATATGCAAAACCCGCGAGCAGTACGCTCACTGTTCATCGTCCTCCCCCCGCGAACGTTGTCTGCCATTGATTTTCCAGGTGCGTTTTCTCTCTTTTGGACCGTTTAAATTGACTTTCAATTCGATTACATTGCTCTGTGATGAAATATCTTTGATTTGAATCGATTAAAAATCGTTTTCGGTCCGTTTTTGTGCAGTCTCTTGCGTGTTCTTGGGCGGCTTCTTTGACTTTTTTGGACGAGGTGTTAGGCCGTTCCCTCCTCAATTTCCCTCCCTTTCATTTCGAATCTACTTTTCAGGTTAGCTTGTTGTTATTGATAAATTTTTGTATGCATGTAATTGGGTTTTGTGTATGCATGTTTTTTACTCTAAAGTGTGCATGTGTTATTGGATTTTGAATATGCATGTATTAGTTGTGTTATTATAAGTATCAAATCTTTGAGTGACACTTAGTTCCCGTTTGAAATTTAACACAAACGATTAATCTTTTAATCGTTTGTGTTAAATTTTGAATTGTCCGATTGGACAGTTTGAGAAAATTAATTTTCATAATTTGCAATAAGATGTCAATTGGAGTTTACGGATAAGATTGATAAAATTTCGGTTCAGTACTTGTGTTGTTCTCCGGATGCATATTTGATTGTGGTCATCGTTCACTACTCTCATTTCGTGTATTTCGGAGACCAATGCGAAATGCAGCCGAAATCTTATCAATTTTATGATGTAGACTTCAATGCACATGTTTGAGCAAATTATGAAAATTAATTTTTTTGAATGGGTAGGGCCTAACCTTGTGAGAGTTAAAAAACTTGAACTGATGATTTTACGAACATAGTATGGATCGAAGCTGGATGAACGAACGTCGCATCAGTGAATAATATGATAAGGGTGTTTCGAAGTTCTTGCAATATGTTGAACAAAATGCTAAGTCTGTCAACGGGACATATTTTTGTCCTTGTGTCCGTTATCTTAATCAAATACGGCAAGACTTAGGCAATGTGCGTGACCATCTATTCATGTACGGCATAATGAGGACTTATACCGTTTGGACTTGACATGGAGAAGTACTGGAGCAGCCTACCACGTCACGAGGAACAGATTATGTGGAAGAATGGATGAGTGAACATTGACATTGTGTTTGGAAAACATCATAAAAGTACCTCTGCAAAGAACATTTGGAAGAAACGATCGATATTTTTTAAGCTTCCATATTGGTGTGAACTTGATGTTAGACATTGTATTGATGTGATGCACGTTGAAAAAAATGTTTGTGACAATGTCATCGGAACTTTATTAAACGTCAAAGGGAAGAGCAAAGACGAAATTAAAGCAAGACAAGATTTGGCTGACATGGGAATCCGATCTGAGTTACATCCACAGATAATAGGAAGGCGCACCTATCTTCCCCCAGCCTGTCACACACTTTCCAAAAAAGAAAAACAAAGTTTTTGTAACTGTTCAAGAAGTGTGAAGGTTCCGCAAGGTTATTCTTCAAATATCAGTAACCTTGTGTCTATGCAAGACTTAAAGCTAGTTGGTTTAAAGTCTCACGATTGTCATGTATTGATGCAACAATTGTTACCTGTTGTTATTCGAGGCATATTACCTCATTCTGTTAGGGGTATTCTGACATGTCTGAGTTTTTTCTTTAATGTCATTTGCAAGAAAGTTGTTGACCCTCGAGGTTTAGATGAATTGGAAAATGAGGGAATAAGACTACTATATCAATTGGAGATGTATTTTCCACCTTCCTTTTTTGACATCATGGTACATTTCATTGTTCATCTAGTCAGAGAAATTCGAATATGTGGCCCGGTCTTCTTAAGGTGGATGTACCCAGTTGAAAGATACATGAAGATCTTAAAGGGATATGTCAAGAATCAGTATAGACCAGAAGCTTCAATCATAGAGCGATACGTTGCAGAAGAAGCCATTGAATTTTGTTCAAGTTATATGCCATCTTGTGAACCTGTCGGTCTTCCCAAGAGCAGAAATGAAGGAAAATGTGAAGGTAAGGGTGTTCGAGGTGTGAGAATTCAAAGTGTTAGCAGAAAAGAAATTGACCAAGCTCATTTGTACGTCTTAAACAACACTGTTGATGTGATTCCTTACATTTCTGACCAAGCTCATTTGTACGTCTTACAGAGTTATTGGTAAATCTCGTGGTCAACTGGTTCAAATTTTGTATCCAAAGGTTGTAAGTCATTTATAGTTTCTAATTCATTTTCTATGTTATTGAATGATCTAAATTCTTAACTATTTAGTTTGTGATTTTAGTGTAACCAGCAGTTAGATTCATGGGAATGTGGCTTCTATGTGATGTATTGGATTAAGACCATCATTCGAGCTGTCATTACAGATGACTGGAATGAGGTAATGATGTATACCTTCAATACATTACAAATCAAATTCATCTTCAACATATATGAAACCATAATGAATCTTTCTTGAATTTTGCAGCGCTTCAAGAGTACATCGCCTATTCCAGAGGACACAATTAAACAGATAAGGCAGGAGTGAACCGCTTATCTTCTGCAAAGATGGAGTTAGGAATAGTTTTATTTCTTGTTGAACATTGTTTAGTTGTAGTTTAAGTTTTATGTTGATAGTTTTGGTAGTGGATTGAACTCCACATTAAGTAGAACTTTGTTTATATGAAACGCATATTTATATTATTACAAAATTGTTCTGGGACATTTTTGTGCTTTTCAGGTGTGGTTTTATTGAAAAAATAAATTAATTTTTAAAGAAAAAACGCCCAGTAGATGTCCGTTAGTGTACAGTCGGACGTCTATAGACGTCTGGCAGTGCACAAACGGACGTCTACCCCTAGACCCTCACACAAACAATTCAGCCTGGTAGACGTCCGGGGAGGGAGGAGGCGGACGTCTATATAGACTTTCGTCCTAACACAGCGGACGTCTATATGGTCTTGCACAACGGACGTCTATATAGACGTCCGTTGTGTCAGGCCGGACGTCTATATAGACGTCCGCTGTGTTAGGACGAACGTCTATATAGACGTCCGTCCTGACACAACGGACGTCTGAGTAACGTCACCCATATAGACGTCGGGTGAACGTCGGACGTCAAAAGGCCAAAAGAACGGACGTCTAAAGCCCTTTCTGCACTAGTGAGTGAAGAACACCATCTCACAATACTAAACAATGTGGGACTAAAAACACACTACAAAAGCTTAATCAAACTACGCAAAAAAAACTAACAAACCATGTTCATATATATAAAGTTTCAACAACACACTCTGCAGGTAAATAGACTTGCTTATTTTGTAACACGATAATAAAGGCCTTCTTAATCAAGATACATAGACAAACAATCAATGAAAAATGTCTCGCTATCTTCTTGCTATGTATGAACTCATTTCAGCACAACAAGATAAATTAGAACGTCTTTAAAAAAGAGATAGTAATTAAAAGAAAATACAAAAATAGAGAGTCACTAACACTACGATTAAGGTGCTTTTAGGCGAGCAATTAACCAGTCGAAAAAAATTAAACGCAGCGTGCTAGGACAAAAGCAAAAATCTAAAGCATTTAGAACAAAATTATCGAAGTAGTGAATCCCTTCAAAATCCTTGAAAACGACACCAGAGGCAAATACCTGTTATCATTTCATTTTTGAAAGCATTATCAGAAGGTAAAGAAGGAGGGTTTAGAATGAAGGGAATGAACCTGCGAAGTTGACGAGGATGTGGGAGGAGCGGTTGGCGACCTAGGCGGAGGTAGCCCTGACATCCTGCATGGCATTGTGAAGTTGAGGAGAGAAATGTGGCGTTTACAATGAACCCTAATAAAAGGGTTTGAAATGATGGAACGTTGCACGCCACCGGTGCAAGTTGTCGTTGTTGGGACTCTGCTAGAAAAGTTCGATGCTGCAAGGCCGAACGACGAGTTGGTTGTTGGAGTGAAAACTGAAAAGTGAACAGGGTCTAAGAGTCTGCAAATGAAAACGTGAATCCATCATATTTTTTAGTATGTTTAAAAACATTTTAAGTCTGTTAATTTAAATCTGTTAAAAAAGTAACATATGTAAAATTATAATTATTTAATTATGTTACTCAACAACAGACTTTAATAGTTTTTATTTATCAAACTGCCACTGTATGTTTTTTATGTTTGATTTTTTATAATTAGATTTAAATTTAGAGACTTAGAAGGTCTATTTTGTACTAGTGGATGTTTCTTACGTTGGAGTCTTTTTGTTCTCTTTTAACTTTTAAATTTATTCTTCAAAAACATCATTGTATATTAATGTTGAGACTATGGAATATAAGAACATCAGCTTCACTATGTGGGATGTTTGTGGTAAGGACAAGATAAAACTACACTTTCTGTCTTTGTCTACTTGTTTGTTCCTATTCTAATTGTCACAAGAGCTAGTATAGTCATGCATGACTATGACTCTCAATCTTAAAGTGTCTTTCATGTTATACTTTTTGACTCTATTCAAGTCTTTTTTTTGCAAAATCTCTACACCTGGTTCAATTGATCTATGGAGTTGAGGATTGTATGTGAATTTGCTATTGGATTTTATATTTCTTACGAAGGTTTGGTTAGGAAAGTGGATTAGCTTTGCTTAAGCCTTTCTCTATTGTATATTAATTACTATATAAATTGATTAATGTGATGAATTTACTGCTATATTATTCATTTTTGTAATCACTGATGGGCATGTCTTCTTTTGGTTGATGTTTAGTATTCTCTTAGCCAGTTCAAAAATTATTCACATTTGTGATGTTATGTTAGTGCCTCATATTGTTATTCAATTATTTATATTTTTCTATTACGAGGGTTTATGTTAGGTTCCTGGGTTTGGAACCTAACTAAGAACACAAACAGTAGGTAGAAACAGTAATGGAAGAATGAATTTTTCTATTATTCACCGTAAAAGAATCTTCTTTACAAAGAATGGGTTGATAGCATAACCTCTCTATACAGGCTAAAGACCTGACTTTACACAAAATACACTTGATACCCGCTATAGAGTTACGAGAGCTATATTTATAGCAGCTCTAACCCGTTCCCCCTTTTACAACCGACACCCCTAAACCCAATCTATCCTATTATCCTATATCCTAACATTACATCCCGCTGCAGAAAACCCTTGTCCTCAAGGTTGGAACCAAAAGACTTGATTCTTGGCTCCTCTTCATCATCTTGTTATCATATGAAGGGAACAAACTGGCTACTGCCCACCAATTTAGGTGTGGAGGCTTGGGTGCTGGTCGAAATAAGAGACAAAATTTATGGGACAATCTTCGCGTCTTCACTATTTCCCTTAAGGTGAGGAGCTCCATATTCTTCCCTGTAAAATAACTTATTTTACGGCTTGGCTCTCTTTCCCATGCCTTTCTATCGTTCGGTTCTTGTCGTCCTGTTGCGTTCGGGTCTGGCAGTCCTCTACCGTACGGTTCCAACAGTCCTCTACCATACGGTTCAGGCAGTCATGTCACGTTCGCTTCCGAACGTCCTCTCCCATTCAGTTCTGGCAGTCCTCAACCATTTGGTTCCTTTAGTCCTCTCGGGTTTGCAGCTTGTAGTGCTAGCCCGTTCGGTTTCGGCCGTCCTATCACGTTTGGCTTCGTCAGTCCTCTTCCGTTGGGTTCTGGCAATTCTCTACCGTACAGTTCGAGCAATCCTCTCACGTTCGCTTCCGGACGTCCTCTCCCGTTCGGTTATGGCAGTCCTCGACCGTTTGGTTCCTTTAGTCCTCTCGGGTTCGCAGCTTGTAGTTCTAGCCCGTTCGGTTCCGGCCGTCCTGTCACGTTCGGCTTCGTTAGTCCTCTCCCATTCGAATCTGGCAGATTTCGGTTGTTCAGTACTGACCCCACACTCCCGATGACTCCCGATCTGCCTGGGTGATTAGCCTTGAATCGCTCGGTGACCCCCGATCTGCCTGGGTGATTGGCCTCGAATTGCTCGGTGACCCCCGATCTACCTGGGTGATTGGCCTCAGACAGTGTCACCTCTTCGCTCGGTCGTCCCCAAGACGACAGGTCTTCAATCCCGCTCTTGTTCCTACCTTTTTGCCTCCTTGGAATTCTTCAACATCCTTTGCAATCTGCATCGCCACCGTCCCCTTCGATGCTGCCAAACGCTCAACATAGGTTCCAAACCTTATCACCAGGGCTTCCTTCAAACCATCCCATGAACGATTCTTGGCTTTCTCCTTCCAGGCTCTGAACCAGTAGCTCGCGCTGGCCTCCATGCTTATGTCGGCGAACCACACTTTCTTCTACTCCGCTACTCCTTGAAGCTCGAAAACCCTCTCCGCCCTATTGATCCAGTTTAACGGGTCCAGCCCTTCGAAAGCAGTTAATTCAACCCTTTTCCACCATTGATTCTGCACCTCCTGGTGAACGCCACCGTGATCGTGGGTTTGGGTCCCACCGTTATCGCCACCCACTCTCCCTCCAATATCCTTCTCGCACCATTGCTAGTTCTCGTTTACGGAAACCTGTCGCTGGTTCCAGTTTACGGAAGCCTGACTTCCACCTGATTGTCCTTCGTTGTTGTGAGCCCTCACCCCATCATCCTCATTAGTTCTTGCAAGTCCCGACACACTACAGCGGATTCCACCTTCATCCCTTCCATCATAATCTTGAGAGCCTCCAATCGTCCATCCATGCTTCCCTCATCATCGATTTACCCCCAATTTGGATCTGGTAGTTTCTTGATTACTTCTTGATCTGGCACCCCTCTTCTAAGGATCACTGCAAGTTCTCTTGTTGATACGGAAACTCTCTGGATGATCCGGCTGCTTCCCAAAACGGCAAGTCGAACCAATTTGTTAGGTTCCTGGGTTTGGAACCTAACTAAGAACACAAACAGTAGCTAGAAATTAGAATGAGTTTTTCTATTATTCACTGTAAAAGAATCTTCTTTACAAAGAATGGTTTGGGAGCATAACCTCCTTGGTTGAGAGCATAACATCTCTCTACAGGCTAAAGACCTAACTTTACACAAAATACACTTGATAGCCTCTACAAAGTTACAAGAGCTCTATTTATAGCAGCTCTGACCCGCTCCCCTTTTACAACTGACACTCATACCCTTAACTTCTAAACCCAATCTATCCTATTATCCTATATTCTAACAATTTATGTAATTTTGCTATAATTTTAGTTGCTATATGGAGATTTGTCCACTACGGAGGCCTTATTTTTAGAACATTCAAGGTCTATTTTTGTGGTTGATAAGAATGATAAAGACCGAATGGTTGAGGCAAGGGATGAGTTTAAGGATTAACTTAGAGATGTTGTTTTGCTTGGTTTTTCCAACAAGACCTTCCTAAGGCAACGAAAGCTGCAGAAATAACTGACAAGTTTGGTCTTCATTCACTCCGTCAATGCCACTGGTACAAAGATATGGTCCTTATCTAAAAGTTTCCATTGATAATACTAATGATTTGAATTTTCTTACATATATATGAGAGGAACATTCATTGATTAGTCTGGAACTTCAGTACTATATTTAATTTGGCCAAAGAGATTTGAATGTGTGAGCAACCCCTTCTCATTCAATGTCTTGATTTATTTCAGGTATATCTAGAGCACTTGTGCAACTTCTAGAGAGGGTCTCTATGAGGGTCTGGAGTGGCTTTCCAACAACATTGCCAACAGGGTAAGTCTCGATGTTGTAGCTCTAATTAAAATGTTATGTTAGGATGACATCATTTGCATTATTGATGTTTATGTATGAAAATAATTGAGAGGGAAAAAAATGAATACATATTTTGGGTGGTAAGTTTCCAATTTTTTGTGTTCAAATACATTTCTTTTTGTTTTCAACTGTCAAAAAGTTTTTTATCATGGTTGTGATCTTTGATTTTGGAAGTTCTGGCCGATGAGGCCATAATCATTGTTGTGCTGCAGTTTTATTGAACCCCAAAACCAAGTAAATTTTTTTCTGTTATTTTGTATTATTTGGCAATGATCTGAAGTACTATATATATAAATGTTTGTTAGGTGTGCATATTAGCTTTACTCTGTCAAAGCAGAGGGTGAAGAAATACACACATATTCTTCCTGTGAACGTACTTAATTACATTTTCTTTTAATTTTTGAATACTGAGTTTATTTAGTTTTTTTTTTATGTTCTCTGTATGTCTCTCTTTCTAACCTCTTTTCTATACTTTTTCTCTTTGTTTCGAAACTATTTATTATTTTCCATGGACAAATCTTAAATGGTAATAAGTGTTGGAATGAAAAAGTTCTACTTCATCATAATTCAACTGGAGAAAATTTATTTTTATCATAAAGTTTCACTATTCTTATTTCTTTACCTTTGTTTATAAGTATTATGAAATTTTACCGATTATGTTAATGCAGAAAGATTATTTTCTTCATTAATCCATTTTCTTATCAATGTTCTAGTGATGTTTCCTTAAGTATCTAGACATTTGAAGTTGCCCAACTTTGATTATGCTATTACTTATAATTCAAACAACTAATAATACAAGTAACTCTAAAGTCAGTAAAATTATTTTAAGTTTGATTAGTTATGATGTGTTTTTAATATTGAAATCGTTGATGATATATTTTGAAATGTTTGAATTCAATTAATTGTAATTGTGTTTTCATTGATTTTAAACATTTTTTAATTTATAAGAAAATAATTTCTTGTACTCTTTTCTATAAATATTTATTCAGAACATAATTATTTACTAATAAATACTTTTAAGTAAAACCTCACTTTCCTAGTTAAAAAATGCTTATTATAGTTTTTCTCAGGTGAATTTTATTTTATTGGAATATATATATATATATATATATATATATATATATATATATATATATATATATATATATATATATATATATATATATATATATATATTAGTCAGTTGTTTTTTCTTTCTATGGCGTTATATTGAAATATTTAAATTATTAGATATAACTTAAACGCATACTAAAATTAACAACATTAACGTACATGTTTTAAAAATATGCATGTTACCTCCGGCAATGGAATTTATTTATCTTACCTGTAAATTTTAAATTAATGAGTAAAGACAAACGAACACGAATTGTAAAGTATTATCGTTATATAACTAAAGTTTATTAACTTATAAAGCAATTACAAAAATAAAAGCATGCTCCACACCAACTTTAAAAAGATTATTAATGTAAAAAGCTCTACGCTCACTTATATAAAAATTAACTAACCATATTTTATGGTATAGTATTTATGAGATCGGTCCTGAAACATTATGATTGATCTAATGTTTTAAAGATCAATTCATATACCATTAAAATAAATATTTGATTAAGAAGTATGTTCTTCTCTCATTAAAACATAAGTTATCTTCTCAATGAATATATTAGTCCACTTAAAGGACATATTAGTCCTCATTTATAAGTTTTAGAATATTGCATAATGAGATAAGAGAATACGTGAAAACAAATGCAAATATAGTTGGGTAGATTAGGCAACTTGCGAATGCAAGTGGAACATTTGATGTTCACTGTTTGCCAATTGGATATTGCTTTGAATTTGATTGAGATAGTCAATCCTTTCTCGGTCATGTTGTCGGCATAAATAGATGCTTCACTACTTTCTGCATTGTAGAGGTTCCACACTAAGTTGTCGATTCCAAACCTAAATCATGTGATCACATTTCTAAATAAATTAATGTCGGACATCACCTCATACACAATAATAAAAAGAACAGAAAAATACGTGGGACTAACAAATACATAACAAAATTACACTAGATACTATTATAACATTTCACTAAATAACCTGATTTAAACAGAACTAGCTAACTTTTTAAGGTTTTTTTTTTCTTTCTATTTTTAACATGTATTCGAAGTAATAGAAAAGCAACGTTACCGTAAGTACATTGTAGGAATACAAAATCAAAGAATACTTTCTGTACTAATTAATAGTTATAAAAAGAAAAGAAGAAGGAAGTTTTGTTTCACATTTATAGTATGAAAAGTTACTAATTTTTTTTTTTCAAAATATATCCAATATCTTTTTTGAAAATTCTAATATATCCTCCCACGTTTTATTTTTTAAACTAGACATGTTTACTATATACGTTCAGTAATGGACTCTTATGAGGTCAAGTTGTCAATTGTGATTAGGGGTTTTGGCTCGACCATCAAGTTATGACATGTTTTTGTGCTTTTTATGCATTTGATTGAACATTTAGGGTGCTTCTATTCTTTGGCACATCCCTAACCTGACAGATAATAAAATGGAAGTCCAAGAAGTTGAAAAGCTATAATTAGCAAGATAAGAAAACAAAGCTCATGGTATTAGTTACCATTTACAATATATTTTCAGCAACATTACTTTCCAAAAGTTTTAAACATTTCATTGCCAGCAACATTAACAGCATAAATAAAAAATTTGTAAAAGAATCTAAAGAGTGTGTAGCAAGAGCACGAACTAAAGAGAGATTGAAACCACATCCTTAAATCACTTTCTCTTAAATAATGAGAATCATCATTCAAACAAAGTATTGAATTGTAATGCAGAGGAAGAAAAATAGAGAAGCAAAAATAGTTTGTATATGATCCCATATTTGCATAATGCAGATACAGATATTTATACATTAAGATTATAACAAAATTAGTTATAATTCTATCTAATCTACCAGTTATATCAACAGAATAATAACAAATAGAAATAATAACAAGCAAGATTTTAAATCCTAACAAGATATTAAATCATAACAAATATTAAATCCTAACAGCCCCCTCAAGCCGGAGAATGAATGTCAATCATTCCCAGATTGGAAACCAGAAATTTGAAAGTTGCGGGAGGAAGTCCTTTTGTGTAGATATCAACTAACTGACATGCAGAAGGAATCAGCAGTAGTTTAAGTAAGCCAGAAGAAAGTTTTTCCCTTACAATATGACAATCTATTTCAATGTGCTTCGTGCGTTCATGGAAAACCGGATTTGCAACAATATGAAGGGAAGATTTGTTATCACAGAACAAGACTATTGGTTGTTGAAAAGTTACGTGAAGATCCTGTAGAAGAAAAGTTAACCATTGAATTTCGCAATTAGTGGTGGCAAGAGCTCTGTATTCAGCTTCTGAGGAACTTTTGGATACAGTGGCTTGTTTCTTCGATTTCCATGAAATAAGTAAGGAGCCAAGATAGATAGAGTGACCAGTGATACTTCGTCTGGTATCAATGCAGCCTGCCCAATCATAATCACTGAAGCCTTTCAACTGTATGATGTTATTGTTGGGAAAGAAAATCCCTTTTCCAGGAGCACCTTTAAGGTATCTAAGAATCCTGGAAGTTGCTTGTTGATGATCTATGTTGGGATTTGAGAGAAATTGACTTAGTTGTTGTACTGCAAATGAAATATCTGGTCTAGTGCTGGTGAGATATAACAATCTACCAATCAATCGTCTATAAGAAGATGAAGCTGCATCATTTAGAGGTTGGCCAGAATTTGTGCTGAGCTTTGTATGATAGTCACAAGGAGTGGAAACAGGCTTAGAGTTTAAGTAACCTTCATCTTTGAGAATGTCCAAAGTATATTGTCTCTGGGAAATGGAAATACCTTCTTTGTTTCTAGCCACTTCAAGACCAAAAAAGAATTTAAGATTGCCAAGGTCTTTCATCTTAAATGTTGCGTCAAGAAGATGAGTAATATGAGTGATTTCTGTGAGATCATTTCCCTTGAGCACTATATCATCAACATAAACCACTAAAATAGTGACATTGGAATCAGAATGTTTGGTGAACAAGGAATGATCAGATGCAGATTGGAGAATGCCATTAGATAAAAGGAAATCAAATAAACGAGCATACCACTGTCTGCCTGTTTGTTTAAGACCATAAAGTGATTTTTGTAACTTGCATACTTGATTGGGTTTGATACAATTGAGCCCTGGAGGAGGTATCATATAAACTTCTTCATTTAATGTACCATGAAGAAAAGCATTATTAACATCTAGTTGCTTAAGATGCTAATTTTATGCTGTCGCAAGAACTATAACCAGTCTAACTGTTGTGATTTTAACCACTGGAGAAAATGTATCTAGGTAGTCTTGACCTTCAATTTGAGTGTAACCCTTGGTTACCAATTTGGCTTTATATCTTTCAATGCTTCCATAAGCCTTGTGCTTGATTTTGAAAACCCATTTGCGGCCTACAACAGTTTTGTCAATAGGTAAATCTGGCCAATGCAGCAAGCTCATCATCCATGGCTCTAACCCAAATGAGGATATTTGGATGCCTCAGAATAAGATCTAGGCTCAATGTTAGCAGAGATATGCATAATAAATCGATAATAAGGTGTTGCAAGTTTCTTATATGAAATGACAGGTAATAGTTGATGCATAAGAAGTTTCAAATTCAGATAGTCTTGAAGGTCTGTTTCTTTGTTGGGTGGATCTTCTAATGTTAGGAGCTAGTAGAGTGGAAGGTGAACTGGGTGGAGAAGGATGCGAAGGATCTATATGAGGTGTGGGCATACATTGGTCAATATAGAGCAAAGGTGGGTGGGTGAGAAGGTGGGAATTAGAAGTGGTGTATGAAGGTGATGAAGCCTTTTTTGTGTGGTTTATAGCCAAGAAAAATAGCAGGTAAGGCTCTTGGATCAAGTTTATGTCTATTGTTTGACAAGGTGTTGACAAAGCAAAGACAGCCAAAAACTTTAAGGGTGGTGATATCAAAAGGAGAACTGTATAATTGTTGGTGTGGAGAATGGTTATTTAGGAAAGGAGTGGGAAGGCAATTAATGAGGGTAGAGGCATGAATAAGAGCATAAGACCAAAAAATGTTTGGTAAGTGTGCTTGAAAAAGAAGAGAGTGGGTAACATTTAATAAGTGCTGGTGTTTTCTCTCAACTAAGCCATTTTGGTGGGGGGTTTCAACACAAGTTGTTTGGTGAACAATTCCACTATTTTTATAAAATTCGGCCATAATAAACTCAGTTCCATTGTCAGATCTAATGGTTAGGACCTTGGTTTTAAATTGTCTTTCAACATAGGTAATGAAAGATTGTAAATGTGACTGAGTTTCAGCTTTTGAGATTAAAGGAAACACTCATACATATATAGAAAAATCATCAACAATGGTTTAAAAATATTTATGACCATGAATGGAAGTAGCAGCACAAGAACCCCAAATATCAACATGTAATAAGGAAAAAAATAGAAGAAGCATGAGATTACTATGAGGAAAAGAAGGTTTTCTTTGTTTAGCCATATGACAAGGAGTACATATAAAAGAGTGATCAAAATTAATCACAGGATATAACTGATGCATTACATGTAACCTATCATGGGATGGGTGGCCTAATCTGTAATGCCAAATATTAATGGCTTCCTTATTACAAATTGTGGTGTTAATGGAGCTAAAAGAAGTCTTGAGTGTATACAATCCATCTTGTGCATCAACTATTCCAATCATCCTCTTGTTGTGTCTGTCTTGTATAAAACATTGATTGTCAAGAAATATTAGTTGACAATTATGGAATGTAGTAAGCTTGGAAACAGATATAAGATTGAAATTAAATTGTGGAAGATATAGGACATTAGAAATAGACAAAGAATCATTAATCTTTACTGTTCCAGAATATGAGGTTGTGGTTTGTTGTCCATTTGGTAGTTTTGTTGTGATGGGATCAATAGCCTTATAGGATGAGTATAGATTCAGGGAAGAAGATACATGATCACTGGCTCCTGAATCTATAATCCACATGACATAGTCTGTAGCATGAGAAATTGGTAGCACATTTCCTATAAAAGAAGTATTTGGAGAGAAAGTTGTACCAATTTGATTTATGTGGGAAGTAGTTGTAGAGGATCCCAATTGTGTTTGTTGTTGCAACAGGACTATCAAATGTTGATATTACTGAGGAATGATTTTTAACTCATTGGAGTCAGATACTTGAGTGTGATCAATGGGTCCTTCAGTGTTACTTGTGGCAGCATTGTTCACCATAATAGGTCTGTGCAGTTTATGCCCAGGAGGGTAACCATGCTTCTTAAAGCATTCATCAACAGTGTGTCCAGTGATATTGCAAAAAGTGCAAACCTTTAAGTTGTATGAACCTGAATTTGATCTTCCGCCAAAGCCTCTTCTATTTGATGAATAGCCTCGACCTCCTCTTATCCCTTTGTTGTATGAGGATCCTGAAGATCCTGATAGATAGTCATTCTTTTTGTAACAATTTTTAGCCGTGTGGTAATCTTTTCCACAGAATGTGCAAGATACCTTGTTAGTGGCATTTGTTGTAGCTGCAATTAACATACTCATATTACTCATGATAAGATTCTGATCAATGACAGCCATGAGTTGGTTTGGTAAAAAAAACGCAAAGAAATCAAGAAGGGGCAAGAACCGAATGAAGATCAGAGGCAAAGCAGAACTCTTCAATTGAAGAGCTCTGATACCATCTTAAATAATGAGAATCATTATTCATATCAAGTATTGAGATTGTAATGCAGAGAAAGAAAAATAGAGAAGCAAAAATAGTTTGTGTATGATCCCATATCTGCATAATGCAGATACAGATATTTATACATTAAGATTATAACAAAATTAGTTATAATTTTATCTAATCTACCAGCTATATCAACAGAATAATAACAAACAGAAATAATAATAAACAAGATTTTAAATCCTATCAAGATATTAAATCATAGCAAATATTAAATCCTTTTCAACTCGGGAATTATCGCAATTACAACAACATTGATGAGAACGGACCATTATGGTGGTTGCACAAAATCCCACGTGGCACCAATGATGTAAATATGAGGCACCATTGTGGAAAAGGACCTACTTGAACCGGTGGCTAGTTCGGTCCATAGTAAAGTAGAGAAAGAGAGATCCGAAACAAACACGAAAATGACAAAGTTAGAAGAGAAACAGAAATGAAAAATAGAAACACAAGCGGCGAAAATAAAAATTTAAGAAAAAAAAAGTGTGTAGATGAAAATAGAGTACCTTGATAGAAAAAGACACCTATTACATTGGTTTTTCATGTAATTGAAATAGGTTACCCATTAAAAACAGAAAAAACAAAACACTATTTTAAATTGATTACAAAGGATAATCGATGTAAAAATTAAAAACTACATCGATTCCTTATTTAACCACTAGTAAAAAAAAGCTATTTTAACGCGCTATATACGCCTCGATTTTACTGAAACCGAAGCGTATAAAAGCGCGGTGGCAATTTTGTAAATACTGAGTGATTATATGCCTCGGTTATTTTTGAACCGGTGCCTATGTCTTTTACTGTCTCGGGTAAAAGGACAACCAAAGCATAAAAGTCATGTCACTTCACCACTGCCAAGGAGTTTTTTTTCTGACAAAGCGCTATTACCTCGGTTCAACTCAGAACCGAGGCATAATATGCGTTATTGCTTCGGGTAGAGGCCCAACCGAAGCATAATGGGCTGCCCCTTTAGGTTAAAATCTGAAAAATCTGAAAAGACTTTCATCTTTCTCTCTCGCACGGGATTTTCTCTCGCACGCCTCTCTCATCTTTGCCTCTCCGTCGAGCCATCAAGATGGTGTCTGTCTCCCTCCGCCGGTGCTTCTTCCAAGGACTCCATGGTGCCTCCAGTTCTCTCGCTGTTGTCGCTTATTCTCCGATAACTGACACCGGTGCCTCTAGTTCTCACCGCGGCTCTAGTTCTCTCTGCTCTTCCTCCGATTCTTACTCAAACCCTCCCGCCAGACCCTCCCAACCCATCATCATCCAACCAGTTTCCTACCCTGTCAAGCCCAAATCCCCGCCGCTAGAACCCTCGTCGGAATCCTCACCACAACCTGTCGAACCGCAATCCCCCCGCCCGCCGTCGGACTCGCAGCGCGCATGGAGGCCAGATCTGTGGTCATCGTGAGCCTCCAATGCCAGATCTGTGGTCATCGTGAGCCTCCGGCCACCATCGCGCGTTTCTCCCCCAATGGCGAGTGGGTCGCCTCCGCCGACGCCTCCGGTACCGTCACGATCTGGAGCACGTGAAACGATCTCCGGCCGCATCGACCACCTTCAGTGGTCCCCCGACGGCCTCCGAATCATTGCCTGCGGCGAAGGCCTAGAATCTTCTCGAAACTTCTCTGTGTGTGTGTGATATTATGTTTGACTTCGTTTATACGTGTGTTGTTGTTCTTACTGAAACATGCTTTGAGTTCTTACTATGCTATGAACCCCCAAAATGAAGCCTTGAGTTCTTTGTATGCTTTCTGTGTTGTTGTTCTTACTGAAACAGGCTTATTGTTGGTTGACAGTGAAGAGATGATGCCTAAGCTTTGGGAACGTTAAAAGATCATTTCACAGTGAATAAATTAAAAAAAAAAACAAGTTACCGCCTCGGTTACCTAAAAACCGAGGCATAAACCATTCTTTTCTGACTCGGTTGATAACCGAGGCATAAAACCAATGTCTTATTACCTCGTCCGAATATGCTTCGGTTGTAAAACCGGTGCGTATAAATAAAACCAACCGGTGCCATATCCTCGTAATGCAGTAGTGAACCAATGTAATATATCATTTCATAATTAATGACCAAAATGTCACACTGTCATATTTTACACTGGCTTTCGTAAAAGCAGATGTAAAATCTTGTTATAGAAAGTTTAATTTGCATTAGTGATTATACTACATTTGTGTTCTGATGTAGTAATAAAGACAAATGCTCTTTTACATTTAATGAAAATTGATGTGTTGATGATTACAAACTTATTACAGATATAACAAACAGAACAATTAAAGCTTCGTTAATGTATGAATATGCAAAGCTTATAGCATTAATGTATGAATATGCAAAGCTTATAGCATAGTCCTTAGTTGTTGTTAGGTATTAGAAGAATAACTTTCTAGTGTATCATCTGCATTAGCAAGTAGGGAGATTCAGTGGCTATACGCCATGAATTGAAAGATGAAATTGCTTCATCTTAACAATACCTAAACTTTTGTTTTTATGCTTGTGGGTTTTGGGTTGATCAATTATAAATAAATTTTCAATTTTGAAGATGGTAATTTAGGAATTTATCAACAAAAATTCAAGACAAGATTGGTAACCCTAGACATTACTCAAAGAAAAGAGTTTATTATAATGATGTTTTCTCACTACAAAAATCTACATTTTTACTGGGGGTTATTTTTTCCATTTCCGGCGGTTTTAACCCCCGAAAAATAGGTTACCCGCGGTTAGGAAAAGTGCCGGAAAAAGCTGCGTCGCTAAGTAATTACCGGCGGTTTTCTCAAAACCGCCGGTACTAGCGGGGGTTTTGTCAAAACCGCCGGTACTAGCGGGGGTTTTGTCAAAACCGCCGGTACTAGCGGGGGTTTTGTCAAAACCGCCGGTACTAGCGGGGGTTTTGTCAAAACCGCCGGTACTAGCGGGGGTTTTGTCAAAACCGCCGGTACTAGCGGGGGTTTTGTAAAAACCGCCGGTACTAGCAGGGGTTTTACGAAAACCGCCGGTACTGGTGAGGGTTCAAGTTTTCTTACACATTGTTGGTTGATAGTAAGCTTCCTTGTAGCCATATTAACAGCCTGGAATTATATATTGAAGTCATCAAGGTTTTTAATAATATTAGAGCAATACGAGAATCAACTATCTTCCTTTACCAGTAAATTTACATCAAATCGTTAAAATCCTAACTTGAGGGGTGTTTTATCACTAACAAACACAATCACAAAAATGTAGAAAATTAATCTCAACATTCACAACCACTCAATCAAATTATTCCAACTCTTCAAAAGGAGGATTCTTCAGCCATCACCCTACTTATATTATTATTATCACTGTTATCGCATTCTTTTATTCTCAAGCTAGTTGTTTCTCAAAAATTTAATTCACTACATCACCTAGAATCATTAAAATGATATATAAATTATAAAATTCAATGAAACCTACACTTCACATACTTATTATCTTACCTTCTAGCACTGAACCATCACGAGAACCTTTATATGCTCATTTGCAGGCGGCTTCATTTCCTTCAGAAGCATATATGAGAAAATCCACTAAAATGTGTTTCTTTCACTTTCGTTATAATTGATTTGAGATTCTCTACTTTTGCAAAAACCTCAGTTACCAAACTCTATTCTTTCTGAGGTTTTGCATTCACGATTCACTAACATCCTTATACATAAATAACAATTCCAAGAATTGAAGGTAATTACCTCTATGAGAGGAAGCAAGAGGCGTCTAGTGAAGTCACTGATGGGCTGTTTAGCGTTGCCTAACCTTTCAACGACAACGGAAGCGAACACATTCAATTGGAGCTTGAAGTGGTCGCCAGCAAGAATCATCCCATCCAACATTCACACAATTAGGCATATTAAAAATGCATGTCTTTGCATAATGTATTTACGATTCCCCAAAATCAAAGAGTGTTTAAGTAGCGTTCAAAGTGTGAATCAGTTTTCGAGTAAAAAAACAACCAAAATTGAATTAAAAGATTACTGGAATTTGGTACCTTCAAAGGAACAGTGAAGAAGAAAAGCAGACATGCATGTGATGACCACAAAAGTGCCCTAGAAAACAAGTACCCTTTCTCTCTAAGCTTTCATTTCCTACAGCAAAAACATTATATAATTAAGTGAAATAATAATAATAATAATAATAATAAGCTTAAAAGAGAGCTTCCATGTTGAAGCATATTAAAAGAGAGCTACTAAGAAGATGTTTTATTAGAATGACATTTAACTGATATATGTTTTCACAGTTTGTTTTTGTTTATCAGTTAATGGCACATCTTTTTTATTCACACATCTCATAATGTATACTTTACATGTGTTTTCACAAAGGATTCGTGCTAGGACATCAACCAGTTTATACTAGAGTATCAATGCCTTATACTTAACAAAGAAGTTTATAACCTGGAAAAATGGCCTTATTTTGATGCAGTGCTCACTATGAAGTTATCATTTAGAGGTAATTTAGTTTTCTTAAAAGAATAAAAAGAACACAATTAAAATTGGTGAAGCTATGTAATTGAAGAAAAGAAGAAAAGAAACAAAAACATGATATAAGTGCTCTGATGTAAAAGAAAAAATTCAAATTTACAACAAAAAGATTCGAATTCTGGAAAATTTCAAAACAAAGCTATCAAAATGAATGAAGAGGACTAATTTTAATGCCAAATTCCCATTCCTTGCTGAATTTAAGAATTTTAAAAATCTAGTTTATCTATTCTAGGTTTGAAAATCTTAATGAATGAGTGTTGCGTAAAGTTAAGGCTATGCATGATTTAGATGGTTGGAAAAACCATATAAAAAGTTCCAGACATTCATTTGTACCATTGCTTACATATTTTATAAATTAAAACTAATGTTTTTTCTTACCATACCTTGTCAAAATATAAAAACATAATATACACCGTGCAAACCTCCTGAGACAGAGTACCCACTGTTGGCACCACCAAATTTTCCACCAGCGTGCAAGACCTGCAAAGTTCAAAGGAGTAAATAACTGTTATCCAAAAAGATCAAGTACATAAAATATCTTTGCGAAATTGCTTTTGATATAATACGAATTGCAAAAATAAAAGAGCATAAACATAGAAATCACAAACCTGAAGGAGATGATCTTTAGAAACGATGAATAATATTAGGTTAGAGTGAAAAATGAAGATATAGATAGAGAGACAGATGAATACATACCTAGTGTGAATTGAAATGGGAAGTAAAAGAGGAAGGAGAGGAACTAAGTATTAGGAATCGGAGGCTCAAGCAAGAGGAAAAGAACACAAACAATAATCTAATTGAAGAGATAAGATGAAGATTGAAGAGATAAGATGAACATACCAGAGAGGATTTGAGTTGGAGGGGTTGGAAACGGGAGTGCTAAAATTCGCCTCAACAGAGTCCTCGCTGCCTCGACCTTGCCGCATCGACGTCGACGCTCAGCCCAAGCAGGGGAAGGCACAAAGCAGAAACGAACACGAAGCAGAGGGGAAATATTGTGATGTAGGAAAGGGGTTTGGCAGAAAATTTGATGAAGACAACGGGGAGAGATGCTCCACGAACACGTAGCAGGGGAAGATTTTGATGAAGGCAGCGGAGAGGGAGGGAGGGAATTAGGGTTTAGATTTAGGGAATTAGAAATGAAGGTGCGGGAAAAGAAGGTGAACAATAAGGATGGCCGAAAAATTATTCAAAATAAAAAGCCACCTGCGGTTATAAGCATAAACCGCGGAACTTATTCGGAGTTTTCCAAACCGCCGGAAACAAACCCCTCTTAAAATTACTTATTTTTGTAGTGTCTCTTTTGACGTTATGCAAAAATTCATATATAGATATTAGTCATGGTTGATGAGTTTAACCTTTAGCTAGAACAAAAGGACATTGTGATTGCATTCTTATATGGATGATGAGGAGACCATCTACACGAAGCAACCAAAATGATTTGAAGTAGAAGATAAGAAGGATTGTATATGGTCCGAAAAAGTCCTCAAAGCAATGGAATAATCATTTTGATAAAGTTCATGAATAATATTAGTTTTAAACATATTAGGTATAATACTTGGATATACTTCCGGTTTCTTGCAAAAGGTCTTTCCGTAGTATTGATGAGTTCATTAATTAATAATATTAGTTTTAAACATATTATGTATAATAATTTCTTGCAACAAGGTCTTTTCATAGTATTGTTGTTGTATATTGATGACATTTTGATAATTTAATATTAAAAAATAATAAAAATTAAGGGTGAACTGAACAGTAAATTTGATAAGAAGGATTTGGAGTTGCTAGAAAGAGGATTGATATATATTAGAAAAATATCATTATTTAGTTAGATTGCATTATACTACGCCAGGAAAAGGAAAGTACAATAATAAGTTTTTCTTTTGTTTGTTTAAGGTTTTAGTATTTTTTTTTTAGAATTACATCTTTTTTCTCAAAATGGTAAATAAGTCTAACATATCAAACTCCTTTTGATTTTCCAAGTCAAGTATCCATCTACTGAATGTCCCGAAACAGGATGGTGAGTTAATCTTATGCTATTCTTTCAGCAATTCTTTGATGTTCTGATAGATATATATTAACAAAATCCTACTCACACCTCAACTACTAAGAAGAGAAAAAGAATTAAACATTTTTCAAATTCAAAATGAATTAAACATTATTCTTCAGATAAATTCACACTGTACTTCTTTTTCGAAATATAAAATACATGTAAAGCAACGAACTAATCTAAAACTGATTTATAACATTTTTGTCGAGAAGAACTTGACGAATCATGTTGTCCAAATTAAGAAATGAAGTTCCGTAGGGGCCAGAAGCAGCACTTTTTGCCAATTCCTTCCATTGCAGGGCTTTCTCTTTCATCTCCTTACCCTTTTCACCATCCATCAACTCCTTCACAAGGCTCTCTATTTTGTCTCTCTTAACATCTTCAATCTCCAACCCAACCCCCCACTCTTTGCAGGAGAACCTGCAATTGGTCTGTTGCTCCGCAAAGAAAGGCCAACATATCATTGGAACACCAGCACACAAACTTTCTAAGGTCGAATTCCAACCACTGTGTGTCAAAAACCCTCCAATCGCAGGGTGATTCAGCACCTCCTCTTGAGAACACCAACTGGACAAAAGGCCTCTATTTTTTGTTTCTTTCACAAACTCTTGAGGTAAAACAGCATTTTCACCAGCCACAAGATCTGGTCTTATGACCCATAAAAAGCTTTTGTTGCTGTTACCAAGTCCCCATGCAAACTCAACCAGTTGCTCAGCAGTCATAACTGCGATGCTCCCGAAATTCACATAAACAACACTGTTAGGTTCTTTGGTGCCGAGCCACTCCATGCACTCAGTTTCCTCCTTCCAGAGATTGGACTCTATTGCATTCAGTTTTTTGTCATCAACACTCTTCACAAGTAAATTCAAAGGACCTATGGAATAAACAGGAGGCAAAATAGACGAGAACGCTTCCAACACATCATGCTCTAAGGTATCAAACGTGTTCAAAAGTATCGCAGAAGCTCTTCGAGCCCTCTTGCACTCCCCTTGCACGAAATCAAGCATAAGATCATTTGAATCTGTGGTCCTAATAAAACTAGGAATATCCTTCAATCGAATTTCCTTGATGCCTGGTATCCAATCGATGGTACTCTCCAAATACCCGTTCGTGACATCACTTGAGTCTACATAGCAAACACACAAAAGTTATAACTTACTAAATTTAAATAACATAAATACCAAACATATAAAAGATCACGTAAGAGTAATGGTATTTTGAAAGTCTTTATTTTGTATATTATTATAATATGTATATACACACATATATTGATGCTTCAAAACTATTAAAACAAATTTTTAAATAAAATCATTTAACAATTCTTTCTGAAAAAAAAGACTGAAAGGTATACTTAACTGTCGTATTGACGGTTAGACACACAATACATATACTAAATACGTCAGTTTTAGGGGTTGAGTGGACAAATAATTACCCTCATGAAAATAAAATAAAAAAATTCATAAAATGAGTATGGTTCCAAAAATTTATGCACATAAAATGAGGTAACATGGATCATTAAATAAGATTAGGGCAAATTACCTTTCAGCGGTGTTATGCCCTTTTGAATGAATTGTTCGTATTGAACATAACACATGAAGCCACATGCACTGGTTGTCCAAAACAGGACCTCAGGGACACCCAATTCTTGGGCAGCATCAACGGTGAAGCTCATGACGCCGTCAGAAACTATGCAGGTCACCGGAGGGGCATCTGAGTTATTAACCTTAGCGAGAAGGTTTCTGAAGTGAGGGAGGCAAGTTCTTCTGGTGGAGTCACAGAGGGAGGGAATATCCTGTGTGACATCCACATCAGAGTCGGGTAGACCATCGGGGATGGTTTCAAAACGAAATGAAGGGAGACCATTAAGGGAAGAAGTCCCTCTGGATTTGAGAAGGCGTCTGTGGTTGTACTCTGTGTTAACAAAGGTTATGTGGAAGCCATTGAAGTGAAGGAGTTTTGCTAGCTTTAGCATTGGGTTTATGTGACCCTGAGCTGGGTATGGAATGCACACGGCATGGGGTTTATTCATTGTTCCCAAAGAACCCATCTTTGTTATCTCTTCCTTAGATTGCACTTGTGTATGAAAAACAATATGCAAGTGGTAGCTGCATCCAACTCGGCTATCAAACGTTTGATTTTATAGTGGAACGATGGCGGTGGTCGTTTTCAAATTAATGTCGATAGCTCCTAGGTACGACTTCAACTTCAACACCACAATCATAATCATATTGGAGAGGTGGATCTTAAGGAGGAGTTGCTTGCGTACATGCCTCTTGTAACATCCACTTTTTAGGAATATTTAATACAGAACCAACTTTAAAATAATACTTTTATTTATATATAACAATGGTATTGTTTGACATATGTTTCCTATTGCTTTGCTTTTGTCGTGACGTGTGACATGGGAGATGAGGTGGGTTTCGAGATATTTTTTGTTTTGAAAAAGTTTTAATCGAGTTAAGAAAATAAAGATGCTGTAAATATACAAAATAATGCTATACATAAAATACTATAAAATGTGATGGTATATTAATTTATATAAATAGTATTTTTAACATATATTCGACAAATTAAATTAGATCTCTTTAATAATAATAATTTAATATAACTTTACATTAATATCATTTTAGAAAACACGATCATACAAACTCAATAAAAATACATTTATAGTTCTTCTAGAGTTTTTTTTTTCAAATTTAAAGTAAAAATTAAGAATTATTTAATAAAAAATAAAAATTATATTTTATTAAAATCATGTCACTAAATATAGCTATTTTTTTTTCTAGTGTATTAAAAACTCGTTTTCTTAAATTGGTAAATAAGTTTTAATAATGCCTCCACCCACAAATCAATCTAAAAGTCGTAAAGTTTGACTGGCAGAGCATGTGCTCCCGAAGTTAATTGAAATGAACAATCGTCATCTTGACCTCATGGGATTGAATGATAGCTTTTCTGATGAAAAACAAGTAAGAATTTGAACCAGAAGATAAATAGTGAGAGAATGAAAAAGAAAATAATAAAAAATAAAATCATTCATAAATCTATCTTTTTTATATTTTCTAATAATTAAGTGTCTAGCTTTTTTTGTCTCCGTTTCTACACTTTACATCTTTGAAAACAAACACCTCATGTATTTGCACAATTTTATTTTCGTCAAATATTAGTTGTTGTAGAAAGCAATTTATATGAACCTTTTCACTAAATTATATTCGTCGGTACATTTTTCCATTTTCCTATTTTATATTTCTTTTTACACCAAAATAGGATACACTTTCATTTAAGACCTGTACTTGTTGTCATTGGTGACGAGAACAAATAAAAAATATATAAAAAAAGTGATTCAATAATTGAAAAATATTATTAATTGATAATGCTGCCGTGAACAGTGTAGAAGATTTGACGATCATGAAGGTTTGATTATTCTTTTCATTCTCCAAACTCAATTGCGTTTTGATTAACAGAACTAAAGTCAAAAGTGAGTTTATAAAAAA
This sequence comes from Vigna umbellata, assembly GCF_029865625.1. Classification (NCBI taxonomy): domain Eukaryota; kingdom Viridiplantae; phylum Streptophyta; class Magnoliopsida; order Fabales; family Fabaceae; genus Vigna; species Vigna umbellata. The sequence continues at coordinate 31,875,318 of NC_142165.1, read as the reverse complement.
TGATAAATGAAGTAAAAAACAAAGCAAATGGCGTCTGTGCTGTCACACCGACGCCTATTAAGATTCTGTATGTTTAACGCCGGCTATTAAAGGGAGGACCGACACGTTAAACTATCAATTACAGGCTTTCTTCACTGTTAACGATCAATGTCTTTTAAATATATTTAAATTTTACTTACAATATAATTAAAGTTTAAATTTATTTCAACCCGTGAGAAGCTTATAAATTTTATGTTTAATCTCGAATTATTTTTTACCTTAATGACGAAATATTTAGAGATTTTCTATTTTGTGCCAAAACAACTGTTTATTAGAATTTTATTTTCATTATTTTTTAAATTTTTAAATAATTTTAAAATGTTTTTAGAATTTTATGTGTTATAAAGTTTTATTAAAGATTAAATTAATTATTAACATATTTTTCTTTCACTCTTTAATTGATTAATTTTTGTTCATATTTTTTACGATTTTAGTTAATATAAGATTTATTCATTTTTAGGTATTTAATGTAATTTTTATTTTACTAAATTATTTTTTTTTTATAATATTATTTAAGTAGTTAATCAACTATGAATCATGATGTCATGTGTACTTATTAATTTTTTAAAAAAAATTCTGAATTTAAAAAATTATTTACAAGTTAATATTGTATCGTTGTCACATGTAATGTATAATGTTAAAATATAATTCAAATAAAATTAGACAATCAAATATACAAAGAAATTTCATCTTTCTAGAAACACTAGTGCAGAAAGGGGTTTTAACGTCCGATATTTTGGCCTTTTGACGTCCGGCGTACGCCCGACGTTTATGTGGGTGACGTCGCTCAGACGTCCGTTGTGGCAGGACGGACGTCTCTGTAAACGTCCGTTGTGTCAGCACGGACGTCTACATGAACGTCCGTTGTGGCAGGACGGACGTCTCTGTAAAACGTCCGTTGTGTCAGCACGGACGTCTACATGAACGTCCGTTGTGTCATGACGGACGTCGACATGAACGTCCGTTGTGTCAGGAGGGACGTTTACATGAACGTCCGTTGTGTCTGGACGGACGCCTATATAAACGTCCGTTGTGTCTGGACGGACGTCTATATATACGTCCGCCTCCTCCCCCCTGACGTCTACCTTGCTGAAATGTTTTAGGTAGGAGCTGGGGGTGGACGTCCGTGTGTGCACTGACAGACGTCTGTAGACGTCCGACTGTGCACTAACGGACGTCTACTGGGCGTTTTTTTTTTAAAAATTAGTTTATTTTTTCAATAAAACCACACCTGAAAAGCAGAAAAATGTCCCAGAACAATTTTGCAATAATATAAAAATGCGTTTTATATAAACAAAGTTCTACTTAATGTGGAGTTCAATCCACTACCAAACTATCAACATAAAACTTAAACTAAAAAACTAAACAATGTTCAACAAGAAATATAACTATTCCTAACTCCATCTTTGCAGAAGATAAGCGGTCCACTCCTGCCTTATCTGTTTAATTGTGTCTTCTGTAATAGGCGATGTAGTCTTGAAGCGCTGCAAAATTCAACAAAGATTCATTATTGTTTCATATATAGTTGTAGATGAATATGATTTGTAATGTATTGAAGGTATACATCATTACCTCATTCCAGTCATCTGTAATGACTGCTCGAATGATGGTCTTAATCCAACACATCACATAGAAGCCACATTCCCATGAATCTACCTGGTGGTTACACTAAAATAACAAACTAAATAGTTAAGAATTTAGATCATTCAATAACATAAATGAAAAGGAAACGTTAAATGACTTACAACCTTTGGATACAAAACTTGAACCAGTTGACCACGAGATTTACCAATAACTCTGTACAGATTGAAAACACAAAGTATAATTAATATGACTATTTTATCATAAAAGTTGAAGGTGAACATCAAATTCAAAGTCATTTTTGGAGAAACACTTACCCTTGAAGCATGGTTCTCAACTCAGTTTTCATCCTCCTGTGCAACGAACAAAAAAATATAATTTTACATTGTTTGGGAAGGATTACCATCAGCTGCCAGTGCGACCTATCACGAAGGACAAATAGTTATTCAACTAATTAACGAAACTATAATAATAAACTGACCACATATAACAACACCTACCCGTCAATGTATGGCACAAGGTATACGTCTCTTTTTGACTCATCCATCCATGTTTGCAAATAATCTTGTCTGTTTTGAAGTGTGTTACCAGATTTGATACTTATATAATACACAACTAATACAGATATATTCAAAAGCCAATTACGCAGTCACATTTTACAGTAAAAAACGTGCATTCACAAAACTCAATTACATGCATACAAAAAAATTTCAACCAACAAGCTAACCTGGAAAGTAGATTCGAAATGAAAATGATGAAAACGGACGAGTGAACGGCCTAAAACGCAGTCCAAAAACAGTCAAAGAAGCCTCCAAGAACACGCAAGAGTCTACAAAAAAACGGACCGAAAACGATTTTTAATCGGTTCAAATCAAAGGTATTTCATCACAGAGCAATGTAATCGGATTGAAAATGAATTTAAACGGTCCAAAAACGAGAAAACTCACCTGGAAATCAATGGCGCAGCAGCGTTTTGCGGAGGAAGACGATGAACAGTGCGTTTCCAAACGTTAACTGGTCACTGGTTCGCGGGAGCACGATATTATACTCTTAGACGTCCGGCGAGCTTGTGGACGGACGTCTATAAGAGTATAGACGTCAGGTTCGTCACTAATGTGACGTCTTTGATGATTTAAAAATGATATTCGCGGGTGGGTTTAAACGTCCGTCCTTGGGTGCGCCGACGTCTGTAATATGATAAACGTCCGTTTTGGGGAGCTGACGTCTATTATATTGAACAAACTGAACGTTTCAACTCCCCATGGCAGATCCTCAACGTCCGTCCTACGAGGGCTCTGACGTCTATAATAGTATAAACGTCGGGCCCCGCATAAGGGACGTCTCTAGACCTGAAGAGAATTAAATATCCAACCACCCATGTCAGTACATTAAACGTCCGTTATACGGGCTCGGACGTCTATAATATTATAGACGTCCGAGCCCTCGTAGGACTGACGTTGAGGGCCTGAAGAGAATTAAATATCCAACCACCCTGTCAGTACCTTAAACGTCCGTTATAGGGGCACGGACGTCTGTGTTTATTATAGACGTCCGAGCCCTCCCAAAACGGACGTGTAAGTTCCCTACTTGGGAAATTGAAACGTTCAGCCTCGTAGACGTCCGTCCCCCTGAGACGGACGTCTAAGGGCTGCAATGGGTATAAACGTTCAACTATAAACGTTCAGCCTTTTAACGTCCGTCTCCGAGGACGGACGTTCGCTAGAGTATAAACGTCCGTCTCGGCCAGGGACGGACGTTCAAAGCCTGCAAATGGTTTTCACTGTTCAGCCAAATGAACGTCCGTTACTGAGGACGGACGTTCACTCAAGTATAAACGTCCGTCTCGGCCAGGGACGGACGTTCAAAGCCTGCAAATGGTTTTCACTGTTCAGCCAAATGAACGTCCGTCACTTAGGACGGACGTTCACTCAAGTATAAACGTCCGTCTCGGCCACGGACGGACGTTCAAAGCCTGCACATGGATTTTCACTGTTCAGCCTAATGAACGTCCGTCAATTAGGACGGACGTTCACTCAAGTATAAACGTCCGTCTCGGCCAGGGACGGACGTTCAAAGCCTGCACATGGATTTTCACTGTTCAGCCCAATAAACGTCCGTCACCTAGGACGGACGTTCACTCAAGTTTAAACGTCCGTCTCGGGCAACGACGGACGTTCAAAGAGCTGATAGGTGTTTACTAGTTCAGCCTATTAAACGTCCGTCCCCCAGGACGGACGTCCATAACATTATAAACGTCCGTCGCGACCAAGGACGGACGTCCAAAGGGCTGACCCGTGTTCACTTTGTTCAGCCTATAAACGTCCGTCTCCAAGGACGGACGTTCATAACATTATAGACGTCCGGCTAGCCCCAGGACGGACGTCTACAGTTCCACTTATTTACTAATATGCCACCGGTCAATTATATACGTTGGGGCTTTTGTGGACGGACGTCTATTGGGAGACGTTAAAACCCCTTTCTGCACTAGTGAAAATAAATTTAAATAAAGAAATTCATCTTTCTAGAAAAAAAATTTAAACGAGTTCCATGAAAGTATAACTTTTAAAAATTATTTTAAATTAATTTCAATTTCATAGATCTAAATGAAAAAAATGTAAAAAATTCTTCAATTATTAATATTTCTTTTATTAATAATTTTATTTTAATCACTTAAATTTTAGAAAAAAAAATCAAATAAAATTTAATAACATAAATTAGGAAAAAATATTGTTTTCTAAATTGATACGTTATATTTATATCCACTCCCGTTAACGAATGAATAATTAAAATACTCATATCAATTAACATTCAGCGAATTTTATCTACAAATATTCACATATACAAATTTGTTTTATCATCTCTTACCATTATATTCCAACACTAAATTCTCTCAGTAGACCAGAATCTCAAAACACCTCTCCTACATGTTACATAATGTAAATAAAAATTCCTTGTCTAACATGAAAAATACACAAATAAATTAAAAATAATATAAAATACATAATACACCGATAATAAGGATTAGTCCACTTACAAAAATGTATAATGGACAAAAGAATTCTAATTAGGAAAAAAAAACAAGAAACTCCAAAATTAACCATCAAACATAAACATAATGAACACTCCATCCCCAAAACTCTGCTAACCAGTTATTTTAATCCCAAACCTAAGAAGAAAAATAAGTTTTGACACTTAACCAAAAACCAAAAGAATATTCAATGCAACATGACACTTCCTTTATAATTCAAGTAACTTCTAAGTAGAGAGTCCTAGTCCACCATGAACTCTACAACGAAGAAACGACGCCACAAAACTTTATAGGCTAGAACGTCTACGCATAAATTTCCAAATTGCATTACCACAAAAATAATGACATTGTTCTCGCAACCAAATATAACATTTAAATAAGGCCTAATTAGTAATTTTTTCCTTAGATTTATTACATATTTTGGTTTATATATATATATATATACATTTTTTATATAAATAAATTTTAATATGTTTTAAATCAAATTAATTTGATATATTTTATTAAATTGACGTCAACTCTATTTAAAAATTATTATATGTCAAAATGTAAAAGGTTTGCCGTATAATTGGTTGAATTACCAAAATTTGAAGCATACGTGTTAAATCAGAAAAGTCTCGAAATAGAAAATAATTCATATTTTCACACGTGACAATTTTTAAATTATATTAATACCAATTTAAAACACGTTAACTTTACTTAATCAATGCTAAGTCGTAATTAAGTAAACGAAAAATATAAGAATAAAAATAAATCATATAATTAAATACAAATTGAATTACTAATTAAATATTAAACTAATCTTAAATCAATCCTGACTTCAATAATTATAATCAAATAATTGTTATGTTGTTATCTTGTTAGACAACTTAAAAACATTGAAAAATAAGTTACAAAAATAAGATGATTTATCATTAAAATTGTTTCGGTAGATATTTTTGGGACCGAGAGACTAACCTGCTGACGTGTCTGGGCCGCTCGCTCGCCTCCAAACTCCTGCTATTGGCCGATCGGTGTTGACACAAACCGATCGGTCTCCTTCTTGACGAGGGAGGATGTACCTGCAAAAGGTACTCCGACGCCCAAGTTAGGCGTGTGATTTGAAGAGCCTCGGCTCTTGGTTGAATATTTAGTGAATGATTATCACTATTGAATATTTGAGAGTAGCGCAGAGTGAATAATGCGTAAGTGGAACGTACCTGGCTTTTGGCCCTGGCTTTGTATTTATAATTTATCTCATGGATCCTGAGCTGATATAAGCCCAATAAAATATAAACAGAATAAGATATAAACAGATTACCTGAATATCCGGTTGGTTGTTTGTAACCACTCGGTTAATATTTTATACTATACATTATGCCCCCCAAGTCCGAGTTAAGCGGTTGGCTTTAGCCGTGGTTAACTATAGGACTGATGAGTTTGAGGGAGGCTGTGTTGGCGGAATTGAAAGCGTTTTACCGCTCGACTTTCAACATTAACCGAGCGGGATTTACCGCTCGTCCTGCAATAGGAACCGAGAGGAATTTACCTCTCGGTCTTCTACGTTAACCGAGAGGGCTTTACCTCTCGACCCTCGACATTAACCGAGCGGGATTTACCGCTCGTCCTTCAACATGAACCGAGAGGGATTTACCTCTCGGCCTTCGACTTTAACCGAGAGGGGTTTACCTCTCGACCTTCGACATTAACCGAGAGGGATTTACCTCTCGACCTTCTACTTTTACCGAGAGGGATTTACCTCTCGACCTTCGACATTCACCGAGAGGGATTTACCTCTCGACCTTCCACTTTAACCGAGAGGGGTTTACCTCTCGACCTTCGACTTTAACCGAGAGGGGTTTACCTCTCGACCTTCGACATTAACCGAGAGGGATTTACCTCTCGACCTTCCACTTTAACCGAGAGGGGTTTACCTCTCGACCTTCGACTTTAACCGAGAGGGGTTTACCTCTCGACCTTCGACATTAACCGAGAGGGATTTACCTCTCGACCTTCCACATTTACCAAGAGGGGTTTACCTCTCGACCTTCAACATGAACCGAGCGGGATTTACCGCTCGTCTTTCAACATGAACCGAGAGGGATTTACCTCTCGGCCTTCGACATTAACCGAGCGGGATTTACCGCTCGTCCTTCAACATGAACCGAGAGGGATTTACCTCTCGGCCTTCGACTTTAACCGAGCGGGATTTACCGCTCGTCCTTCAACATGAACCGAGAGGGGTTTACCTCTCGACCTTCGACTTTAACCGAGAGGGGCTTACCTCTCGACCTTCGACATTAACCGAGAGGGATTTACCTCTCGACCTTCTACTTTTACCGAGAGGGATTTACCTCTCGACCTTCGACATTCACCGAGAGGGATTTACCTCTCGACCTTCCACTTTAACCGAGAGGGGTTTACCTCTCGACCTTCGACTTTAACCGAGAGGGGTTTACCTCTCGACCTTCGACATTAACCGAGAGGGATTTACCTCTCGACCTTCCACATTTACCGAGAGGGGTTTACCTCTCGACCTTCAACATGAACCGAGAGGGGTTTACCTCTCGACCTTCCACATTTACCGAGAGGGGTTTACCTCTCGACCTTCAACTTTAACCTAGGACTTACCGTTCGTCTTTGAGAGGGCTTTACCTCTCTCCCGAGAGGGATTTACCGCTCGGTCTTCGACCTAGGAGTGCTTCCTAGGGAACGGGCTTTACCGTTCGGCTTTGAGAGGGTTTTACCTCTGTTTTGAGCTAGGATTGTTTCCTAGTGAACGGGATTTACCGTTCGTCTTTGAGAGGACTTTACCTCTCTCCCGAGAGGGATTTACCGCTCGGTCTTTGACCTAGGAGTGCTTCCTAGGGAACGGGCTTTACCGTTCGGCTTTGAGAGGGTTTTACCTCTGTTTTGAGCTAGGATTGTTTCCTAGTGAACGGGATTTACCGTTCGTCTTTGAGAGGACTTTACCTCTCTCCCGAGAGGGATTTACCGCTCGGTCTTCGACCTAGGAGTGCTTCCTAGGGAACGGGCTTTACCGTTCGGCTTTGAGAGGGTTTTACCTCTGTTTTGAGCTAGGATTGTTTCCTAGTGAACGGGATTTACCGTTCGTCTTTGAGAGGGCTTTACCTCTCTCCCGAGGGGGATTTACCGCTCGGTCTTCGACCTAGGAGTGCTTCCTAGGGAACGGGCTTTACCGTTCGGCTTTGAGAGGGTTTTACCTCTACTTTGATCTAGGAGTGTTTCCTAGTGAACGAGATTTACCGTTCGTCTTTGAGAGGGCTTTACCTCTCTCCCGAGAGGGATTTACCGCTCGGTCCCTGACTTGATCGTTAATTATGAACTTTGCTGACGAAATTGGCAATCAGTGTTTGTAATAGGAGACTTCCCCTTCGTTAATTGAATTCCATGAAGTCCGTTTATGACTAGATCTTAGTATGCACTTGCATAATTGATGGCGTGGATTTTGATATATATATTTCTTCAAGATGTTCATTGCTGAAATTCTCATGATGATATATATTATGGTATATGACCGTATAATAAATGATTCGGTTACCAGATATTATGAATTGCACCGAATAAATCACATAGATAATAAACAAGGTATCAAAACCGTCTTGAGATTTTATAATATTGCTATTGATACTTATCTCTCACACAACAATTTCTTTGACTATTTTAATCATGCTAGAAAATATTTCGGTTATAATAATTAGATAACTATATTTATAGTTATATACTATAATATATATATCATATATCATATAATATATTATGGATTATACTATATATATTTAAAAAATATATATAAAATAGTTGTTATAATATCTATTATTAATTAGATATTTTATGAAATATTCATATTTCAAAAAATACTTATCTTGTGGATGACGTCTCACGTAGAGATGATGATTCACGTAGAGTGTTTCATAGGGAACGGGCTTTACCGTTCAGCTTTGTTGTTCCTCCATGCTCCTCGTGGTCACCGTTGGGTTTGCCGCTCGGCCCCACGGTGGGCGCCAAAATGTTTCGGTAGATATTTTTGGGACCGAGAGACTAACCTGCTGACGTGTCTGGGCCGCTCGCTCGCCTCCAAACTCCTGCTATTGGCCGATCGGTGTTGACACAAACCGATCGGTCTCCTTCTTGACGAGGGAGGATGTACCTGCAAAAGGTACTCCGACGCCCAAGTTAGGCGTGTGATTTGAAGAGCCTCGGCTCTTGGTTGAATATTTAGTGAATGATTATCACTATTGAATATTTGAGAGTAACGCAGAGTGAATAATGCGTAAGTGGAACGTACCTGGCTTTTGGCCCTGGCTTTGTATTTATAATTTATCTCATGGATCCTGAGCTGATATAAGCCCAATAAAATATAAACAGAATAAGATATAAACAGATTACCTGAATATCCGGTTGGTTGTTTGTAACCACTCGGTTAATATTTTATACTATACAAAAATAATGAAACAAAATAAAAAACTAAAAAGAAATAATATATATATATATATATATATATATATATATCCGCACACGTCGGCCATGGAGAATTGAAGGTTGAAAGAATGCAGACTTCTTTTTTTCTTTTTCGAAAACGTGTGTGTATATCCAAAGAAGATCTAGCCCAGGAAAGATTGAAAGTGCGGAACGAAAGCAAAAATGTGTTTAATTAAAATATTTAATAGTGCTGAATAATTGCCGTCCATCGTAGACTTTAATTGAAGTATTCGTGTTTCACATTCTCTCTGAGTTTCTAAAAACAATAGTATGACCTACAGTAGTTTGCTCATAGTGTATTTCTTTTTCTGGAAATAATGAATGAAATATGACATCATCATTATATCATATATATATATATATAAATACTACACATTTAAGGAACATAAACACATGTCCAAACCCGAAAATTTCTTAAAAGAGTTAAAAAGAAAACAGAATATAACTTAGCTAAAAGTGGAAAAGAGTGAATGAGGTGAGTCTAAAAGTGAAATTTGTGTTATTTTTTTAAGAAGATTTAGGAACGAAAGAGAATGAATTTAGAGATAAAATTTATGAGTGATGTCGTAGAATAAAAAAAAAATTAAATTGAACTAACTGTGAATCAATTAAAAATAATTATACAAAAACCATCATAAATTGAACAAAACATTGATAATCACCAAACTAATTCTATAACAACATACGAAAGAATATATATTATTTAATTTTAATAAATAAATAGATACGTAAATAAATAAATAAATCAAATAAAAGAAGAAGAAGATGCAGATTAGTATTAAAGGAGTAAACTTTGATAATGATAAAAATAAGTCTAAGAACTCACGGTTGATAATATATTATCACTATTATAAAAAAAGGCCTTTGACGTATGTTATTTTCAATATTTAACGTCCAACTCAGATCAGACATCTTATTGGGAGATGTCAATTTGACGTCAGACCCCTTTCTCCGGACGTTAATTTTGACGTCAGACTCCTCCTAAACCGATGTTCATTTAAAAAAAATTGTTTTTACAACATTATCACACCTGAACACATAATTGATTTCTGACAAATTAGTTCATATAAAAACTATTCAAAAAGGGATTAGTCAAATAAAATAATATAAGTAATAATAGAAAATAAAAGATTAAAGAACCAAATAACAAAAGATAGAAAGAAATAAATTTATAAAAACATTTAAAAGATTAAAAAGTAATGATAAAGATAAAGATTGATTTCACTCCTTTTTCAAGATAGGATTCATTATTGGTTATCTAAAGATTATTGTTCAATTCATTACTATCATAGATTTTGAACTTAATCAATGCAAATTCTCAATCAATTTGTTGGCATTCTCACACTTAACCAAAGTACATTCTCAATTAAAAGAAAGAACTTTGTAGATTAATCATAGTAAATTTAACCAAAGTACATTTTCAATTAAATATTACTATGTCTAATTATGTCTATTCTTTTACCTCTTTTGTAAAGTAAAACGTTAATTAACCAAAGTACATTCTTGATTAATTCTTGTTAAAGTTATTACCACTAATCAAAGTACATTCTTAATTATTGGCAAAAATTCATTCAATCATATCAAAGTTTCTAACTTTAATCAAAGTAGATTCTCAATTAAAATTAAAAATTTAAACTCATATGAACCACAACTAAGTCAAAAGACACATCTCTACTGCCTCGGTTGCATTTGAACTGAAGCAAAAGCTTACACCTTTTTGCCTTGATTCTCAATTGAGACAAAAAACTTATAACTTTTTGTCTCGTTTGTATATGTCTTGGTTCGAAAATCGAATCATATTGTAAAAAACAACCATTGTCGTTTCTCTTTGTTGTACTAGTAATACTTGATCTTGATCTTGATTTAAAGGTAATAAAGACCTTTAAAATTAAAATTTTTGTAATGGATAGTTAAAAGTGTCGAACTTCAAACAAATATTTCCAAAATTTGAAACTATACAAACTGATGCTTTAGCTTATTGAGATCACCAAAACAAGTCATATTACCGAGTAAATTCACATATATGGAGTACAAAACTCCTACATACTAAAAAAGAAGATATTATCAGGAATAGAAAAACATGAAATTTACTTATATCAATATTTTCATCAATTTATCCCATCATAGTATTTTCTATAAAATATGATTTAATTGTAAGAAAATCAATAATTAATATAAGAAAGATTATAAGATACACTAGTGCAACGAAGGGAAACGACAACGGTTGTTTTTGAATATACGTTTCGGTTCTAGAACCGCGGTATATACAGGCGAGGTAAAAAATTCTGATACTTTAGGCCGCGGTTCCAACTGAGGTAATAACCTGGGGATATGACAGCGGTTCTTGTGTGAATCGCGGCCAAAACCCTGTTTTTTTTAATTTTCGTGTAACCTTTGGCATCGGTTTTACCACAATCGAGGTAATAACCTGGGGATATGACAACGGTTCCTGCTTGAACCGCGGTCAAAACCCTGTTTTTTTTTTTAATTTTCGTGTAACCTTTGGCCTCGGTTTTGACACAACCGAGGCCTATTCTCCTGCAATTTTTTTTAATAGCAGGTCTGTTTTTGTGATATCCATTATCACAAAAACAGACCTGCATATCAAACAATATCATAACAACACAGATTCAACACAATAGTCAATATTTACATCACATAATGTACAAAGTCTATTAACTATATAATCAACATGTTCTAATGTATTTTAAATCTAATAACTATGAACTACTATATAATCTAACTAAATGTTTTGCAATTGCTTTCCTCAGCAATGTAAGTGGCTTCTCAGGAATTGGAGTAGGAGTCTTGAATCTCTGCACAAGACAATTGTTATTAATTAGTGTATATGAATTCCAAATGTTGGAGAAAATCAAAATTCATTAAATTTAAATATTACTGTTTCCCAGCCTCTTGTGATATGGGCACGAATAATGAGGGTCATCCAATACATTACATAGTATCCACACTCATATGACCCATTCTGTCTGTTACACTACAATATATCATCACAGTTGTAAATAGTTAATGAAATCATTAAAACAAAGCAACTAGAAGAAAGTATGACTTTAACATATGTCAAACCTTGAGAGCAATCCATGCAAGCTTTCTACTGTTAGCAATTGATCTCCCAACCAACATCATACTTGTTGAAATAGAACTATATATAAAAGAAAGGTTTTAACATTCATTTATATAACAAAGAAAGTCCAAACATCGAGGTTCTTACCAATCAACTACTTGTCTGAGATGTTTGAGAGGAGACTTGTGCAATGAGCAGAAACACAAAGCATAGCTCTCCTATACAGAAATAACAAGTAGTTGCCAATGGCGCCTGAAATTCATAATAACTTAATTATTATATATTAAAATCACATATGGAACTTTATTATGTTAACAAAGTTCACTTACCCAAATATATAAGGAATACAAATTATCTTCTTCCCGCTTGCAAATCTGCTTGAGATATGTTGTGATCTCATCAAAATCATTTGTTTCGTGAATGACTTGGGGATCAATGAACTCATAGACATCATTGTAACCCAAGTTGTTACTGACACCAAACATATACGTGAAATCAAAAATTACCTTTGATATAAGTATACTTGATATATAAATCAATTTTATATAAATAACTGCTCATAGACTTACATCATCCATAGCTGAACTAATGTAATATTCAACTCTTCTGTTCGCGACGCAAGCTCTCGACATCTTGGCTATGTAGGTATATTGGGACCTCAGAGCCTCTCCCAAATACATTAGCATCATATTCAACCTCCAAAGGCTTATTTCCAATGATGTCAGCAAGTTGCTACAATGCACCAAGAGGATCGTCCTCAGATAAACGAATATTCTCCTGTGCATGCGTCTGTTGTTACATGGAAAAATAAGATAAGTTTTGACATCAATAACATGTAAACTTTAAAATATAGAAGTGTAAAGTAGAATTCCATACCGGGGGATCAGAAACCGAACCAACCAAGTGTTTAGGCCAAGCGATAAAAGACTGGAATGCCTATGCCATAGTGAAAATCTCATCTGTGGGCAGAGGAACTGAGGCATATGGTATGATAATGTCGTCTACTGAGACCTTCACCTCATCCTCTGATAGCTCTATACCATGAACAACATTCGCTGCGTGAAACACTGTTCCAAGAGCTACCAGCATCGTCCCGGTACCATCTAAAATGAATAGCAGATATGGACTAGCATCGTCCATGTCATCCCCTAGGATGGCTGGTGCTGAAAAACTTCCTTTCCCGCTTCTCCCTATTAGAGTAAATGTTAGATTATACTAAACATAGAAATTATTGAACATAAATGTTTATTAATTTTACCTGTGGGAGGCACAACATGTTCTTGTTCCTGTACAGGAGATGGCATCGGGCGCATGCCATAACTCTCAAACTGTTGCTGAAACTGGCGCATAACTCTGTCAGTCACTTCTATAGTGACCTCATTATACAATTCCTCCCTAACACCCATACTCTTAACTTCTAAACCCAATCTATCCTATTATCTTATATCCTAACAGTTTATGTAATTTTGCTATAATTTTAGTTGCTATATGGAGATTTGTCCACTATGGAGGCCTTATTTTTAGAACATTCAAGGTCTCATTTTTGTGGTTGATAACAATGATAAAGACCGAATGGTTGAGGCAAGGGATGAGTTTAAGGATTAACTTAGAGATGTTGTTTTGCTTGTTTTTTCCAACAAGACCTTCCTAAGGCAACGAAAGCTGCAGAAATAACTGACAAGTTTGGTCTTCATTGATTCCGTCAATGCCACTGGTACAAAGATACGGTCCTTATCTAAAAGTTTCCATTGATAATACTAATGATTTGAATTTTCTTACATATATATGAGAGGAACATTCATTGATTAGTCTGGAACTTCAGTACTATATTTAATTTGGCCAAAGAGATTTGAATGTGTGAGCAACCCCTTCTCATTCAATGGCTTGATTTATTTCAGGTATATCTAGAGCACTTGTGCAACTTCTAGAGAGGGTCTCTATGAGGGTCTGGAGTGGCTTTCCAACAATATTGCCAACAGGGTAAGTCTCGATGTTGTAGCTCTAATTAAAATGTTATGTTAGGATGACATCATTTGCATTATTGATGTTTATGTATGAAAATAATTGAGAGGGAAAAAAATGAATACATATTTCGGGTGGTAAGTTTCCAATTTTTTGTGTTCAAATACATTTCTTTTTGTTTTCAACTGTCAAAAAGTTTTTTATCATGCTTGTGATCCTTGATTTTGGAAGTTCTGGCCGATGAGGCCATAATCATTGTTGTGCTGCAGTTTTATTGAACCCCAAAACCAAGTAAATTTTTTTGTTATTTTGTATTATTTGGCAATGATCTGAAGTACTATATATATAAATGTTTGTTAGGTGTGCATATTAGCTTTACTCTGTCAAAGCAGAGTGTGAAGAAATACACACATATTATCTTCCTGTGAACGTACTTAATTACATTTTTTCTTTTAATTTTTGAATACTGAGTTTATTTAGTTTTTTTTTATGTTCTCTGTATGTCTCTCTTTCTAACCTCTTTTCTATACTTTTTCTCTTTGTTTCGAAACTATTTATTATTTTCCATGGACAAATCTTAAATGGTAATAAGTGTTGGAATGAAAAAGTTCTACTTCATAATTCAACTGGAGAAAATTTATTTTTACCATAAAGTTTCACTATTCTTATTTCTTTACCTTTGTTTATAAGTATTATGAAATTTTACCGATTACGTTAATGCAGAAAGATTATTTTCTTCATTAATCCATTTTCTTATCAATGTTCTAGTGATGTTTCCTTAAGTATCTAGACATTTGAAGTTGCCCAACTTTGATTATGCTATTACTTATAATTCAAACAACTAATAATACAAGTAACTCTAAAGTCAGTAAAATTATTTTAAGTTTGATTAGTTATGATGTGTTTTTAATATTGAAATCGTTGATGATATATTTTGAAATGTTTGAATTCAATTAATTGTAATTGTGTTTTCATTGATTTTAAACATTTTTTAATTTATAAGAAAATAATTTCTTGTACTCTTTTCTATAAATATTTATTCAGAACATAATTATTTACTAATAAATACTTTTAAGTAAAACCTCACCTTCCTAGTTAAAAAATGCTTATTATAGTTTTTCTCAGGTGAATTTTATTTTATTGGAATATATATATATATATATATATATATATATATATATATTAGTCAGTTGTTTTTTCTTTCTATGGCGTTATATTGAAATTTTTAAATTATTAGATATAACTTAAACGCATACTAAAATTAACAACATTAACGTACATGTTTTAAAAATATGCATGTTACCTCCGGCAATGGAATTTATTTATCTTACCTGTAAATTTTAAATTAATGAGTAAAGACAAACGAACACGAATTGTAAAGTATTATCGTTATATAACTAAAGTTTATTAACTTATAAAGCAATTACAAAAATAAAAGCATGCTCCACACCAACTTTAGAAAGATGATTAATGTAAAAAGCTCTACGCTCACTTATATAAACATTAACTAAACATATTTTCTGGTATAGTATTTATGAGATCGGTCCTGAAACATTATGATTGATCTAATGTTTTAAAGATCAATTCATATACCATTAAAATAAATATTTGATTAAGAAGTATGTTCTTCTCTCATTAAAACATAAGCTATCTTCTCAATGAATATATTAGTCCACTTAAAGGACATATTAGTCCTCATTTATAAGTTTTAGAATATTGCATAATGAGATAAGAGAATACGTGAAAACAAATGCAAATATAGTTGGGTAGATTAGGCAACTTGCGAATGCAAGTGGAACATTTGATGTTCACTGTTTGCCAATTGGATATTGCTTTGAATTTGATTGAGATAGTCAATCCTTTCTCGGTCATGTTGTCGGCATAAATAGATGCTTCACTACTTTCTGCATTGTAGAGGTTCCACACTAAGTTGTCGATTCCAAACCTAAATCATGTGATCACATTTCTAAATAAATTAATGTCGGACATCACCTCATACACAATAATAAAAAGAACAGAAAAATACGTGGGACTAACAAATACATAACAAAATTACACTAGATACTATTATCACATTTCACTAAATAACCTGATTTAAACATGTGTTGAACTAGCTAACTTTTTAAGGTTTTTTTTTTTCTTTCTATTTTTAACATGTATTCGAAGTAATAGAAAAGCAACGTTACCGTAAGTAACATTGTAGGAATACAAAATCAAAGAATACTTTCTGTACTAATTAATAGTTATAAAAAGAAAAGAAGAAGGAAGTTTTGTTTCACATTTATAGTATGAAAAGTTACTAATTTTTTTTTTCAAAATATATCCAATATCTTTTTTGAAAATTCTAATATATCCTCCCACGTTTTATTTTTTAAACTAGACATGTTTACTATATACGTTCAGTAATGGACTCTTATGAGGTCAAGTTGTCAATTGTGATTAGGGGTTTTGGCTCGACCATCAAGTTATGACATGTTTTTGTGCTTTTTATGCATTTGATTGAACATTTAGGGTGCTTCTATTCTTTGGCACATCCCTAACCTGACAGATAATAAAATGGAAGTCCAAGAAGTTGAAAAGCTATAATTAGCAAGATAAGAAAACAAAGCTCATGGTATTAGTTACCATTTACAATATATTTTCATGAGCATGAGCATGCAATTCGTCTGGTACATATAAATTTAGTTTTACATTTCTATACGGATAAACTTTAAAAATATTTGATGTTAACAACTAACATCTTCTTTGCTTGCAGTCACAGGAGCTTGGTCGGTCAGTGCATGTTGATGAAATATTTCAGCAGACACATATTCGAGCATCAACAGGAGAATTTGTCGATGAAAGGTCTAGGCGGACACATGTTAGTTTCTACTAACTTATTCTTTATTACGTTATATAATTCTTAGGTGTATCTATTTAACGATATTCATTTAACAGGAAGAGTTTGAAGCCAGATTTTCTCAAATAAGATCTGAGACAGCATCCGTTGGGGCTTCAACATGTGCTCCCCTAGACCCTGCAGATGAGGAAAGATTGAGGAACCAATGTTGGTTGGATGTTGCTGGTGGAAGGTACAAGGGACGCGTATACGGCATTGGAAATGTCGGTGCTCAAGATGACTGTGTCGATAGTTACATACAACAGACACAGGCATCTTCTTCTCAGCAACCGATTGCAGAGGACATTCTTAACCTCCACACACGAGTATCAACCCATGATGACCAACTTCGACAGATGAACTCTCAATTGCAAGGCTTTATTGGTGTCATGATGCAGTATCTTCCACCTCCTGCAGCCGCAATTGCACAACAATTTCTTCAATCCCAGAATCAGCCACAAGCTAATGTTCAACCACAGCAACCACAGCAACCACAACAAGCACAGCAACCACACCAAGCACAGCAACCAACAGATCAACCACAAGATGATAATGTCTATGGAGATTATTAGTTATGTTCTTAGTAGTAGGGCATCTATGACTCAAACTTATTCCCTCAAGAACTTATTTCATCTTATTTGAACTTATTATAATTCACAATTATGTAAACATTCTTATTAGGATTATTAATGTGAAACGCTTGTTTGTCGGCTTTTTAAGACTTAATTTATTTATCAAATTTGTGAATGGATATAATGTGCAGGTCTTGTGAATTGTCTGTGTGGTATGGGCAGGTCTTGTAAATTGTTTGTTTAGATGAGCAGGTATGCTATTCAAATTGATCTGTTTAACCGTATATAAGTTATATACGGATTATCCGTATATAACTTATATACGGATTATCCGTATATAATTTATATACGGATGATCCGTATATAAGTTATATACGGATGATCCGTATATAACTTATATACGGATGATCCGTATATAACTTATATACGGATTATCCGTATATAACTTATATACGGATTATCCGTATATAATTTATATACGGATTATCCGTATATAACTTATATACGGATTATCCGTATATAACTTATATACGGATTATCCGTATGTAATGTTATCTACGCCCTTTTTATATACGGATTTTTGACCGTATATAATCCGTATATAACACCACTTTTTATACGGATTTTTGATGTTATATACGGATTTCGGCCGTATATAAATGCGATTTTTCTTGTAGTGTGATATATATTTGTTCATGAGGAATTGAATAATATCAACTATACTAACCTGTCATTCCTCTTATGTCTGACTCTGTACAAAGAGGCGCCAAGTCTCCTCATCAATGGCCTTATTTGTTTGACATGGAGACTTATTTTTTTTGCTTCCAAATATATATCTCGAGGTCAACTTACTCTTAAAACCCCGGAAGTTTTCAGCAACAGTTGATAAACACTTATTTTTAAGTGTTGTGACATTTGGAATGTCAAATGCCATTTGAAATAAACATAATAAAGTTGTATCAGTACAAAATTATCAATATAAACAAATTGTAATTCAAATGATATTAATTAACTTACTAATATATCGTTCCATATAATGTTTCGATCAACCTCGGACACATGGTCAAAAGATGGAATAAGAATATTAATCCTATCACACGCCACTACTCCAAGGTATGATCGGAAGTCATCTGCATTTGGGCCAGATGCCACACCCGTGATCATATTAACATTCACGGGTGTTCTTTCACCACTATTTTTTCTAACCAAAAGTTGTTTCATTTTGGTGGGTCCTCTAGTAGGTCTGGATGGGGGAGCCTCATTCCCTGATGAATGTGGATGGTCAACCATATATCTGTCAAAATAAATAACATGTAATATTAATAAAACACTTATGTAATATCATATAATTTAACAAAACATGTAATAGTAGTCATAGGAAATATAATAAAAGACTTATGTAATATTAATAAAAAAACTTATACACAAATTTGAAATTCATACATAAAGATATAGATTCATCATATGTATATTCCCTCATTATGATCTGACCGAATTGCATGTACATCGTCAACTAGAGGTCGGTCATCCAAATTTGTCGTTGTTTGAAATGAATGGTTATCAGCAATATGAATATTAATCATATTGTCTTCGTTAACTTCAATTTGTTTTTGCCTTGAAGAGCGACATACCAATGGTTAGACGTAGGATCTTTGACATAAAAAACCTGAGATGCTTGATGTACCATGATAAACGGTTTGTCTCGATAACTCACCTTTCGAAAATCAACTAGTGTCATACCTGATTCATCTATTT
The DNA here is from genome assembly GCF_029865625.1 of Vigna umbellata. Lineage (NCBI taxonomy): Eukaryota > Viridiplantae > Streptophyta > Magnoliopsida > Fabales > Fabaceae > Vigna > Vigna umbellata. The sequence continues at coordinate 31,855,939 of NC_142165.1, read as the reverse complement.
TTCACACCACTCTTATTGTCAAACCACTTACATTTGAACAATGGAACAAAAAACTTGGTGTAATCAACCTCCCATATCTCTTCTATTATACCATAATATCTCACTGATCCAAGTACAGGAGATTGATCTTTTGATGTGAAAAATTGAAACGACTCAACTTCTAAACTGACTCCACTATTTTGTACTGTGCTTTTATCATCCAAAGTCTTCGTATAGAATGTGCAATTATTGACTTCATAACCTATACAACATACGACATCAAACTTTAAACCATTTGCAAGCCACAACAAAGTCTGAGAAGAATGTGACTCTTTGTCAATTTCAGATTTGAACCAAGACATAAATGTTTTGTTATGCTTCATCAACTGGCATTTCTCTGATTGTCTTGGATTTTTATTCTTCACAATGACTTTGTGTGCTTGCAAAAAAGGGATCACCTCTTCTGTGTTGTTCAATATATAAAGATGTGCTTGCAACAATTCTTCGCGATCTTTTCTCACCATATTCACACCTCGGATGCTTTTACTTGTAGAACATTTATTCAACCATGATGTGCGAGGAACTCCTATTGGATTTGTTGATGTCATGTAATCTGAACAAAACTCAATACTTTCTTCAGCAATATACCTTTCAATCATTGAACCTTCGGGACGATATGTATTTTTAACGTTCCCTTTCAAAATCTTCATATAACGCTCAATAGGATACATCCATCTTAAGTATACCGGTCCGCACAACTTGATTTCTCTAACCAAATGAACAAGTAAATGTACCATGATGTCAGAAAAAGATGGAGGGAAAAGCATCTCTACTTGACACAAGATGATAACAATCTCGCCTTCAAGTTCATCTAACTTTGTAGGATCGATGGCTTTACTACAAATTGATGAGAAAAATGAATACAACCTATTTATGGTTTGCCTAACATTTTTGGGCAAAATTCCACGAATAGCCACCGATAACAATTGTTGCATTAAGACATGGCAATCGTGAGACTTCATGCCAACAAGCTTTAAGTCCTGCATCGACACTAAACTCTTCATATTTGAAGAATATCATTGTGGTACTTTGATAATCCTTGTCTAGACATTGTGTAACATGCAGGGGGCAAATACGTACATTTACCAATCTCCCTAGGTGTCAACTCTTCTCGGATATTCATGTCAACCAAATCCAAACGAGCATTCACTACATCTTTTGTCTTTCCCTTAATGTTGAGTAGCGTACCAATCAAGCAATCACACACATTCTTCTCTACATGCATTACATCTATGCAATGTCTAACACCTAAATTTGACCAGTATGGAAGATAAAAGAATATTGATTTCTTTTTCTAAGGGGTCGTTACAGATGACTTCTTGGATGTTTTCCCAAATACATGATGTATTTTATTAACTTTTTCAAGAATTTGAAGGCTAGTAAGTGGATTTGGTGCTTCGTCTCTCTCTTGATATCAATTGAATGCTTTTTTTAACCTTCGATATGGATGATTACATTTTAGAAATCTCCGATGACGTAGATACACAATCTTTCTTCCATGTTTCAATTGATGAGTTGTAGTGTTTTCTTCACACATAGGACATGCTTTATGATCCTTGACACTGTATCCTGACAAATTACCATAAGCTGAAAAGTCATTAATGGTGAAAAATAACATTGCACACATCACAAAAGTTTCAGAAGCGAATGCATCAAATATTTCAACCCCATCCACCCACAACAACTTCAAGTCTTCAACTAGTGGACTTAGATAAACATCTATGTCATTTCTAGGCTACTTTGGACCAGATATCATCATAGACAACATCATGTACTTCCTCTTCATGCACAATGCAGGAGATAAGTTGTAAATTATCAATATAACTGGTCAACAACTGGATTGGTACTTAGATTACCAAATGGGTTTATTCCATCAGTGGCTAAACTAAGCCTAAGATTTCTACACTCTTTACCAAATTGGAGGAATTGTTGATCAATATTTTTCCATTGCTTTGAATCAGCTGGATGACGAAGCAGCCCGTCAATTTTTCTCTCACATGCATGCCATCTAAGGTTTTTAACATCTTTTGGATTCGCAAAAAAATGCTTAAGTCTGAGCACAATTGGAAGGTACCAAACAACTTTCAAAGCAGATCCATTTTTTTCTATCTGACCATTATCTTAACTATTGTTTTTTGACTTGTATCGTGATAACCCACATTTTGGACACTTTCTCAAAAATTCAAACTCTTTCCTATATAAAATGTAGTCATTGGGACAAGCATGTATCCTTTTATACTCCATACCCATCGGACAAAGAATTTTCTTCGCATCATAATTACGAGTGGGTAGTGTATTTCCATCTGGCAGCATTTCATTCAACAACGTCAAGGATTCTGTGAAACTCTTATCAGTCTATCCATTAGTTGCCTTCAAATTCATGAGCCTTAACACCGCTAACAAACGTGTGAACTTAGTTGAACCGATATACAAAGGTGTTTCCGCATCAGTCGACATCGTCTCATACACATGAGCTTTGGCAAAATTTTCTGCGCCAACATCGCAGACCATGTCCTTTAATTTGTCTTCATCCGGTCGATCTTCTTCCATGGTGGAATCAATAACATTTTCAGTTTGGGAGTCAGTCGGAAATTGCATTTCTTCGCCGTGCCATATCCATGTTATATAACATCTTAAGAAACCGTCATAGATAAGATGTTCTCTAATTTGGGTTGCGTTCAACTTTCTCGCATTCAAACAGTTTATACAAGGACATCTAAACTTCAGTTCATCATCAATTCTACCCTTATTACATTGCACAAATTGTATAAATTCCTCTACCCCTCTCTCCTACTTAGCACTAATACGTGGTAAATTAATCCAATTTCAATCCATACGTAAATATTCTACAAAATTACAATCATACAATTATACAATATATTCAACATGCAATCAATTCAATCATACAATCAACCAATTAATAAACATTCAAATTATCAATTCAATCATACATAATTATTCATATTCAACACACAAAAAATTAAAAATTAATTAACAAAATAAAAATTAATAAACATAATAATACAATCATACAATCAAACAATTAAAAAGCATTCAAATTATCAATTCAAACATTCAATCATACATAATTATTCATATTCAATCTACAAAAAATTAAAAATTAACAAAATGAAAATTAATAAACAGAATAATACGAACCTGGGAGCATGAAAAACCACACAATAATGGAGAAGATGGAACAACCCGCGGTTTGAAACGAAACAAATTTAAAAGAAAAAATGCAATACCTAAAAAAATACAACAAAACATAAGTTTGATAATCCGAATCAATAAAAAAACGTATCAAACCAACCCAAAAACTAAAAAAAACGAAAAAACTCCGGCGACCAAAGCCAAATTTGATCGGATACAAACATAGGTGATGAAAAATGAGGAGGAAAGTCATTCTACAATCACGACGACGGCACAACGGTGGCGTAAGGAAGAAGGGAGAAAGATCGCGAGGGCAAGAAGAAGTTGTAGAGAAAATCGCTGGAGAAGAAAACTGTTCGTGTTCGAGGAAGACGAAACTGCTCACTCTTTGTAATATTTTTTTAACCTAATCAAATGTTACTATCACGGTTCATTAGAAAACCACGGTAATAGAGGGGTTACGGCCTCGATTCCCAACATAACCGAGGCCTATTCTCCTAAAAAAAATTAAAACTGATCTGAAATGGCAATTTTGAAATTTTTTTTCAACCTTTATGCCACGGTTCCCCGCCTAATCGAGACCTATTCGCTTAAATATTTAAAATTTGTTCAGATCAGGGAATAGGTCGCGGGTCCCCTAAGAACCGAGGCCTATTCCTTGACGGTCTAACTCCATATTTATTTCAAGACTGCCTTTGGGGGAATGTCAGAATTTTGCAGGGACAATAGGTCGTGGTTCCCCCCAAAATCGAGGCCTATTCCCTGACGGTCTGACTCCAAATTTATTTTAGGACTGATTTGGTGGGAATGTCAGAATTTTGCAGGGACAATATGACGCGGTTCCCCATAACCGAGGCCTATTCCCTGACGGTCTGATTCCAAGTTTATTTCAAAACTGACTTGGTGGGAATGTCAGAATTTTGCAGGCACAATAGGCCGCGGTTCCCCTCAAAACCAAGGCTTATTATTCCCCGGCAAATTTATTTCAGGACTGACTTGGCGGGAATGTTAGAATTTTGCAGGCACAATAGGCCGCGGTTCCCCTCAGAACTGAGGCCTATTCCCTGGCAAATTTATTTTAGGACTGACTTGGAGAGAATGTCAAAATTTTACAAGGAGAATAGGCCGCGGTTCCTTTTAGAACCGAGGCCGAAAGACATATACGACTGCAGTTCTGTTGCAACCGAGGCCTATACTGTCGTTATAATTTCAAAAATACCACCGCGTAATATTATGCTTCGGGTTCTGGTGAACCGATGCACAATGTGCGGGATAATAAATCAATTTTTTAATAGTGATATAAATAAAAAGTAAATTGTTTTGAACTTATTTAAAGACATATCATTTTTTGTTTAATTTAAATTATGTCTTCTAAACAGAGTAACTTCCACTCTTATATATTGTTTTTGCCATCGGCTTAGAATTCAGCTTTTGAGAACTAATTTCCGAAATTGTGAAAAGGAAAACGATCCCATTCAGTAAATATTTTGGTACTATTACTTTCCGCAATGGGTTTACCAGAGAAAAAAAAATATTGGAATCTAGTACCCATTCAAGGTAAAAATTTACATGGTACTCGTGGAAATCATGGATCTTCTGGAATGGAGATAACTTCTCTGGGGCCTATATTCCCCTCCAACCAATATTTGCAAGTAATAAATATAAGGTTTAATAGGTTCGGAGGTCCCTATATTTGCGGGTTCGTTTCACTTGGGTCCTCCAATTTTAAAAGTGATCAATTAGGTCCCTAATTTAACAAAATTGAGTCAATAATACCCTTTCCGTTAAATGCAAGGGAATCTGAATGCAAATTAAAAATTGCAGAAATTGCCACGTATTAAGCTCAAACTCTGCCACCTGCAAAATAAAATGATGCCTCAGCATGCCACCTGTTTAATTTGTATTCAGATTCCCTTACATTTAACGGAAAGGGTATTATTGACTCAATTTTGTTAAATTAGGGACCTAATTGATCACTTCTAAAATTGAAGGACCCAAGTGAAACGAACCCGCAAATATAGGACCTCCGAACCTATTAAACCTAAATATAATTAATGCCTCACATTCAATTTCAAATATATTTAGTAGGGTGGTGCAGGTTAGGATTAGACAGGCTTGTATATATTAAAAACATAACAATTATGCATGAGTTTCATATTGAATGGTCGGTGCACTTAAAAAGTTTGGTGAATGTCACAATGTTTTCTAGAAGCGCTTTAGTGTTTTTAATGTTAAACCAACATCAAATTATTATTTTAACAGGTAAAAATACACACACAAAATTAAAATTAAGGTAAACTAGAAAATAATAAATAATATATAATTACTTTTATTTGATATATATCATAAGAGATAAAACAGTTATAAAAAAAATAAAATTTTATATTTTTAAAGAAAAAGAAAAGGAAAAGATAAATAAAGATAATATCACATATGTAAAAGATTTATGTTCGTTGAAACAAATATAAAGTTGAAGTTGGAATGCGCTAATATACTCAAACTGGCTTTATTTGGAAACAAATAAACGAAATTTTAGAGGGACATATCACCCATCATCACCCAAATGGAAACCTAAACATAAGGAATTCATTTTCATAATAGATACATATTACCCCATCATGACCTTTTTCTAAATAATTGTCATACCATTTCTGCCCTTAAGAACTTCACGGATCAATTTCTGAAACTGGACAAACGAAGAACCAGTGGGGCCAGAAGCAGCCTTTTCGGCCAATATTTTCCAATTTACAGCTTTCCTTTTCATGTCTTTACCCTTTTCACCGTCCATCATCTCCCTGACAAGCCTCTCGATTTGGTCCCTCTCAACATCTTCAATCTCCACCCCAATCCCCCATTCCTTGCAACAAAACCTACAATTTGTTTGTTGCTCCGCAAAGAAAGGCCAACATATCATTGGAACACCTGCACACAAACTTTCCAACGTTGAGTTCCAACCGCTGTGAGTCAAGAACACTCCAATTGCTGGGTGACCCAACACTTGCTCTTGGGGACACCAACCAGATAACATGCCTCTGTTCTTAGTTTGTGTCACAAACTCTGGAGGTAGAACAGCTCTTTCACCAACCACAAGATCTGATCTTATAACCCACACAAAGCTTTTTTTGCTGTTTGCCAGTCCCCATGCAAACTCAATCATTTGCTCATTTGTCATAACTGTCACGCTTCCAAAGTTCACATAAACCACTGTGTTGGCTTCTTTAGTATCAAGCCATTCCAGACACCCTGGTTCCTCCCTCCATAGGTTGGACCCTATTGCGTTCAACCTCTTATCAGTGACATTGTTTAACAGAAAACTCAAGGGACCAATGGAATACACAGGAGGCAGAATGGATGAGAATGCTTCCAAAACATCGTGCTCTAAGGCATCAAACGTGTTCAAAATTATTGCAGAAGCTTTTTCAGCTCTTATGCATTCGTCACGAGCGAAATTAAGCATAATATCTTCTGGATCTGTTGTTCTAATGAAGGACGGAATATCCTTCAATCGAATCTCTTTAATGCCTGCCACCCAATCGATTGTAGTATCCAGATATCCGTTTGTGAGATCACTCGCATCTGCATGTCAAATACAAAAATCACATGATTAAACTCATAAGTTCCATTAAAGTCAACAACCTTACTCCCTGCTTAAAGCTTCCAATAAATGTAATTAACTTCAGAAATCTTACATTTTATTTTTCTTTTAACTTTTTGTAATGATATCGTTTGTCACGCTTATTATTTCTGGTTTACTATCTCTCTCTCTTCTTCTACCTTACCCAATTAAATGTCATCTCCAAATAATTGGAGTTAGAGAAGTAGAAACATTAATAATCGTGGTACACATTTACATTCGAACCCGATTACAAAATTAAAATTATTATAAAAATAAAAGGAAACTTTTATATATTTTTTAAAAAATAAAATAAAATAAAAAGGAAAATATTATATAAAATGTAAAAAAATTATGTGTTGATTAAAATATTTAAATATAAAATATGAATACGAATCCCAAAAAGTTCTGTCAAAACAAAAACGGTACACTGTACAAAAATAAAATATCAGTGAATTTTTGTATTATTTATAAAAAAATAAAAATAATGTCAAATGTAAAAATTTTATCTATATCACACATAATTATTGAATGAAAAAACTCTTCTTTCTAAAGCAGGCAAACTTTCACCAATAATGTTAAGCAGCTTTACATTAACTTTGCCATAGATGACTAACCTTTGAATGGCACAATTCCCCGTTGAATAAGTTGATGGTAATGTACGTAGCACATAAACCCGCATGCGCTACTGGTCCAAAACAACACGTTTGGCAGACCTAATTCCTGAGAAGCATCCAGAGTGAAGCTCATGACGCCGTCAGAAATGATGCAAGAGACGGCGGGGACACCGGATTCGTTGTTCAGTTTGGAAAGGAGGTTTCTGAAGTGAGGCAAGCAAGTGGTGCTGGTTGACTCGCACAGCGAAGGCACGTGGTGTGTGCCTTCAACTTCGGGCTCGGGAAGCCCGTCGGGGATGGTTTCGAAGCGGAACGAGGGAAGCCCGTTGAGGGAGTTCAGGCCTCGGCTTTTGAGAAGGCGTTTGTGGTTATAGTGGGTGTTGACAAAGGTGATGTAAAAGCCATTGAAGTGAAGGAGTTTTGCTAGTTTCAGCATTGGGTTTATGTGGCCTTGTGCTGGGAATGGGACACACACGGCGTGCTGTTTCTCTTTTGCGTCCGGGGAACTCATTTCTTACACTATTTGTTTCAGAACAACGGTGAAGGGAGAATGGTCATATCTTCCTCTGTACTACTGAATTTATGATGGAAGAGTGGTTCCATAAAGTGACACTTTAAAATAATAACATTTTAATTATATTAATATTACTTTTTAATTTAAAATTCAAAATATCTGTTTTCCATCGTTGTATTATTACAAATTATGTAAATTTATCATGACTGTAAAAGTAACTTTTTTTTCATAATGAATTGAAATTTTGTCCGTGGTGCAAAAACTCTTGCTTGCTGTCAGTGGTACGACGTTGTCATCGTTCACGAGAATTCTGGAATTGAATGATATCAGTACGGAATTTAATGTGACAGGTGAGGATTACATTATTTTTGAAACCCACGTTTGTTTTCGACATTGATTTCAATTTTTATAAATACGTTTAAATCAAACGAATATAAAAAAGCTATTAATAAATAGGCTTAATACCCTATTTTGTCCCCAGTTTCGCTCAAAAATGTCAAATTAGTCCATCCTTTAAAAAATGCGTCAATTACGTCCTTACTTAATAAAATTTGCATCAATGAAATCCCTTCCGTTAAATCCGTACAAACGGCGTTACTTAATAAGAGAGAAAAATAATTAACGTCGTTTGTACGGATTTAACGGAAGGGATTTCATTGATGCAAATTTTATTAAGTGAGGACGTAATTGACGCATTTTTTAAAGGATGGACTAATTTGACATTTTCGAGCGAAACTGGAGACAAAATAGGGTATTAAATCTAATAAATAAATAATTATATATATAGTCTTTTTTTCCATTTTATATGAATTAAGTAAAATATTATCTTCTTTAAGTGTATTTAAGATGAAAATTTGTACATAATGTGATAATTATGATAAATTAAAGTTGTTTTACTAAATATAATTAGATTATTTCATTTTATCTTAAAAATAAATGTGATATAAATTTAAATATACATAGTGAAAATTATGTTAAAATTAAATTGAAATGTTTATTTAAAATTACAAAAGAATTAAAAGAGGAAAAATTAAATTAAAATTAAAAGGGATTATTAAAGTTAAAATTGTGTTCATGAGTACGAATGAATTATAATTACCTTTTTCTTAGATAAAAAATTCTATAATATTAACATTATAAGTATATCAATAATTAAATTTTATTATTAGAGTTATTATAAAATTACATTATTGTATATAAAATTAAAAATTCACAATTTATAGAATCATATTAAAATTATAATAAAAATGATCAAATATTATTATGGTTGTAATGGTTATTAATGACATTTTCTTATTAATATTGGATTATTAATTATAATAATATTTTTTTATTCATTTTATTTTTATTGTTATTAAAATTATAATTACAACTATTATTAACTTTTACTTTTATTTTTTTTTAAATTATGTTTGTATAATGAAATGTAACTTTATAAAAATAAAAACTAGAATTATATTCAAATTGTCTAATATACTTAAAAAAAATACTTTGATTAAGATTAATATCTTGAATATATATATATATATATATATATATATATATATATATATATATATATAATAGAAAAAATATGAATTAAGTCCAAAATATTAATGGAGACTAATAACAAATTAACTAAAGATAAAAGATATAGATAAGATATCTAATAATATAATATGTCTAACACTTCTCCTTAAGTTGGTGGATACAAATAGTATGTATCAAGCTTGTTACAAATATAATTATTTCTTGGTCTCATAAAATTTTAGTGAAAATATATGTTAATTGATCACTTGAATTAATGAACTCAGTCTTGATGTCTCTAAATATGATTTTTCCTCGAATGGAATGACTATCAATCTCAATGTATTTGGTCCTCTCATAAAAGACAATATTATAACTAATACGAAAAATGACATGATTGTAACATAAAAGCATCATTTGAGTAAAATCTCTAAATTGTAACTCTTTGAGCAGTTGCTTAAGACAAACAAGCTCACAAGTGACTGAGGCCATAACTATATTCTTTGCTTCTACATTAGATCTTGTCACAACACTTTATTTATTATTTTTCCAAGAGATCCTTTAATATACTTTAATATACAGATAATTTTATTCTAATGATCTTCAGAGGGGAATTAAGTAATTGGCTTATCACAAATTGCAAGGGAAATGTCAGAACGAGTAACTATAAAATAATTCTATTTTTCAACTAGTCTTCTATACTACTCGAGGTTTAACATCAACTCCCCCTATTTTGGTAAAAGTTGAGTATTAGGATCAATGGGTATGTCAAGAAATTTTGAATTCATCAACACAGTTTCCTCCAAAATAACATACTTTCTTTGAGATATAACAATACCATCATTAGATTGTGCCAACCCAAGAAATATCTAAGTTACTATGAATTAAAAAAGTACGAGTTATTTCAATAAGATGTCTATTTTTATGCTCAACAATCCCATTTGGTTAAGGTGTATAAGCACATGAAGTTGGATGGAGAATACCATGCAGTTGCAAGAAGAAGGGAAAGAAAGACTCTATTACCGCTCCAGCATGTGTAGAATGACGAACATGATCACTAGTGCATTCAAGGGATATGGCCTTGGTTACTTACGCTTATAAACACCGGTTCTGTAACCGGTGCATATCCACACGAGGTAAAAACTCTATCTCTTTTTGCCTCGGTTGTCAGCCGAGTCAATATCTCATATTCTCCTGCCTCGGTTGGGACCTGAACCGAGGCAGTACAGTGAAAGCAGAAAGCATTGAACCAAGTTGACTATTGAAAGCAGAAAGCATTGAACACAAACAAAATCTAATAATGCACCCTGCAGGCAAATCCATTCAATGTTTGTGGAACTAAGAAAAGATCTTTCTTCTACAAGCACGAGATCATATCATATTTATTCAATATTACATAGAAGAAGAAGAAGAAGAACACTAAAGTTTTGCAAGACCACCCAAACCACCACCCTCTTCAGGTTTGGAATCTGCAGGTTGAGAAGGTGCAGCAGCCTTGTCCTGATACTGGTGCAGATAATCGGCAGCTTTGTCCACGTACTGCCCTATGCCCTGTTGTTCGTCCAGTTTTCCATACTTCCCCGTCGTAGAGCCGCCGCGCCCAAAACACAGATCAAGCAAAAATCCCAAAGAAATCCAAACACAGATCAAACAAAAATCCCAGACCCAAATCTCACCTTCTCAGACTGAGACATTCTCCGCCGCAGAGCCGCCGCGCCCTCCACATTTGCCTCTGCCGCTTCTCCTCCTCCTCCGCCGTCATCAAACCCTAACTCGCACCACCACCATCAACATCAGAAAAACCCCAATCGCAACCTGTTCAACCTCCATGGCCGTCGCGAATCAACAACCTCAGACGACGCCGCGAATCCACAACCATCAACATCAAACCCTAACGGCCACCGCTTGCTCTTCCCTCCAGAGGCGACGCACTCAGACGAGGTGGAAGTTGCGCAGCCGTCGCACGACGAGGTGGTGGCTCCTAGCGGTAGGGTTTTCGCGAACAGCCGAAGGGATCTTGTTTTCGGAGGTAGCAATGGCGGAGGGCTCGTCGATCTGGAGCAGCTTGGCGATCTGGAGCGGCTTGACGATGGAGATCTGGAGCGGCGGAGGTAGCAGCGACGGAGGCAGCAGTGGCGGAGGCTACAGTAGAATGGGAGAGAACAGAGGGAAGAGTGGGAGAGCACGATAGAGAAGAAGTGAGAGCACGAAAGATATTGGGAGAAGTGAGAGCACGAGGGAGGGAAGAAGAAGATGTTGGGCGGTGGAAGTGAAAAATATCATCAGAGAAATGGAGAGTTAGTAGGAGCACATGCCTCGGTTTTCATCAAAACTGAGTTAGTAGCAACTGGCAGGTGCAAGTGGCAAGAGTTGTATGCCTCGATTTCGCCTAGAACCGAGTTAGTAGTGCCCTTTAGGCATCGGTTGCTGGGCAACTGAGTTAGTAGCTCTTATCAGTCCCATCAGCTGTCAAGTGGAGCAGGTTTGGACACCGGTTTATGCCTCGGTTTTACGTAGAACCGAGTTAGTAGCACGCTTTAGGCACCGGTCATGGGGCAACCAAAGCATATACTTAAGCTATTATTACGAATCTGCCACCGTGCTTTTATACGCTTCGGTTTCGCTTAAACCGAAGCGTATATTGCACTTTCTAATCCTTTTTTTTTTACTAGTGGATAAAGATCATGAGACTCACATCTGGTGCCAATCATGTGTCTCAAAGTGTAGTCCCGTAAACAAACAAAATCTTTGTTAAAAGAAATAACACAATCAAAAGAACGAGTTAGACGACTAATGAATAATAAGTTGAAAGAGAACCCAAGGATATAAATAACACTATTAATGTATAATAAAGGAAAAAGTATAACAGTCCCAATACCATGAGCTAAAATTCTAGATCCATCAGCCATTGTAACAAAAGGTAAAGGATTTGGAGAGGATAAAGAGGAAAACAAAGATTTGTAACTTGTAATGTGATTTATGGCGCCAAAGTCAAGAACCCAAGGACAAAGAAAAGAAAATGGACTCAGACCAACAAAATATGTACATGTGTATGTTATAGATTAGTGAAACTAGAAGGTTGTTGATTCTTATACCATTTGAGAAATTTACTAAAAGTAATAGAGTTGTTGATAAGATTGGATGAAGGAGGATCCTTAGTAGGTGATTGTAGGTGATTGTGAGGGAGGAGTAATTTGGACAACAACAAAAGATCTAGAAGGACAATCATGTAACTCATAACACTTATCAATCTTGTCGCCTAGCCTGCCATAATGGTCACATTTGTGACATTTTTTTCTTAGCTTTCAGGAGTGATGATCATCACATTGAGATGTTAACGTAGAGGAATTACTAATAGAAATAGGTGTATCATTCATGGGTTTACTAGATACACACATAAGGGTGGAATAAGTAGAAGTCAAAGTGGGCACAACATGTGAACCCAAAATTTGATCATGGATAAGGGAATATTTATCAACAAGGTTGTGCAATGCCAATATCACAAGGAACTTTGACTGTTGCTTTATTTCTTGGGCAGGAATAAAGGCAAAAGGCAATAACTCATTAAATTCATGAAAAAGAGCACGAATTTTATCCATATAATTAACTATAGAGTTATGATGTCGAGGAGCAAAAATATTGAAAAGATCATGACAAACACCATAAATACGTTGAGTATCATTGGTGTATAATAATTTGGCATGTCCTTCGATTTCAAAAAATCTTTCTTAGGAACAACATCAATTTTCAACCAATGAGTAATCGTAGCAGAATAATAGCCATCACGTTTTGAGTAATATGATTAACACACCCTTGATGCTTAAGCCAAAGTTTAACGTTTGATGTCCAAGTCGCATAATTAGTGTCATCTAACTTATCAATAGATAAATTCACATTGTCATAATTGGTATATATGGATGAGTCATACATATTGGTGAAAGAAGAAAAGCTAAAAGAGATAGTAGTAGAAGAAGCCATGAACAAGAAGGAGAGAAACAAAAATAAAAAAGTGGAAGGAGGCTCAATCAACGCAACAAGGCCAGATAATAGAAAGGAGGTTACAACGAGTCCAACGAAGGTGGTCGACATTGGAGAAAACAACGCACGCACCACCACGCATGGCGCTAAAGGACGATGACAATGAACTATTATTGGCGCATGAGAATGACTCTAGACTCTGGTGTCAGTGATCTTGATGACACTATGGTTTCCTATTCGAGACGAGCAGAATCGTGTGATCACCAATCAAAACTAATGCTTCGACAACGGTGACAACAATAGTGTTGGCTCTAACAATATAGTCGGTTACAGTGGGTAAGGGCGACGAAATTTTTTCCAAAGCATCAAGTTCTAATACAATGTTCAATATAGTAAAAAAATCTATGTGTGAGATTACTATTCCTTTGTGTTGAATATACACATAGGATAATGCATTTATAATAGAAGAAATATGAGCTAAGCCTAAAATATAAATAAGAAATAAGAAAAAACTAACTAAAGATAAAAGATAAAGATAAAATATCTTATAATCTAATATATTTAACACAAATAAAACAATCTACATTATATTAAGTTGGAATTGTGCTCAAAATTATGAAAAAAGAATAATAATGACATGTAAATTATGCATCTCAACCATTAATAATAATAAAAATAATAAAATACATCACTTATATAGATGAAATTCAAAGGAATAAAGAAAAAATAAAAAATAAAGTTATACAACTTTTAAATATTATTCCTTTTTGCACACGTAAGACTATAATATAATTGAAATAAGCACAGAATAATCTAGGTAAAGAATGTCATCATTCTAAAATATGTGTTGGAAGTCCCACATCGATTATAGATAAGGTCAATTTAGAGTATATAGGTGGGTGCAAACCTCACCTTACAAGTCAGTTTTGTGGGGTTGAGTTAGGCTTGAAGTCCGCTTGTTAACATGGGATCAGAGCTAATGGTTAAGGTTTGGTGACCGGGCTCAAATGAGTATAATGGTCCCTATACCGAAAATCTTCTTAGTGAAGGGTTATAGGTAAGTGTGTCCCGTTAAGATGAACGGCGGTACGAAAGGGTACTCATGGTTGGGAATGCTTCCACTGGAAGGGGAGCGTACCAATGTGAAAGGGACTCACCCTTGAGGGGGAGATTGTTGGGAATCCAAGTGCGAGTCTATGTCCCACATTGTGTAGAAATGAGATATGAGCCCAACCATATAAGGTATTGTCACCATTCGAAAGCGTGGTGGGCCCATAACCCACAGGTCCCAAGATCGGAACCTGTATCTGATACCACTATTAGGTCTATCGAGGATGAGATTCACTGGAGAGATACAAACACCAATGAGATATGAGCGCAACCATATAACGGATTGACACCATCATCTACCCAAAACCTTAAGGCAATGGGTAATGGATCTTCTACCTTATATGGTGCTCTACTTTCTCATTTCTACCCAATCTAGGACTTAGACTTGCACTTGGATTCCCAACAATCTTTCCCACAAGGGTGAGTCCCTTCCACATTGGTACACTCCCCCTCGGAAGCATTCCCTACCATGAGTACCCCTTTATACTGTCGTTTATCTTAACGAGACACGCTTACCTGGACCCCTTTGCTAGGAAGACTTTCGGAATAGGGACCATTGTACTCGTATAAGCCCGGTCACCAGACTTGAACCATCAGCTTTGATACAACTATTAAGAAGTGGACTTTAAGCCTAACTCAACCCCACAAAACTAGCTTATAAGGTGATGTTTGCACCTACGCAAAACTCAACTTCCGGGTTAATTTGATAAAATTCTCCCGGGTTAGCTCTGGTCATCCACTACGCAATCTGCTGGAAGTTGTTTCTCTGTTACTTCTCTTTTTTTTTTACCTTTGTTCTTGCTTTAGAGAAAGATTTCAAATAAGAGATAAGACAGACTTGTTGGGTCCACTCCCAGGAAAGAGAGGTGCGTCACAATGGACAACTTAAGTACCAAGTCTTTCCTAGCCAGAGTGTATTCAAACTAGCCTCAAGTATTTCTCAAGAGAAATTCTTAATATAAACAAGAACAAATATTTTTTGCTAAACCAAGAATGACTAAAGACTACAAAATAACTCAAATTAAATTAAATGTATGTGCGTTAAATAAAAAAAAAAAAAAAAAAAAAAAAAAAAAAATAAAATAAAATAAGAATCAAAATATTTAAAATACTAACCGTATTCCCCGGCAACGACGCCAAATTTGATAGGCTGTCGTTGAAGCTATCAAATTAATACTACTTTTCAAGGCAACTTCAGTATTGCCAAGTAGTATTCAAGAAAGTAGACAGGGTTGAAGTAACCCTGAGTCGTCTCCCAACGAACACGAAATTGGTTTTGAATATCT
Source organism: Vigna umbellata (assembly GCF_029865625.1). Lineage (NCBI taxonomy): Eukaryota > Viridiplantae > Streptophyta > Magnoliopsida > Fabales > Fabaceae > Vigna > Vigna umbellata. The sequence goes on along the minus strand of NC_142165.1, from coordinate 31,840,123 downwards.
GTGACTCTTACGAATGCTATGCAATGCTTATGAATTAAAGTAATGGTTGAAGAGTGTTTAAAGAATAAATAAGAAACTTAAAAGTAGTTACGATGAAATAGGCTAATTCCACTACTTTTCCAAGATAGATTCATCATCGGTTATTCACAGATAATTGTTCAATTGATTATTGTTTAAGTTTCAAATTAGTTAAAGTACATTCTTAATTAATTCGAGGACGATCATGCATTTAACCAAAGTGAATTCTCAATCAAATGCAAAACCTTTCTAGATTATTCACAATAAATTCAACCAAAGTACATTCTCAATCAAATTCTATTGTGTTTAATCATGTCTATTCTTAAATCTCCTAACCAAATTAAAAGCTAATCAATCAAAGTAAATTCTCAATTGATTATAGTTGAAATTATTACTAATCAATCAAAGTACATTCTCAATTGATAGTAAAAACCATTTAATCATATGAAAGTTCCTAAATTAAATCAAAGTAAATTCTTAATTAAACCTAGAAACCCTAAAACTCATATAATCAATATGCATGTAGATTCAAACATATTATGATGCAAAAATCTTTGTTTTTAACAAGATAGAGAGATGAAAGACATAGAGAAAGAACAACTTAAATCAATAATCAAAATAAACAATCGTATTACATCAATCTAACCTTAGAATCCATAATGGAATTACAGCAGAATAGCCCTAGATGCTTAGCTCTCCATGAATGGAGTTGAATACAAGATGAAAGAAAAGTGAGAGAAGTATGAGAGAATGATTAATGAATTAAGTCCCCTGGGTCTCTTTAAATAGGCTTGATTGGGCTTGGACTCTGAATATTCAGTTGATAGAATCTTTTATCTTATATCTTCCAAATAACTAAAAGATTTAAATAATTATAACATTATTTGGAAGATATTTTCTGTTGATATTCCCAATTTAAATTAATTCAACAACTGAATTTTATTTTTTTATCTTTTCTGACTTTTTAAAATTACACAAATGCCCTGAAATTTCCTCTATCTGCATTTTAGCCCCAACTGAATTATTCAAAATTGCACCAGAATCCCTGTTGACCAGCTTTGACCAAACTTAAGCAGTGTTGACCAGCTTTGACTGAGGAAGGGCGCGGCCAATGAGAGCTTGCCACGTGTCAGCCCTTTCCCACCCAAAATTAGGGTTTTGCAAATTGGGGGAAAGGGCTTGCCGTTGCCGCGAAAGAGAGAACCCATTCTTCTCTGCGCGAGACCATGGAGGCTTCGGCCTGCTGGATTGTTTGGTTTCTTTTCTTGCAGGTCTGGCTTTGATGCATGTTCCATGGTGCTACGGTAATGGTGGATGGAGATTGGCGTTGATGGAGGCGCGATTAGGTTCCGAGAAGCTTGCGGCACGCGGCGGTCATGGAGAACTCGCGTCTGGTCTTAATGGTGATGAGCGTGAATGGTGGTGGTTGTCCGGCGAGAAAGGAGAAGCTTTGCTGCGATTTCTGTGGAGACGAAGATGCGAAAGGCGTCGCGAATGGAGATGAAGTGCTCGCGGACGATCTTACGGTTGCGGTGCTCGTCGGTGAGGGTGGTTGCGGTGGCTTGAAGGTTGACGACAAGGTTGGAGATGGTGGCGGTCTGACGGGAAATGAGGGAGAAGAAGTTGGTGTCGCGGCGGCCATGGATGTCGCGCTTTGGTTTCGAGAAGGGAGAAGATGAACGGAGGTCGCGGCGTGGTGGTGACGGCGGCACGACAGTGGCTGTCCGGTGACGGCGAGACCGAGGCGGTGTTGTGTGGCGGGAGTGGTGGTCCGGCGAAAAAGGGTGGTACGGCAGAAGCAGAACGACGGCTGACGGCATTGGCGGCTAGGATTTCTATGGAGAAGGCGGAAGATGATGCTCATGGGTTAGGGCTAACGTGGCGGAACATGGTTGGCTAGATCTGTGTGGGGAGGATTTGGACACGTGGCATGATCTGGTGGAGTCTAGCTTAGGAGGGGTATGGGTAAGGAAATTTAGGGGTGTTTGTAAAATAGGGTTACTATTTGGCTTAGTATTGGGCCTGTTTAAGAGAAGAGGGGTGTATGTAAGGAAATTGGGAGGTGCAAGGGTCAAAGTTGCCTGTTTGGCCCATCTGTACATTATTTTCCAAATAAAACCTGATTTTGGGCCTTGAATTGCCATTTGGACCAATAAAACTTATATTCTTAGCTGCACAAATAAACATTAGAACATCCAAGAATAATTTATGTGCTAAAACTTACTTTTTACGTCTCTTTATTTCTCAAACCCAATAATTCCAATCATCACAAATTCACTTAAAATCAACCATTTAAACAAAATTTTCCCATCAAAATTTTAATTTTCAAACATAAATGTGGGCATAAATATGCACTCATCAATGGGCCACCCGGCTCGTCCCACCACGGGTTGGCCACTCAGTGAGCCAACCCAACCCGACTCATTTATTATGAAGCCGAAAAAATTCGAACCCGGCTCGGCCCACCATGGGTTTGTGGGTTAAACATGTTAGCTCACTTGCTCACTTAATTACAAGTTTTTTTTTAAATAAAAAAAATTACAATTTTTTGTAATTCAAATTTAAATACTTTCACTCTAAAATGATGTTAAACTCCAAAGACAATCCAAAATAAAAAAAATTAACATACAACTCAAATGTAATCCAAAAGCAAACCCAAAAAACGAATAAATAAGTTTATAATTTTTATAGTTTTTGTGTTATTTATCTATTTATAAGATTAGAGTATTCGATGAATAAATTTATAATATTTTACTCTATTGAAACATTTTTTTCTTTATTCCCATTTACAATACAATAAAGAAAATGTTAATTAATAATATTGAAATACAAAATAATCAATAATTAAATTAAACTGGGTGGGTTGGTGAGCCAACCCGGTTCACCATGGGTTCAACCCGGGTGAGCCGGGTTAAAAATTGGCTTGTATCGAAAAACTTCATTTTTTTCAAACCCAACCTGGTCTAAACCCGTGGTGGGCCGGTATGGCCTCCGAGTTCTAACCTATTTTGACAACACTACACGTAAGCAAACTCTTTTGTAAACTTGAAATTTATATTATTTTATGACTATTAAACTTCCTCATTATACTAACACTTTGCATATTTTTTTAATAGGAAGAATTTTCCACTAGACTCTCGTAAGTCAGATTCGAGCAAGGAACATGGCCTCCTAATAATGCATCACAAGAAAATAACGATGACGAAGACATCATCAGGACACAATGTTGGGTGGACATCATCAGTGAAAAAAAATAAAGGACGAGTATATGGAGCAAGACAACTTGATGTCCATTACACTACTATAAGAGGTACATTGAAGCATCAACCATCTACGTCCAACAGTGTTGACCTGGGTTATGATAAGCTAAGACAACAATTGCAAGCTCGTGACCAAGCTTATGAAGATCTCAAGAAACAATTTTAGAATTTTCAAAATTTTGTCATGAGGTTCTTGCTTATAGATGTACAACCTGTGGTCCAACCGCCTTAGTTCGTTCCAACATCGTCCCGGTAACGATGCTCCTTAATGTATCAATCTCCTCAACAACAACAACATGAATAAGAAGAAGGAAATAACTATGATGATAAGTATGACGATTATTAGATATTTAGTTAGTTTATGTATATATTATAGAATTTAAAAACACTTTTATATGTTTGTATTTATGACATGTTAGAATTTATGATTGATAGATTAACAATTAATGAGCAATAAACCCTCTAATCAAAGCAGTTCCCAATATCCTGAGAACATTAAAGCAGAAGCATACATGAAAGATTAGAGATTGGGAAGAATGAATAAGTAACATGAGTTGGTCTCTGATCTTCCCTCTGTAGAGCACCTTAGGTTTGCTCTGGATTTTCTCTTCTGATGGGATAAAGAGAAAGAAACAAGAATGATACGATGTGCTCACAGATGGAGACCATGACCCTTTAAATAACCTCTGACGATTAATTTTCGTTAGTTTCAATAATTATAATTTGGCCCCTTCAACAAATTAAAATTATTATTGTTCTCTACGCAATATACCTTTCATGACAAATATACCCTTAGCCATATTTAGCTTACTTACATCACTTCATAAAGTTGGCTACTAAAATATAATGACCTTAACACATTTAATAATTTATATATATATATATATATATATATATATATATAAATTATTAAATGTGTTAAGGTCATTTTATATATATATATATATATATATATATATATATATATATATATATATATATATATAAATTATTAAATGTGTTAAGGTCATACCTTAACACATTTAATAATTTATATATATATATACACACATATGTATATATACACATATGTATATATACAGATGTATATATATGTATATATATATATATATATATATATATATATATATACACATATATATATATACAGATGTATATATATATATATATATATATATATATATATATATATATATATATACACATACATATATATATATATATATACACACATATATATATACATACATATATATATACATATGTATATACATATACATATGTATATACATATACATATGTATATACACACACATACATAAGTGACCTAAATTGCTAACAATCTTCCACTGGTCACAAATATATATATATATCCATATAAATCCTTAAAAATGTGTTAGACTTTGTGAGCTCAAAATTGCCATTATATACCTTGAGTATATCGAAAAGTCCCGTCCATTGATTATATCCGCATGTAGAACGAAAGGAGTTTTAATTGCAACAATCACAACCAAACCCAACAGTGATCACTAATGTTGATAGAACCAAATGACATGGATTAATCATGAAATGTGTAGCATGAAAAGTTACGTGAATGTGACCTGTGCACGTCTATTTTCAACTGGTCCTTAGTTTATCTCAATGAGATCAATACAATAACCTTATCGTACATAGTGTAATTTTTGAATAATAAACTAGAATGTATGCATACATGAAAAACACAAAAGTGACTAACTCCTACAGAACCACAGTTCCCTCAAACTGTAAAAGCACCCTTATTAGCAACATACTCATGAAAGACCTTAGGTGTAAGAGCCTTATTAAGAGGATATACCAGCAAGGAGTTTGTCCTTAAGTGTTATATGAAAATCCATCAACTCTGTACTTTTTCTTTAACAACTAATTTAATGTCACAATATAACCTGAGTAGTCTTTCAATTCCTTTCATAATATGTAGCCCTGTGACAAAAATCAACCATATATCCTGATTTGATGCCTTATAAGATGCTAAAAATTCTACAATCATAGTGGATAAAGCCATATGGGTTTGCTTGGTACTAGACCAAGAAACCACACCACCAGCTAGGATGAAAATGTAACCTGAAGTGGATCTTAAACTATCTTCGCATTGTAGAAAATTGTCAGAATACTTAATGATTTCTCCTAGGAGGTACTTGTAGAAAATGGAAGGGAGGAAGATCAATCTTGGGTTCCCTTGGCTGATGCTCTCTCACTTTATGATTTCTCCTAGGAGGTATTTGATAGTGGTCATCATTGTGACGACTACTATAATGGTCAGGTTCACTAGGTGGAGAGGATGTATCTCCAAGGTTTTCTCTTTTTCTATGTGAAGACCCTTCTTTATTTTTACCCTTGTCTTGATTGATCAAAAGTTTACCAATCATATCCTTGAGCTCACTAATCTCTTTGTCCCTTTCTTAGAACTTTTGCTCAAATTCCTCTCTTAGTTGTAAGCTCTCACTTTTAGGTCTCACACTCCCTTGGACACTAGATTGACTCATTCTTGTAGAGTATGTAAAAATGATTTTCACAAGGTTTTCAAAAACTTGCACAAGTAATGAGTAAAAAAGGTTTTCACAATATTTCTTTGTTTTTGGTGAACGATTTCTAAAGAGATTCTAGAGGCAAAAAATGTTTCCAAGTAGCTCCCAGGAAGAAGAGGTGAGTCACAATTGGACAAGCTTAGAAACCAAGTTCTTCCTAGCCAGAGTTTCCTTAGAATTATCTTTTACCTTAGTTTCTAGGTAGAAATCTTTCAAAATATTTTCCAATGCTAATGAAATGCTCCTAAAACCAAAAGAAGGTTTAGCTAGATGCTATGCTATCCTATATACCACGGAGGCTTAAAACAAAAAGATCAAACAAGCAATTTAAAGAAAGCAATAAAGATGCAAAATGTAAATGCTAGACGACCCTAAGTGAAAGTGCAAGTGACACTTGGAGCCCCTTGACACACTTCCACACTAAAGAAACGAAATTACACTATTACAATGTTCAAATGTGATCTTGGAATTGCTTCAAGAGCATTTTCCCAAGTCACTTAGCCAAAAACAAATAATCAACTTGAAACAGCAAAGGTTTCGTGATATAGTGACTTAAACAAGCCTAAAAATATGCCTAAAACAAGTGTAGGCTTCAAACTCTGGCTGCTGCTATTTGCCACTCCAAAACAGATTGCAAGGCAAGCTTTTCTAGTGTAATTTAATTGCTGGAACAACAGGTTTGCAACTGCTCAAAAGCACCCTTTCTGTTTCCACTTTAGCCTCCTTTCCACTTCCTAATATGCTACCTCAGTAGGTGAAGGTTTCTGCTTCTGGATGCCTCACAATGGTAACACAACAGCTAGAGATTCCACTTAAAAACACACCAAACAGAATTAGCAAACTGCACCAGAATTTCAAACCAGATTTCTAAACTTTTGACAATTTGGAAGCCAAGAATGAGGAAACCAAATGGAAACAGGGATGGAATAACATAAAGCACTCAAAAGGAACCTAATAATGGCACTAGAACAGATGAAGAAAGCAATAAAATGAAAATAGAAGATCACAAACTCATCCAGACCAAACTGTTTGATATTTTACCAAAGTGTTTGATAAAATGCCTCAATGAATTTCATATTTTGAGTTTTTGGGCTTCTAATATGGATTGCAAGGTTCTATATGCGTTTTGTCACTGAATTTTACTTCTTTTGATCATTTAATATCATTTTTAAACATTGAACTAGCTTTTTCCACAATCCAGTAATGAATTTGAACAAAAATACCAAAACAGTGGCTGGAAGTGTATTCTGCACCAGAAAAATTGGACTGAAATGGTGGTTTTTAACCCAAAAACGAGTGGAAGTGATTCAAAAATTCATGTGAATGACCAAACAACTTTTCTTGATGATTTTAAGCATGTTCAAACTCTTAAACAACTCAGAAACTGACTACAACTCAAAATCACTGGTTCACTTCCATTTTAATTCAAAGATGTTGGTTCAAAATGTAAATCTGCATATAGGCTAAATTTTGACCAAATGAACAGTATAAGCAACTTTCAATCATCAATTTAGACTTGCTTAAGCTTTCCAAAAGCAAAGAAACAACAAATTCCAAAAATCACCCATGCTATAACCAATTTATGCAGTAAAATACATCAATAAACCACCCAAATTCAGTTTTCCAGGGATTCAAAGATGGACAGCAAAGAAAATTACTCTAGAAAGTGTAAATGCACATAATTAAGCTAGAATTAAAGTGCTTAGTATGATTAAACTCAGAATGGACCAAACAAAGAGTGATAACACGGTGAAAAGCTAGTATAAAACTTGAACAGCAAAATGCTAGTGGTTATGCGCAACCAAGCTATGCAAATTGCATTTCCTTGCTTATAATGGTTTGCTACACTTTCAGCATCATTTAACAACACTAGAAAATGTTGTACCAAGCTTCAAACTCAAAGGAAAACCAACTGAAATAGACTTAAGGATTTAAACCAGAACTGAATTCTGCAACAGAATTAAATTGAAATAAAAAAACATATTTGCTTCTTTGGTGCTTCAGCTTGTATCACCAAGGCTAGATCAAGTCTTCATTGGCTTTATTGGTAGATATACAGCTTATCCAACACTTGCACTCAAGAAAAATTAAATAACCAGAAGAGAAGAATACCAAAACAGAAACAAAACTAAAACTGCATCACAAAGTGCACATGACTAAGACAATACGAAAATTGAAAATTAAAGCTAGAATTGATTCAACCACACAAAATTCATCGATTAAAATAAATGATAAACATGATAATAGAATGGAAGCACACCGAACAATGATTAAACACACCAAATTAAGAAGAACAGAACCAAAACAAAATGGAAATAGTGTCGGAACAAAAACTGGACAGAATGCAAAAACAGAAACAGAATTGGAATAGAAAATGGATGAAATAGCTTAGCTCTTGGTGCGTGGACGACCTAAGCTCTGATACCACTTGATGGAATGCTACTTCTAGTTGGATTCACGCAAGGAGGAGTTCCAAACCAGAGTAGAACATCCATGGAAATAGGTGCAGCTGAAAATGGAAGATAATGAAGTGTTTGAAGTGTTTAAGGTGAAGAGAAGTGTGTGGGTGAGGCCTCAGAGCTCAGAGGGCCTTCCTACGGACGAAGGAAGCTAGAGGAAGGGTGGAGAAGTAGAACCTCAAAAGTGACTCAAGAGCAATAGGGCTAGGAAATGAATTTAGCAGCATATCACTAAGCTCAAAAGTGAAAATTACAAAGGAGAGGCCCTCTTATTTCAAAGGGCCTCAATTCTGTCCTAATTTCCCTCCAAAATTCAAAATAAGAAACGAGCTTGGAGGCCAAGCCAGTTGGGTCACGGGAAGCATGCTGGGTCACATGGACAATGCTGCCAAAACGTGCTTCAGGCAGCTCCGCTGGCGCTGGAGCGCCCCTCTCCTGAAGGCACCTAGGCGCACGTGAGCTGGGAAGTCCATTTGGTGCATCTACGCTGGAGCCCCCCCTGTTTTAAGGCGCTTGAGCGGCCCTGGTGCTGATTCCTTGAAGAATGCTTTTCCCAAATCTGATTTGTTGGCCATGGTTCTTGTCTTTATTGTATCCTACAAAACAAAACAATCACATAGTATTAGAAGAGGAATCCTTCTAAGACATAGAGAAAGAAAATCAAGAAAAAGCCTTTAAAAGTTCTTCTTCAAATTCCCTTTCCTAGCCTTAGCATGAGTTAGTACTCCTTTGGATGGCTTGCCTAATTAGGTTTCCATCAGGAAGTGTACATGAAAGATTAGAGATTGGAAACAATGAATAAGTAACATGAGTTGGTCTCTAATCTTCCCTCTGTAGAGCACTTTAGGTTCGCTTTGGATTTTCTTTTCTGATGGGTTAAAGAGAAAGAAACAAGAATGATACGATGTGCTCACAGATGCAGACCATGACCCTTTAAAAAACCTCTGACGATTAGTTTTCGTTAGTTTCAATAATTATAATTTGGCCCCTTCAACAAATTAAAATTATTATTGGTCTCTACACAATATACCTTTCATGACAAATATACCCTTAGCAATATTTAGCTTACTTAGATCACTTTATAAAGTTGGCTAATAAAATATAATGGCCCTAACACATTTAATAATTATATATATATATATATATATATATATTCATATAAATCCTTACAAATGTGTTAGACTTTATGAGCTCAAAATTGTCATTATATACCTTGAGTATATCCAAAAGTTCTGTCCATTATATCCGCATGTAGAACGAAAGGAGTTTTAATTGCAACAATCGCAACCAAACCCAACAATGATCACTAATTCTGATAGAACCAAATGACATGGAGTCATGATGAAATGTGTAGCATGAAAAGTTACGTGAATGTGACCTATGCACGTTTATTTTCAACTGGTCCTTACTTTATCTCAATGAGATCAATACAATAACCTTATCGTACAAAGTGTAATTTATGCATAATAAACTAGAATGTGTGTATACAGGAAAACCACAGATAAAACAGAAAAACACAAAAGTGACTAACTCCCACTGAACCAACAAGGAGTTTATCCTTAAGTGTTCTATGAAAATCCATCAACTCTGTTCTTTTTCTTTTACAAATGATTTAATGTCACAATATAACATGAGTGGTCTTTCAATTCCTTTCATAATATGCAGCCCTGTGACAAAAATCAACCATATACCTTGATTTGATGCCTTATAAGATGCTACAAATTCTGCAATCATAGTGGATAAAGCCATATGGGTTTGCTTGGTACTGGACCAAGAAACCACACCACCAGCTAGGATGAAAATGTAACCTGAAGTGGATCTTAAACTATCTTCGCATCATAGAAAATTGTAAGAATACTTAATGATCTCTTACTAGTCTGACCCTATATACGTGAGCTTGTGAACCTGTGTTCTCTTGACAAAATCTCATAACTTTATTGGCTGCTTTCCAAGGATCCATTCATGAACTGCTTAAATATCTGCATAAAATCTCAACTATATATGCTATATCTGGATGCATACAAACTTATATATACATCAAACTCCCTATCGCTGAAACATGGGGAATCTTCTGCATTTGTTGAATTTCTACATTTCCTTTTGGGCATTGATAGAGACTAAACTCGTCTCCCTTAGCAATTGAAGAATCCCTTGATTTACTATCCTTCACGCTTAAAGCTTTAAGTTTGTCATCAACATACAAACCCCTTCCTTTTGAGTAGAGTCCTTCACCACAAGACAAACTTTAAACCTCTCCATATTACCATTAGAATCCCTTTTGGTCTTAAGTATTCACTTATTTCTAATGGGGTTCATACCTTCTGGTGACGGGACAAGTTCCCAAACCTTATTAGTCTTGCATAGATTTATACTCCTCGTGAAACACATGTTTCTGAGGATCTTGAGTTTTTTCTTATAGAGGTTCAAAACTTACAAGAGGTTATGAACTTTACGAATCAGATAACTTCCAACAATTCTTCCTCTAAACTTTATTCTTCCCCCAAACTCAATATCCTCAAAGAATATTATACTTAATATCATGCAATTCCATATTTAAGGAATCATAATAGGAAGTCACCATATGAAGAATATATAGATTATTATTTTCCAAAAGTGAATTGGTTTCAACAAAACTTGAATAAAAAAAAATTTGAATTCATTATTTCTAAACTAACATAAATAACAAAAGTTGTCCAAATAAACAAATGAAATCAAATTCCACCTAAATGACGGTACAATGAAATGTCTTTCAAAACCAAAAATTAGAAAACCAGTACAAAATAGTAATCTAAAACATTTTATCAATTCCATCACTACGGATGTGACATTTCTAAATAGATTTATCTTTCAAAATCTCTTCTGATAGCTTAGGCAACCCTTTCTTTGCACGCTAAACATGATATTTTGTGCATTCCTTCTTCATGTGTCCAACTTTATTGCAAGAGAAACATTTATTAAACTATTTTTGTTTCTTTTGTGATGGACCTTTAGAAGCATCACTATTAGGATTCTCAATTATCTTTCTTTTACCCTTGTCATTAGAGTTACTAGTTAAGTGAGCACTTTCAGTCCTTTCTTGCTTTAGTCTCTCCTATTCTTGAACTCAATATGAAATAAGCTCACTAAGAGACTATTTCTCTTTTTGATAGTTATAGGAAATCTTAAACTGTCCAAACTGTATAGGAAGAGAGTTTAGAATAAAATGTACAAGTAATTCCTCTTGCAACTTAAGATTCAACACCTTATGTTTTGAAGTAATGTTTGACATTTCAATAATGTACTTTCTCACATTTTCATTACCTTGATACCTCATGGAAGCCAAGCTTTGAAGAAGTGCACTTGCTTATGCCTTTTCGCTTTTCACAAAGTGTTTTCCAATCTCAACAAGGAAATCTTTAACACTTGTAATTTCTTCAGATATAGTACGTACCTCTATAGACCTCTGGAATGTCGTGCTTATTGACCATCAAGCACATGCGATTTGAGCGATCCCACTTCCCATATTCTCTCCTCTCGTTAGAGGTACTTGAGTCCTTAAGAGAAGGAGGTTCTCAATCCTTAACGCGAGGTCGAGATCCATGCAATTGAGAATTGTCTCTATGTTGTCTTTCCAATCCTTAAAATTTGTACCGTTGAGGATCGGAACTAAATTTAAGTTGGCAGATATAGAAGCCATCATAACTATTTTTTATACAAGAGAAACAAAGGAATTAAACTCACACTATAAAATTAATAATTATATAAATATAATTCAAGTAATAGTCTATCACATCTCAAGACACCCAATGCCCCATCAATATCAAGTCTTTGGATAGTAATATTAACTACTAGAGGTATCTTGGTGTAATGATCAACACTGATAATAAGGACATGTCCAATAACAAACCTATCTTTGGATTGATCTTATTATTAACACGTAAAAGACCTTATAATTATCACATGTTACCATCACAGGTGCTATATAATCTGATCAAATATTAACCTTCCTTTGGGCTGACCAATACTCACATGGACATGCATAAACACGAACATTTATAAGTTCTCTATGAACTACTCTAGATAAAAAAGACTGACTTTGGTGATTTCATAATTATCAATAGCTCATTTAAAAAATTACAAACAAAACCAAAATTGAATTTTATTTATTACTAATTAATTATTAATTTTACTTTTATTTATTCTTAATTAATAATTTATTTTATTTTATTTTAGAATTTTAATTTTAAATAAAAATTCATATTAGTTCAAAACACATCCTCTTAGATCTTAAACTAAATCCAATGACCCAAAATTGGATATGCAATCTACGCCAGAATGGGCCTGCCCCAGATTGGGCCTGGGCCACTTCCCACACATGATTTGCCACACTACAAGAAAATTGTGTTTTATATACGGATTATTATATACTGATTTAAATTCATATATAATGAGAATGTTACATACGGATATTATATACAGATTCGTTACATACGAATTTTTCCGTATATAGTAAGAAAAAAAGGTTACATACGGATAATCCGTATGTAAAATCCGTATGTAACTTCACGCGCTTTGGCGGGAACTTTTCGAAAGATATATTTGTATGTAAAATCTGTATATAAGTGAAAAAATAGTGACATACAGATTTTATATATGGATTTATAATTAATTAATAAATAAATAAAATTAAGTTATTTAGAATGCATATAGAAAAAGTTGCGAGCCCTATTCTTTTCTTCCTCACTCGCGCTGCAACCATTTCTCGTTTGGAATGCATATGTAACACAGTGATATGCAATGAACAACACAATCATGCTCAAACATGTTCTCAGATATGCTTTAACAGATTAAACACATTAAAGAAAAGCATATAACATGTAAACATGGAACATGTAACACATAATATACATGTGTTATTAATTGTGTTGTCCAGCAATCAACAATCTAAACACCAATGATCGACAATTGAAGTCTACTATAGTTATGTCATTTCTTATCTCCTCCCTTTGTTTTCAGATTCCATCAAGCATGAAGAAGGTCTTCCACCCAATAATTTTGTGTAGCAATTGCAGAGCTAGCAACAATTGTTTCAGAGTTTCTTTCTGAATAAAGCTTAATTATATTTTAGGTGTAAATTATAGTTTAGTTAATATTAAACTCTATATTATACAAGGGCCGATTTGTTTTGAACTCTGTTTATAGAGTCTTTCAATAAAAATTTTATGTTTGAATTATTTGTTTTAAGCATAATTATATATTATAAATTCTTTACATTTGATGAAAGTTGAAACTAATAGCAATAACGTTATATAAAATTGTATTTGTAAGTTTCTTTGTTTGTTTGAAAGTTTTCTATTTTTTACAAATAAAATTATTTTTTTCTATATTGTATGTTACATACGGATTTATCCGTATGTAAAAAAATTATTTTTTTGATATATTACATACGGATATTATACACGGATAAATTCGTATATAACTTATATACGGATAAATCCGTATATAACATAGCTATGATAGTTTTATATACAGATTTTTTTCCGTATGTAAGCCGTATGTAATCAAGTGTTATATACAGATTTTGGACCTTATTATACGGATTATGGTTGTATGTAATTCAATTTTTTCTTGTAGTTCCATCGGCACGACATACTCTATGGTCTAGAGAGCGTTGCAACAAGATCTGCCGCCGTAGAAGCACCATCGAAACCCCTCTACGAAAGAACCTAATCAGAAGAGAAACCACACCGTGGCCAAGCGCGAGCACCATCGCGCCAACCAGAAGCAAGAGAAGACCAAATCTGAGACATGAACGAGATCCAGGGAGCACCACTACGTTAAACAGATCTCCACCACCGCGAGCCCCTCTAAATCGCGAAATAGAATCGCAGAATGACTTTACGCATCTCGCTGGCGTCAAACTAGATCTTCAACCTATAAGAAAAAATGCTATTATCTACGGACAAAATCTGTATGTAAGATTCAAAATCGATATGTAATACAATGTTATCTACGGATTATATACGGCTAACAATCCGTATATAAAACAGTCATAGCTAAGTTACATACGAATTTTTTCGTATATAATTTATATACAATATTTTTTTTATGTAATTTACATACGGATTTTTTCGAATGTAAGTTACATACGAAAAAAATTTGTATGTAATTACATACAGAAAAATCTGTATGTAATTACATATGGAAAAATCTGTTATACGGAAAAATCCATATGTAATTACATAAAAAAAATCGGGTGATAACATGCTAACAATTTATTGAAAATTCTGCATTGCACATATATATTAGTCATAGACCTATGATATACACACAATCAGTCACAATATCATTGAACACAATAACAAGCATTTTACATTTAAAAAGTATATATATTACATAAACAAATAAATTTACAAAATGTCTAATATTCATTAATAAATTATATGATTCCTAAGATGCCAAACAATATTAATCCTATAATTCGTCGAGAGTCATCATCTTGCCAATTAACAAAATTTAAGACATCTTCAATGTTTGTGTGACCCCCTTCTACTTTTTTTTATAAGATCATTCGTAAATCTTTTCCAACCTACAATGACAAAGAAAATTTTAATCAAGTTTAATCCAGCATGAAAATTTGAACTAAGAAAAATAGAAGTTGTAAACTTGATCAGATTTAATTATAATAACTACACTAGTAAAAAATGGGGTTTTTAAATCGCGTATTATGCCTCGGTTTTGGAAGACCCGAGACATATAAAAACGCGGTGGCAGAAATGTAATTTTGGAGACACTATATGCCTCAGTTCTTTTAAACCCGCTTTTGAAAAAAGTATACTACACCGGTTGGAAATTAAACACACATTTATGCTGCGGTTTTATTACAACCGAGGCCTATATTTGCCTCGATGGCTGGGTTTTAGGGTTAAAGTTCAAAACTTTTTTCACTTTCACTATTCTTCTTCCCGCAAAACCTCTCTGCCCCTCGCTGTTCACCACTGCTTTTTGCTTCGGCCGCCACGCCACTGCACCACCGCCCTCGTCGTCTCAGTTCCCCCTGCCAGGTGCCCCACTACCGTCGCTGGCTCAACCTCTGGGCGTCGTGGTTTCGCCTATTCTTCATCCTTGCCACTGGTCCTTGCCTCCCCGCCGTCGCCACTACCAAGTCCACCACTACCGCCGTCGCCACTGGTCCTTGCCTTCATTGTCCACCACTGCCGCCTGTTCTTCTCATCAACCACCGCCGCCTGTTCTTCTCATCGACCACCGCCAACCCCTCCTCCACTCCTCCTCCATCGCCCCCCTCCTTTGTTTCTGATTGCTGCATGTGGTGGGGTTTGGTTGGACTCTAAATCGATAAAAGTTTGAAGCTTTGGAGAGGGGAAGTATTTTTGGTGTTAGGTTTTTTTGTTTGATCTTGAACTTCTGTTTTTTGCTGCAACTCTTGGTTGGTCTTGGGTGATTTTCGGTGATGAAGGGATTGAACACACGGTAAAGCTTGGGCTGTTTTCTGGTGTTTTCAGATGATGAAGGGATGAAGGGATTGAACACACGTTGCGCGTTCTTCCTCCCAGCGTGGCCATTTCTGCTTTGAGGGTTTTCAGGCAAGCGAGTTCAGGATTTCTATGAGGTCAGGAATGAGGTCGGAGCGGTCCTCGCAGCACAGCGAGGCCTTGAACACCAGCCTCCCATCGCTGCCGTAGTCCCCGCCGGTGGAGAGCATCGTGATCTCGTCGGTTTTGGACGGAACCGTCTCCAGCTTCCCACTTCTGCTTCCCTGTGCTCCACTTCTGCATCCCATCGCTGCTTCCCACTTTTGCTTTCCTGTGCTCCACAATGTGGCAAAAAAAAAAAACACTTTACTGCCTCGGTTCAGGTTTTAACTGAGACAGTATAAGACAAGATACTAACTCGGTTTACAACCGAGGCATAAAAAGAAGACTTTTTACCTCGTTCGTATATGACTCGGTTTCTAAACCAGGGCCTATGACAAAAAACAACCGAGGCCATTTGCTTCTGCTGTACTAGTGCTATGTTAGTTAACTAAATATTTTCATTCTCTAAATAAATAAATGTATTATCTTACGAGTATGTTATGAGTTTATATCCTAAATTTTACTTGGAAATTTGTTAAATAAACAATAAGTTAGAAGTCATAAACATAGAAATTGTTGTTGAATATTGTAAAAGTCAATTCAACATTTGGAAAAAATTGGTACATATAAAATGTTGGAAGAGAGCTGACGCACTTGTACATATAAAAGCCAAAACTATTTGTAGCAACTTGTGGTCATTGCAAAACATTATCATATCAAATTGTGCATGAATAGGGATAAAAATGGCCTACCAACATTAGGCCCCTTAGAATAGAGCTGGCGAACCCCTTGTTCTTCCAAGCTTGTTAGAACATCATTAGTCTACGAGAAAATAAACAAACAACTATAATTTTAATACGTTATCATGATATAGAGATCCTACATAAAAGTACAAATAGATAAACAAAGACTTTGTGATCATAATCAAAATAAGTTTATATTTGGATAAGTTTGCAGAGAATATATTTCTAAATAATTAATTTTATTTCGATACATATTAATTAAAAAATAAAAGAGAGAGGATATGTATAAAGCTGAACGAGAATAAAAAAAGTGATTGAAAAATTTGATTAGAGATAACATGTTTGAGGGTGGGAAATTATCATAAACTACAAATGTCCAGATACATAAAGCCAGCTTACTTTTTTTTTTTTACAAAAAGCCTTGGTTTTTTTCTAGATTTCAGCGAATGATCCCAAACACAACAACAATTGTCTAACAGCTGAAATCAATAAGTTTAAGCTATTTTACCAATCTCTAAGAATTCAATAAACAAACCAACTGACTCCGACATAAGCTGTTTCAGGTTTCTTTTCACAAGCCAAAAATCGATGCTAGTGAAAACAAGCATCCAGAAAAGCTTTCAACTAATCTGAATACATTTTGACCAAGAAAGTTCTTAGTATACCAACGCCACTGCAATTGCAACAACAAAAGTTCATTGTAATATTATATCCTGAAAAGGCATCAGAAAGAAAAAAAATGGTTACCGTGTAATTGCCTCCAAAACAAACGTAGTTCCCTTCAATAGGCGGTGGAGGTAGAGCTGTCAAAACAGGTAACCCGGCCCGACCCAGAGCCACCACGGGTTAGCCACTTAGTGAGCCAACCCAACCCGGCTCATTTATTAGCGAGCCGAAAAAATCTGAACCCGACCCGACCCACCATGGGTTGGTGGGTTAAACGAGTTGGCTCATTGGCTCACTTAACTTTTTTCACCCTCTTCTTCTGATATTCTTATAACATGTTACTTTGATCGATCAAATTAAAACAGTAATAATTGGACCAATTGATATAAAAAGAAAACGAAACAAAAGAACCTTATTGTTATATATTCTAAGCTATCAAGCATAAAATTTTGCCAATTTAGTTTAATGAGACATACACAACCGTTTGACCAAGAAACTACATATAGCCGTTAACAAAAATATATAGTTGATGGGAAATTTTGGACAGACAACAGCACAACGCAGCACGAAAAGCTCTACTACAAAGTAAAGGTTGTGCGTTTTGAATAATTAATTTAATTAATTTGATTTCAATAAAAAAAATAGGATTTGAATAATTAATTTAATTAATTTGATTTCAATAAAAAAAAATAGGTGGGTTGATGAGCCAACCTGGCTCACCACGGGTTGAACCCGGGTGAGCCGGGTTCTTAGTGAGCCAGGTCAAAATTGGCTAGCATCAAAATTTTCACATTTTTTTTCAACCCAACCCGGCTCAAACTCGTGGTGAGCAGGGTTGGCTCACGGGTTTCAACCCATTTTGACGGCACTAGGTGGAGGCTCGGGAGCAGACTTAGGGTCTTCCAAGGAATCTTTGTAAAGCGTGTAAAAAGGTGGCGGTGGAGGGTATGTCACCGTTGCCATGATTAAAACCATTTAAACTTCTCAATTTCTCGATCTGCACCATCATTGTATGATACGACACAAAATTAGGGCATGGAAGACATAGATGCTTACTCTCTCTCAGTTGCGAACTTAATTTCACGAGAATGTGTGAGTGACAACTTTGTTGAGACACAACCAAATGAAATAGGCAAATTGATTAACAGAGAAAGAGGAACTCACGAAAATCGGTGACCGGCGACCAGCGAGCTACGGCGGCATGCAAGAAGGAGACAAAGAAATTAGATTTAGAAAGGGGAAAAGTGAGATGTAAATGCGAGACAGAGATGTGGAAAATAAAAAATCAAAGAAAATATGTTGTCCTACCTCTTTTTCGTTGTAAATTGGGACTTGAACTAGAACCATAGAATAGGTAGAGTTTCCCAACTCAATTTCCTCCTTCAAAGGCTCTCATTTGTAACGCTTCTTAGGTCTTCTACTAAAGAGCTTCACCAAGAAAATGACAAGGCTCCCATATACGTGAATCACATCACACACCAATTTTGAGCCAACAGAAAAAAAAAAGAGGATTAGGGTTTGCAAATAAAAGATTTAGCTCAAACAGAATTAAACATTACTTACCAATTAACCACGATACCAATGATGCACAACGATGGTTCTAGTGAGCGCCCTACGAAAGTTCAACGAGAAAGTTCAACGAGAGAGGACCAAGACTCCACAAAGGTGGAAGGAAGGCTCGACGAGAGAGAACCACGGCCAGAACACTAAATCAGTGAGGGTTGCAGTGAAAGAGAAAGAAGAATAGGTTTAGTGGTGGGATTAAAGGAGGTTAAGTGGCTCAACATTTTTTCCAAACGAGAATTGGTTGCAGCGCGAGTAAGGAAGAAGAAAATAGGGTTCGCCACCTTTTAAGATCTGCATTTTAAATAACTTAACTTTTTTTTATTAATTAATAATAAATCCGTATGTAAAATCTGTATATAACTATTTTTCCACTTATATATGGATTTTACATACGGATATATTCTCCAAAAGTTCCACCCAAAGCGCGCCAAGTTATATACAGATTTTACATATGGATTATCCGTATGCAATCTTTTTTCCTCATTACATACGGAAAAATCTGTATGTAATGGATCCGTATATAATATTCGTATGTAGCTTGCCCATTACATACGGATCTAAATCCTTATGTAATAATCTGTATGTAAAACGCAATTTTCTTGTAGTTAACATGCAGGAAAACAAAACAAAAAAGAAAAAGTCGTCACTGTTATGACGCGAGACAAAAACAGCAAACACGCCACCACTATCATAAGCTCCAAAGGATCTCGCCGTCATCCTTGTCACTGCGGGTCGCCTTTGTGGCGTGTGATAATAGTTGAAAATACTATTATCTGTCATGCAATTTTGATACTAAATCAACTCTTTTTTACTTAGAAGCTTGCTTGAACTCATGTTTTTAGTTTAGTTTTGTGAATAAGTGACTAGAGAGTATACTTGATCATTTTATCACGAAATTCCCTTGATTTTGTAGGTTGTTGAAATGATTTGAAAGAGGAGTTAAAGTACTAAGGAGTTGAAATACAGAAAAAGAGAAAAAGACGTAGTACAGAAAAGTCAAGCTGAAGCTGAGAGCCCCCTCTTGGCCCCTGAGCGCCAGCCAGGGGCCCTGAGCGCCAGTTTCATGTATTGCACAGTGCCTGGACGCCCTTCTAGGGGCGCTGAGCGCCATTTCTCTCGCAGTTTCGCCCGGTTGCCCCCACTTTGGGCATTGAGCGCCAGCGATGTTGGCCCATGATCCAAGTTTGATCTATTTAAGGATTTGTACGACCTAGGGTTGGTATCTCTTGATGACTTGAGCATAGAAACACACTTTTCGCACCTTGGAGGCAGATTTGGGGATGTGGGAGCTCTCCTTTTCAGTTTCTAGGGTTTTTCTATCTCTTTCATTCCATTGTTGATCTAGTTTCTCCATGATAATGGAGATCTAAATTCATTTGTTGTTGGGGAAGATGTAACCTCTAAACTCTCATATATTTGAATTGATTCTTATTTATATATGCTTCTTTCATTAATTGTTAGGGTTATTCTTCTTTGCTCAATGCTTGTTATGTTTAACTCATTCACGACATGATAATTGATTTGTCTGAGTATCAACAGTTATCTTACAATTCATGATTTGGGGACTTTCTCCCAAGGGAACTATTGCTTAGACATAGGGATGGAACGCTTGGTTGTCTTAAGCTTCCGTTCGTAATCCAGAATTAATTATTAGGGATGCAAGACATTGTGTTCTAGTAATTGAGGATAAGCTTCTTTTGTCGAGACATCGGGTTCTAAGTAATTTAGAAAGTGACATTGACATTTAATAAAGAAGAGAAATTCTTATATGCATGAGAGTGATTAGGTGAAATCTAAACCCCAACAACATTATCATCTCATATTATCAACTTCATCCATTCATTTTAGTGTTTAACCTCAATTGATTAATTTTCATTTATATTTACTTTTGTTGCATTTGCATTTGAAAACCAAAAATATATATTTTTCGTCTTAATTAGTTAAGTAATTATACAATTGTTTAGTGTCGTGAGTCTCTTGGGTAACGATATTTGGTCTTACCATTTATTATTACATGATACGATTTGGTACACTTGTCGAGGTCTTAACAGCGAACACGAAACCCCCAATGGGTCGCACCTTTGCTGCTGCACCATACCGAATGACTACAAACGCAACGCTACAAGCTCAAGATGAAGGCAGAGAAGAGAAACAACGAAGCATGCAAACTTGAAGAAAACCAGAAACACAACAGTCATGGAAGGCAAAGCAAGTCGTTGTTGTTGTGCGAACGCAATTCACTACAAAGGCGCCACCGTTGTAAGACCCATGAAAAAAAAAATATATTTATAATAGTAAATTTTAGCATTTTATTAGTAATAATAATTTTAATGGATAGAAAAATGTAAATTTTTAGATATAAAATTATAGTAATTCTAGAGGGAGTGCTTCAAATTTTTGATAACTTATTTAGGATTTTTTTAAGAAAAGTGAATAGTGAATAGTAAATAGTAAATAGTAAATAGTAAATAGTAAATAGTGAATAGTGAATAGTTAAAAAAATATATTAAAATAAATTGTGGAAGAGAACACTCCACGTAGAATTAATCATTCAGAGATAAGAATGGTGAATAAAAAAATAATTTTTGAATAGTAAAAATGAATAGTAAAAGTGAATAGTAAAAATGAATAGTAAAATTTTTTGGCTATAAATAGCCAAGGGGGGGAGGCTGAAGAGGGGCACCAAAATTCTAGAGAAATTGTGAGAGAAGAGAGTTGGAGGAAATTCTAGTTGAAGAGGGAAAATTCTGGAAGTTTCCGGAGAACGGTTTGAGAAGAGGAAACTAAGTCTGGAATAGAGGTAAGGGGAGCTAACTTTGAGTTTTTTGTATTATCTTGAGTCTGCTATGTTACTTTTGTCTGATCTTAAATCTTGAATATGGAGTATTTTGTTTCTGTATGATCTTGAATTTTAAGAGTATGCTTCTGTGATATCAAGTGTGATAGTTGTAAAATGTGATGTTGATTATGTTATGCCATTTGTATGTTATTAGTTGTTTATTTTTTTGTATTTTGGAAGGATTAGAAATTGTCTAACCGGCTCTGCCAGATTCAATTTCTTGTTTCCCCAAACATTTTATTGCTTTCCTTATTTATTTTTATTGTATTTTGGAAGGATTAGAAGTTGTCTAACCGGCTCTGCCAGATTCAACTTCTTGTTTCCCCAAACTATTTATTGCTTTACTTATTTATTTTATTGCATTTTTGGAAGGATTAGAAGTTGTCTAACCGGCTCTGCCAGATTCAACTTCTTGTTTCCCCAGACATGTTATTGTTCTTGTTATTTAATTATATTGTATTTTTGGATGGATTAGAAGTTGTCTAACCGGCTCTGCCAGATTCAACTTCTTGTTTCCCCAAAAATTTCATTGTTTTATCTATTTTTTTATTGCATCTTTCTGGAAGGATGAGAAGTTGTCTAACCGGCTCTGCCAGATTCAACTTCTTGATTCCCCTAAATTTTTATATTAATATTATTTTGATGGTAATGGGAGCTAATTATTTTTGTATGAATTTATTTTATAAAATATTTGCATATGAATGTTGAACTGGTGTGCTCTTGTGAAACTATTTTATGACTTTTATTATATTGGGTATGATAACTGAAACTGTGAAATTGTACATGTTGTGATGTGATGAATTTAATCTGTTTTGAATGAGTTTGTTGGCTGAAATTGATCTTGTTGGAAGGTCTGAAGTAAGGGTTCTGAAATAGCTTATATATGGATTAAATAGATGTATAGATATTGTTTGAGGTTGCTATGAGAGGAAGTGAACACATTAAAATTTGGCATTTCAAATTTAGAGCATAAGAGAACATGGTAGATAATTTAAATAAATTAATTGTTAATTATTGAGGGCCTTTCTTTGTTGGTGGATAGAGGAACCTTAAAAACCTGAGTTGGCACATCCCTGATCATAGAGCAGCCCTGGCCTGGTCCAGTCAGTTGTGACTAGTCATATGTGCTGGCGTCGAAGGTGAGTTTGATGCGTTCAGACATCTGGGTCCTCTCCGGTGACCAATTGGGGTAAAGAAAAATCTCTACTAGGATGAAAATAAAATAAAACAAGTTGATTGTAGATGCATAATATTATCATGGTAAAAATTTCATATATATTTTATTTATCATTACATTGAGCCCAACTTTAATATGTAGTTCCTAAGATATGTTGATGTATTTTGGTTGATCCATGATCTTTGTTTGATGAAAATATGTTGAGTTATACTCGTTATGGGCAAAATGAGTTTATAATATGAAGCATGATATCTGGCAATATGTTTAATTTATTGATACCAAAACGGGTTATTATGAATTCATGATTAAAGAATGAACATGATTGAGTTAGGTGGATAAGAGGGTATGAATTGTTGGTTTTTATGAAATGTTGGAGTGGATATGAGAAATCATTACTTACGAAATGATGTTTACTACCGGGAGTAGTATGTTCGAGTTATACCATGAGAGTTTGGTATGAGCAAAGTAACACCTGAGGTTTATGAAAGCAGGCAGAAAGTGGTCTGACCATAAGGCTTTGACATAAACATATGATTCGTAAGTTTTATAGAAGCAGGCAGAGAGGGGTCTGACCATAAGGCTTCAGAAAGTAAGACATAGTATATAAGTGAGGCTTAAGGAAGCAGGCAGAGAGGGTCTGACCATAAGGCTTCATGAGTAAGCATGGTACACTTGTAAGATTTATGGAAATGAGAAAGATGATTTTGATAATGATGAATTAATGACATCGGAATAATGATATTTTATCAATTGCAGAAATACATGATTATAATATTTTTATTACAAGTTTAATGATTTTATGATATGGTTGGCTTACCCTTATTTGTTTGTACTATGATCATATAACTCATGTTATATGTGATTAGATAATGTTGCAGATGCGGTTGAAAAAGCTTAGAGATGAGAGAGATGCGGGGAAAAACTTTCAGGGATTTTTGTAAAAAGAATAAATTTGTATTGGGAAGATTATGTTGTGTAAAACTTATAAGTTGAAATTTCAATGGTGAAGACTATATTGTTTAAAGTTTGTAAGTTTGGTATTGTACTTTGGAGTAATTGAAATAAAGTTTGATTGTTTATATGAGATATCAAATTAATTTAGTCTCTACTATCAGTAATACCCTTTAAAATATGTGGGTGTTACAACCGTCGCAAGCGCCACCTGATAACAATTGAAATACCGTTATTTTTATACTTAATTTTGATAACAAATCAACCCTTTCTGACTTAGAAACTTGCTTTACCTCATGTTTTTGCTTTAGTTTTGTGAATAAGAGAGTTGAAGGTGAATTTAATGGTTTTGTGCTAGATTCCCTTGATTTTGTAGGCTATTGGAATGATTTGAAAGAAGAGTTAAAGTATCGAATGGTTGGGATGCAGAAAAGTCAACCAGAATGCAGAAAAGTCAACTAAAGTGCAGAAAAGTCAACCAGAATCCAGAAAAACCAACCAGTCAACCAGAGTGCAAAAAAAGTTGCGCTGAGCGCCAATATTTGCTGTCTCACGCTTGCCAAAACTGCCGCTGAGCGTCATTCTTAAGTACTGCACTTACCGCTAAGCGCCATTTAATTGGGCTTGGGCCTATTTTCTGTAATTTTTAATAAACTATATAAGGTTTTAGTCGACCTAGAGTTGACATCTTTGGACAGAAAGAGGCGAAATCACACTTTCTTCACCCCTTGGAGGAGGATTTTGGATGCTCAAGCTCTATTCTTCAATATCTAGGGTTCTATCTTTCATTCTTTCATTGTTTTTTACCTAGTTTCACCATGTTTATGGTGAACTAAACTTTCATTGTTGTTGGGGAACCGATGTAATCCTTTGAAACTCTCATGTATTGAATTGGTTCTATATTCTATATGCTTTCTTTCATTAATTGTTAGGGTTTTTCTTCTATACTCTATGCATGCTTTGTTTAACTCATTCAATTGCATGATCATTGATGTTATTTGTATGGACACATATAAGTAAATCTAGAACTGAAGAAATTCTCCCAAGAGCAATATTGCCTAGACATAGGGATAGGAGGATTGATTGCCTTTAAGCTTCTGTGCGAATGTAATGCATGAATAATTGCTAGGGAGACAAGACATTGTAAACTAGTGATTAGGAGTAGGCTTTCTTCACCGAGACATCGGGTTTAAGGTAAATTAGAAAGTGGCATTAACATTAATGAAGAAAGATGAATTCTTGAATACATGAGAGTGGATAGGATGAATCGGAAACCCCAACAACATAATCATTTATATTCTACATCAGCCATTTTTTGCATCTTTCTATTACATTGATCAAAACTTTGCATTCATGTTTATTTTTCACAATTCAACAATAATGTTTTCGTTTGCAAGTCTAATTTAATTAACAAATCACATAACTGTTTAGGTCGTGAGTCCTTTGGGAAACGATACTTGGTCTTACCATTTTATTATTACTTGATACGATTCGGTACACTTGCCGAGAGTTAACACCACCCACCATAAAAGAAGCTTTCGCACCTTCATTAGTGAGAAACCAACACGCGTCTCCGATGATCTTTGTTGCACTATCGAGAACTCCATCAAAGATATGAACGAAAGGAAGCAGATCCTCCATGGAAGCAATGTTTAGAAGCAAAGGGAAAAAGAAACCTTTGGAGGTGATTCCTCTATGGCGGCACAGAGAACAAAGAAGGCAACCAGAAAAGGGAAAGGGAATTTGTAACATTGTAATTAGCATATTCATAAAACGAAATTCTTCATTGGGTTTTAATTTTCCTTTTTCTTTTCAAACTGAAGAATTAATGTATAATTCATAATCAATTAAAAAATCCCAAATTGGGTTCATGTTATTTAATCATAAAGTAACATGCTCTGACCAATTGTTAGAATTTATGATTGACAGATTAACAATTAATGAGCAATAAACCCTTTAATGAAAGCAGTTCCCAATACCCTTAGCACATTAAGCGGAAGCGTACCTGAAGGATTAAACATTGGGAACAATGAATAAGTAACCTGAGTTGGTCTCTGATCTTTCCTCTGTAGAGCACCTTAGGTTTGATCTGGATTTTCTCTTCTCATGGGATAAAGAGAAAGAAACAGGAATGATACGATGTGCTCACAGATGAGGACCATGACACTTTTAAATAACGTTTGACGATTACTTTTCTTTAGTTTCCATGATTATAATTTGGCACCTTCAACAAATTAAAATTATTGTTGGTTTCTAGACAATATACCTTTCATGACAAATATATCATTAGCCATATTTATCTTAATTAGATCACTTTATAAAGTTGGCTAATAAAATATAATGGCCTTAACACATTCAATAATTGTTATATATATAAGTGACCCAATTTGCTAACATGACATTGTATTATATTTTTAATGATATGAACTTCATTGTGACCAATGCATTGCTTAATTGATGTTTTCATGTATCTGGATTATGTGATTTTCATTATTTCTTATTGTTCAAGTTCAATGTGGTGTGAATCAAATACTACCTATTGCCCATGAATTTGTTTTGCATCTTACTTACGGATATAGGTTGTCAATAATTTTTTTCGACTAGAGCATTACCGTAGATCTGAATCCGTCGGTAATCCGTTGAAAAACATACAATATCAATGCATACTAGACGTTTCTAACTGTTTATATCTATGGGTAAATGCATGGTTTTTTTAATGTCAGACGCAATGTAATTTGTAGCAGGAGGGTGCTGATTTCTGATAGGTACAACTTGCATGAATCATACACAATGTGATTAATAAGAGGGAAAACCATAATGGAGGGAGTATGTGAATGAAGGTGCCGAAAAAGAATACTGAGATTCAAACATGGAGAAACATTTTCATTGAAGAGAACATTTCGTGAAATGAAGATTTTTGCCATTGGGATGTAACTATACGTAGCCTTTACTATTTGTGGTATAACCTTAGAAAAGACATCCAGGAGAATGAAAGTTTACTTTGTGAGTTATATGGCCGAAGAAGAGGGTAACAACTACAACCAAAAACACGAAATAAAGAGTAATCATATTGTTTTCCAAATAGAGATTGATGAGGTGTATTGTTATGTAAGATGGGTGCAGGAAGATGATTAATAATAGTTGTGGCAGAAAGAAAAGAATGGCCCCAGAATTTAAAAGGAAGGGAGGCATGAGCTAACAGACTAAGACCAGTTTCTGTAACATGACAGTGTTTGCGTTCGATAAGACCATTCTGTTGGTGCGTGAAAGGGCAAGAGAGACAGTAGTGAATACCTGTAGCATGAACATGTTGTAAAAGCTGACAATAAAAGAATAAAGATCATGAACAAAAGATTTTCTAAGGCGTGTAGATCACTGTCCTTAAGGACTTATCCATGATGTATTGCACAAGTCCCTAGGATAACAGGAACTTCTCAGAATTTATGAGGATCTCAAAACTAGCAACGATATCTAAAAAGAGAATAAAGTAAACCCAGAATATTTCTAGGAAAAGAAGAAAAGAGAAAGTATGAAACCAAGAAAAGAGAGAATGAGAGAAGAATGATTTCAAATGATCATTTTGGAGTGAATGTGCTCTATTTATAGAGTTCATGGATCAGGCCCATGACCTAAAAGATCCAAAATATCTTTTATGAAATTGATTTTTTAATAAAATAGGAACGTGGCAATTTGAAAGAGACGTTGGCAGCGTGCATCTAGGAAAAAATCTCTAAGGCAAAGACTTGCGGTTCAAGCTCATAAAAATCTTCCGCATTTTAAGAAACATATCTTTTGCAATTTTATATTCAAAAATAATAATAATCCCCCACATGTTGCAAAAGATAAGAAACAATTATTGAGAGAATGAAAAGAAGAAAAATCCTGAGTTTTATAAGATGTAATGCCAGAGAGCTGGTATCGCAAGCTATATGAACTAGTCCTAGATCAATAAACTTAACACACAGTATAGTTGGTATAGCAAGCTATGTGAATCAAAGATACTTTAGTGTGTTAGAGGTTTATCAATCACAGTACACACACAATCGTTGTTGTTATCGTTGTGATGCGCTCATGACTAGGCCATGCCCGTGCCCGATATTCATGAGTGCTCTAGAGATCATGCAAAGATCTCATGCAAGCGGCCTCCCTTGACACTCATATAGGTGATTTCATCAAGTGTATGCTGCAAATCATACACCACCCATAAAGGATATGAAGATCATTAAAACTTTGTTTAATTACAAAGTTTAACCTCTCAATAATGCAGTCCCTAGCACTTTCACACACACCATAGGAATGGATAAATTTGATTTGAAATCAAATTAGTGTTATCAGAACTAACAAGTGACTTGTTTTTACCCATATGAACCTTATTCATGGGATCTCCAATCAGGAAGGTTGGGTTACCATCACTTGTTTGTTTGCCAGTGGCTTAAGTCTCATTCCCCTCGATGTTTCTAAGATCATATTTCTTCCCAAGGATTTTGTCAGAGGATCTTTTAGATTTCGTTCTGACTTAACATAGTCAATGGAAATAGTTTCACTCTTTAGCAGCTGCTTCACCAAATTGTGTCTCAATTGGATATGTCTATTCTTTCCATTGTAATTCTTGTTTTTAGCTATAGCTATTACCGATTGGCAATCACAGTGTACACTATTGGAAAAGCGTAATTTACAGACGGCATATTACCAAAGGCTTTGAAGCCCTCGGTATTGAGATGATTACCGAAGGCTTTTAAGCCGTCGGTAACGTTCTCGCTAATTTAAGTCTCAAATTAGGGTTTTCGTTCCCCAATTTCATTTTCTTCACGCTTCGTCGCTTTCCCCAAATTTTCCAATTTCCCTCCCCTTTGTTCTCTTCTCTGAAGCTTCCCCCTTCCCTTCCTTATTCTGCTGGTGCCCTCCAATGTGCCCTCCAAAATTGAGCGATTCTGGGACAAGTGAGGGTTGGTTGGTTGACACTAGTTTGGGGATTCTTTGGCTGGGATTGAAGATGGCGGTTTGGGGGTTCTACGCTTAGATTCGTTGAAGCCGGTTTGGTGGTTCTGCGGTTGGGTTGGTTGACACCGATTTGGGGGTTTTGCAGCTGGGTTCGTAGACGCAGGTTTCGGGGTTCGTGGGAGATGTCCGAAACACGGCGGCAACGAGAGTCTCATTGTCTAGTGAAGGTTGGTAGATCTGGAGCGAATAACATTGCGATGGTGATGGAGGTAGCAAGACGCGTTACGACTGTTTTCGTGGTGGGTTTGCCGGTCTGCGAAGCGGATAAGATCGCGATTAGGTGACTCTCGCGATTATCATGTTTCTTGGCTCTACCGCCGATGGGGCTTTAGATCTGGACCAGCGCGTCCCTTTGTAATCACTCTTCTTCTCGAAGTCGTTCATGGAGGACATCGATGCTCTGCTATCATAGAAGGCCTTCCCTATATGTGAGGAGATCTCTTTATCTTGCCCTGGATGTCAAAGGCCCTCACGTTGAAATAAATTTGGGTTTTCAATTCATCTTTTAGGTTAGTTTCTGCTTCTACTGGGGATTTCTTGTTTTGTTAATCTTAGGTTCAATTGACATTGTCCTGGTAGAGGAAATTGATAGGTAGTGTAACTCTTTGAATTTAACCTATTATCTTATTTGCCTATTACTTATTCGATGAAATGTCTGAACTACTGTCACTATTTAAATAGTTTATTATCATGTTCATATATATGAATTTCGGTGGAAAAGGCTTTTCCAAAGGACTGGTTATCTTTCCTTCACTACTTCATTTGATACTTACAGATTATCTTAATAAATGTCTGAGAAGGTTGGTGATGGGTCATGGTCCTGGTTTATGCGACTGCTTCTCAAACTGCGGTTCTTGTATCAACTCATTTTCCCTCTTCCATTATCTTTAACCATATCATATACTCTTAGTTTATTTGCTTCATAATTATCAAATTCATGTTGATGGAGCTATTAAAAGTTAACATGAAATTTAGTTAGCATCTGATATATGGCTTAGTTATGGAATGATACATTTCAACTAATATCAACGTCACACGGTCTTTTTATGCTTTTAAAATTAAATTGGGGTAAAGCTTTTTCATAGGTCTAGGTGCTAAGTTTGGATACATTGCCTTCAATTCTTACAACTTCTCCTTTACCTTAATTATTCTAACTTGCTTATGTTTTATGATGCAGGTGTTGCTGGGAATAATAATTATAAGTCCTCTTGATTAAGTTTATTTAATTTTTCTACTGTGACTAATTTGATTTTGAATGGTTTTGTGCCTGTGAGATTTATGTTACATGAAACAAGCTTTTGCTTTATGTGTGGTGGTCACCTAGCTTCTAGGGGAAAGGGGGATGAGAGGCACAAAAACTAATGTTTTTTTAAATATTTTCAAGGACATTAAATGTGTTGTAATTCATCCTTTTTATTCATAATACTTTTCATAATTATGTCTTTCATAACTGTTGTTTATGTTATATTCTTATTTAATTCGTTAATCTATGATTTGATAGGCATTAGGGGAGCTCAAATAGTCCATGCATCTGAACCAATCCATGGTTATTTAAGGTACGACTAAACATACCCTGCATAAAAATATCACTAGTGCAGAAAGGGCTTTAGGCGTCCGTTCTTTTGGCCTTTTGACGTTCGACGTACGCTCGACGTTTATATGTGGGTGACGTTACTCAGACGTCCGCTGTGTCAGGACGGACGTCTATATAGTCCTTCGTTGTGCAAGACCGGACGTCTATATAGACGTCCGCTGTGTTAGGACGGACGTCTATATAGACGTTCGCCTCCTCCCTCCCCAGACGTCTACTAGGCTGAATTGTTTGTGGTAGGGTCTGGGGGTGGACGTCCGTGTGCATTGCCAAACGTCTATAGACATCCGACTGTACACTAACGGACGTCTACTAGGCGTTTTTTTTTAAATTAATTTATGTTTTCAATAAAACCACACCTGAAAAGCAGAAAAATGTCCCAGAACAATTTTGCAATAATATAAATATGCGTTTTATATAAACAAAGTTCTACTTAATGTGGAGTTCAATCCACTACCAAAACTATCAACATAAAACTTAAACTAAAACTAAACAATGTTCAACCAGAAATATAATTATTCCTAACTCCATCTTTGCAGAAGATAAGCGGTCCACTCCTGCCTTATCTGTTTAATTGTGTCCTCTGGAATAGGCGATGTACTCTTGAAGCGCTGCAAAATTCAAGAAAGATTCATTATTGTTTCATATATGTTGAAGATGAATTTGATTTGTAATGTATTGAAGGTATACATCATTACCTCATTCCAGTCATCTGTAATGACAGCTCGAATGATGGTCTTAATCTAACACATCACATAGAAGCCACATAAGAGGTTCTTGTCGACCTCTGGGACGTCATCCTAACATGCATGAAGGATAGAGACATGACTTTTTGCTAACTTACCCAGATAACTCCTAAACCTATCAGCATTTGGCCTTGATGGATGACCTGATCTCGGGTCGATGTCAACATGCCTCCTCTGACCATCCACGTGTCCGGATGTCACATCTGCTACTCGGGTGACGCCTCGTCCACGTCTACTCTTTCCCGATCCTGAGTCTGAGGCCGACATACCTGAAAAATTATACAACGTTAGTAATAATTCAATTATGATGAACATACATATAAAGTCAATAAAAGTGAAAATATTAACCTATTAATTAATTATTTTTTCCCAAATGCCTTCGTTGTGATCACTACGAATTGCCTGCATTACATCGGCAACGTCATCAACTGGGTCTTCAGTGGGTCTATGCAACAGATGTTGTCTCAAGTATATCAAGAGAATCGTCATCATCATGTCCATGCATGTTTTTTCCATCTAAAACCACTGACCATTTGTTATTTGATGGATCATTTACGTAGAATATTTGGCCTCGTAATTACGAATAGGTAGAGTATTATTTTCTAGAAGCATCTCCTTCAACAACTCCAACAACTCGGTGAAACTTTTATCGGTCCATCCATTCCTTGCTTTTAAACTAAACAACTTTAAAGTTGAAGACACACATGTAAAGTTCGAGCATCCTAGGAACAACGGTTGCTCTGAATCATTAATAAGAGAATCATACAAATTAGCCCTTCCAAAATTATCTTCACCGACATCACGTATCATGTCCTCTAAATGGTCACTCTTCCATTCTTCCACATAATCCGTTCCTCGTGACGTGGTAGGCTGCTCCAGTACTTCTCCATGCCAAGTCCAAACGGTATAAGTCCTCATTATGCCGTACATGAATAGATGGTCACGCACATTGCTTAAGTCTTGCCGTATTTGATTAAGACAACGGACACAAGGACAAAAATATGTCTCGTTGACAGACTTAGCATTTTGTTCAACGTATTGCAAGAACTTCGAAACACCCTTATCATATTCTTCACTGATGCGACGTTCGTTCATTCAGCTTCGATCCATACTATGTTCGTAAAATCATCAGTTCAAGTTTTTTAACTCTCACAAGGTTAGGCCCTACCCATTCAAAAAAATTAATTTTCATAATTTGCTCAGACACGTGCATTGAAGTCTACATCATAAAATTGATAAGATTTCGGCAGCATTTCGCATTGGTCTCCGAAATACATGAAATGAGAGTAGTGAACGATGACCACAATCAAATATGCATCCGGAGAACAACACAAGTACTGAACCGAAATTTTATCAATCTTATCCGTAATCTCCAATTGACATCTTGTAAATTATGAAAATTAATTTTCTCAAACTGTCCAATCGGACAATTGAAAATTTAACACAAACGATTAAAAGATTAATCGTTTGTGTTAAATTTTAAACGGGAACTAAGTGTCACTCAATGATTTCATACTTATAATAACACAACTAATACATGCATATTCAAAATCCAATAACACATGCACACTTTAGAGTAAAAAACATGCATACACAAAACCCAATTACATGCATACAAAAATTTATCAATAACAACAAGCTAACCTGAAAAGTAGATTTGAAATGAAAGGGAGGGAAATCGAGGAGGGAACGGCCTAACACCTCGTCCAAAAACAGTCAAAGAAGCCGCCCAAGAACACGCAAGAGACTGCACAAAAACAGACAGAAAACGATTTTTAATCGGTTCAAATCAAAGATATTTCATCACAGAGCAATGTAATCGGATTGAAAGTCAATTTAAACGGTCCAAAAGAAAGAAAACGCACCTGGAAAATCAATGGCAGACAGCGTTCGCGGGGGGACGACGATGAACAATGAGCGTACTGCTCGCGGGTTCCCGTTTTGCATATTAATACTGTGAGACGTCCGGCACTCTGGGGCCCGGACGTCTATAATAGTATAGACGTCCGGCCCGTCACTAATATGACGTCTATGGTAATTTAAAATTGATATTCGCGGGGGTTTTAGACGTCCGTGGTGGGGGGCATAGACATCTATAATATTATACACGTCTGTGGGAGGGGGGCGAACGTTTAAGGGGCTGAACAACTAAACATTTCAACTCCCCATGTCAGCCCCTTAAACGTCCATCCTGGGAGGTGGTGGACGTCTATAATATTATAAACGTCCGTGGGAGGGGGGCGGACGTTTAAGGGGCTGAACAAAATCAACGCTTCAACTCCCCATGTCAGCCCTAAAACGTCCGTCCTGGGAGGGAGCGGACGTCTATAATATTATAGACGTCCGCCCCCTCCCAGACGGACGTTTAAGGGGCTACAGGGTGGTGGTTGGAGCATTAATTCTCCAACCACCTGTCAGCACCCTAAACGTCCGTTTGGGAGGGGGACGTCTATAATAGACGCCGCCCCCTCCAAGACGGACGTTTAAGGGGCTGAAGACAATTAATGCTCCAACCACCCTGTCAGCACCCTAAACGTCCGTTTGGGGGGGGGGCAGACGTCTATAATATTATAGACATCCGCTCCCTCCCAAGACGGACGTTTTAGGGCAAACATGGGGAGTTGAAGCGTTGATTTTGTTCAGCCCCTTAAACCTCCGCCCCCCTCCCACGGACGTCTATATAGACGTCTGTCCCCCCTCACAACAGACATCTAGAGTTTCACTTATTTACGAATATGCCACCGGTCAATTATTTACGTTGGGCCTTTTGTGAACGGACGTCTATGGGGGGACGTTAAAAGCCAATTCTGCACTAGTGTATGTTAGCCTTTTTCTATAAACTTATTTATAGCTTTTTCATAAACCATCTTCAAATACTCATACATAACTTTGGTTCTTTTTCCCTTACATTGTCTAGAACATGAGTTTTTGTTCAATGCTAGGTGCTTGCATTAGAGTATTTGCATTCCCTACATGGGTTGAAAACAGAATCGGGAAAGCTTGGTCTTGGTGCAAAGATGGTATTGATTGAGGAGCAATATGTCCAGGGACTGAGGAGGAAGTTGAATTGCGGGCTTGCTCTGTACATGCGGTGGAGAATTATGATAATTTTTGTTTTAAAGAAATCGATGGAAATGTTTTGTAAATAAAAAAAACTCGATCAATATGTGAAACATGCATGATTATTTAATTTAATAATGATGGTTACAACAATTAAGTGCTTGTGATTCAGGAGAGGTGTTGTGGTGCAATTTTACTGAGCCCCAAAACCATGTAAACTTTTTTGTTATTTTATATTGTTTGGCAATGATCTGAAGTACTATATATATAAATGTTTTTATATTTTATTTTTTTTATATTGTTTGGTAATTACCAAAGGCTTTTGTCCCTCGGTAATTACCGAAGGCTTATGCCCCTCGGTAATTACCGAGGGGCAAAAGCCCTCGGTAAATGTTAGCGATAAGAGATTTACCGACGGTGTTTTGGTCGTCGATAAGCCATCTGTAAAAGGTCATCACCGACGGCTTACGACTATTTCCGAGGGACTGTGGCCTTCGGTAATGCCCTTCTTTTTTGTAGTGGTATTGGCACCGATAGGGTTGGTTTCATTCCTAGTGGAATGTTTGCTAAGAAGTTTTTCAACCACTTAGCCTCAGTACCAGCCATTTCAAGAGCGACAAACTCATATTTCATTTTATCTTGCAATAATGGTTTGTTTGGCTGATCTCCATGTAATCGCACCACCCCCAAGTGTGAATACATAACCACTAGTGGATTTTGTCTCATCTGAATCAGAGATCTAATTAGCATCATTGTACCCTTCTAGTATAGTAGGAAATCCACTGTATTCAATGACATAATCCATTGAACCTCTGAAGTATCTCATAATCCTGGAAAATGCATCCCAATGTTCTTGATTTTGACATTGAGTGTACCTACTCAGTCTACCTACTGCATAAGCAATATCAAGTCTAGAAAAGTTCATCAAGTGTAGTAAGCTCCCAATTATTTGGGCATACTAAGGCTGAGATAATGATTCTCCTCTATTTTTCATTAATTTAGAGTTAGCATCATAAGGGGTACTCACGGGTTTCAAATCATACTACCCAAACTTCTTAAGAAGTTTCCTAATGTATTATTCTTGGGATAATAATATACTATCTCCCTTCCTTATGATTCTAACACCTAAAATTACATTGGCTTCACCCAGGTCTTTCATTTCAAAATTTGATTCTAGAAACAATTTAGTTATAGCAACAATCTCATTGCATGTACCAAAAATTAACATGTCATCCACATACAAACATATAATGACACAATCACCATTTTAAAATTTAGAGTACACACATTTATCAACATCATTAGGTGAAAAGCCAAAGTTATTTCTTCAAGTAATTAAGTAAAATTACCTATACCCGCACAATTTTAAAATATTTAAGATTGGTAAACGAGAAAATACCTAGTTGTGCTTCTCTTATTATAGGTAAAGTATACAAAAAATTACTCAAGTACCTAGCCTCATCTTCTTATTTCTTTTTCTTTCTCTGGAGAGAAATCTTATCCACCTTTCCTCAAACATTATAAAGGCACAACACATGAAAATTAGGATTCATCATCCTAACTCCAACGAACTCCAAGTTGTCGCTTTGTCTCCCTTTTCTTCATTGTCATCCGCAGTCCCTACAAATGCTATCAAAAGCCACCGTTGCTGCGAGCACCTTGCCAACCTTTGGAAGTTCTGTCTAGAAAGACCTCGACTTTTGACACGTCCGAAAGTGATTTCGCGAAGGACCGTTTGAGTTCCGGAAACGATGGTTTGGCTCTCCAAAGGCATGTTGTTGATGTCAGCCATAAGTCTTTAAGATTGTTGTAAAAGCTGACAATAAAAGAATAAAGATCACAAACAAAAGAATTAAGGCGTGTAGATCACTATCCTTAAAGACTTATCCGCGGTGTATTGCGCAAGTCCCCAAGATATAACAGGAACTTCTTAAAATTTCTAAAGATCTCAGAACTAGTAAAGATCTTTAAAAAGAGAATAAAATAAATCCATAATATTGTTAGAAAAAGAAAAAAAAAGAAAGTATGAAACCAAGAAAAGAAAGAATGAGAGAGAAATGATTTCTAATGATCATTTTGGAGTGAATGTTCTATTTATAAAGTTCATGGATCAGCCCCTAAAAGATCCAACCAAAATATCTATTAGGAAATTGACTTTTTAATAAAATAGGAATGTTGCAATTTGAAAGAGACGTTGGCAACGTATATCTAGAAAAAAAATCTCCAAGACAAAGACAAAGACTTGCCGTTCAAACTCATAAAAATCTTCCGCGAAACCTATCCTCTGCAATTTTATATTAAAAAATAATAACAGAACATACTTTTGAAAAGAAAAAAATTCTTTAGCATTGTCAGTCTGATTGAGAGAAAGTGCGCCCAGTTCGAGTATTGTTGGATCGCCCAGGTGACTGATTGTTCTAAGATTGTTAGGTGAGATTAACTTGAAGCAGAGAATCCGGTTGTTTGTGTCTTTCAAGACGGGCTCTTCTTGCGCAAGGAGAAGAGCTTCAATCTCAGTAACAAAATAAGGTTCAACGCGTGAGAGAATGGAAGTAACAAAAGCATCATATAGTGCGATCTTTCTTGGTCACTTTTTATTGCACTTTGAGTTTCTTAATGCGAGCATGTGAATGGCTTGCATAGTAGATGAAGAGCTTCTTCCAAATATCTGCAGATGTGTTGAGCCCAACCATTTTGGTGAGGATCGGAGCTGACATAGATGATGGCAGCCAAGCCCCAATGAGGTGGTCTTGTTTTTTATAGTGAAGATATTGAGGATTTACAGTGTTGTTGGTGTTATCGGTAAGGAAAGAAATAATGGTGGAACAGCTCTGCCATCAAGAATGTGTAGAAAGTTTAGACTTTAAATAGTAGCAAGGACTTGATGTTTCCAAATAAGAAAGTTGTCATCATCTAGCTTGATCGTCATAGGTGTGATGAAAGTATGAGGGTTGAACGTCGGAGGGAAAAATTTGTGGAGGTTGCTGAAGTTTCGGAAGCCATGGTTCTAGATACTATGTTAAGAGAGATGAAAGAAAATAATTTTATTATATTGAAAAGAAAATCAGAAAAGGGTTTATATGCAACATCATGCAGACGTGAAAGGAAAGAAATGGTTTATATACAACAGCATGCATACGTGAAACCAAAGAAAAGAAGAACCATATTTTTTATAACATATCATAGAAAAATACCGTTAAAAGTAATTTAAAGATAAATTTAATTTATAATATATAGGTAAATTAAAATATCACTTTACTAATCAGTTTTATAGGATTTGTTAGACTTAAAATATATTTTTTATCATAATTATTATTTGAATTTATTTTAACGGTATTTTGTTTTATTTTTCGAAGTAATATGAGATGATATTTTTATATTTATTTGAGATATGATAATTAGATAATGATTATTAAAAAATGATTTTTTGTATTTTTCCTGTGGCAAACCCCTCCGGGTGTTGTGCGTCAAACCGATTTTCAAAAATAAGAGTTGTGCATGAAACGTGCCTAAGTCTTGAAATTCTGATTGGCACGTGGCATGTTTCTGTTGGAGAGAACAAAAGTGATGTTCTGAAAATGTGAATTGTATTCGTTGGAAAGAGGAGAGGAGTGCCACGTGACAAATTTCAAGAGATATTAAGAGGGGTATGAGAGGAAAAACAAACTTTGGAGTGAAGACCTAAAAACAAACAGGCTTGAACAAAAAGCCCATGAGTTTGTAAAAGAAAAAACAAAATGGAATCTTTTTATTTTCTTTTACTTATCATCATTCTTTTCTTAAAAAATTATAAAATTAAAATATTTAAAAAATAAAATAACATTTAATTAATAATATTTTTTAAGAAATTTTAATTTTCATCCTTTTTATTTATCATTTTTTTCTAAAATCAATTAACCACTTAGTTTTTATTTTTTAGAAGTAAATTTATTTACTTAGACGAAATTCGGTGTTAACATAACCAATGAAACAAGTGATGTATTTTTAAAATTTTTGAAATTATACAAACTTGTTGAGCGTGTCTTATAAATAAGGCTCTCAAGGTTTGGATCTATAAACAAGAAAATCCTTTGCTAAGGGCGATATGACATGTACAAAACCTCTAAGCTTAAGTAAATACACAAGTATTTGAAAAGTATAGTTAATTGTCTACTATGACATTGATCTTGATGATATGAAAATGAATCAAAGGAAATGTTACGCAGAATTATTTGATCCTAATAGTCATGATTTATATTATTGGTAATATATGTAACAAAAATTGAATTAAATTGAATGCATGATGTTTTATCAACCATTGGCATATACCTTGCCTTGTGTTTGTGTTTTTTTAACTATAATTGACAATGTGATACACAACAAGAGAAAATAGCAATCAAAAGATCCAAATTCTCAAATTTGATCAACATTTATCTAAATTTATATTACTTTCAGTCTTTTTAATTAAATGGATCACTTTCAAATCTAAATTCATATTTTTTGATTTTAAGTCTGATTTATTTCATTGAATATAGATAAGATCTAAATTGGATAGTTTTCTAAATTTTGAAAATCTAAAATCAAGGTGTGTTTAAGTTGAGTCAAGTTAGTTGGAGCTTCGGTTGACTTGAGTTAACCAAAGCCAAAGAGCTAACTGAGTTGATCCAACCCAAATCAAGTGGAGTCGGCTCAAGCCTATGTCAAGCCTAGTTGGACTAGGTTAAGTAAATTGGGCAAATGTTGAACTATGTTTGCCTAAGCCGAAGGTCAAGATGAAACAATTGATGTGAAAGGTCGACACCATCCTAAGTGTCATCCTAAGATGGATTAAGCCAAAGGCTTAAACGTGTCTACGAAGATGAAGGTCAAGATAAGTCAGCTCGAGCCAAAGATCGAACCAAGTCGACTAGGTCGATGGTCAAGACGTGTTGGTTCGAACTGATAGTTGTGCCAAGTTAACTCAAGGCAAATATCAAGCTGAGTTGTTCCATGCCGAAGATCAAGTTAGTTTGCCCATGTCGCAAAATTTTATATGAGTTTATCCGAGTCAAAGATTAAGACAAGTAAGCTTAGTCAGCTTGAGCCAAGTCTATCTGGGTCCAAAGTAAGTCGAGTCATCCTAAGTCCATGTCAATCACTTCTATTGATAAAGTGAATTCAATCTATGATATTGTAAATCTAGTTAAAAATGGATCTTGATTATAAATCCAATCTATTTTATTGTATATAATATGGATTTTGAAAATACGGGTATCTAGAATCATAGTGAAGAACAAATGTTGTTTTAAATGGGAGTGCTTTATAGGGTTGAGTAAAGGAGATAGTTGTTTATATGTGTGTATATATATATAGTTGTTTTCTTTTGAATTTTAAACAATTTTACTTTGAAAAATTATTAAAGGAAACGTTTTAATTTATCAATGCAAAACATGAGGTTTAAACAAACATAAAATATTTTTAAATGAATTGTTCACTTAACAATGCAAAATAATAATAAAAAATTACTTGTAACATATTCAAATAAAAAGTTACAATACAAATCTAAAATCAATTACAATATCAATATATTACAATATCAATATTTTAAGATGTGAATGAATATTTAAATTAGAGATATCAAATATTTAAACTTAAAAATATAAAATTATATACATACATAAGTATGATACACTTCGACCTTTAAGAGGTTGAATATATCTTAACAAGATTTTCAACTTTCATGTCCCGATTTTGGAATTAGTGTACATATATAGGCCTAATACATCTCGACACCTAAAAGGTCGAAGACACCTCAACTTGCACCAAAAAGTCAAGGATGCATGTGTTACTATTGTGGTACGAATCCATCTAGGGAAAAGGACAAATTATAGAGGGATTATGATGGCAATGTTCTAGCTAAGAAAAGTCAAATCTAGAAGCAACCAAGTCATGTCAACATGGAACTCGCGATTTTGGTGGGATTTGCAAAAGGTGTGATGGATGTTGATGGAAGCTCATGATTTTGGATGTTTCAATGTGAGGGAAGGTGTGTTTGGTGGTTCTCTAAGAGAGGTTGGGTCAACTCTTGGAGGAAGGTGGCTAGAGGAGGCCACTTGGGTTACTCTAGCTTAGGGTGACCTTAAAAGAGGTTGTGTGCACAAAATGGCAGAATAACTTTAGTCTATTTTCACAGGTGAATACATGATATATAGCACCTCTATTTATAGGCTAAGGTGTCTCAAATTTGGCAGAAACTTTAACCTAAAAGAGTTACCTTGGTTGGCTTGGAGAACAAGGAGAAATCCTCTCCAATAGGAGGGAGACAAGTGACAAAAATCCTCTCAAATGAGAAGGTGAGATGCGGCCACTACGTATGGAAAAACTCTCCATTCCTAGAGTGACACATAGCCACTAACACTACCAGAAACGCATTAATTACCGAAGGATTCATACCGACGGTCTTTTTGGTCATCGGTAAAGATGTATTACCGAAGGATTTATCACGAAGTTACCGAAGGCTTTTGGCCCTCGGTATAGACATAGACTTAATGAAATCAGGAATTGGAAATTCCCTCCTCTGTTCCCCCAAAATCCCTTTTCGCAAAAGTAAGCTTCCCCTTTCTCTCGTTCACTGCTCCGCCCTCTCCCCTCTACCCACGTCTACCTTTCTCGTTCAGACTTCGAAAACACCATTGCCATTGTTTCCCACTCGTCTATTACGGTTTCGCCATCACCATTGACCGTTCTCGAGCTCCTCTCCATTCTTCAAAAGCGTGTGTGGTTGAAGGACGAAGGCATTGACGTGACGCCTTCCATTATGGACGATGCTTCTCTTAGGGTTTGTTAATGACGATCCTTTGGCGGTGTGAGGAGGTGTGTCTCCGAGTCAGTGGGTGGTGTTGCGGCGTGCACACAGCTTCGAGTTCGCGAAGGAGGCT
The DNA here is from genome assembly GCF_029865625.1 of Vigna umbellata. Lineage (NCBI taxonomy): Eukaryota > Viridiplantae > Streptophyta > Magnoliopsida > Fabales > Fabaceae > Vigna > Vigna umbellata. The sequence continues at coordinate 31,799,012 of NC_142165.1, read as the reverse complement.
AATCCAGGGGCTGCGTGACGATTTGGCTTTCTATGCGTGAGAAGGGCTTCGCAAGAGAGGCTATTGGAGGTGCTAATACACCTAGGGTTGTTGCTGCCGTAGAGGTAAGTTATTGCTTCAAATTATGTACCTTTTGGTGGCTGCCCTGTTTGTTAATATTATTTTTTTCCCTATGTGATGTTTTAACATTTCTGAACTGGAATTGTTGTATGAGTCCGGAACGAGTGGGTATAGTAATATTGATTGAATAGTCGTAGAATAATGAAAAGAAGTGGGACTGTTTTGATCAGTTCTTGTTTGGATGTTAACTAAAAAAAATTGGGTTGAAAAGTAAACTGAAGAAGATAATGTTATGTTCGGTGGAAATGAAATTAAGTTGTTGATGTTTTGTGTTGATATGAGAGGGGTTGTGGAGTTTTGGAAAGGATATATGTGTTGGATGCTTTGTTCAGTTAATAAATCTGATATAGAGATTAGGAGTTCTTGTTGTATGGAATTAGTGTATTATTGTTTGATTCAACATGATTATATTGGATTGAATGTGATAGTTTTTGTAAATGTTTCTGGCTAGTCTGGGTTGCCACGATGAGGACTACCTGCAACTGAAGTTCCTCTGCTCCGAACATAGGAAGTGTGAGTTTTGAAAATATCTCCTAATTATAGAAGATTTTGATGAGTTGGAAAAATTATGAAACCTTTTTTAATTTTATGGGAATGAAAGGTGAATAGGAAAAATAGGTAGCATGATAAGTGTGTGGAGGATTGAGTGGAGCCACAAGCAAAGAGTGAAGGAACAAGAATGCTTTATGCAGTGGTTGCTATTGAAAAATGAAGGGTACAAGTCCATACTAGTGTGAATATTTTTCAAACCCACTCACTTTCCTATGTACTTTTGGAAGGAGTTTACACCATTTTCTAGATTATTTCAAGTTGATATAAGCATGTACAGAATAGTTGCTGCTGAGATATTGCTTCCTTTAAAATTAGGTAAGTTCATTGTGGTTTGAATTCTAAGTCTTGGCATCTCCATTGTAGACTTATAGTTGCAGTAAAACTTTCTCTTAAATTTGTTGTTGTTATATTAGATTGTAAATACTAAATACATTTAGTAAATAAATAAGGAAAATTATTATCTACTTTTTACTACAAAGATTATACAAGTGCTTGTAGACTATAAATGTTCATTAGATACAATATATACTCAATTTTTTACTACAATTAAAAGGTTAAAACCATTAGACTTCAAATGAAAAATAGAAATTCTCAAATTCTATGATCATATATATATAACTAAAAAACCAGTAGAACTAGACTATGTTCTAGTAACTATAAGTTACCAATAACTATTTTAGGGGTTTTTCACATAGGCATTAAAGTATGTATGAATATCTATTAGAAGGACAGAAAGTTGCTCCATATTTGGACAAATTAAAAGAACGTTGCAATATCACTAAAAGCTAAAAATAGTAGACAGTAGACTAGATTAGACCAGACACAAGTTTGAAAGATCATGGACAAGTTAAAATGAGCACATACTGTAACATTAATTGACCATAGATTGACTTGTCTTTCATAATGTCTAAGAATCCAAAGTGCATGAAAGGAGCATATCACAAGTCCAAATCCACTTCATCCCAAAAGCCACAGTATATATCTACAAAAGAAACATCTAGCTAGAAAACAACACACATTCCAGTGGTTCCAATTCTGAAACATATTCAGTCATTATTAATGCCATATGCCATTCACCATTAAGCTTTCAATTTCACAATCCAAACATTAAAACAAATCAAACTTCCAAAGGGTGAGTGTTCACATCATAGAAAGCATCTGCAACATGCAATTAAAGATCCCCGACAATAACAACAGAGCTACTCATTCTTTTGTATATTAAATTAGTGTTTATAGACTAAAAACTTGTAGTAAATAATGGTTTTTTAGTTATACAAGTGCTTCTCATTCTTTTGTATATTAAATTCCAACAACTTTATATTATGAAATTAGATTTGTTTAAGCTGGGAATTGGTACAGAAACAACATAGATCATAATTATATAGATATAGATATAAATATAGAAATTATATAGATATAGATATATTCAAGCTGGAAAATATCAACTAGGTGAAATTAAACTGGAATTAGTGATTCAAAGCAAAGCTAGCATGGTGATAAGTTGAAAACTGTGCAGTCATATGGTTTAAGCAGTCAAGCTGTGGAAATGCACTTCATAGCTTATTTGATGTGCTTTCCTTGATGCAAAAGTATCCACAACTGATTTGGAATAGCAAGGGTTGATTTTGGGTTTATGCTTTCTAAACCATCACTTTTTGAGTTATAATAGAAGTGCTTTTCTCTAGTTGCAGTACATTTGTCTAGTTTAGAACTTCCTGCTGGACATCTTTTAATTCATTCCTAGAGTCTTGTACAACTTTTAATCATTGTCCTAGAGTCATATTAATAGTTTCCAAATCAGTTTGATTCATCTATTGAATTTTGGTTGGTGAATTAGCTTGAATTTTGGTGTTAAGAGCAACTCAAACAGTGAAATTCTGATTTGTAAGTATTTAGCCTCTGATGGCAGCTTAAACAAGTCTTACTTGGTAAAACAAAGTTGCTCAAATCATAAAATTAAGTGTCCAAACTCGTTTGAGCAAAATTGTCATTCAAACCATCAAGTTTTCAACACTTTTCTGATATGAGTTGCAGAATTTTTTGAATCTGTGTTGCTGTGATTATTGCACTGAATTTCATCTTAAATTAGTAGCAAAAGCTTGGTTCAATTGATTAAAAAGAAGTGCACAATTCAAAATTAACAAACAGCCTGCATTGTAAAAAGCGAGTGAACTAGTGCTAAGCTAAATTTTCAAAATCTGATGCACATTTTACAGTAGCTCTCTTAGGCATTTCATCAAACACTTTTGCCTATTTTAAAATTGAGTTCAAATTAGCTATATCTGCAACTTATAATTGTTTCTTGCTTTTTAAATCCACTTTAGAGTCTCTCCTAAGTTCATTTTGAGTGCTACCTTTTGTTGCAAGCCTATTAATTGCTTTATTTAATTTGTTGGAAAATCCTGCAACTAAATTGTTTGATGAAAGTCCAGTGGTGCATGACAGGACTAGGTTCAAACGTCCTTTGGTTATTACCGAAGGCTTTTGGCCCTCGGTAATTACCGAAGGCTTTTGGCCCTCGGTAATTACCGAAGGGCAAAAGCCCTCGGTAAATGTTAGCGACAAGGGATTTACCGAGGGCTCTTTGGCCGTCGATAAGCCTTCGGTAATTACCTTTTACCAACGGTTTTTGGCTGTTTCCGAGGGCTTCTGGCCTTCGGTAATGCCCTTCTTTTTGGTAGTGTAACTAAGAGGAAAAGCTCTCCAATAAGGTGTCTTCTCTTGGTCAACCACTCATCTTGGACGTCCAAGCATGGTCAACTTTTGACCTTGGCCCTTTGTTGACTTGCTTAGTCAAATTCTTATTCTACTTGGCCCAAAATACAATGCCTAATAAAATCCTACACTACTAGGTCCAAGGCCCAATTAAAATCCTACACTACTAGACCCAAATACAAAGCCCAAAAACTTATTCAATAATGGCCCATGAAAAGAAAATTTTGACTTTGACTTCACCTTCTTTGTTTGACTCTTCTTGTATTTGTTTGGTTATGCTTCTTGTGATGAGACCTTTGATTTAGATGGTTGTTATAAGATTAAGTAGATGCATTAAGGAAACCCTATAAAACAAAGTAATGTTGCGAACCCTATACCCAACTAGCAATGTCCATCAAAGTATTACAAATAGTCATTGTTCACAAAATGTTAGAGTTATCATTGTTGTAATCTTGTTATATTACCGTAATTGACTTAAACTGACTTTAACTCATTTTAGTTTCTCCAACTTTTGAAATGTTTTGTTTTAAGCCTTGGTTTGTAATGGCATAAACAACCTAAGCTATATATATAACAGCGTTCCAGAATGGCCCTTTATTCTCTGACACCTCAACATACACAAATTGAAAACTTATTTCCGAATTTAATTTGAATTAAAATTTAAATAAAGATGTAAGGATGGAGAAGATGTTATTGAAAATTTAGATCCACGATTCCTCTTCTTAGATCCAACAGAAGACAACAATAGGATTTCATATCTCCTAACAACATTGCAAAATGTGAAACCCTAAAACACAAAACGATATTCACCTTTTGAATCACCTACACCCCCTTTCACAAACGAACCTTTCACAAACCCACCACCTTTGTCCAAGTTTTCGTAATATCACCACGGAAGTTGTTGCAGGTATGCTGGAAGTTTATTAACACTAACGTTATGCTTGACTATTGTTGTTTTATTTAAATTTAAATTTAAATTAAATCTAGAAATAAGTTTTCAATTCACACAGGTTTGTTGACGTGTCAGAAAAAGACCATTCTGGAATGTCGTTATAATGATCATCAAGTTGTTAACACCCTTATATATACCAGAGACTAAAACCAAATATTTTAAAAGTTAGAAGACTAAAATTCACTAAAGTTTCAAAAAGTAATTAATTTCAATTTTTATTGAAAGTTCAGAGAAAAATATATTTATTTCATTTTTAAATATCTTTCTAGTTAAACTAAAAAAATATTCTACTTCAGAAAACTATCTATAATTGCAAAAATAGTGAAAAATATGTTTTAAAATGGAATGAAAGATATATAGATATGTTATAATAGAAAGTCTTCAATTATTTTTTTCTTTTATGATGCCCATTTCAAACTAAATTTTGAATTTGGGTTTTAAGAATGAAATATATAATTAATACTCAATATCACAATAAAAAAATAATTAACCAGACGATTAATTATTGAAATAAGCTATAGTAAATATTTGATAATTATTTTTTTGATAAAAAAAATACGTAAGACTTTTATAAAACAATTTTCTAAAAAGTTTCCCTACAAAAAAATGCAGTTAACAAATTTATTTATTATTTTCATATTATTAATGTGAAAATAAAACCACTTTCGAGTTTTTGAACACCACACATAGTTTTAAGTTCTCATTATCTTCTTTTATTCTACTTTTCCTCCTAAACAAAACACAGAAGGAGAATCACTCCCCGACGTACGAAATATATCTCCAACCTTAACTAGCAACTTGGTGAAATACTATCAAAAAACATTCAAAGTATGAGAATATCCACATTCAACATTAATTTAGTGTTTACTCCATGGATTAATTCCAATAGCTTGTAATGAGCTTAACACAGCTACCAGGCCTGCTGCATTACAGACAAAGAAAAACAATAATGGATATAATATTTATGCAAATATAATGGGGTTGTCTCATGAATGCCCTGAACATGTTGATTACTAAATTGAAATTAATAAGTTTTAATGTGATGTCTGTTGCAGATTGAAGAGTGCAGAGGTGCATGCACCCTAAGAATAGCTGGGGTTGTCGGATTATCGGGAATTTAGGTCATTGTTAGTGGACAAGAAGCACAATTTTTTATTACATTAATTGTGAAGCGTGTACTCGTAATTTCAATCACAAGTATTTACTTGTGAAGTGTTATTAATTGTACAATGTGTAAAAGGCAATGAAAATATATTTAGTGGAGTCTGTAATGATAGGCACAAGGATTAGGAGAATGCTAAAGAGTTTTCTTAGCTGAGAGGGGGTGATAAAGAGAGTTATCAAAATTAAACGTTTCCCGAAGAGAGTTGGTGAAAAACGTATATGTCTCGCCATGACAATGATCTTGTTTTCATAATCATCTGCAGAAGGTGGGTGCATCGGGTATTGGATCATTGCGTCATGCAAGGTATTACACAGTGGTAATGGGTAATTAGAACAAAATCAACATTTTAAACACTTATGAATAAAGTTCAACAAATTTTAGGGATTTGGATAAACTTGTTGCAGAGCATCTATTTAGAGGAGAAATTACATCATATGTTAAAATTAAAATCATCGAGTTTATGTAAGTGAGAAATCCATTGTTAAAAACAAATGTATGATATATAATTCTTTGAAATTATTTTTATTTATCATGTGTAGCTTGCAAATAGATAATTAAATCATTGGAATTTAAATGTTGATAAATATATTTAAGAGTTAATTATATATATTTTTTAAATTATAGTTTTAAATTTGTTTGTCTTTATACTTTATAAATAAATAGACGAGTTTTCTAAATTTGTGTATTTATGTGTTCACACATATTCTATTCTTTTCCTTTTCCACCCTTTCATGGAATTCCTCTCTTCTCCTCATCCTCTCTCGGGTTGCTCCTCCCTTCCTCAATCTCTCAAGATGTTTTTGAGTCTCAACAACACACAAATTTTAATTTATAAAAAAAAAAAATCATGAAATTACATATTGTACAAAATTAAATTATAAATTTAATATTTCAATTTTTCCAAATGAAAACATTTTTATCTTTTATATATATATATATATATATATATATATATATATATATATATATATATATATAATTACTAAAAAAATTGAATTATAGCAATCTTTTATGTGTGGGATATTAATAACAAATGTGAGATTTAACATTGTTATAACTACAACGGTCGGCTTAAGACACAAGTATACAGAGCCCTTATTATAGATTCCTTAAAAAACTTTCCAAAAAAGAAATTTTAGTACTAATCTCTATTAAATTAATTATAAAATTAAGTTTGTGAATAAAATTTAACTAAAATATTATGAGTGACTGTTAATTTTTATAGGTACTATAAAAATTATAATTATTGAACTAACAACTGTTTTAAAAAAATCATAATTTTAAAAATCATAATTTTGTTTAGAAAAGAGATTGATTAGTTATCTCAATTGTCCCATTAATCAATTTTTATTTTATCTTTTATCTTTGTGTGTGATTTCTTGTCTACTAATTTTGTTAGAATCATGCAACGAAATATTTGTGTTTCGACAAAAACCAAGAGGGAGTGAATTGGTTTACTTAATAAAATTGTGCCTAATATTAGTACTCACGCGACCGTGCATTGAGCTTTAGAGTGGATGTCACATATTTCAAGTACGTATTAGGATTGCTCCTTATTTAGGAATTTAAGTAAATGTGTGACAAAACCTCTTATAAATAGCTTTATGTTCTACACAGTTTAGAATGTTGCCAGTTCTCGTATATGCTTTACTTTTGTTAGCTCGATGAGGAACACGTCAATAATCAGATAACTCAAGATTAAGGTCATCCAACTTAGCAAGGTTGGGGAGATCTCAAGGATGTCTTCATGATCCTAGCTTGAGCTTGAAAGAGTCTGGTGGATGAAAGTCTTATGTTCGCTAGGTTTCTTTGTGCTAGTGAGCTTAGATAGCACATTGGCGCTATCATTTTATTCTCTTGGCACATGGTTGATCTCAAATTCATCGAATCATTCTGCGAGGGTTTACCATATGAAAACATTTCTACAAAGAGGGTTCTTTAGCTTGATAACCTTCTTTTGACCTGGCATGTGACTAGTTGGGATTTGCTGTAAGAACAAAACTTCTTTACTCCTAGCTCATAGGCAAGTCGTAATCCAGCAAATAAAGCTTTATACTATGACTGATTGTTTGAGACATTGAAGTTAAAATGATGGCTTGTTCTAGGATAAAACATTTGGCCTATTCTTGCACCATTGTCTTTCTTATTGGAAGACTTATCAACGATGAGGCACCACCAAGCGAGATGTTTCTCTTTAGTCGGGAGCTTAATGACAAAATCTACTAGGAACTGTGATTTCATTGGTCCCTTGTTTTGATAATTTAGCCCAAACTAGGAAAACTCGACTAACAATGTCGTCATGTGTCATACTAGCTTGAGTTTCTATTGGATCTGCTTAATGGGATAATATGTGTGGACACTAATATTAATGCTACATAAGTAATGATGTACTCGTCAGGCTAAAAAGATCATAGTCAAGAGAAGTTTCTCTATGGTTTGGTATCGCTCTTCTATAGGTTGAAGAGTGTGGCCTTTGAAATATATCAGGGTATTGCTTATTGCCTTCCTCCCTGACGAGAACCAAGCTAATCGTCGACTATGATACCACCAGGTACAAAGCTAATGGTTGGTTTGGTTATTGAATGTTGAGGACTGGAGTGTTATGACCTCCCTCTTTAGTTATTGAAACATGGTTGCACTCTCCTCAGTCTAGCCATTGGTCTGAGCTCCTTTCAAGATCTTGAATAATGATTTCTTCTTTTGTGCTAGCATGAAAAGAAGTGAGCTAGTGATATCAGTCTGTCGTTCAAGCTCTAGACTTCTAATGTTGAGTATGACTACACATTTGTTTTGGTTGACCTTTATCCCTTGTTGGGTTATCATGAAGCCCAAAAATTTGTTGTCACCTACACCAAAGAAACATTTTTTTGGGTTTACTCTTATGTTATGGTGATGAACCTTGTCAAAGATGACGTGCAAGTGTGTCGGATGGTCGGTTGTGATGGCAAGTTTGACGACCATATCATTCACGTAGACCTCCATCGCCTTTCTCATTAGGTCAACAAACACCTTTTCCATCAAGCATGGGTAGGTTAGCCCCGTATTCTTCAAACCAAAAAGCAGGACCTTGTGGCAGAAGTTGACTCCTTTTGACATGAAGGCTATCTTCTATTTTTCAGGTAGGTACATTCGAATTTCGTAGTATCCTAAGTATGCATCCATAAAGCTCAGCAACTTGTAGCCTAAAGTATTATCTATAAGTCGGTCAATATTGGATAATGAGTGTGTGTCCTTTGGGCATGTTTTGTTGAGATCGATGTAATGGACACACATACACCATTTATTGGCTTTCATTACCATAACAACATTGGCAAGCCATGTGGTGTAAGTGACCTCTCTGATAAAGTTGACTTCGAGGAGTACTATTACTTCCTTCTTAACAACGAATTGAGATTCTTATCCGAGCTTTCTCTTTCTTTTGGCCATAAGTTTGGCCTGTGGAAGGATGGACAGGAATTCACACAAGAAAGAGGGATCGATGTCTGGCATGTTGGTTAGGCACCAATGCAAATTGATTTGCATTATATTTGAGAAAAATCTAGCAAAGGTTCCGGATAGGGTTGGATCAAGTTGGCGGGGATATCCAACTTCTTAAAGGCATGCTAGAATAGGAAATCGATAGAGTTCCCTTCGTAGACGAGAATGTTATGAAGTTCCCGATTAGTGATGGTTGTTGTGACAACCACTGACTTATCTTGATTTGGGTCATATATGCAAAAGTCCTCGTCGGAAAAGGTTATAGAAGGTAAGTGTCATGGTGGGATCTGGCTCACCATGTTGATACTCCTTCAGTATCTCTTTTATGCGTCTTGGGAGATTCAACCCGTAGGGAAACCTCCATCAATGGTATGAACGTTTCCCCTTACCTGAGCGGGGTTAGGTTGGACCTCAAAAATTTGGCTTTGAATCACTACTTGTGTGGAAACAGATTGTTAAACTAACTTGAGTTTGGATCTTGGGATCTGAAGGACCATGTTGGCCTAGTCCAAGTGTCCTCGGCCTCGTCTTATGAAACTGGTGTGTCCTTTGCCTCAACCTTGAATTTGAAACTGCCACATCCTCTACTTCGACTATTGTTTCCTTGCTGAATGAATCGGGCTAAAGCGCAAGAGCAGATTAGTTGTTCGATGAGATCCCTTAGATGTCGACATTCCTCTATGGTGTGTCCTATGCTCTTGTAGTAGGAACATTTTTTTGTAGTGTCGAATTCAGAGGGAGGTTGACAAGATTCAAGGAGCTAAATGAGCTCCAAGTTACACACTTCTCTTATTACCCTTGTTAGCATTCAGGGGAGTGTACTAGTTGTATCAGACTATAGTCTGGTCTTCGACATTATTTTTGTGCTTTTTCTTCCTATTAGGATGTTGGGCTTTTCCTCCTTCTTAGCCTACTTTCTTTAATAGCCTTGTATTTGGTTGCTTGTTCTCTTATACCATCCATGTTATCTGGCCATTTTGTAGAAAGAGAATCTAAGAAGGGTTTGTGTTGAAGACCAAAGATCAAGGAGTACATGATCGCAAATGCAGTGAGGTCTTGGATAATGGTCGTTGTAGCAGTGAATTTTTCCATGAAATGTATGAAGGTCTCGTTTTCCCCTTACTCTATGTATTTGAAGGTGGCCAATGTGGTGGGTATTGTTTTATGATCTGCGAATCGGGCTCTAAACATGATACTTAACGTGTCGAAGGAGTCCACTGAGTATAGCATATAGTACTAGTCTAAGGACGGTCCATCCGAGGTGGTGGCTAAAAACTTATTGGTTACAAAATCAATGACAAGTGCATCGATCATACCGTAGCAAGTGATAATCATCGTTTTCTCCCAACGGACTTATGCAACACATGACAATTCTTCCTTTCATAACTCAATTAAACATTAAAGTGAACAAAAACACAAGAAATTCTTTTTGTATTTTTATCAAATAGTTGGTGTGCACGAAAACATAACATAGAGTATTTACAATTTGTTAAGACTAAAGTTCATCCATTCCATTCACATAGATTAATAATCATCTCAATTCCATTCATTAAGTGTTCAATTTTAGTTCTAGGTTCAAGTCATATTTCCCAATACATCAAGAACCACAAATCAAGCCATGGGTGATCAAGTCATAACAAGCATTAAGCATGAAAATTGAATACTAACATGAATTAGACAAGCATATATTATTAACATCACAAAATACACAAGAACTCCACGTTTTACAACTGATCACAAAAAATAGGAATAACCCTCCATGTGAAGAACTTAGGATTCTACAAAATTAGAGAGATAGAGAAAAAAATTGTAAACGAAAGAGAGATGCACGATCTTTCCCAAGATTCTTTGTAGCTGCTTCATGCTCTAATCATGTTTCTCCTTCGCATTAACAGCTCAAATTCGTGACTCATTTTTCTCCTTAACTCAAAAGGAGCAAAATCACCATTGATGAAGATTCAAGCCCAAGGAGAAGTGAGAGCTTCCTACCACCAGAAACAGCCTTCAAGGGTTTCTCCTAGTCGCTCCATATGCAAAATGAAGTGTAGGAAAAGAATATCATAACCCTCACGAAAACATGATTAAATATCCATTTTAAAACATTTTTGGACTCATAGACTCGCCCAACTAGCATCAATTGTCGCCTAATGAGCTTCAATTCTTGCCCAACAAGTGAATAATGTCACCTAGTCAGTGAATAATGCTCACCCAACGAGTGAATAATGTTAGTCCAACAAGTGAACATGTAGAGTGAACAGTGAACAATGTAGAGTGAATAGTGAACAATGTTGTATGAATAGTGCCACCGAAATAATTTCGCTTGCTCATTGTGTTTGCATCACTGAACACGACTCTTGTTGCACCTAGTATTGATATTCACCTAAAATCCATCTTTTGTGTCCAATCATGCTTCTTTGAGTTCCAACTTATTTTCCTCCATCATAATTCACTAGTGCAGTAAAGGGAAAAGACAACGGTTATTTTCGCCTATCCGCACCGGTTCTGCAACATAGGTATATACAGGCGAGACAAAAAGTCTACCACTTTTTGCCTCGGTTCTGAACCAAATCAAAAAGGTGTATGCTTTTCCCCAGTTAAAATAAAACCGAGGCCGTAGAGCGGGAGACTTTTGGTTTCGGGTTCTGGTGAACCGAGGCGGTTGCAGGTTTTTTTTTTTAAACATCAGGTCATTAACAGATCCACCTTCCATGTACTTCCATGAACTTGATTAACATTAGCTTATTGTCATTTTCTCTGTTGCAACATCTTTTAATCTCGACTCCATAGAAATCTGAAGTCAGTCTTCTATCCCACAACCATAAAAAGAGAGGAAAATATCATAGAAATAATAAACTTTAAAACTCATACCCAGGCTAGAATCAAATTTAGATCCTTTCATAAAATAACAGAAAATCATATAACACAAACAGAAAAAGAAACAGTTTTTACTTAGCAAGTTCATCCCCCTTCAACCTACACTACACGGAACACACCACAAAAGCCATATCTAGAGAGGAAAACGTCACTTTCTCCTTCAATTCCTCCTTAACAAAATATGCCAGAATGCCCGTCCTCTATTCCTTCTTCACCTGCGTAAAATGGAGCCAACAGCCAAATGAGATAATGAAATTAAGCCTCCACGCCTCTTTGTTCATCTCCAATCACCAACAAAGGAGTTGTATCCTTAAGCAAAAACCAAGGGAGATTACCTTAGGGTAGCAAAGGTAGCGGCCGAACCATCGTACAAGGCGCGACTTCCTGCAACGTGAGCAACGGCGACTGGCCTCGGCGAAGACGTGGTGCGAAGGAGAAACGACGTTTCTCTCTCGGGGAGTTGGCTTCTGGGGTAGAACTGAGTGAGGTTGCGAACGACACTTCCCCAAGCGCGAATCCGCGAAGAGGCATCAACTTTGGAGACGTTGCGGGTGAGCTTCCGGAACTTGTTGCGGACGTTGGGGATGGAAGAGCGGTCTTTAGGGGTGGAAGTCGGGCCTGCAGATCTGTAGATTTGAGATTTTTCACCGCCAACAGCCACCGCTTGCTCTTCACTCCAGAGGCGACACACTGGCAGGTGAAGTGGAAGCTACGCTCGAGCCGTCGCACAAGAAGAGGTGGTGGTGGCTCTCGGTAGTGGCGGGGCAGCGGCAGGGCCACTTAGAGCAGGCAGCAGCGAGATTGGAGCGTAGAGAAGAGAGAGAAGCAAGAAAAATAAAAGGGAAATGGGAGAGGTGTTAGGCTTTCTTGGCTTGAAGGTTTGCACGGTCCAAATATGAATTAGACGTCTACCCCCCAAGCCGGACTCCAAATGGCCTGTAAAGGTTGGTAAAAAGTTACTGTTTCATTGTCCTTATACGTCGCCTAGTCATATCGTACGTTTAAATAGGTCTTAGACGTTAGGGCCCCTAAAGTCGAACGCCTAAAAGCTCCGCCAAAATTAATTTTTTAAATGATTTAAACGTCGTCTATGGAGGGCCCCGACGTTTAAATGATTTTATTACCACTGTGCGAACCTGCGGGTAGTAACGCGCACTGTTTATCATCTTTCCTCTCGCGTTTTCTCTTCTCGGTTTGCATTTTCCAGATGCGTTTTCTCTCTTGGACCGTTTAAACTTATTTTTACTCCGATTAAATTACTCTTTGATGAATTATCTTCCATTTGAAGCGATTAAAATGTGTTTTCATTGTGTTTTGGTGCAGTTTGTCGCGTGTTCTTGGGCGGCGATTTTGAGCATTTTTGGCCTGCGAATTCTTGCGTGCACTCCTCCATTTCCCTCCACTGCGCTTTTAATCTGCTATGAACGTTAGCTTTCTTGTTGAAAACATTTTGTGTATGCATGTTATTGGCTTTTGTGTATGCATGTTATTGGCTTTTGGGTATGCATGTTATTGGCTTTTGGGTTTTTATGATTGCCATGTTAGATTATAAGTATCAAATCATTAAGTGAAACTTAGTTCCTGTTTGAAATTTACCTCAAACTATTAATCTTTTAATCGTTTTAATTAACTTTTGAATTGTCCGATTGGATAGTTTGGAAAAATTATTTTTCATAATTTGCTATAACATGTACTACTTTGGAGTCTAAGGATAAAATTGATAAAATTTCGGTTCAGATTATTTGTGTTGTTCTCCAGATGCATATTGGATTGTGGTCATTCCTGACCACTCTCATTTCGTGTATTTCGGATACCAATGAGAAATGCTAATGAAATCTTATCAAAGTTATCATGTTAGACTTCTTTGCACGTGTCTTAGCAAATTATGAAAAATAATTTTTCTCAATGGGTAGGGCCTAATCTTGTGAGAGTTAAAAAATTGAAACTGATGAAGTATGTTACGAACATAGTATGGATCGAAGCTAGATGAATGAACGTTGCATCAGTGAAGAATATGAGAAGGATGTTTCGAAGGTCTTCACTATGTTGAAAAAAATGCAAAGTCTGTGAATGAGACATATTTTTGTCCTTGTGTTTGTTGTCTTAATCAAATACTACAAGACTTAGGCAATATGCGTGATCATCTATTCATGTTCGACATAATGAGAAGTTATACCCTTTGGACTTGGCATGGAGAGGTAACGGATCAGCCTACCACGTCACGAGGAACGGATTATGTGGAAGAATGATTGAGTGATCATTTAGAGGACATGATACGTGATGTTGGTGAAGATAATTTTGGAAGAGCTAATTTGTATTATTCTCTTATACATGATTCAGAGCAACCGTTGTTCCCAGGATGCTCGAACTTTACACGTCTGTCTGCAAATTTGAAGTTATTTAGTTTAAAAGCAAGGAATGGATGGACCGATAAAAGTTTCACAGAGTTGTTGGAGTTGTTGAAGGAGATGCTTCCAGAAAATAATACTCTACCTATTCGTAATTACGAGGCAAAGAAAATTTTATGTCCAATGGGTCTCGAATATCAAAAGATACATGTTTGTCCTAATGATTTTGCTTTGTACATAAAGGAGTTTGCTTCGCTAAAGTATTGTCCAACATGTGGTTTATCCCGTTTTGAAAAGAAAAATGACAGAATCACTGGTGATGAAGGTAATGATGGTGCACCTGCTAAGGTGATGTGGTATTTGCCTATAATACCTAAGTTGAAACGTATGTTCTCTGTTAAAGAAGATCCAAAGAACCTTAAATGGCACGTTGCTAGAAGAAAGTGCGATAATCTTCTTGGACACCCAACTGATTCACCACAATGGAATAAGATCGATGAAACATTTCCAGAATTTGGTGCAGATCCAAGAAACTTAAGACTTGCACTTGCAACTTATGGAATGAATCCTTATGGCAACTTAAGTAGCAAACACAATTCATGGCCAATCATGTTGATGATATACAATCTTTCTCCTTTGTTGTGCATGATGAGAAAATATGTGATGTTGTCCATGATGATATCGGGTCCTAGACAACCTGGAAATTACATTGCTGTTTACTTGAAACCTTTAATTGATGATTTGAAAATGTTGGGGGAAGAAGGGTCGAAGTGTTCAATTTAGATGTTGAAGAAACTTTTTGTTTGCGTGCAATGTTGCTTTACACTATAAATAATTTCCCAACATACAGAATCTTGAGCGATTATAGTGTTAAAGATCATTTTGCATGTCTCATTTGTGAAGAAAACACTAGTTACCTTCAATTGAAGCATGGTCAAAAGACAGTATATACAAGACATCGAAAATTCCTTCCTCGTAATCACCCTTATCGTAGATTGAAAAAAACATTTATTGGAAGTGTTAAGGATGAGGTTGTGACCAGACCCCGCAATGGTGAAGAAGTGTACAATGAAGTCAAAAACATTGACATTGTCGTTGGAAAACATCATAAAAGTACCTTTACGAAAAACATTTGGAAGAAACGATCAATATTTTTTAATCTTTCATACTGGTGTAAACTTCATGTTAGACATTGTATAGATGTGATGCACGTTGAGAAAAATGTGTGACAATGTAATCGGAACTTTATTAAACGTGAAAGGGAAGACCAAAGACGGAATAAAAGCATGACAAGATTTGGCTGACTTGGGAATCTGTTGTGAGTTACATCCACAATCAATTGGAAGACGCACCTATCTGCCCCCAGCCTGTCACACTTTTTCTAAAAAAGGAAAACAAAGTTTTTGTAACTCTTTAAGTAGTGTAAAGGTTCCACAAGGTTATTCTTCAAATATTAGTAACCTTGTTTCTATGCAAGAGTTAAAGTTAGTTGGTTTCAAGTCTCACGATTGTCATGTATTATGCAACAATTGTCACCAATTGTTATTCGAGGCATATTACCTACTTCTGTTAAAGGTATTCTTACACGTCTGATATTGTTCTTTAATGCCATTTGCAAGAAAGTTGTTGACCCTCGAGGTTTAGATCAATTGAAAAATGAAGGAATAAGACTATTATGTGAATTGGAGATGTATTTTCCACCTTCTTTTTTTCATATCATGGTTCATTTGATTGTTCATCAAGTTAGAGAAATTCGAATATGTGGGCCGGTTTTCTTAAGGTGGATGTGCCCTGTTGAAAGATACATGAAGATCTTAAAGGGATATGTCAAGAATCAGTATCGACCAAAAGCTTCAATCATAGAGCAGTACGTTGTAGAAGAAGTCATTCAATTTTGTTAAAGTTATATGCTAAGTTGTGAACCAGTAGGTCTTCCTAAGAGCAGACATGAAGGAAAATGTGGAGGTAAGGGTGTTCGATGTGTGAGAATTGAAAGTGTTAGTAAAAAAGAAGTTGATCAAGCTCATTTGTACATCTTAAACAACACAGTTGATGTGATTCCTTACATTTCTGAACACGTTAATAAAATAAAGACAGCACACCTAAGAATGAGTGAAAAATGACATCTTAATGAACATGTCAAAACCATCTTACAATGCTTTAACAAAAAGATTTATGTGACTCCAGATGTTTCTAAAAGTCTATTGAGGCTATCTCGTGGGCTGAACACAGATGTCATTACATATAGTGGGTACTATATAAACAATATTTCTTTTTAGACAAAGGTAGAAGATGACAAAAATAGAGTTCAAAATAGTGGGGTTACACTACAAGTTGAGGTTGTACACTTTGCTAGTTTTAAAGAAAAAAAATCCTATCACAACATCCATGAGTTATTTTGGAATAATACAAGAAATATGGGAAGTTGATTATGTCATTTTTAGAGTCCGAGTTTTCAAGTGTAAATGGGTTTATATAAATTCCGGTGTCATGATAGATGACTTTGGTTTCACATTGGTGGACCTTAACAAGATGAAATACAATGATGAACCATTTATTATGGCTAGTCAAGCAAGACAAATATTCTACGTAAATGATCCAGCAAATCATAAATGGTCAATGGTTTTAGAAGGAAAAAACATGCACGAATATGATGATGAAGATTCTCTTGATATACTTGAGACAACATCTATTGCATCAAGGCCCATTGAAGACAAGGTTGATGACGTAACCAATGACATCCAAGCAAGTTTGAGTGATCATAATGAAGGGATCTGGGAGAAAACAATATCTTAATAGGTTTTATGATTTTTTTTAGTGACTTTAAATGTTGTTTTATTCATCATATATGATGTAGTACTAACCTTGTATATATTTTTCAGGTATGTCAACCTCAGGATCGGGAAAGACCGGACGTGGTCGATTGGTCACACGATTGGCAGATGTGACATCTCGACACGTTGATGGCCAGAGGACACATGTTTACATTGACCCGAGATCAAGTGTGCCATCAAGGCCAAATGCTGATAGGTTTAGGAGTTATTTGGGCGTGTTAGCAAAAACTCATGTTTCTATCCTTCTTGCATCTTGGGATGACGTCCCAAAGGTTGACAAGAACATTTTGTGGCAAGATATTCAGGTATGTTTACACCTAAGAAATTTGATATACTTTTTTCTTTGTTCTTATTATGTCATTAACATGTTCTTTGCTTTAAACAACATAATTATGATATTTCAAACACTGGTCAAATTAGAAAGAAAGTTTTATCCCATGTAGCGACCAGATGGAGGGATTCTAAGACAAGACTGACACATCTATATGTCTTTGGAGACAAACAACATGAGAATCCATGTGAGCATTACACTTTCACAAAGGAGGAATGGATGTAGTTCCGTGCATCTAGAGAGTCTGCGGACTGGCATGTGTTTCTTAACATCTAGAGAGTCTTTAGTTAATGCATTTTATTATGATTTTACATTTATGAATGTACATGATTTCATAGGGTAAAATGTTAGCCGCCCAAGAAAGGTAAAGGCTAAATGATGCACCACATGTGTTATCACGAGGTGGTTATGCAAAACTTGAGAAGAAGATGAAAAAAAGTCAAGCGGAGGAATTAGGACTTGAGTCCCCTGACCTAGCACCTGCACCTGCTAGGTACGAGCTGTGGAAGACTATTCGAACTAAATCTGATGGGAAACATGACATCTTCCTCAGCTGCCTTGATCTCACAAAGAATTGTAAGTTCAAACCAAAGCATTGTTTGATTGTGTATTTATCATCGCATGTATTTTATGTAACAAAGTTTTTGTTTATATGCATGATGAGTTGGTTGAGCAGCAAACTCAAGGAACATTTGTTGGCCAAGGTAGGGACGACATTCTAACAACGAACATTGGAAAGTCAAAGCACCCAGATCGTGTACGTGGAGTTGTTGGGGCGATTGGTCTTCGTGACTACTTTAGCCCTACACAAAAAAACACTCAATCAATGAGTCAGGAGGCACTAAGGAAGATAGATCTTCAGTGGAAGGAAAGGCTCAACCAAAGCATGAGATCAATGAAGCAAAAATTCATGGAGCAGCTATAGGAACAAAAGAAAAAAGGGCGCTTGAAGAGAAGATGCATTCCATGATGTAGGGCACTGTTGGGTTGCCCACTAAATCTCCCACACCACCTCGGGTCAACACTAGAGGATCATGCTCTACTGTAGATCCTACTGACTATACTGGTCAGTATGAGTTGTTGGTTGATGGGGATCCCCCACGCATTGTGGCTGTTCGACGAGTGCTTGAGGGAGGCCAGACTATTCATGGTGTTCCCCTATTACCCCACCACGTGCTTGTGACGATTGACGAGGTTCAGGATCCCCAGGCTCAGGTGCCTGTACCTACTTCAGAAATTCATTTTGTGGGGAAGGCCATAGGAACATTTATAGCCTGGCCTAAAGCATTGATCATGTCACACATTGCTACACCACAGGTATAATATTTTTATTATTAGTATTTGTATGTTAAATTTAAAAATATTTATTGATAACTTTGAAATTATTATGTTCAGTTCATACGTCCTCAGAAGAAGTCGATGCATGAGCCAGTCATAGATGAAGATGATGAGATGGCGGAAGCAGAGGATGATCCTCTAGCAAAGCTCATGAAAAAATTACCCAGGTTGAACAGAGGACCAGTAGAAGTGTACTAGGATAATAGAGTATTTGGCATCCCCACTCCCATGTGCCAGTATATATCACATTCAATGATGCACTAGAGATCATTGGGGGAGAAAAGATGTTGAATATTTCCATCCTTCAACTATGGTGCATGTAAGATAGTTAATTTTCTCTTCCATATTAGTTTTATTTAGATTCTTAGTTTCTAATAACTTAACTTTGTTGTTTTAGGTACATGGACACAATCATCGTGACCCAAGGTTGGTCTTCCATGTATGTATTTGTTGAACCTCAGACCATCCAACCTTCTAGTAACACACTTGAGACCAAACAAAATTATTTGCAAACATGGATAGCTAAGTCAAATAGAGACGTATACCTTGTGCCATACATTGATGGGTATGGGTTGTTCTATGTAAAAGTTTATTAAAGTTTACTTAATTAGTTTACTAACTATTTATGATTCATGATAGGTCTCACTCGTAGCTGATGGTCATCATTCCCAGACAATGTCAAATTATATAGTTTTGTTCGCTGCACAGGAAGATAAAAACTAACTTGAGAAATATCATTCAAGGGTAACTGTTTCTCTTTTTATGTTTCAAATTCGTGATGACCTTCAATTTTTATGATAAATATAGTTATATTAATATTACCTTGTGCTTTCAATGTGAATATTGTTATGGGTAAATCCCGAGGTTAGCGAGTTCAAATCCTGTATCCAAAGGTTGTAAATCATTTATAGTTCTAATTCATTTTCCGTGTTATTGAATGATCTAAATGCTTGACTATTTAGTTTGTCATTTTAGTGTAACAAGCATATAGATTTATGGGAATGTAGCTACTATGTCATGTCTTGAATTAAGACCATCATTCGAGTTGCCATTACAGATGTCAGAAATGAGGTAATGATGCTTACCTCACTACATTAAAAATCAAATTCATCTTTCAACATATGAAAACATAACATAATGAATCTTTCTTCATTTTGCAGCGCTTCAAGAGTACATCTCCTATACCAGAGGACACAATTAAGAAGATAAGACAGGAGTGGACAACTTATCTTCTATAAAGATGGACCTAGGAAGATTTATTATTGTTGTTGAACATTTACATTTAGTTTAACTTTAACTTTTGATAGTTTAGGTTTTGGATTGTTTTTTAGTACTTTGTTAACTTGAAATGCATATTATACTATTCTAGGACAATTTTTTGTATTTCAGGTGTGGTTTTATTGCAAAAATAAATTATATAAAAAAAACACCAGTAGACGTCTGTTAGTGTACACACAGACGTCTAATGGATTACCGAGGCTGAGCACATCCAGGGTCTTAGACGTCTAACCTATTACAATCTGACGTCTATATAGACGTTTGACCTGTTCAGTCGAACGTCTATATAGACGTCTGACCGCATAGATCGGACGTCTATATAGACGTCTGTTTGTAACAGGTCAGATGTCTATGACGTCTGACTGTGGGTCCGACGTCCCATTAACGTCACCCGTATAGACGTCAGGTCGGGATCAGACGTCTAAAGCCCACAATAACAGACGTCTAAAGCATTTTCTGCACTAGTGCTGGTTAGCTAGACATTTCTTCGAGTTCATCCATTTGTCAAGATGTTTGGTAGAACTTTGAGATTTCGTCGATTCTCCCACTTGGGGGAAGGGGCTGTGGTGTTTTCTTAAACTATGGTCTCACCTCGAGTGGCAAGATAAACTGTGAGTTTCCTCATCCTTGCACTACATCGACCTATTGCGATTCTTACAAGATTTATGTCGAACAAACCAACTGCGACTTTTGGGGAGTTTTGTCGTGCTTCCAGATTATACGCTCTTGATGGCTCCCCCGACGCGTCAGGGTTTGGCTTTTTTCACGTTGATTTTGTAAGGGAGATTCCTCACTTGCCTTTGAGTGCAAAGTTTATACTATTGGCTAAGGGGTCTTTTGTTAAGGACGAGGATGTGGTGGAGGTATCCTATTCTCCAGGCCGATCAACTTCTGGTCCAATGTTTAGAGGTTGGCCTGATGTTGGGAACTCATGGTAGCAAGCTCCTTATTGTAGTAGATTTTGCGTTGTTGTTCATTCTCCTGGATTAGTGTCTGTACTTACTTTTGAAGGGTTTCATCGGGTTAGATTCCATCTTAACTGACAATTGAGCTAGGTTCGAGATGGTGACTATGGAAGGGTGAGGTCAAGGCAATGTTTTACTAATGTTCCACGGTAGGCACCTAATGTTCTTACTAGGGCTAGAAAGAGGATGAAGAATCCTTATGTGCACTCATGTGGGCTAGAAAACACGAGGAGATCCTCTTACAGAAGACTCTCTAACGTTCAAGTAAATAAAAGAGTTTTTGAGTAAGAAAGAACGAGTATGAGTGAATGTTTATTTCTTGGGAGATGTAAGATATAATTATAAGGTTTCAAGGCCTTAGGATCCATGTAATAAGACTGGTAATATGATATAAAATAACGGGTTTGTTCAAATATATGATGATAATAATAATAATGTGACACCTTGCTTGATATTCCAAATATTTTGTAAATATTCGGTGTTAAGGAATATCGTGATATAATCAACCTAACAAAATTTGTCATAATAACGGTTAATATCTAAATATTCCTTTTATTAAATGTGTCTTGGAATATTTCCTAAATACTTTAAGTTGATGAGACTTAATGAACTTTATTTGAGTACACCCGTCAACACATCTATTGGATTGGTAAATAACTAAAAGTTAAGTACATAGTAAATTTTTCATTTTGATGTCGAATATATTTACATACAATAATCAATTAGAAAAATATATTAATTAAAATCTTTAGTTGATCCTCGTATTTGTTCTGAAATCTCAATTCGGTCATTAGATTTTAAGTAGTTTCAATTGGATCCCTTGTTTTGAAAATATATAACAGATATGCTCAAATTGTTAATATTATTTAAATGATTAATCATGGTGCACAATAAAAATGATGCATAAACTTTTTTGACGTGGAATTTAATTTTCGTTATTTGCAAAGCTTAGAAGAGAGAAAAAGGATTTCAACATGAGCAGAGTTAGGGATTTCAACAATAGATATGGGTTTCAACCAAAATAGAGTTAGGGATTTTGAAACATTGTGAAAGGAGAAGGGAAGAAGGAAAGAAAGAAAAAAAAGGCCACAATTGTGAGATAAAAGAATAGGAGAGTGTGAGAACCGAGTAGTCAAAACAGGGGTTGTGTTCTTTGTGAATTTTTCTAATCTTGAGAGAAGAGTTGATTGTATTAGCTTTAATTTATTTGGAGGTCCCTATTTCTGCATATTCGTGTCAATTAGGTTCCTGTATTTTGAAGTAGCACAATTGGGTCCCTATTTATGTAAAATTGAATCAATAAAGTTTCTAGCATTAAATTTTGTGGATGGCGTGGCATGGTGCGGTAGCCTTTCATAACCACGTGGCACATAAAGACGTCAATAGGTGGACTTAAATGATTTTTTAATTTAAAAAAACTTTAAAATATGGTAAATGTAATAAAAACACATAACGTTAATGTTATTTCTAGAAATCAAATTAAAGGTATTAGGGTTCGTGGGTTAATCATTGTGGTTCGCAATTGGGGAACATTGGATTTTAGTGAGAAATTAGGTTTACATAAAGTTTCGTTGTAGGAAATTATGGTCATCTACCGGTGGTTTTCGCGTGAAAAGCTTTGGCAAAGTTTGTTGCAGGTGAAGCACGTGTAGAGGTTAGTATATTTTGGTTTTTTGACAATGTTGCATGGACAATTATTTCGTTGTTACTTTTAATGTGGTCCCCCATGTTTGAAGTGGTGATGTAGTCCCCCGTGTTTGAAGTGTTGTCGGAGTGTGCTTTTGAATCATGTTCTGTTAAAGTGGTGTTGCAATGTGGTCCCCCATCTTTGTTTCTTTTGCTTTTAATTTTGTTTAAGTTTTGTTGTTGTTGGTGTTTGTGTGTATAATTGAAGCATGTTTTGCTAAAAGTTTTTTGTATATAAGTCAAACACTTTCTCTGTTGCGGTTTTATAGGATAAATCTTGTTATAATTTTGAATAATTTTAGTTGTCGTTGGCCCTGTTATTATTTTATAGGATAAATATTGTTATTCTGTTGAGCATGGAGGATCATTTTGAAGTTTTTTTCCACCATGGAGGGAAGTTCTTCAATGATGGGCCACTTAAGTATGAGGGGGAAAGTACAACTTTATTTTTTGACCCAGACATGTGGAGCTACTTCCTTGTTGTCAGCGTAGTAAAAGGACTTGGATATGATGGGTTTAAGGAGTTATGGTATTCTGTAGGGGGGTTTGTGTTAGATAATAGGTTAAAGCCTTTTTGTGATGATAGAGGAGCCATGCACATGATTAACTTAGCTAGGTTAAATGGTGAGGTTCATCTATTTGTTGTTCACCTAGTCTCTGAACCTGAGGTCATACACTTGTTAGAAAATGTTCCTCATAATATAGGTGAAGTAGAAGTTGAAAATGTGATGTCTGATAGTGGTGAGACTGTAGGTATTGGTCAGGTTGAGTGTGAAAAGGAAGGTGATGGTCAGTGTGAACAGCAAGGTGATGGTGAGTGTGAAAAGGAAGGTGATCACTAGTGTGAACAACAAGGTAATGGTGAGTGTGAAAAGGAAGGTGATCGTCAGTGTGAACAACAAGGTGATGCTAAGTGTGAACAACAGACTGAAATAATAGGTGAGGTGAATGACGTGGAAGTTGAGAGAGGTGAAGTTCATGATCAAGGTGAGGAGGGTGACTGTGAAGAAAGTGTTCATGTTTCAGAAGAAAGATGTGAGGGTGATGGTGTTGTTGAAGGTGAAATTGAAACAGAGTTTGATGTGGGTGAGTGTGAAGGAGATGATGCTAATGTTCGTAGTTGGAGTTCTAGTGGTGAGGATGCCAATGTTGATGGCAATCTTCATGTTAATGATGACTGTATGGAAGACCTGGTTGACTATGATATAGAAGACGAGGTAGGAGATGGAAATTGCTTTGGTGATATAGAAGTTGATGTGGAATATGATGGAGCATCATGGAGTCAGATGTCCGATAGTGATGTTGATGATGGCATAAATACTGATGATGATAGAGGTTTTTCCGATGATGAATGGGAATCCGAACAATTAGTTAGTGGAGTAGAAAGTGATGGAAAAGATGATGAAGAAGAGAGTTACTGCAAGTTTGTAACATTTACTATGCCTAAATCAATGGCGAATTACAAGTGGGATTTGGGCACTTATTTTGCTAAGAAGCAAGATTTGTTGGATGCCATAAAAACCTATGCAGTAGAAAATGGTAGAAATATAAGATATCTTAAAAATGATAAGAAGAGAATTAGGGCAAAATGTATGGGTGCTAAAGGAAAGTGCCCATGGATGGCATATTGTGCTTATATGAATGCAATACATACGTGGCAAATAGGGACTATTGTTGACAACCACAGTTGTAGTAGAGAACAAAAAGTCAAATTACTTAATGCAAAATGGTTGAGTAAGAGGTTGGAGAAAACTGTTAGAGAAAATTCCAAAGTTAAGGGAGTGGAAATTGTTGAGAAGATAAATAGAAAGTAGAATGTAGGTGTATCTAGATCCATGCCTTATAGGGCAAAAGCCATTACTTCAGACCATGTTGATGGGTCTTTCAAAGAGCAATATAAAAGGATCTATGATTATGCGAATGAGGTCCTAACTCGCAATCCTAAACCCACAGTGAAGGTAAAAGTTGAAGAAAATAAGGGTAGAAATATATCAGGAGGTTTTATGTTTGTCTGAAGGCCTGGAAGGACAGTTTCGTGTCTTGTAGGCCAATTATAGGGCTAGATGGTGCATTTTTGAAAGGAAAATAAGGTGGTGAATTGTTAACTGCTTTTGGAAGAGACACAAACGACCAAAAGCTACCTGTTGCATATGTCGTTGTGGAAGTAGAGAACAAGGATGCGTGGAAATGGTTTATGGAACTCTGGTTGAAGACCTCGGTGGGGAGCCAGTGCATCATGGACATTCATATCAGACCAACAAAAGGTAATTTAAATAAGACCTCTAACAATGCATATGCCTTTTTCCTCAATATGTTTATTTACATTGTTATTGAAATAAGACCTCTAACAACGCTGAATAATATGAAATAACAGGGCTTAATGCCAGCTATTCAAGAAGTGGTTCCTAGAGTTGATCAACGATTTTGTGTTAGGCCCCTATACGCTAATTTTAGAAAAAAAAAATTCCCTGGAAAGCAGCTCAAGCGGTTGATATGGAAGGCAGCTACAGTAGCCAATCCACAAACATGGGAAAACGAAATGAGAAATGTAAAAGAGGTCAACAATGAAGCTTTTAAATACCTGATAAAAATACCTCCCAAGTTTCTTTTTTAATATATGTTGTGTTTGATGCAATTCATACTTCTAATATTTCATAACCTGATACTAATATATCAGAACCTGTTACAATGTAGATACTAGTCACAATCAAGGTTTACCACCACATCTAAATGTGATACATTGGTAAACAACATGTCAGAGGCATTCAACAGTGTTATGGTACACACAAGGTCTAAGCCAATCATAAGCATGTTGGAGGAGATCCGGCTTTACTTGATGAAGAGATGTGCAACAAACAGAATAAAAAGTGAATCATTGTCTAGGGTCATTTGTCCTAAAATCAAGACTATACTTAATAAGGAGTCCCAGTTAACTAAGTTTTGGATTCCTATGTATGCTTAATATTTTAATTTTTAACATGTGATTTCAAATGTCAAGCTTCTGAATAATATTTCTATTTTTGCAGCTGGTTAGTAGAGAAGTTGTTTGAAGTTCTTCATGTGTCCCAAGTTGGGGACAAATTTGTAGTTGATATAGACAAATATGAATTTACATGTAGGAAATAGGCTATCACAGGCATTCCATGTTGCCATGTGTTGGCTTCTATGAAGTTTCTGAATTTAGATGCAGAGGACTTCATACCTTGTTGGTTTAGGAAGGCAACATATCAAGAAATATACTCTTCAATTGTGTATCCAATAAATGGTAACAACATGTGGCAAATTACAACATATAATGATGTATTTCCTACAAGAAAGAGAACATTGCCAGGGAGACCAAAGAAGAAAAGGAGGTTGCAAGAATGGGAGTTGATCAGGGACGATACAAGAATGAGGAAGGGTGGTTTACACAAAAGATGTGGCATTTGTAGGCAAATGGGTCACAACAGAACTTCTTGCCAGAAATTAATCCAAGAACCAGTTGTCAACACTGACCAAACACAACAAAGTAACCCAGCAAATGAACCAATCATGCCATCAGCAAATGAGGGTCAAGCATAGGCGGGGATTACTTAATGTTTATCTGACTGCATTGAACAATTGGAAAAGAGGATCAAGCATATTTTTGTGAACAGTTTCAGCACTTTATTTTTACAATTCTGAACAATTTCAGCACTTTATTATTTACAATTTTGAACACTTTTGTAATCTTTGTGACTTACTTTATGGAATGCAAAGGAATGTTATGTCAGTGACTTTCTTCCTTTGCCCTCTACTTTTCATGGGTCTCTCAAATCTTTCTATAGTGTTGAGCTCTTCTTGACTGCACCATTTTTTTACCAATTTTATTTACTTGTTTGTTATGTTAATAATTTGATTGTTGGAGTTGTTAATGGTGAACCCTTTGAGCCAAATTTTTCATATTTGAAGTTGTTTCGGTCCATCCTTTGAACTGAGACTTCTTACAACTCCAGAGATTGTGAGAAAAAGTTTGTTCCAATTGCATTTCTTTTTCTATATATTTGCAGTACTTGGCTCTGGTTTATATTTGTGTGTGTGTGTTATTTTCCTGTTAAATTATCTTGAGTTTCTCCTGTTGATTGGTTTGAGCTGGCATGCTAGTATATTTAAGTCGCTACATACCATTACAATAAGTTTAATATGTATATTTGATTCACAAGGAAAGGAGAAAAGAGAAGTTTACTGATAACTATTAGATGTTGTATATTCTACTCTTATGAATACATCTCTTCTCTTCTCATCTCATAGACTTTCATCACACATCAGATTAAAGTTTGCTTTTGTGACTTACTTTTGTGACTTTGCTTGACCTTCATTGTCAGATTAAAGTTTCATTTGGTCCTCATCAACATCATACAACATTACCATTAAAACATATCATATTAAAGTTTCGTTCACTTAAGAAACAACTCTTCATTTTATTAAAATCGAACAAACCTAAAACAAAGTTATAACAAATCATCCCATTCTCATCAACATTGAAACTAAAATCATCTCTATGACACATATAAGACAAGCCAACAATATCAACACCTTCATCCACTTTTGAACAATGAACACTGATTTCTGTAAATTAACTATCATTTTCCTAGTACTCTCCATTTCTTCACTGTTCACCAAAGTTTCTTGTTTCCTTCACTCTTCACATAGCTACCACTTTCGTCGCTTCCAACATCAGTGCACCATGTGAAGAAGTTGCAACCATCGTCTTCAACACCATTTTATAAAGACAACTGTCAATGACAATGTCGTGTTCTCAGAAACAGTACCACTAATTAATTAGGTTGAATCTAACATACCTTATACTTGGAGCATCCCCAAAATTACTTGCCTTGATTCTTCATAGTTTTGGCAGTTCTCACCACAGATCTCTATCCACAGTGGCAAATCGGTGAAGAAACAAAAGGGTTTTCCTTCCGTCTACATGTCGACGAACAGCAAGAGTGCTCCTTCGACATCCTCATCGAAGAAGAACAACTACAAGCTTGATCACCACCACACCCACCCGCGTCGCAAATAATACTGGACCAACAGCTAAAGCACCCTTTTCGCACCCTTTTCTATTAGGGATTTTGAGCTTCAGATTCAGGGATTTAATGAAATCCAAAGAAAGTTTATGTGCCACGTGCTTGTGAAAGCACCCTTTTCATTTAAGTCCACGTAATGACGTCTTTATGTACCACATGGTTATGAAATGCCACCTTGCCATGCCACTAGGCAATACTTTTAACACCGTCCACAGAATTTAACGCTATGGACTTTATTGATTCAATTTTACATAAATAGGGACCCAATTGTGCCACTTCAAAATACGGGGACCTAATTGACACGAATATGCAGAAATAGGGACCTCCGAATCAATTAAACTATTATACAACTTTCAAAAAAAAGAAAATATATTTTATACCAACACTAAACATATAACTGAGACTATTGTATTAATGAAGATATTACATATCCTTCACCAAATAGGAGATTTAAGGGACGATGGTGTCTTTTAGGATTGTTCATAAAGAGCACAATTGACAGGGTATTTACACTATTCAAATTGAAATAGAATATGATTATTATACACTTTTATTCAAGGATAAATACACCCAAAAGTTGTGCTCTTACACCTAAAACAATTTTTCATGGCCACGAATGAGTTATGAGTTGGTCATTCCTCAAACAGGAACCCAGCAAGAAAGAGCAAAAGGACTATGTCATTTTTAGAGGTGTCAATTTGACCCATGACCCCGAGGCTAGCCCTAACCCACTCTTGAAAAAGCCCCCTCTTAAGAAGCCCCTCAAATGGAGGCCAAAAAAAAGCCCCAACCCCCAAAGCCCCCTCTCAAGGGGGTTAGGGTCAGGGTTAAGGTGGGTTTAGCCCACTAAAATTTTTTTGGAAACTAAACTTCAACCTTCTTAATAGTAACTATTAAAAATACTAAATTTTATATTCATGTAATTGATTTCTTATTTCAAATTATTAAATAAAACTAATTAATTATAGTATAATAGAATATTTAATATTCAAAACAACCACTTTTTTAAATAATTAAAAACAATTGCAAACCACACACTTAATTTTATACAACTAAATAGTATTACAAATTTATTTTACTGAAATATTATAAAAATGCTTTATTTTGTTGTGAATTTTAATAAAATTATGTCTTATGTTGCAGACACCAATTATTAGAAAATTATATATAATTAGTAATATCAAAATAATTCCAAAGAGAGATAATAACATATTAATTTGATTTAATATTTGCACTGCTTTTACAGTTCTTAAAAAGAATCACTATTTTGTTTCCTCGACTTCTAAAATATCACTCAATTTGCTTTTAATTATTTAAAATTAAAAATAATTCAAAAATTTATTATCTAAAATTTTTTAATCAAAAATAGTAGTAATATTTTATGTGTAAATTAAACTTATGTTTTATTTTGTTTTTTTTCTCTCTGATAATCTTTTCTCAAAATCACCATAAGATATATTATAAAAAGAAAGTTAATTTCTTAAAAATTTATAAAAAAATGAAAATTTTAAATAGACCTAAAGTACTAAAGAATGACAAATGTTATAGTGTTTCAATTCTTTAACTAACACATTAAATAATTTATTTATAACTTTCAATTAGAACACATAACATAAATGTATGTTTATGTTTATGTTTATATTTATGTTTATGACATTTAAAATGTAAACATTTTGAGTGAGTAATACGACCAAATTGAATTCTATGGACGAATACAACTTCAGTCTACACAAGGTTTATGAGTTTTTTCTTTTTATTTATTATTTTTGTTATGAACATGATTTGTTGAGTATAAAATGAAAAAGAAAATCATTTATATTTAATTTCTTTTTCAATAACTTTCTAAGAAAATAAAGAAGCCTATTTTTTTTTTAAATTAAGAGTTTCAATTAGAGAAAATCTTCTCTTAAATTTCAATTAGGATAATTTTAGATAAAAAGTTAATTTCTTACTTATAACTTAAAAAAAAGTGAAATTAAATATTTAAATTTTAAATTTATAAAATGATCCTTTAATTATATACTTAGAGAATCTAACTCAATAAATATTGTCATTTTACTTTTGCTTCTTGATTTTAGAACTCTCCTCTTATAAAAATTTCAATTTATTTTCTATAGTAACTATTTTTGTAACAAATTAGGAGTTAATTATATTTTTTCTTGTATTCAAAATGAACATTTTTTCTAAAAAAAAGGTCCATGGGTTGGCCCTGGCCCACAAGGCTTTTGAAGATATTTTGGTCCCGTGGGCTTTTTCTACGAGGAGCTTTTTGACTCTGTGGATTTTTTTGGCCCCAACTCACGTGAGTTAGAGCCAAACCATGTAAAGAGGACCAAATTGACAGGTTTAGTCATTTTCATCTTTACAAAGCCCATTTGTCATCCTCATCAAATGTAAAATCCTTATGATAATCCTTCTTCACCGTTTCTTTTACCTTATTTACGAGTTTTTTGCTAAATAGTAGTTGCTTGAACCTTGCTATCTGGTTAATGGAAGTTGCTTGAACTTTGTTCTCTAGTTCCTAACTTATCATTATTTGTAGGTCTTTGGCCTTTCAACTCAAATCATTACTTTTCTTTTTAAAATCCCTATTTTTTTTCTATCGACAAAAGCTTTACAAATAACAATAATTAAATTCCACCTCATAAAACAATGTATGTCACCATGTTTATTATGTATCATCATTAATTATTTAAACAATGTTAATGATTTGAATCTATTTATTACATATTAAAAAAACTCAATTAAAACTACTTAAAATCTTATTATTGAATTAAAATTTCAGAACAAATATAAAATTCAACATTTTTAACCAAATATATTTAGGCCATTATAAATCTTGATGCTCGTATTTGTTACTCCAAAGGGCTATGATAAAGGAAACGCTACTTACATGGGTTTTAAATTTCGGTAGTACTGCTGGGGTCTAAATTTTCCCATAGTTGTCAAACACTGGCGCAAAAACATTGAAACACGAGACAACATAATTGAGAAAAAAAAAGACAGCTTAATAACGTCTCTATATCTACGTGTAAAGTTACGTTACACAACTACACACGGAGACAGAGTGAGTTGAATATGCATCTCGTAGCCTAGCGTGCCTCCTCGGATACCCACACCACACCATAAATAACCATTCATAAAACCACAAACTTCGATTACGTAACTGCCAGTTAATTATCCAACACTATACAGACTGTCATCTAACGTCTCTCTTTCCTCTCATAAAACCTTCTTTATTTTATTTTTTCTAAACTCTCACCACGCACACCCACATCATCCCCAACGCGTGCTCCCCACGCTCCTCCATCAAACACTCTTTGCCTAACGCGTGGACTGAACTACTTCCAGGAAAAAGTGGATTAGGGTTACACTGCTCAGTTTTGAATAAAGAAACGCTTTGAAATAGTGTCTAAGTCTATGACAGTGTACCCCAATTGTAAAGCTTCAATTTTTCTTTGTTACACATCTCTCACCTATATATACTCTTCTCTTAAATCCCCACAATACGCAAGAAGAAATTGTCAAGCCAACTCAACTTGTTGGCATCTTTTGTTCAGAAAATGGCAACCATTCTTTTGAAAATCTTCTTTCTCTTATCTATCTTCAACGTCTCTTTGGCTACTAGGAGGTTGAATGAGTTGGTGCAGAACCCTACTCAGCTTCTTCACTACCACAATGGCCCTCTTCTTTCTGGCAAAATCTCAATCAACCTCATTTGGTACGGTCACTTCAAACCTTCCCAGAAGGCAATAATCTCCGATTTCATCACCTCACTCTCACCTTCATCCTCTCCACCACAGACCACCCAACCATCCGTCTTCTCCTGGTGGAAAACCACCGAGAAATACTACCACCTCAGCAGTAACAAAAAGTCCTCCCGTAAACTTTCCTTTTCTCTCAACAAACAGATTCTGGACGAAAGCTACTCACTTGGGAAATCCCTCACCAACAAGCACCTCATTGAGTTGGCTTCCAAGGGTGAACACAGAAACGCCGTCAATGTGGTTTTGACCTCGGCTGACGTGGCAGTTGAGGGCTTCTGCATGAGCCGATGTGGAACCCACGGTTCCTCCTCGACGGGGCGTACCAAGGGGAACGACAAGAGCTACAAATTCGCTTACATTTGGGTTGGGAACTCCGAGACTCAGTGCCCGGGTCAATGCGCTTGGCCGTTTCACCAACCGATTTATGGGCCGCAGAGCCCGCCGTTGGTGGCGCCTAACAACGATGTGGGCATCGACGGGATGGTTATCAACCTGGCGAGCCTGTTGGCTGGTACGGCGACGAACCCGTTTGGGAATGGGTTCTTCCAAGGGCCGGCGGGGGCGCCGCTGGAAGCCGCGTCGGCTTGCCCTGGTGTTTATGGCAAAGGGGCTTACCCTGGTTACGCCGGAAACTTGCTGGTGGATTCTTCTTCTGGCGCTAGCTACAATGCTCATGGTGCTAATGGAAGGAAGTACCTACTTCCTTCTTTGTATGACCCTTCCACGTCATCGTGCTCCACCCTAGTTTGAGGATCACATGTTATATTAGTTGTTAGGGATATATTCATTCATTCCTTCGTATGTATAAGCAAACTATATTGGTTTGCTTTTTTCAAATATTGGTGTATTATTAATCGATTAATTTTAGTCATTCATCTTTACTACTATATCTTATTTCCCAAATCGTGAAAGGTAGAAATACGTAAATAAACTCGTCCGATTATTAGATGATGAAATGTGAGGAGTAATTGGTATCAGTTACTTTTCTATTATTTCATATTACGGTTACCAGGATAAAAAATATTGTGCAATATTCATAATGATAATATACATTTTTATATTACTAATAGATAAAAATAGGCTTAATAGCATTGTCCTTATTTCTGTCAGGTTTATTCAAAATAGTCCTAATATTTTTAAATTGTTCAATGTTATCTTAAAGAATGTAATTTATGTTTAATTTAGTCTTTTTTGCAAACGATTTTTAAATCGTTACCGGTCCATTTGTCCAGTTGTGCAAAGCCCGAATGAGATAACATTTAACTGTCCACGTAAATTCCTTTCAGGCACAATGAGAGTTGGATTCTAAAAGAAATTTCATTTATTTAATGAAACCCAATTTTTTGAGGGTGGATTCTGAAATTAGGGTTTTTTACTTTTCTTCTATGAAAGTCATAGTGAGGTTTAAGGATAAGCAATCTTCTTCTCAATCTTGGTGGTTGATGAGCTATGTCTACTTCCCAATCTTCTTCTTCTTGTTGCAATAGTTTGGGCCAATCAGGAATCAAAAGGGACAAGTTACCAATTAGGAGACCATATGCATCTTAATCTTTAAAGTTTTGTGTACTTTTGTCTTCTACAAACCATTACACACTTGGCATTAGATCTGTTTTGATATACTTTAGTAATTAAGAGCTCATGTCCTCTGTAATGTTTTCATATACTTGGCACTATATCTGTTTTGATGTGCTATATAGTAACTTGATGTTTTGATGTACCCATGAACTGACTTCTGTTTATGAAAAGATATTGTTTTGATGTTTTCATGTACCCATGTTTTGATATTGATTTGACCACTTCCATTTTATACACACATCACTCATCATCATGGAGACCACATTTGCACATAAGTAACTGAAATGAGGACTAAATTGAATAATTAAACATTAATGCACATTTCATTCCTTCATTTATTACAAAAGACAGTCGCCCAACCTTAACAGTGGGGCCACCTAAAAACCTGAACCTTCAAAACACTAAAGTAAACCAGATCAGGACCACCTAAAAACACACAGAACACATCAACCTAAAAATACACTTACAACACATCAACCTAAAAATACACGCAACATAACTATCATCATTACACTAAGAACGCACACCGCTGCTACTAATAATTGGATCCTTCTCTTCAAAGCATTCAATGTGTTCTCCATATCATAAATCTTCCTCCGTTTCCTACCAATGATAACATCTCTTTCATCACTTGAAATAGTTACAACACATCACATTAGTAGGTCTACTATGTTATTCATCAAACACAATGTTAATTACCAACACATAAAGAAAATAGGCTTTAATTAGAAATGCTTTTATTCACATAACCTTGTAGTTACGATAACCCAAAAAATGTCTTCTAGTATTCTTTGAAGTTCTAGCCATTTTTACTACTATTATCTCACCACAATTGCAAATGTGGATTATCCCTACCCCCATTGAACTGCCACCATGTGAAGAATGAAAACTCTGGTAGCCCAAGCTATTGCAACAACAAGAAGAAGAACATTGGGAAGCAGACATAGTTCATCAACCACCAAGATTGGGAAGAAGATTGCTTAACCTCGAACCTCACTATAGCTTTCACCGAAGAAATGTAAAAAACTCTAATTTTAGAATCCACCCTCATCAAAAATTGGGTTTCATTAAATAAATGACATTTCTTTCAAAATCCACCTCACTATGCTTAAAGGCAATCCACGTGGACAGTTAAATGTCATCTCATTTGGGTTTTGCACAACAGGACAATGGGTCATTAACGATTTAAACGTCGTTTGTAAAAAGAACTAAATTGAACATAAATTACATTCTTTAGGACAACATTGAACAATTTAAAAAAACGACCATTTCGAACAAACCTGATGAAAATAGGGACCATCAGTACTATTAAGCCATAAAAATATTATGTAATATTTTTTCATTTGAAATTTATATATATATATATATATATATATATATATATATATATATATATTTATATATAATTAAATAAATTATTTATATATATAATTAAATAAAATTTTTAAAGTAAAATCATTTAAAATTCGAAAGCCAAATGTGCAAACGGATATACATCAATAGAAAACAACTATCTCTCCTCTTTTCAATCCTACTAAACACTATTATCTATTTTCATATAACCCTAGAAGATATAAAACAAAGTGACTATGGTTTAAAAAACTATTAATTACTCCGACAGGAGTCTGTCAAGTTAGTTTTTTTTTTAAATTAATTGCATTATAACTTTGTTAAACAAAGTATCTTAATTAGGTCTTTCCCTAAAAAAAATTATTAACGAGTTAACATGACATGCGTTAATCTTATATTCTTCTAATTTTTTTCAAAACATTTTAATATTTTTAAATTTTTTTGTAAGAATTTTTGATGTCACGTGTCAGGTTTTTGTTGTGACATATGTTTTGTTGTGACATATGTTTTGTTGTGACATATGACACTGTCAGTACTACATGACATGATATTATCACGTATCAGTGTAAATCGTTGTCTTTATTTCAATTTAGTCTTTATATATGTTTCGTTGATTCAATTTAGTCTCACTTACTCTCAAAATGAAGCAATATTGTCTTTCTATAAATTAAGAAAATAATATTATTTGTATAAATATTATATTGATATTTTTATTAAAAATGATTGTTTAACATATTACATTATTGTTATTGTTAAAAAAGAAGTGCTTTGTTTCTCACACCAAGAGGGGGATAAATTGGTGATGTGTAAAAATGATTGCTTTTAAAACTTTTTTCGCAAAACATGAAGTTTTTAAACTTTTCTTGAATCGCAAGTAAATTTGTATGCAATGAAACAGTAAGCGTATTCGAATGCAATGATAGTATAATCGACTTAATGCGGAGAAAAGGGATAAGAAAATTCAAACAATTCGGTTTATACCGGTTCGGCCAAACTGCCTACATCAAGTGTCCTTTCACACAAACTGAGATGGAAGTCAATGCACTATATATATATGAGTTTTTACACCAAGGGCTTTACAGCGACCTCGCGTCAAAATGTAAATCACCTCTCTAACTCACTAATCTAGGTATAGGCAATACAAAACAGACAAGCAGCAAGAACAATCCTCTTCTGTTATCAACCCCTTTGAGATACCCCTCAAAGTCAAGAACCACGTTCTTCTTCCTATATACACCACAGGGAAACCATCAACTCTCAACGTTTGCCAAAGCTTTTCTGATCACGTAGTAAGCACCTTCCTATGCAGAACGATCATTCTTTTCGTATCAAACAATCTTGCTTCACAAGAAATCCTCAAGACTTTATCACCACGGTAATTCTTGATTCTTGGAGTTTTTCTCTCTTCTGTAAGATTTCAAAGCACACGCTGAAAAGATACAAAAGTGTAAAGATACATTCTTCTTACAAAAATCAAATCATGCGTCAATATATAGTATTAGACAAATCAGACGCGTTTTAATCGATTACGCTATTAATCTAGTTGAATACAATTCACAGTTATAACAGATTAACAATAGTCAAAGGCATTAATTGAAAGCACAATTAATATAATCAATTTTCAATAAATGCTTGGTCAACATATGTAAAAATATGACCGTTGTGACAGTTATGTCAAGCATTAAAACAATTTTCAAATCATTAACAAACATAGTCGAATACAAGATGCATGCAATCGATTAAGTAGAAACACTTAACATATATTTGAAAACTTTTTTTCTCAAAATACATCACAACACACTTGAAAAAATATTTGTCCAAACATACAATTTTTAATCGATTTAACCAATAATGTAATCGACTTAAAACTTGTTGTTTTGCCACAATTTAAAGTTCAAATTGCTAAAGCTAGGTGCTTGTGGTTTTTCATTTCCAAAACCTCATGTTATGCATACGCAAATAAAATCACATATCAAACACAATGGTATGCAATAATCAACACAATATGTTCACATATATGCTTGTACAAATACAACACAGTAAGCATAAGCATATAACATGTATAACATAGTACATACACATGTGTTAATATTAATTATGTGTTGTCATCATCAAAAACACAAATATCACTAAGATTGTGGGTTCATCTAAATATGTGATCCTCCTATCAACAATCTCAACAGTTATTAATCCAATTCATACAACACCCTTATTGGTCAAATAATCCTTAATATATGCCTTACCATCAACTACATTATCTAGACAATGAGATCTTGGAATATCGTCAAAATCAAGATCAAAGCAGTTTATCCAACAATGTCTTAATTTTCATGAAGTACCCCCAACATTCCCCTTAGATGATAAGGTTGACCTCAACCTAAGAGTTGAGTTTGAAGAGATATACCACGTTTAATGAGCTACGAAGGTGGACAACATAATCAATTATATGCTAAGAAGCGAGATAAAGTGAGTTTTTATTCATTTTTAACTTACATATGGTAACACCTCACCTCAACGTTACATTATTACTAAACGTTATGTTAATTGTCTCATGTTTGTAGATAATTTATATATATGTATTAATGTATTTACAGTCCTCACGAATGGAAATTTACTAAAATAATTATAATAAAACATCTTCTAGAAGAATAGAAATTATAAATGTATAAATACACATACACACACACACATATATATATATATGAAATAAAATCCTTCAAAGAAATCTCACCTACAAAATCAAGTTTGGATAATCACTTACCGAATCACCATTCAATACATCCTTTAATCAATTAAAACACACACAAGCATACATCCACACCCATACACCAACACACACCCACACCTAGACACACACACATCCACCTACACACACACATCCACCCACACAAACACACATACCCACACTCACCCATCCACCTATTAACATGTATAGTTTCGTCTTGAATTCATAAGATTCACATACAAGCATTTTTTTTCACGTGCAAGCATATCGACTTAAAAAAATAATAGATGAACTTATGATTCAAATGTTGATAGGATATCATTATTGTTCTTTATACCAAGACTTTTATAATACATTGCGATCTTCAAACAAATAGATAGATAAAGTGGTCAAAATTCTTGAAAGAATATAAAGGAAGTACAGAGAAATATTTATTGAGCAACCGTAACTTTTGTAAAATAAAAATACATTATTTAGTTTTTTATTTATAGCTTGAATTTTTGATTAAAAATAATTGAGTTATACTCAGTCATTTTCCATTATGTAAGATTGATGTACATATATGAAACATGGTCGACATATTTGCATACTACAAACCATACAAAGTAAGGTGAAGTTCCTAAAACTTTTCATAATTCTTTCTTAAAATTGTTCTTGTACTATATCCTTGTAACCGAGCGGTCAAGGAGAATTCCGTTAAGTCCGAAACCGGAACACTCGACCGACTAGTTGTCTGACAAGAGCAAACCAGGTAAGGGTGAATATCATTAATGGTCAATTAATACGTTTAATGGTCGTCTCAAGGACAAAATATATTTTATTTATGGGTGATTGACAGGATATATTGCACAAAAATATATTGTCTTAATGGATAATTAATGGGTTGGATGATTATGAATCCTATAAATACAAGATTAATGTCCAGGTAAAAACATCTTTTTCCTAGTTAACATAAGAGCACATTTAAACAACATTTCTAACTTGAGCATCAGAGTATTTTCTACAGGTCAACCATCGATCGGGAGAACAACGTGCACAAATTAGTAGATCGGAAGACAATCCATTGGTCAGGAGAAGCTAGGAGAGAAGACAATCAGCCTCGGACTCCTTCCAACATAAACAATTCTTGTTTTAAATGTTTAAGTAACTGAAGTTTACTTAAAATGTATCTATTTATTTATAAAAAAAATTACCACATTAATTTATTTTCGAATATAATCTTATTTATTTTTTTCTTACCCTACACTTTAAAAGTAAAAAAGTAAATATAAATATAGAAGCTAAAAATATTGATTTTTTCGAAGATCAACTTATTCTTCAGCACAATTCAACCAATGAGATATCAAAATACGGTAAAAGAAAAAAATGTGTGCTAATAAATATTAACTAAAGTGTGTTATTGAAAAAAAAAATCAGTGAAAAATTTAGAAATGGGTTGGAAAAAGACAATGATCAAGGAAATCTGTATTCTAATTATGAATTGAAAAGTATCCTATTTTGTAAGTTTTTGCTAGAGTATGCTACCCGAGAAAAGAAAAACAGGGCTAAACAGGTAAACAAGTCAAAACCGTGTGATGAAAGCTGGCAACTCATGGTTTGGGTCCCGCACTACGTATTTTTTCTTTAATAGGAGGAGCCTCTTTTCTCGGTCCTGACTTTTCTTTAAGCAATTCCCGCAAATAGATTTTAAGAGCCAAAAGCCCGTCCATTGATGTTTCCGACGTTAAAGGTCTATATTTGCCCATACAGATTTTAAATTGTTTTCAAACACCAATACGTCTCAATTAATGAAACTGCGACTTTAAAATAGACAGAAATCTCTAAACTTTTCTTCTTTTTTTAAAAAAAAAATGTATTAACTGAGAAAATAGATAAACATTGTATGTTATTATAATTCCGTTGCAATAAACATAATACAAATTAAATTTTTTAATACCACTAAATAGCTTACTATTTTTTTTCTTAATTTATATTTAACTATTGTACGTAATAATATTTATCATTTCAATAAGTAAAATATTATTTTTTATCTTTAAAGTAAAGTTATTTGTTAAAAAGCAACTAGAACATCTTTAAGATATTTGGGAATATTACGTGACATCTCTTTAATAAAAGAAAAATGTTTCAAAATCTATTCGTTTGAACTTTTTATTTGCTGCAGATGCTTCCAGAAGTATTTCCCTATTTTGAGCACTGGTTGATGTCTACAAAAGAAGTCTTATTTTCGTAACCACAGAAAGAGCATCTTAAAATACGCATGCCATATAAATTGAAATGCTGCAAAATTTTGAGAACAAAACAAACTTCAACTTGCCAAGACAAACTAAAACATTTGCTACAAACTATATTATTTTATAATCAAACCTTGTTGAGCACATTTTTTTTTTCCTAGTAAGCATGCTTTCAGATGGAGAAGTCAAATTGTTTTGGAAGCATAGAAGGAAAAAGGAAGTAGCCAGATAAGCAAGCATATCCAGCACATATTCTTGAGGAATAAATAAATAATTGATTTCCATGAACCAAACAAAAGGGACCCTATCCTTCTTCAAAGGGTACACGGGATTTGTCCTCATGTCGCCATCTCCTGCTGTTATTATCCGCGCCAACTCTCCCCTTAGCTGGCTATCCTCTGTCCCACCAACCTCACCACTCGGTCAATGCAAACCTACAAATCAATTCCATTTCACTACCAAATCGCAAACGCGTTATCACCTCAATCACTCCACTCACACCATCTCCCTCATTTTATTTCACCCCCTCCCACTATATATATATCCTCCAACACTTCCCTCTTTCACCAACAACATTTCACTTCTTTCTTAAAAAACATAAACAAATGGCCTCTCTAACATCCTTAAGCTTTCTCCTAAGTGTTTTTCTGGCTGTTTCAATTCTTCCTTTCAGTTCACCCAGGAAACTCGCTCAGTCAGAGCCTCAACTGAAGTTCCAATACCACAGAGGACCTCTTCTCACAGGTAAAATCTCCGTCAACCTCATTTGGTATGGCAAGTTCAAACCTTCCCAGAAAGCCATATTCACTGACTTCATCACCTCCCTTTCATCTCCCAAACCCGTCACGCCCCAACCATCGGTTGACACGTGGTGGAAAGCCACCGAAAAGTACTACAAAACCCCATCCCCCAAACTCGCCCTCTCTCTGGGTTCCCAAATCCTCGATGAAAACTACTCCTTCGGCAAATCACTCACCACCGATCAAATCGTGAAACTCGCATCCAAGGGTCCACAGAGAAACGCCATCAACGTTGTTCTCACCTCCTCTGACGTTGCAGTGGAAGGGTTCTGCTCCAGTAGGTGCGGGACTCACGGGTCCTCCGTGGGGGCGCGTATCAACGGAAAGAGGTACAAGTTCGCATACATTTGGGTGGGTAACTCTGAAACCCAGTGCCCGGGGCAATGCGCCTGGCCATTCCACCAACCCATATACGGTCCCCAGAGCCCAGCTCTGGTTGCGCCCAACAACGATGTCGGCGTAGACGGCATGGTGATCAACGTGGCTAGCCTCTTGGCTGGAACTGTGACTAACCCTTTCGGGAACGGCTACTTCCAGGGACCCAAAGAGGCTCCGCTGGAAGCCGCCTCCGCCTGCACCGGCGTCTACGGTAAGGGCGCCTACCCTGGTTATGCAGGGAACCTCTTGGTGGACCCCACAACCGGTGCCAGCTACAATGCCAATGGGGTTAACGGAAGGAAGTATCTCTTGCCAGCTCTCGTCGACCCTAAAACCTCTGCCTGTTCGACCATCGTCTAAAACCATTGCTCAAAAGCTTTCACCTTTCACCCGGTTTAGCTCTTAGGCTACACGAACATTCTTTCATTTCTTCATTCAATTATAGTTTTAAATATTACGATGTTGAGTTATAATAAACTTTTATATTGAGATTTATCAGAAATTATAGCACAGTTATATTAATTAATAACATTTGGACAGCGGTAAGGTGACAACTCATATTTGACCACTCCCACTTCACATTAATGCCTTTTTTTCATCTGTCATGATTCACAACAGCATAAAATATTGTTTTTTTCTCTCAAATTACCGGTTCCAAATGGACGTAAAAAACCAGTGTCACAGGGACAAGAGATCTTCTTCTATAATATTTTTTTATTGATTTTTACTTTAAGCAGTGTTTGCAGAACTCAGCTGCCAACTTTAATCTTTTAATCTTTATTTAAAAGGTTATTTGACACTATTTAAATAATATTTGACAATTTTTATATAAATGAAGAGTCATTCTCCCTGCACCTCACCACCCTCGTCCTGCACCTCTAAAAAAATTATAATTCCAAGTGTGCCCTTGTCATAGTCAACGAGGAGAGGAGAGAGAAAAATATTATGGATATTTAAAAAGTTTAGGAAAACTTTAAACCCTAAAACTTTAACTCCTCTTCTTCCCTGCCGCATCTCCACCTACACCCCCTCCTTCCTCCCTCTTTTTCTCTCCGTCCTCCGTATCTTGTCTCTGCCATCCCACGCTGCTTTGCTCGCATTCCTCCTTTGTTTTCCTCACAGATTTGAGCTGGCGTCCAGGTTAGTAGCTTCCATCTACTATATTTGTTTCTGTAATATATTTGTTTGTGCTTGGTTCGGTTCGTGGGTCGTGTTCGGAGCTTGCTGGAGGTGCACGTTCGCAGTTGGAAGTGCGGAAAGGATCAGAACCACATTTCGATATGCGGCAAGGATAAAC
The DNA here is from genome assembly GCF_029865625.1 of Vigna umbellata. NCBI lineage: Eukaryota > Viridiplantae > Streptophyta > Magnoliopsida > Fabales > Fabaceae > Vigna > Vigna umbellata. The sequence continues at coordinate 31,757,206 of NC_142165.1, read as the reverse complement.
GCAGTTCGAACTGTGGTAAGCACAAACCGCAGTTCGATCTGTGGCACACATATAACCGGAGCACAGAACCGGACTTCGATCTTCGGCAAGGAGAACAGAGACCGGATTTCAAATGGCGTTTTGAGACTTAGTTTTTTAATTAAATATCTATCTATTAATAATATATGTGATCTCGAGAGTAATAGGCTTTGACACTGTTTCTTCATTTGAATTGAATATGTGGTTGAAATCTTTTGATCTGTTCCAACAGCACTACCATCACCCCGAGAATTTTAACCACAACTCAATCCAATTCAATACACAATACAGTAAACCAGTGAAGTGAAGAAAAATAATTTGCTACAGTGCAAAACGAAGAACAGGGCACCTCAGGGTTTATAACCAACAAATATTTTTGTGGTTGGGAGTTAGGAAAGTGGTTGGGGGTTAAAAAAATTAAATTCATTAATTACCGTTTTGACTTTTTTATTAAATGAAGGGCAAATAGGTAAATTTGGGGGTGCAGGATGAACTAAATGAGGTGTAGGAAGAATCACTCATAAATGAAATGTTTCAGAAAATTAACTTTTATGATTTAAAATAAGGTTTAATCCTTTCGAACATCTCTATTTATGTAGGATCGTCTCAAGTAGGTCTTCGTATTGTAAATGTTCTCGATTAGGTCCCTTATTATGAAAAATTGAATCAATTTAGGCCTTACCGTTAGTTTCATACTAACACCGTTAAAGGGGTGACACGTGTCAGTTCGCGGATTTTTTGAATTTTTTAATTATATTTTTATTTTTATTATTTTTAATTATTTTTTATTTTTTATTTTATTTTTTATTTTATTTTTTATTTTATTTTATTTTTTATTTTATTTTTTATTTTATTTTATTTTTTATTTTATTTTTTATTTTTAAACAATATCTTTTATAGGAAAAAGAAGTCCATTAATTGGGTGGGTGTCATAAATATATTAGCATACATATAATTCTATCAATGTCAAGGTGCGTCAATATTAAGTTCCAACTTCCCTAAGCAATAATTCAGTTAGGCTGTGTTCCTTTGAAAGGATTTCACTGTTTATGGAGATTGGCGATGATGGATTTGCAAAAGTAGGTTTGTTCTCTTCGCATGATTTGCACCGATTTGCAACAATGGAAGAGTGAGGATTTGCGAATAAACACTGTTGAATTCATCTCCCCAAAACTGCGACGATTTGCGCTGATTTAGGGGACAAAAACTTATATGCCCTCGATAACTTGAAGTACGAACATTGTTCTTCCATACATCTTTCGAAATATATTAATGGGGTTATTTTGCTGCAGGTAGAAGCTGTGTCATTTACTTGAAGAGGAAGAGAGTTGGAGGAGCAAGAAGGTTGTTGTTGATGATAGGAAGCCGATGAAGATGAGAAATGAAGGAAGGAGCATTATGGAAGAAGCCAGGTATTCGGTTCGAAGAAGAGGGTATCCGGTTAAGAGTGTTGTTGAGTCGCACGTAATCGGTTACAACGATGGCGTAACATTGTAGAAGACGGAGGCGTATTCAGTTACACATGCCGTAACCGGTTCAAGCTTCAATGGTGAGATCCAATGGAGGCGTATTCAGTTAGACAATGTGGTATCCAGTTTGAGCTCGTCCAAGTTATCGGATCACCGAACACTCTCAACCAGAAAATCCCCGAAACAATCTGAACCATGTCGTGGCAAACTTACGTCGACGACCACCTTCTCTGCGAGATTGAAGGAAACCACCTAAGTCACGCCACTATCATCGGCCAGGACGGCAGCGTTTGGGCTCAGAGCTCCGGCTTTCCTCAGGTTTTTGTTTCCATCTTCGCTTATTCTTTTCCCAATTTAATCGCCTCCTTTCGCTGTTTATTCTTAATTCTTTACTCAAGTCTCTAGATTCTCCGATCTCTGCTCAATGCCTTCACTTATAAATCAAGCCAAGATTCCAGAACGATCGTCTTGCAATACAGTTCAAATTTAAGGGCATGTTTGTCAATATGCTAAACCTGATCCGCAATGGAAACCAATCCGAATTGACTTGGACTGCACTTAGTAGTTTTGAGCTGTTGAATACAACAACTGTGTTTTAATCTGATGTTGTCAGTTTGATGCGTGCTTGCTTGATTGATTATCTTATTATATGTGTCTCATGCTCTTATGAACTCCACTGTTAACGGATCTGCTTTTGTTTTTGTTGATCTGTTTTAATTGGTGATTTAATAACATGTGGGTTTTTGTTTATTTAGTTAAAACCTGAAGAAGTATCTGGGATTATGAATGACTTTAATGAGTCTGGAACACTTGCTCCCACTGGATTGTATATTGGTGGCACTAAATTAATTTTACTACATTAGAATTTTTATAATTTTTAAACATTAATTTTATTACATTAATTTTCTCTTTATAAACATTTTTACAAATAAATATAACACTAATAAATAACATTTTATATTACTTTTATAACTAGCAACATTTTGGTAATCTTTAATTTCTACCAATTAAACTAATTTTTAAAATCTATCACATCAATCAAATCCTACACTAATTCTCACAAACTTTACTTCCAAATCCACTCTCAATTACCCACAAATCCACTCAAAAAAACAACTAAAAAATTACCCTCAAATCCACTCAAATCCATTCAAATCATTTCTCCCAAATCATCTCCCCCAAATACACACAAAAGAACACACCTTACAGTATAACTCTAACAATTTTAAGTATTTTTTTTAATTGTAGGTAGAAGTTATGTTTGTAAACATCATCTTAAGATTAAAAAGATGCGTAGAACGTAGAAATCAATCCGATTCTTAATTAGGAGAAAAAAAAAAGTCATTTTATGGCCAAAGAAAGTATTATCTTTGGATATAAAATATCTGAAAAAAACATCGAAGCTGATATAGCATAAAAAGTGGACATCATAACAAAATTGCCTCCTCTAATAAATGTCAAAAGAACTAGGAGTTTTTTCAAGGACATGTTGGATTTTACAATCGTTTCATCAACAAATTTTCTCATTTGGTGACGATTGCCTTGATAGTTTTTTTTTTTAAAAAACCAAAAATTACAACCTTGAAATGATGTGTGATACAAGTGAATATGTTGTTAAATTTAGGTTTAAACCCCCATATCGTCATCGTATTTGTAGGAGAATCTCAAGTGGGTCCTCGTGTTTTCAACTGTCAAAATTAGGTCCAAATATTTGTAAAAATGAGCCAATTTTGTCCTGTTCGTTAAGTGTTGACACACAATGTTAAAATTTGTTAACGTGGTGCACATTTAAAATGATGATCTATGCTTCTTATATTACGTGGAATTTATTATTTAATTTGTTATTAAGTATTGTATAGATGTTATATGATGTGTAATGTTATATTATTTAATTGTTCAGATTAGGGATTTCTTCATATCTGGAAATTTTTAATAAGCAGGAAGGATCATTGGATGACCAGGTTGGAAAGCTCAAAAGGCCGAAAGCTATGGCGTGTCGCGGCCGAAAAAGATCCCTCGACCAACGACGACGGTGATGGTTGTTAATGGTGGTGAGCGACAACGACGATTCGTTTCGGAGGAGGGACTCTTTTCTCTCTGTTCTTGCTTTGATTCGCGTCGCAAGGGAGATAGGTTCTTCCCTCTTTGCTTTGGTCTTGGCAAGGGTTTGTAGGAAGGGGTTACGTGTTCAGGTGCGACGAAGGCACGGTGACGGCGCAACTTGGCTTTTGCGTTTTGCGGCGAAGGTTTCGTTTGGGATTTTGAGTTTCCTATTCTCGCGTAAGGCTTGCAATTTGGGTGGATGCGTTTGGTTTCCTTTTCTGTAGTTTTTAAAATGCGATTTGGAGTTCTACTGTTAGGACACTGGGGTTGGGTTTTTTCTGAAATTGAATTGGGGATTTTTTCTCGCCTTATCAAAATGTGGGAAATCTCTACCTTGGCTTTCTTGGAGATCCAAGCACTTCCCTGTCATACAAAAAATGATTGATTCCCAACTTAAATGTAACATCTGACAGAGTCCCATGTTTAAATATTTTTTTATCAAACATTTGGATATAATTCAATGCATACATCAAATTATTAGACTTTATAAACAATTTCTATGAATTTTAATAGGTTTTATTAAATTTAAGTTCTTGATAATTTTTTAGTATTTTCATTCTATGCGAGGAGAGGCCTTTATTAAGTTGAGCTTGGGAAGAGATAAGGAAAGAAAAGAAGCCATGGAGAAGTTGAAATAAGCTAGCTACCTCATTTAACAACTTCCACACAGGCTAGTGATGAACTATCTATTTGAATTTTTATGTTGGATAAAAATGCGCTTTTTGCTTACTCTAAAATGGGGTACTGTGTTACCAAGTGAAAAATCTTGAAAGGGTCAATCCAATAAGTTCTGAACGGACAAGAAGGAAAACTCTGCTCTGCCACTAATCTCCTTTGTTATCCATTTTGGCCTTTTTCCTTTTATTCTATGAGTCTATTTTCTTTTATTTATTTTTCTTTAACTTTAGGACATGAGTTTAAGGTAATCACAAAATAAGCCTTTCATCATTTGTGCTGTCACATAATCATGTTCAATTTTTTCAAGATGCCTTCTTTGAATTGAAATTCAAAATTTAAGAGAACACGGATCTCCATTTGAACTGAATCATGTTTCCACACCCAATCTGATGACCCTAGACGAGGATGATCGAAAAAGGTGGATAGAACTCACAAGGCGAGATCTGAATTTCTCAATCCCACCATGTATGAGCACATCTTGAAAACCTTTCATCAAGAGACATGACATGACATTCAAACTTTCAGATCGATCGTCAGAGCATTGTCCTCTTGGAGAGTTTGTCTAAGAAATCCCTCTTTCAACCTTAATTCCTGAAGATGCTAACACAGAAGCATACTATGATCGACTAGGCTCGCAGCGGCTGGGCTCGCTCAAGAGGCGATTGACGGAGGAACGAGAAAGCTTCTCTCTCACGCGCGAAGAGAAGAAGGAGAAGGGAGGACCCGACGCAGTGGCCGACGATGCTTCCGACGGTGAACAGCGATGCTGGCGACGCCTTGGACCGCGACTCACGGTGGCCGGTTGGGTGGAGGCTAAGGCGGACGCCATGAACGGAGGAGATGAGCGCTTCTGGGGTTCCTCTAGTTCCCTTTGGATTCAAGTGGAGGATGCATAGACCAATTGGTCTGGTGAGAGAGGCGAAAAACCCTAATGGGTTTCAGATTGGTAGAATACAACTGATTGTCTTCTCTCCTCTTGGATTCCAATTCCTCTTCTTCCCTGACCAAATCCCTAATTCTCTTTTTCTAATCTTATTTCAGTAAAAATGTTTTGAACAAATCTCTAAATAAACAATTACATTTGGTGCCACCTCAAAGACTCTGTATTTAAATAATAAATTCCATGTAATATATTATTTATACATCAGCATATTATGTATGCACCATGTTAGCTCCTTCTAACGCCGTCTGTGAAAACTTAATGGACAGGGCAAAATTGGCTCAATTTTACAAATATTTGGACCCAATTTTGACAGTTGAAAATACGAGGACCCACTTGAGATTCCCCAACAAATACGAGGACGATCCGAGGGTTTAAACCTTAAATTGTCAGAGCGACTGCAGCGGATTTGTTAGCGTGGGATAACAAACCAAGAGGGTTTTTAATACGAACGTGTGCCTTTTAATTTCTACTCAATTAAACTTACCAAGCAAATAATAAAGACAAATAAAGAGGGTAAGGTTGAGAGAAATTTGTACAAATGATTTTGTGCTGGTTCGGATCTTACCAATCCTACATCCAATCGCTTATCTCAAAACAAGATAAACAGTTCACTACTCATAAAACAATTACAAATTACAATCACAAAGAAACAATTTGTAAAAGTTTAGAAACCACCTCTCTTGTTACCCCAAGAGATGAAAGTCACTTCCCCTGTAACCCACAAGGGATGAACACCTCCTCTGAATTTTTACAAAGGATGAACACCTCCTCCGAATGCTTCACGAAGGATGATAGACTTTTAACTCAACAACAACAACAACACTCAATCACACTCCCTATGAAAGTTCTCGTTCTATGCCAACAACAACAACACTCAATCACACTCCCTGTGAAAGTTCTCGCTCTATGCCAACACGCCAAGTTCTCAAAGCCACAACACAAGGGTTCAACAAACCCTAGAACACTTATCACCGCACACTGCAGATAAGATTTTTCAAAATACACTTATTTCGTATTTTGTATTTCGTATGTTAGAATGAGAGTCCCAATCTGATTTATAGAGATCTCACTCAAGGATACCTCCAAAAATCCGTTGTCAACTAATTAACGTGTGATAATCAATTACCCAATTATGGTAATTAATTATACATTTAATGAATGCACAACGGTAAAAAAACTTGCTTAAAAATTCTCATAATTGCTCATTATAATCAATTATGGCAAGTCATAATTGATTACTTATAATCAATTATTATAAATTGATAATCAATTATCTTGAGTATAAAATGAGGTTTTCTGATTTAAAATAAATTTTAACGCAACCTAAGACAAAAAATATTAGAATCAATTATAAACCACATCCTATACATAAATCTACTAAATTATAAAAGCTTTAATATAAAAACAAGTCTTCATGAATATCTTCTTGCAATACGAGCACTTGAGACTTGACTTTGAGACATCATCAAAATTTCTGCTCTTTAGCTTTATGCTAACATAAATTTATTATGACACTGAAAAAGAAAAAATATTATGTAAGATGAAGAAATAAACACAAAATAACGAATATGAATAATAAGAAGAAGGGAAATAGAGAAATGAGAAAAGAGTTATGTGTATTATGTGAATATTATGTTGCATACAAAGAAGAAGAATATACATATATAGAGAGAAAGAAGAGGAAAAATGAAAAATAAAGGAGGAACAAAAAACAGATGGTGGAAATTAAGAGGGTTAGGATCTAGTATTCTGACAGCCTCTGATGAGTCGTTATTTCTGGAATTATATTTAGTTTATTGCACTTAAATAAACCAGGGAATTGTGTTTAATTGTTTGTTATTTCCCCGTTTTCCGAATTCTGCTTAATTTGGTCGGAAATTTGTAATTGTGCTAATTTGGGTTTTCTGAGCTGATTAAGTGCATTTTTGAAGTGCAGGAAAATTTCGGAAATACATGTTGGGACATCAGGAAGAATGCCAAATAAATTCAAGACTCTCCACACAGACATTTTTGAATTAATTAAATTGTAATTCAGTAGTTTAGAATTTTTGAATCAACTCTTATATTTTGGGTCAATTTTTGGTAAATTAGATTAGACCCAAAATTAGAAGTTAATGACTTGGCACCCTAGGGTTTTATTGTGTGGACCCTACCCTAAAAAAGGGACACACGACCTTAGAAAGAGCCCAGCCGCCACTTGACACGGACCACTGACTCTTTCATTTTTTTCTGGACCTTGGTTTTTTTCAAGAACTCTGTTTTTCAATGGAGAAAAGGAAGAAATGATGTTTTATTCATTTTTGGCTGAATCCTCATTGCATTTTCATTTTTTATTGAACTGTTGATTGATGTTTTAAACGAATGGAGCGATTGAATGTTGTTGAGAGCAGTACGTCCAGCTGAAGCGTTGATTCATGGCATACGGGAAGAGCCCTCGGTTTTTCTAGCAGTACAAATACTTTCACTTGGTTTTCTTAGAAAGTTTCTTTGGAAAATGAAAGAGAGTTCATGAATTTTTGGGAGCAGAGTTTCGGTCCATCAATGCCACATCTAGTAAATGAGGTATACATGGTGATGAGTTGGAGTGAGCATGGCTGCTGCACGGTGAAAAGTGAAAAGCAATTGTAATGGTGTGTGTGTGTGTCGAACGCTGGAACGTTGGAACGCTTGGAAGAAGTGAAGCACAGAGTTGAAGAGAAGCAAATGTATTTTTTTTATTGTGCTGGAATGAACAAAAGGTGCACGCTGTGATGCTGGACTGAGACGCACGGTGATTCACGTGGAGCTGGAAGAAGAGCAGCTGACACGTTCCACGGAGAAAGGCTACCAATTTTCAATTTAGGAATTAATACTTTGTAGAAAGGAGTTGATGGTGTGCACGGAAGTGGAGCAGAGGCAGCTGCCAGCGGTGCACAAGGAGAATGGTTTTTTTTTTTATTTGTGAAATGAGAAGCTGATTTGAAGGTGGAGGAAATGGTGAAGGAGCTGGAAGCAGGGAGCGTACGGGAGAAGGAGAATGAAGCGGTGTTGAATGGTGCCAACCTGCAAGCTGCTGGAACGTGGTGGAAGATTGATGTGCCACGGCTGGAAGAAGTGTTCACACGGTGATTTTAATTTGAGAAGCTCACACACTTTTGCATTGAAGTTTTATTCAAAGTTACATTGTGCATTTCATTTATTACCAAATGTTGTTTCTTTTATTCCAGCTGTGCATTTAAGATTTATTCCCGCTGCAATGTGTAACTAATTTGTTAGCTGACGCGTTGCATTTCATTTCCAACTTCTGCGTTTTTTTTATTTAGCTATTTCTTTTTAAGAGGGTCATATAACTTTTCTTAATTTAGTTGTGATGTTAGCTTAAGTGACCAATCATTTTAATTCTATGTTTATATTTGTGTTTACATCCGTGTTTATGTTCGTGTTTTAATTTAGTTCATTTACGATCATAAAAACACTTTCAAAACCCCCCTACTACATGTTTGATCTGAGACTGAACCGCAATTTGGTCCTTGAGAGACGACCTAGGAGTCACTGCCTAGTCTATACTGCATTCTTTTATGCACAATTTTTGTGGGAGGTGCGACCCTCTCATCAGCCTCCCTCAAGCTTGACATAGATACTGATGGTGCCAAGCATGAAATTTATATTGTGAAAAGTGGAAGGAGGGAGGGATTTGGTAAGAATATATTCGAGCTGTAAAGCTGAATGAATAAGGAGAAGTTTGACAATGCCTTGTTGAACTTTCTCTCTATAAGGTGATAATCTATCTCTAAATGTTTCGTTAGTTCGTGGAATACTTGATTAGTGACGATTTTGTAGTAGAGATATTGTCACAAAAGATGATAGCAAGTTGTGAAAGGTAGCAAAGGTCGTGTATGAGATTACTGAGCCATTGGATTTCTCATACGATTTGAGCAAAGCCATGGTACTCGACTTCAGAAGAGCTACGTGATATGGTAGATTGATTTTTGGACTTCCATGAAATGGGTGAATCACCTAGATAAACAATGTAGCCAATGATAGATTTCCATGAGTAAGGACAACCAGCTCAGTCAGAATAACTATAAGCCTTCAAAGTAAGGTTACTGGTTACCTTTAGAAATATTCCTTGAAGGAGTTTGTTTGATATATCAAAGGATTTTGAAGGCAATTTGGTGATGAGCTTGAGTTGGAAAGGAAATTTTAAGTGATGAATGACGTAGGTGATATCAGGACGGGTGTTAGTGAGATAGATGAGTCTCCCAATCAATCTTCAAAAGAGAACAAGATCAGCAAGCAAGTCTCCTTCAGAAGAGTTCATGGGGTGCTAATAGGGGCAACATCGAGCATCCCTGTTTCATTGAGGAGGTCCATGACATATTTGCATTATGATAAGTGGATTCTATAAGAAGCTTGAAAATAGTTGTAATTAAGATGCTAGATTTTTTTTGAAATATAGAAATTTTTTATGTATAAATGCTATAGTAAAATTCTACAGTAAAAACATGTATAGTGCTACAGTGAAATATGTACAGTGCTGATGGACAAATTTATGATCACCAAAATATGATGTCACAAACTTGTTGAACAATCGGCAAGTATGACCGAATCGTTTCAAGTAATAAACTCGGTAAGACCAAGTATCGTTCTCCCAAAGGACTCACGGCCTAGTTTAGTTGTGTGGTTCGTTGATTAGCTAAGACTTAAGAACGAAATATTTGAAGTTTAATATGCAAAACAGAAAATAAACATGTATGCATGAGGTTTTGATCAATGGCAAAAGCAAAAGACAAACACTTTCAATGAAATATATATATATATATATATATATATATATATATATATATATATATATATATATATATATATATATATATATATATATATATATATATATATATATATATATATGAATATGTTGTTGGGGGTCAATTTCATCTTATCCACTCTCATATATTTTAGGAATTCAACATTCAAATCATCATTGTTAATGCCACTCTCTAAAGTACCTTTCAAGAAGGCTTCTCCCTAATTACGAGTTCATACAATTCCTAGCATTCCTAATAATTAGTTCATCAAGTGCAGGAGCTTAACGACAACCAATATAATATTGGGAGAGATTCCCCGGATCTAGACTTCCCCGTACGTTCCCGTATCGACAAAATCAATAATCATGCATTGAATGAGTTAAACAAAGCAAGCATTAAGCAAAGAGAAAAAACCCTAACTAATGATGAGAGAAAGCATAAATCTTAGATTAAGATGCAAGCACAAATTCCATATATGAGAGCTTCAAAAGATTACATTGATTCCCCAACAAACATACAAGGTTTAGTTCACTATATTCATGGTGAACCTAGATGAACAATAATGAAAGAATGAAGGATAAAACCCTAGAAAGGTGAAGAGGTAGCCTGAGCATCCAAGATCCTCCTTCAAAGGGGTGGAAGAGAGAGTGTTTGCTTCATCTTTGCCAAAGATACCTAACCCTAGGAAACCCTAAAGCTTATATATTATTCGTAAATTACAGAAAATTAGGTCCAAGCCCATAAAAGTGCCGCTCAGCGGTAAGTGCGTGAGTCGTTTCTTCCCCTCAGCGGCCATTTTGCCCCTCAGCGGACCTCCCGTAAGCTCCTGATATCCGCTGAGCGGTAAACTGCCGCTGAGCGGTGACTTCGGCTTCTCCTTTTGCACTTTTTGATGTCTTTTCTGATTCCATCTCTCTCCTTCTTCACTTCTTTCACCAAATTCACCTTAAAACCTACACAAAAACACTGAAATCAAGCATAAACCTGTCCAGCTCTCTTATTTCTGAAAATATGAAGAAAAGCATGATTTCAAGCTAGTTTCTAAGTGTAAAGATTGCTTTTTGTGTCAATTTTAAGCATGAAAATAACAGTTTTTCAACTGTTATCACAACCCCAAACTTAGAACTTTGCTTGTCCTCAAGCAAACAAGATATAACTCAATCTTCAACCAATTCATATGATGGTTCACTCATTCAAAAATCCTCTTTTTAGATAAGTAAAAACTTCAATCAAACTTATGACCAAGAGTTCAATCAAGATGTGCACATGCTTTAGTGTTTCACAAAGTCAGTTAATACCCAACAAATGCTCTTTTTCATGAATGACCAATCAATTAAGCATGGATGTTCATGTGCTAATGGAATATTTCCTCACTAGGTAAAGTATTTCACTCAACACACAAGTGTATAAAAGGTGATCACTCATTCACTCTACTATCACAATGTCACATGAATCGACTTTGTCTTTCATTTTACCACAATCAAAAACATTCACAAGCATGCATCATCACAAGGACTTTTCAATGGCTTATAATGTGGCTGGGCTAACAAGAAAATTGGTTTTTCTGGATCGCAAAATCCTTGAATTAAGAGAATCATAACACACAATTATTCTTATTTTTCCCAACTTGCCTTTGCATTTGCATTGAGCTTTACTTCTTTTTCTTTTCTTTTCTTTTTCTTTGTCTATACTTCCTTTTTGGCTCTTAGCTCAATGCTTTTCCTTTTTCATGTTTTCCCAACAACCCCAAACTTGAACATTTAACAATACCACACAAGATCTTCTACTTAACTCAAGGTAAAGATTTTCAAAGGGTTTCAGTGTATGTTCAAGGCTAAGGGTTCAAAGGATAGAACAATAAGTGTTCTCTTTTAGTGGGCTAACTTTATGAATTTGGCCAATAAAAAGGGTTCCAACAAACGGCTTGATCATATGATGCAAAACAAGCAATTGATTCAATCATAGAAAACCTGGGCAAAGTCATTCATGCTTTCAGAGTAATAGCATTTAACAATAACAACTCTGGAGCTCAAAACCTCACATATAAGCTCATTCACATTTGACATACACATCCTGCTTAATTTCACAATCACAATCATAATATCATGCATTTGTTCACAAAGTTTGTGAATCACCTGTATAAGAATTTTAATGTGCACATCATCTCAACATCAATCAATCAATAAGCATCATTCAACATTACTTATCACACAATCACAGTTAATAGCAAACCATCATAACAAACCAGGTGTTCAATAGAGTACATCAAACCCTAATCTAAAAACAAAAACAAATAAGTTTAGAAAACTTAAACCACAAAAGCATAATCATATGATAGCATTTATCAGTAAATGCTATCTCAGCTCCTCATCAGTCTGAGCTGTCCTCTGTATCTTCTTCTTCTTCCTCATCTTCATCATCTTCAAATGCATCATCATCATCAGCTTCATCTTCTTCCATCTCTCTAGCTGAAGCTTCAACTGCTTCAGCTCCTCCTCCATGCACTGGTTCCTCTGGCCAAGCTACCACATTATGGAATTCATCCATAGTCCACCTGTGGGCTGGAGGTGTATCATACATCCCCACAATCATCTCAGCAGTGGCCACCTGCCCTCTGTGAATGGACTGCAACTGAGCACCTATAAGAGACATATACATGTCCCTCATCTGGAATGGTTCTGCTTCATGTGTCTCAGCAGATGTCTGGCTCTGTGCTGGCCCTCTCTCTCTACGAGCACGGCGTGGTGGAACTGGCTGAGTTGCTTCCTCACCTCCACAGTACTGCCTGTAATAAGCCTCATCAATAGCTTTTCTTGGCCTCTCAAATGGTGGAGTAGAAGTGTCCACCCCAGCTATCTTGCAAAGGTGAGTGATCAAAGAGGGATGTCCTAGTGGTGCTTTGTTGTTTGAGGTATTGGCGCACACACTAATCTCATCAGCTATCACCTGCCCAATATTAACATTCAAGTTTCTGATAGCACAGTAGATGAATAGTGCCTTGCTGAGAGTAATATCTGACACATGTGAACATGGCTGAATGTTGGCATGAGAAAATGCCATCCAATACTTTGCAAGAGGAGTCAAATCCGTCCTCCTAATGTTAACCACTGAGCCAGATCGATTACTTTGGAAGTGTCCTCCAGGTATACACAGTACTCTCTCCACATCCTCATAATCAGCACGTTCCTCCATGCAAAGAGCAAACTGGCATTGCTCACCAGCCCACACAGTGTCCAGGAAGTTATTGATAGAATCAGGATCATACCTGATAGCATGGCCTCTGACATAGCCCAAATAATTCTCAGCTGGATAATCACCAATCTTCTTTGCATTGGTGTAAAATTCCTTTACCACATCTATGTTGGCAGGTGCAGGATAGGTGGCTAGCTTTCCCCAGTCATTCCCTAACACTTGTTCTCCAAATTGAGGAGCAAAGTTAGGTATCATTCCAACCTTTCTCTCCATCAGAAGTCTCCTGTCCTGAACCACCCTAAAGTGCTTCTCATGTTTCCTAGAGAGGAACCTGCTAGAGTGGGGTTGCTCTGGTTCCTTTTCCTTTCTCTTGGTTGCCATGGTTTTCAATCTTTTTCCTGAAGAGGATGCCATTCCTACATTCAAACACAAATACAAAACCACATAACATGATGTTAATCATTAGTAAAACACAGAACACAACTCCTTTCGAAGCTAAACCACCGCTGAGGGCCAGAATTTCCCCTCAGCGCCACCAGTGCCACATTCCAACACGCAAAAATTCAGAAAAACCAAATCTGGCAGAGTGCCGCTCAGCGGCAGTTTACCCCTCAGCGGTAACTCTGCAGATTTTTGAAAATCTTGTTTTAAAGCTGTCCTAACTCCACCCAAATGCAATTTTCAGTTTTCCAGTTCATAATCATGCAGTTTAATCGGTTCAAACATCAAATATATAATCAAATCATGCATAGAAATCAAAACCCCTAAATATTCATGCTTTGACAATCACATTCAAATTCAAGAACCCTAGAATGAACAAAATGCATTTTACTTACTTGGGTGGAGATACTAGATGCAATGAGAATGTTTCCAATCTAAGATACTCTCTTCCAACCCCAAACTTGAATGGAACACTAGTGAGCAAGTGAGTGGAAGAGAAATTTCAAGAGGAAAGAATGAAAAGATGTGGAAAACCTTGGAAAAGGTATGTGGGAGTGTTTGTGCAGAGAAGAGCCTGGAAAGAAAACCTAAAACGCAGCTTGGGGTATAAAAATACCCTACTGGGTTCGGGTCCCGCTAAGGGGAACTAAAGCCCATCTGCGAGAGTACCGCTCAGCGACACTTTCGTGATGTGCTCTTCTCCTTCTTTTCTTAACCTACGTGCCTCCCATACATGCCCCTAACTGGTTCCCTGCAATTCAATGTTTAAAATGCTTATGCAAACCCTGACTAAAATAAACAAACAGAAATATTCAATCAACTGGGTTGCCTCCTAGGTAGCGCTTGTTTAACGTCACGAGCCTGACCCAAAATCCACCAACACCCATCAGTAGGTGTTACAAACTTAGCATCCTTTAGTAGATGCTATATCCACCTAGCATCCTTCAGTAGATGCTATATCCAAACAAGTATTTACAAAAAAATAATGTCCACAAATTAAAAGTTACAAACCAAACTAAAAAGTTTTTAAATCACTGGGTTGCCTCCCAGTAAGCGCTCTTTTAACGTCATTAGCTTGACCCAGTAAAGTTCAAGTTCCATCTTCTTTTTCTTCTTCTTTCTACTGAACTTCTTTAGAAATTTAATCAAACCAGGAACCTGTTGCAGTGTCTCAATCATAGGAACTTTAATCTCCAATTTCTTGAAGATTTCCATAAAGCACTTAAATTTCTTTTCCTTCCTATGATTCTTCTTTAGATGAGGATGGGATTTTTCATATGATTCCTTCTTCTTTCCTCTCATCTTCTTTTTCTTACGCTTTCTCTCCCCAAATTTTCTCTTTTTCTTTTCTTTTATTTTTTTCTTCCCTTCTCTTTTTCTCCTCAACTTCTTTATTTTCACATAAATTTTCTTTCTCTCTTCTCTCTCAACCACTTCTTTTTCTTTTTCTTCATCTTTATCTTTCTCACTCAACTCTTCTTTCTCTTTTCTCTCTACCCTTTCCTCATCTCCCTCTAATTTTTCCTCATCAAGAATCTTGTCACTTTCAGTGATAATGACTTGCCCTTCCTCCTTAAGGTTAACTTCAGTATTAACATCATCATTCAATCTCTGATTGATGTAACGAAGTTGCATCTCCATTCTTTTACATGATTCTTCAATGCTTTTTTGAGTAGAGTCGGAATTTTTCAAAAATCGTTGAAGGGTGTCCTCCAACCTATCCAAACTTCCTGATAGAAAGGGTTGTTGCTGCCATTACTGTTGTGGTTGGTTCTCAAATTGTCCAGCAGCTTGCCAAAATTGATTTTGATCCATGCTTGAGTGAGGTTCCCACCAGTGGTTGAGAATACTTTGGTAGAATTGAGTGCCCATATAGTTAAATTCTTGAACAAATTGCATTCTGCAGACATTAGGCACAAAACCCTAAAAACAATTGTTAGCACAAAAAGATAGAGAAAAAAAAATCAAAGGATATAATTGAAAAGATAAGAAGATACGAAATAAAAACAGAAAAATAAAAACAGAAAAATAAAATAAAATAAAATAAAATACAAACAGAAAATAAAATAAAATAAAATAAAATAAAATAATAACCAAAAAAATAAAAACAGAAAATAAAAACAGAAATTCAAAATTAAAGTCAAAGATAATCAATAATCACACAAATTAACACGTTAAACCACGAGTCCCCGGCAGCGGCGCCAAAAACTTGATGGACAAATTTATGATCACCAAAATATGATGTCACAAACTTGTTGAACCATCGGCAAGTATGACCGAATCGTTTCAAGTAATAAACTCGGTAAGACCAAGTATCGTTCTCCCAAAGGACTCACGACCTAGTTTAGTTGTGTGGTTCGTTGATTAGCTAAGACTTAAGAACGAAATATTTGAAGTTTAATATGCAAAACAGAAAATAAACATGTATGCATGAGGTTTTGATCAATGGCAAAAGCAAAAGACAAACACTTTCAATGAAATATATATATATATATATATATATATATATATATATATATATATATATATATATGAATATGTTGTTGGGGGACAATTTCATCTTATCCACTCTCATATATTTTAGGAATTCAACATTCAAATCATCATTGTTAATGCCACTCTCTAAAGTACCTTTCAAGAAGGCTTCTCCCTAATTACGAGTTCATACAATTCCTAGCATTCCTGATAATTAGTTCATCAAGTGCAGGAGCTTAACGACAACCAATATAATATTGGGAGAGATTCCCCGGATCTAGACTTCCCCGTACGTTCCCGTATCGGCAAAATCAATAATCATGCATTGAATGAGTTAAACAAAGCAAGCATTAAGCAAAGAGAAAAAACCCTAACTAATGATGAAAGAAAGCATAAATCTTAGATTAAGATGCAAGCACAAATTCCATATATGAGAGCTTCAAAAGATTACATTGATTCCCCAACAATCATACAAGGTTTAGTTCACTATATTCATGGTGAACCTAGATGAACAATAATGAAAGAATGAAGGATAAAACCCTAGAAAGGTGAAGAGGTAGCCTGAGCATCCAAGATCCTCCTTCAAAGGGGTGGAAGAGAGAGTGTTTGCTTCATCTTTGCCAAAGATACCTAACCCTAGGAAACCCTAAAGCTTATATATTATTCGTAAATTACAGAAAATTAGGTCCAAGCCCATAAAAGTGCCGCTCAGCGGTAAGTGCGTGAGTCGTTTCTTCCCCTCAGCGGCCATTTGGCCCCTCAGCGGACCTCCCGTAAGCTCCTGATTGCCGCTCAGCGGTAAACTGCCGCTGAGCGGTGACTTCGGCTTCTCCTTTTGCACTTTTTGATGTCTTTTCTGATTCCATCTCTCTCCTTCTTCACTTCTTTCACCAAATTCACCTTAAAACCTGCACAAAAACACTGAAATCAAGCATAAACCTGTCCAACTCTCTTATTTCTGAAAATATGAAGAAAAACATGATTTCAAGCTAGTTTCTAAGTGTAAAGGTTGCTTTTTGTGTCAATTTTAAGCATGAAAATAACAGTTTTTCAACTGTTATCAAGTGCTACAATAAGAATACCTCGTGAATCATGTGTTGCTACAGTACTGTTACAGGAAAAATGTAGTACAAGCTACATTGAAATGTAGTACAACTACAGTACTACTACACTAAAATGTAGTACAACTACAGACTGCTACAATACTACTATAATGCTGCTTCGGTAACTCTAACTTCAACTATAAATAGGGGTGAGAAATGAAGTTTTGGAGGGAGGAGAGTGAAATTGAGCAAGACTTTCGTAAAAAATAAGGAGATATTAGGACTAGAATCTGAGTTGTAGAGAAGGTAGTAAGAGCTTTTAAAGAGGTGCTCTTCATCCAGGAAGGAGCGAGAATCAGGTAAGGGAAGCTAACCTTGAGTCTTTTGTTTTTGTATGATCTGAAATCTTGAATATGTTTAGAATTTTGATTTTCTTTATGGATTTAGAATGATATTATGCTTCTGTTACATCTTTCTGGAAGGATAAGAAGATGTCTAACCGGCTTTGCCAGATTCAACTTCTTGGTTCCCGAGAACTTTTATTGTTTTTTTCTTTTTCTCTTGCATTTTTTTAGAAGGATAAGAAGATGTCTAATCGGCTATGCCAGATTCAACTTCTTGGTTCCCTATAACGGTTATTGTATTTTTTTCTTTTTCTCTTGCATTTTTCTGGAACGATAAGAAGATGTCTAGCCGGCTATGCCAGATTCAACTTCTTAGTTCCCCAGAACGTTTATATTAAGGTTATTTTTTATGGTAGGACAGAGGAATCTTAAAAACCGGAGTTGGTACATCCCTGATCATAAAGCAACCTTGGTCTGATCCAGTAAGTTGTGACTAGTCATATATACTAGTGTTTATGGTGGGTTTGATTCATCAAACATTTGATTCTTCTCCGATGACCATTTATAGTGATATTTTATTATTATTAATTTATTTTGTGATATATTCATTTTGTATGGAATCTCTGAAGAATGCATTTTATTATGTTGAATAAGTAAACTATAAAAATGTTGGAGTAAATACTCAATCAAATTGTGAAATTTAAAATTTTGATCATGTTTTTCATTTTTCGAAGCTACCTTAGTAAAACTCTAATTCCTACTTAGTCTACCATTAGATCAATCTGCAAATTTAATATATAGTTTATAAGACATAGAAATTAACTTCGATTGTGAAGATCTTTAATTTGAGAATTATACTTACGGGAAATAATATTATAATTTTGGGTAGAATGACCATCACTTTATTTCTATCTCTAACTTATATCGCAAAAATCTAAATTTCCCCTTCTTTTGTCGATAGATTAAGTTGGAAATTTTTGATAAATGATTCCAGAAATATATTACTATATTTTGACCACTCGGATTTGTAACTGGATGTCTGTACTTGGAGGAATTAAATTTTGCAATTTTGATAGTGTCGAAAACCCAATTGAATGATGTTTTCGAGTTGTAAAAATCTCAATCTCTACCTAGTTAACCGTTAGATTAACTGTTAGATTAACCTAAAATTTAGATATGTAGTTCCTAAGACATGTTGATGTATTTTGACTGTTCCATTATTTTTTTTAAAACTAAGTGGTGTTTATTAAGAATTTCAATTTTATGTTCCTGAATTATGGATGCAAAATTTCAAATTTCCACTTTATTAATGTTTAGATCGAACTGAAATTTTTTTCCAAGATTCTAGGTAAATTATGATTCAATTTATCAGTTTAGATCTTGAATGTGGAACTTGTACTAAGAATAAATTTTTATGTAAAGTAAAAAAAATAAAATAAAATTTGGCTGATCTATAACCTTTGATTGGTGAAATTGTGTTGAGTTTGTACACGTTATGGGAAATATAAGATTATAAGAAGAGACATTGGGATAATTGTGTTTATAAATTTTTTTAATACATGATTGAATTATATATTATAAGTAAGTTTAATGATTGTATGCTTATTTGTTTGTAATATGATCGTATAAGTCATGTTATACGTGAGCATATACTGTTGTAGATGCAGTTGAAAAAGCTTAGAAATGATGAGAGACATGCTTGGAAAAACTTTCAGGGGTTTTTTTGTAAAAAGAATAAATTTGTATTAGAAAAATATGTTGTGTAAGACTTGTAAGTTTAATTTTGAACTTATGTTAAGTGGTGAAGACTATATTGTGTAAAGTTTGTAAGTTTGGAACTGTACTTTGATTGAATCGAAATAAAGTCTGGTTGTTTATATTAGATATCAAATTAATTTGGTTTTTACTTCTAGTAATACCCTTAAATTATTTGGGGTGTTTCAGATTGCTTCAGGATTGCGGACAACCTCGTAAACTAAAAAGTAAGACAAGTTAGCAAAATTTTAATTTTAAATTGAGCATTTGGCAAGTTAGTGATATTATCAATTTCATGTATGCTACGAGTGAGAATTATATCCTTTTCGTAGATTAGCATGCTGGTGATTGTATCACCACTATGTTTAGTAAAAAAGGAGTGATCACCTGATGTTTGAGTAAATGTGTGAGAAAGAAGAAAGGAAGAAAGCTTGTCATACCATTATCGATTAACTTGTTTCATGCCATATAGAGATTTATGGAGGAGACATGCTTGATTATTACCTGGGATAGTGACTCCCGATGGAAGTTACATGTACACTTACTCATGTAAATCATCATGTAAAAAGGCATTGTTAACATCTAATTGCCTTAGGTGCCAGTTCTTTGCAGCAGCCAAAGATAGAATTAGCCGAACATTGGTAAGTTTTGAACTGGTGAGAAGGTGTCAAAGTATTCAATGCCTTCTAATTGTGTATAACCTTTGGCAACTAGGCGAGCCTTAAAGCTGTCAATTGTGCCATGAACTTTGTGCTTGGTTTCATAGACTATAGCCTATGGTTTTGTTGTTGGGAGGGAGACCAGTAATGGTCCATGTTTGGTTCTACTCAAGGGCTGTGATTTCTTTCTTCATAGCATAACGCTAATGTTCATGCCATAAAGCATCTTTATAGTCTCTTGGATTAACTTTACTTCCTATAGAAGAGATACAAACTCTATATGCAGGAGAAATTCTATCAAAAGGTAGCACATGGTCAATAGGATGCTTAGTTGTAATGGTGTTACAAGAAGCTATTTGGAAATCTTTTGGATATGAAAGTATTTTTCTAGTTCTTGTAGATTCCTAGGGGAGGCAAGGTTGTGTTCTATATGTTCTTCATTATTAGTATTAGAAGGATGATCACTAATGGTGTTATAGGATTGATCAATGTCATGAAAGATATCATTATGATGTAGAGGAAAGGGTAAATTAGAATGTTTAATTGGAGTAGATGTTATGTTAAGGAGAAATCACTTTCACAAAAAACAACATTTCTAGATATTTGTATTTCATGAGTATCAAGACTGTAAGTTATATAACCTTTGGCAGTAGTATATAAGCCCATAAAAATGTTGGATGTAGCACAAGGATCAAGTTTGTTGCGGTTAGCTTGAAGAGTGTTGGTATAATTAGTGTTGTCAAAATGGGTTGTAACCCACGAGCCAACCCGGCTCACCACAGGTTTGAGCCGGGTTGGGTTTGAAAAAATGTAATTTTTTTATGCGGGTTAGTTTTCAACCTGGCTCACTTAGAACCGGGCTCACGTGGGTTGAACCTGTGGTGAGCCGGGTTGGCTCACCAACCCACCTAATTTAATTTAATTATTTACCATTTTGTGTTTTAATATTATTAATTAGCATTTTTTTTATTATATATTAGATGGGTTAAAAAAAAGATGTTTCAAGAGAGAAAAATATTATAATTTATCTATTCAAGACTCTAATATTATAGATAGACAAGTGATACAAAAGTTATCAATATTAAAAACTTATTTATTCGCCTTTTGTGCTTGTTTTTGGATTACGCTTGGATTATATGATATTTGTTTTTTTTAATTGTGTTTGGAGTTTAACATCATTTTAAAGTGAAATTTATTTAGATTTGAATTAAAAAATTTATAATTTTTTTATTTTAAAAAAACTTATAATTAAGTGAGTTAGTGAGCCAACCCATTTAACCCACCAACCCGTGGTGGGTCGAGCCATGTTCAAATGTTTTCAGCTCACTAATAAATGAGTCGGGTTGGGTTGGCTCACTAACTGACCAACCTGTGGTGGGTTGGGCCGGGTCGAGCTGGGTTATCCGTTTTGACAACTCTAGATATAATAGAGACAACCAAAAACTTTAAGCTTATTGATATCAAAGTCTTTGTGATAAAATTTTTCATATGTGGAATTGTTATTAAGAAAAGGAGTAGACATAATGTTGATAAGAAAAGTGACATAATTGAGAGCATATGTCCATAATTGATTAGAGATTTTAGAATGAAAAAGCAAGGCCCTAGTAACATTCAAAAGATGCTGATGTTTTCTTTCAGCAATCCTATTTTGTTGGTGCATTTCATTATAGGAGGTTTGATGGATGATTCCTTTAGAACTAAAGTAGTCATGCATCGCAAATTCATTTCCATTATCAGACCTAATGATTTTAATGTTGGTTTTAAACTCGGTTTTGGTGTGAGATATGAGATGGAAAATGTGTTTACGAGTTTCAGACTTATATCTCATTAAATGAACCCAGATGTACCTAGTATTCTCATCAATAATTGTCAAAAATTATCTATGAGAATGCAGAAAAGCAGTGGAACATAGTACCTAAATGTTAGTATGTACAATATCAAACACATTCGAGGCAACAAAATTATTTAAAGTAAAAGGCAGTCTTTTCTATTTAGCAGTGTGACAAGCATTACAAGTATCTATTCTAGGGTCAATGTAAGGATATTTTGATTCATAATATCTAATCTTTTATCAAGCAAGTGACCTAAATGGTTGTGCCATAGATTTTTTACTACCATATTTGTGTATGTGTTGTTTATTGGCAAAATTGACAAAAAGGGAAGTAGCGTTGTCAGGACTGTGAAAGACCTATAGGCAACATCAAGGTTAGTTGAACCAATCTTGTGTGTTATGAAGTCTTGGAGAAAACATGTTGAATAAGTGAATATCCCACGAACATTTTATGCATAACCAATTTAGATATGGAAAAGTGATTGTAGCAGAAATCTGGAATGTAAAGAACATCTTTTAGATAAAGCTTATCACATATTTAAACAATTCCTTTATGGGTGGCTCTTAGAGAGACTAATAGTGACAGGGTTAATTTTTTCTTATAAATGTAAGTGTTCAAGAGAGGAAACAACATGATCAGTTACACTAGAGTCTAGGATCCATGACATAATACCTTTATCAACATTTGAATTAAAACTTAAAATGTTTTAGTTGTATTAGGAGAACTGGAGACTTTTGAACTAATTTGGTGATTTAATGAAGCTCCTATGTCACTAGTGGTATTGATGAGAGCTATGGGAGCCGGGTATTGTTGCTTTGTTTAGCGCACCTTAGGATCATAAGTCTCTTCTTTGCTGTCATTATTGGATTCTTGACTTCTTGATAGAAGACCTTTGCCATTATGAAACTTGTGATTGGGAGGAAACCCATTCTTTTTATAGCATACATCAACATGTCTGGTCTTGCCATAATGGGAACAAGATTTCCTTTTTAAAGAGGGTTTGTTAGTAGGAAAACCGTGTTTCTTGAAGTATACAGAATCAGTATGGCCTACTTCGCCACAAAAGGAAAGAGTAACCGTATTTATGGAAACAACATTATTTTTTTCTAAGCTAATAAGGATATTATTATTCATTAACTGTCTTTCCTGTTGCATGACATAAGAAAAGATTTTTGAAATAGGGGTATGAGGTCCATTAGAAGAACATGAGATTGGATATTACTGTAGTGTTCATTTAGACCTCTAATAAACTACAAGGCATGGTCTTCATGTTTCCTTGGTGAAATGGTTGAAAGAATTTTGTAGGAATATTTCACCTCACATGTGCAAACAGGGTTAGGACAAAAATTCTCCAATTCATCCCACACGACCCAAAGGTTTGTGAAAATCATTGACAATGTGATTTCTTTGTTCTAGGGAGACAACTTCATTTTGTCATTCAGCGATATGCAACAAATCACCTTGGAAGAATCTAGATTTTACATCATCCAAGATGGGTTGGGCATTTTTCATCCAAAGAATACTATGCCTTATGTCTGGTGAGACATGATGAACCAACCAGGAAACCACCTTATTGTTACACCTCTTATAGGAACTGTGGGAAACATCTAATTTGGGTGGCTCGACAACAATCCCATCAACAACTTGGGCTTTGTTCTTGGCACTCAATCCAATGGCCATAAATTTTCTCCATACGTGGTAATTATTTGAACCAAGGAGGGAGAAACCAAAGAGATGGCAAAACTCTCGCTAGGATGAAGATACAAGAATCTTGAGGGATGGTTATTTTCATTGTTATCTCATTGGCAAGTGTACTAAATCGTATAAAGTAATATAAAATGGTAAGACTAAGTATCGTTTCCCAAGAGACTCGTGTCACTAAACAATCGTATAATAGCTTAACTAATTAAGACTAAAGATCGATTCCAATAATTGAAATTAAAATGCAATAAAAGTAAACATAATAACTTGAATGTAAATTTAATCTTTTGAAGCTAAAACAAGAATGAATGAATGATATTGAGATGATATGAGATGATGATGTTGTTGGGGTTAGATTTCACCTACTTCACTTTCATGCATATTAGAACTCCTCTTCTTCATTGGAATGCTAATGTCACTTACAAAATTACTTAGAACCCAATCCCTTAGCGTAAAAAGCCTAGCCTTGATAATTAAACAACAATCCCTTGAAACCCTAATAACAAATTCTGCATTAAGAAAAGAAGCTTAAGACAACTAAACGTCCAATTTCTATCCCTAGATAATATTTCCTTTAGGTGAAATCCTCCATATCATGGTTCCTAAGTATTTCCCAATAACAAAGAAATCCAATCATCAAGTTATGAATGGCCAAAAACATAATAAGCATTAAGAATAGGAGAAAATCACTAGCATTCAATGAAAGAAGCATAAAATATTCAAAACATATTCAAATACATGAAGTTCAGAGGTTACATCTTTCCCCAACAACAAATGATTTAGCTCTCCATTATCATGGAGAACCTTGGCATACAATGGATGAATGAAAATGAGATGGAAACCCTAGAAAGAGAAAAGGAAAGCTCCTGCATGCCCAATCTGCCTCCAAAGGGTCGAAAATAGGGTTTCTGTGCTTCAAGCGCGAAAAGATACGAACCCTAATGTCTAGAGGCCTTTAAATAAATCCAAAATTCCATATGGGCCAACGTTGCCAACACTCAGCGCCATAACTAGAGGCAAGCAGGTGAAACTGCACGAAGAGTAGCGTTCAGCGCCCTCGCAACCAAACATCCTGCGGTGTAGCTGACTGGCAGTCAATGCCTAAAGAAGGGCAACCAGGCGTGGTTCGTGTCTTTCTCCACTGAGCACCCAGAAGAAGGCAACCAGGAGTGCTTGCGTGACCACTAGTGCTGAGGGCCCCTAAAGAGGGCAACAAGGCGTGATTTCGTGGCAACCGGCGATGAGGGACCCTGAAGGGGGCAACCAGGCATGATTTCGTTCCAACCTTAGGATGTATAATTTCAAGTTGTTGTCCTCTGGTCCTAGTCACAACTCTAAAAAAATTTGAAACATTTGAAACATTAGAAACATAAGTTAATATATTAATATCATAATGAATTGATAAGAATGAATGTAATACTTACGATTGTATCAAAGACTTCAACTCCGCTTTAATCTTCCTATGAAGAGAACAAAACCATACAACTTGTGCTTTTTTTGGAATGATCACCATGAGTTGCCAATGGCCCCTGTCATGTGCCAACAATTAGTGAGTTAGTTTATTGATTAAAATTTGATAAAAGTTGACAATATTGGGAAACACATGCGCATCAATGTATGGCGCGATATATATCTCTTTGTTAGACTCAATCATCCATGTTTGAATATATGATTTTCTGAAATCTAATGTGTTTCCAGATGGTTGAATGGTCTGAGGTTCAAGAAAGCCATAAACTGACGCCCGACCTGATTCAACTACGATGGTGTCCATGTACCTGTAAGAATAAAGTTAAGTATATGTATTAAAAAGTAATAATACTAATATACAAATTGGAAAATAACAAATAAAAACTTACATGCACCATAGTTGTATGCATGAAATGTTGAGCATTTTTTCTCCACCAATGATCTCATATGCATCATTGAAATTAATATACAATGGAACATGTCACTCGAGCCCAAATGTTCTTAACTCCCACAACATCTCTACCGGTCCTTTTCTCAACTTATTTAATCTGGAGGTCAATATGGATATAACATCATTATTGTCTTCTGCTTCCTCACGAGCCTCATTCACAGGTTGAGCAATGGGTTGTTTCTCAGGACGGTAGAACTGTAACTCACATTTACAAAAGTTAGGAATCATTTAATTATAACTTGAAGATTTAAGATAATAAAAAGAAGAATATAATACCACTGGTTGGCCAAAATATGGCATGATCATAGCCTTAGGCCAAGCTAAAAATGTGCCTAAGGCCTCCCCCACGAATTGGATTTTAGATGTAGGCACTGGCACTCGAGCCTGGGGGTCTCTTGGATCATCAATCATTACCCGTGCGTGAGTGGACAATAAAGGAGCACCGTGAATGGTTTGGCCTCCTACAATCTGTCGTCCCACGGCCACTACGCGTGGAGGATCCTCATCAACCAAAAACTAATACTGAATATTGTAATCAGTATGATTTGCAGTAGAGCATGAGCCTTTAGTGCTCACACGAGGTGTAGTAGGATCATCTGTAGGGGCATCCTCCTGCTGTGACTGTTGTTGTTGCTCTTCTTGTTGTTGTTGTTGTTGTTGTTGTTGTTGCTATTGTTGGGTGATCATCGCAAGTTTTTCTTCAAGCATTATGAAGCGTTCACTCATGCTTTCCTCTAATTCGACTTGCACCTGTTGCCTGATGCTACTAACCATTTCCCGAGTCACGACTCTGTGCTTCTTGGTTTTGGGCCAAAGTAGTCCCTCAATCCAATAGCTCCTCCAACAGCACGCACACGACCTGGGCGGTCTAGCCGACCTGTGGCTGCTACTAGGAGGTCCTCCCTACCTTGTGCCACAAATGTGCCTTGACTCTGTTGGTCAACCAAGTAATCCTGCATATCATAATGAAGCTAGACACATTAAGAAGTTTGTTACATAATTTTTTTATGAACTATGGTAATCAGTTAAAAGTTTTCACTTACAATTCTCTGGGATATCTCCTGAGCAGACTGGGATGTAAACTGGCCATTGGACTTTGTCCGTGCAGCCTTCCACAATTCATGTCTGGCTGGTGGAGGTGCTAGATCAGGTGACTCAAGACCTAACTCCTCAGCGCGACGTTTTCTCATCTTTTTCTCTAATAACGCATAACCACCACGTGACAGTACGTGGGGTGTATCATTAAGCTTCTGCCTCTATTGGGCGACTATCCTTTTCACCTATGAAAAAATGAAAATCATTAAGCGTAAATCACAAATTAACATCTTGTGTGACTAGAGCAAAATATTAAAAAACATACCTGTCACTCAGGAGTAAGTCTAGATTCTTTAAACTGCACCCACTCCTGCTCAATTATTTTATATTTTGTACAGGGAGTGATGGAAGACCATCTAAGACGCACATTGGACCTCTTACTAGAGCCATGGGAAAGAGGATTCAAGAGGAAGAAGGATCACCTACCATTTTGCTTTTATGGAAGGTAATTTACATTGATTCTTTTTCCCATAATTAAAAGCACATTTTTCCTTGCTTTGTAGGATTAAGAAAAAGCAGCTGCCAATATGAAGACTTGGGGGAAAAACTTGTTGCCCAAGCTATCAAACAAAGTTGTTTTACATGTGTGCTGCTGGCCAAAATCACCAAAATAGAATTTGGCGCTTTCCATTTTCAAACTTGCTGCCTAAGAATTCACATGAGCTATGTAAGCTGCTGCCCAAACCAAAATTGGCGCCATTCATTTCAGTTTAATTGTCATTTCATTTTGAATTTCATTTCAGATCTGAGGCTCTTATTTCCCTATAAATAAGAGACCTCTTTCACCATGTAAAGGACTTTTGAGCTTAGTAAATTGCTGCTGAAATTAATTTCCAGCCCTATTGCTCTTGAGTCATTTATTCTCTCTACTTTCTCTTCCCTTTCCTCTAGCTTCCTTCCATTGTAGGAAGGCCTTCTGAGCTGTGAGGTTCCTACACATACTCATTCCACTCAAACACACTAACCATCAATCAATCTCATTCAATTTCCGCTGCATCCACACTGCTGATTTCAATCCGCTGCACCAATACTGTTCTCGGCAAGGTCCAGGTCATTCTAAGCATGGCTAAGCTTCCATCAAGTGGTATCATGAGCTTAGGTCATCCACACACCAAGAGCTAAGCTATTTCATCCATTTTTATTCCAATTCTGTTTCTGTTTTTGCATTCTGTCCAGTTTTTGTTCCAGCACTGTTTCCATTTTATTTTGGTTCTGTTCTTCTTAATTTGGTGTGTTTAATCATTGTTCGGTGTGCTTCCATTCTGTTATCATGTTTATCCTTTATTTTAAACGGTGAATTTTCTTTGTTTGAGTCATTTCCAGCTTTAATTTTCAATTTCAGTGTTGTCTTGGTCATGTGCAAGTGAATATTGCAGTTTTAATTTCTGTCACTGCTTTGGTATTCTTTTTTCTGCTGGTTTAATTCGTTTTGCTTGAGTTCAAGTGCTAGATAAGCTATATATCAACCAATAAAGGCAATGAGAATTTGTTCTAGCCTTGGTGATACAAGCTAAAGCACTAGAAATCCATTTTGATTTCAAATCTGTGTTGAACTCTGCTGCAAAATTTCAATTCTGTTTTTAAATCATGAATCTGTTTTCCAGTTGATTTCTTTTTATTCTAGTGCTTTATACAAATTTGGTTGATGATATTGAATGATGCTAAAAGTGTAGCAGACCATTACAAGCAATGAAATGCAATTTGCATAGCTTGGTTGCTCACAATTAATAGCATTCCACTATTTCAGCTTTTAATCCAAGCTTTTCACCGTGCTAAGTTTCTTTGAATTGTCTAATCTGAGTTTGGTCATGCTAAGCATATTAAATCTAGCTTAGATCTGTGTTTTTACACTTCTTAGAGTCATTTCCTTTGCTGTCCAGTTTTTGAATCCATGAAAAACTAAAAGTGGTTGGTTTATTGATGGTTTTTGCTGCATAATCTAGCCATAACAAGGGTGATTTTCGAATCCTGCTATTTCTGTGCTTTTGGAAAGCTTGAGCAAGTCTAAATGGATGTTTGAAAGTTGTTAATACTGCTCATTTGGTCAAAAATGAATTTATATGCAGATTGGATATTTAAACCATCATTTTTGAGTTAAAAATGGAAGTGGATCAGTGATTCTGAATATTAATCATTGTTTCAGCTGTTTAAGAGTTTAAACATGTTTAATATCACCAAGAAAAGTAGGAAAGAAGGAAAGGAGAAAACCCTAAACCATGCCTCAAATAAGGAAGTTGTCTAAACTTTGAATATTTCTAAAAATCTTTTTCTTGGACAACCTCATTTTCTTCTCTATTACAAAGAGGCACTTGTTTCAATAAATCATGAACTTGGTTCTCTACCAAAGGGGTTGCAAAAACTTTTAAAAGAATTTGATGATGTATTTCCTAAAGAGGTACCAAGTGGATTACCACCTTTAAGAGGAATAGAACATCAAATAGATTTAGTGCCTGGGGCCAGCCTTCCTAATAGGCCAGCCTATAGGACCAATCCCATGGAAACAAAAGAAATAGAGAAACAAGTCAATGAATTGTTGAATAAAGGGTGGATCCAAAAGAGTTTAAGTCCTTGTGTTGTGCCTGTGTTGTTGGTTCTTAAGAAGGATGGATCTTGCAAGATGTGTACAGATTGTAGGGCCATCAACAATATAACTGTCAAATATAGGCACCCCATTCCTAGATTAGATGACATGTTGGATGAATTACATGGAGCAAACATTTTTACCAAAATTGATCTCAAAAGCGGATATCATCAAATAAGAATTCAAGAGGGAGATGAATGGAAAACTGCTTTTAAGACCAAGTTTGGTTTGTATGAATGGTTAGTCACGCCCTTTGGCTTGACCAATGCTCCAAGTACATTCATGAGGTTAATGAACCATGTTCTTAGAGAATGCATAGGGAGGTTTGTAGTGGTCTAATTTGATGATATCCTAATCTATAGTCAAGGCCTTCAAGAACATCCTAACCATGTCAGAAAAGTCTTGCTTCTTCTTAGAGAATATCATCTCTTTGCCAACTTTGACAAATGTACTTTTTGTCAAGAAAGTGTGATTTTCCTTGGATTCAAAGTTGGAAAAGAAGGTGTACATGTTGATCCAGAGAAGATCAAGGTTATACAAGAATGGCCAACTCCCAAAAATGTAGGAGAGGTGAGAAGTTTTCATGGATTAGCAAGTTTTTATAGAAGATTTGTGAAAGACTTCTGCACCATAGTCGCTCCTTTAAATGAGCTAGTCAAGAAAGACAAACCTTTTCTTTGGGGTGATAAGCAAGAGTTGTCTTTTGAGACTTTGAAGCACAAGTTAACACATGCACCTATTCTAGTTTTGCCTGATTTTTCCAAAGCCTTTGAACTAGAATGTGATGCATCTGGGGTAGGTATAGGAGCTGTTCTAATACAAGGAGGACACCCCATAGCTTATTTTAGTGAAAAACTTAGAGGGGCAACTTTGAAATATCCTACCTATGACAAATAATTGTATGCCCTCATTAGAGCTTTAAAAACTTGGGAGCATTACTTGGTAACTAGAGAATTCATAATACATACTGATCATGAATCTCTCAAGTACATTAAAGGGCAAGCAAAGCTAAACAAAAGGCATGCAAAGTGGGTGGAATATATTGAGCAATTTCCCTATGTCATCAAACACAAAAAGGGGAGTACTAATGTTGCTGCGGATGCTTTATTTAGAAGACATGCATTGTTAATAACCCTAGGATCTCAAATATTAGGATTTGATGACATAAAAGATTTATATGAAAATGATGAAACATTTGCATCTACTTATTCATCATGTCTTAAGAAGCCTTTTGATGAGGGGTATCTTTTTAATAAAGGAAAACTTTGTATACCCCAAGGATCCATTAGAAAACTTCTTATCAAAGAGAGTCATGGAGGAGGTCTCATGGGTCATCACGGAGTTGATAAAAATCTAAATATTTTGAAAAGTAAATTTTATTGGCCACACATGAGAATAGATGTTCAAAGGCATTGTTCTAAATGTATAGCTTGTTTACAAGCTAAGTCCAAAATTATGCCTCATGGACTCTATACACCTCTTCCTATAGTTAATACCCCTTGGGAAGACCTTAGCATGGACTTTGTCTTAGGATTACCAAGAACTCAAAGGGGGTATGATTCTATATTTGTGGTAGTAGATCGTTTTAGTAAAATGGCTCATTTTATACCTTGCCACAAAGTAGATGATGCTAGCTATATCTCTAGACTCTTCTTTAAAGAAATAGTAAGATTGCATGGCTTACCCAAAACTATAGTGTCTGATAGAGATGTGAAGTTTCTAAGCCATTTTTGGAAAACTTTATGGGAAAAGCTTGGAACTAAACTTCTATTTTCTACTACATGTCACCCACAAACTGATGGGCAAACTGAAGTAGTAAATAGATCTTTATCTACACTATTAAGGGTAATATTAAGAGGTAATAACAAATCTTGGGATGAACATCTACCTCACATTGAATTTGCTTATAATAGAGTAGTCAACAAAACTGTTAATCTTTCTCCTTTTGAGGTTGTTTATGGCTTTAACCCTATCACACCTCTTGATTTACTACCTCTTCCAGAATCATCTTCTTTTTTTCATAAAGAAGGTAATTCTAAAGCAGAGTTCATCAAGAAGTTACATGAGAAGGTCAAAATCCAAATTGAAAAACAAACTCAAAAATATGCAGAGTACAACAACAAAGGGAGAAAGAAAATAGTTTTTGAAGAAGGAGACCTAGTTTGGCTTCATTTGAGAAAGGAAAGATTTCCCTCTCAAAGGAAATCCAAACTTAGTCCAAGAGGAGATGGTCCATTCAAGGTGGTCAAAAGAATAAATGATAATGCATACATCTTAGATCTCCCTGAAAGTTATGGTGTCAGTCATACTTTTAACATCTGCGATTTAATTCCTTTCACAGAGAATGATCAACAGGGTGAATCAGATCTGAGCACATATCCATTTCAAGAGGGAGGGTGTTGAGAGGGTCGCACCTCACAAAAGTTGATTGCAAAATTAATGCAGTATAGTTACTAGGAAGTGACTCCTAGGTCGTCTCTCAAGGACCAAATGTGGTTCAGTCTCAGATCAAACACGTAGTGGGGGGGTTTGAAAGTGTTTTTGTGATTAGAAGTGAACTAAATTAAAAAAAAAATGAAAATTAAACACAACCGAATATAATTGCAAGCATTAAAGTAATGAAAACATTCAACTGGAACAATTAAAACGCCGTGCAGCTGGAATAAAACGAAATACCAAAGTGTGTAAATCCAATTCAATTCAACGAGTAAGCTAAACATGAAAAGCAATTCATTACAGAAATGACGCAAGAAAAACGCTTGAACAGTTAACTTAAATAAGTGAATAAGCTGCTGTAAAATCAATTAAGATTCATCACGGATTTAACACTTAAAATAAAATGCGTGAACAATAAGCTGAAATAAATTGAGCATACTGCTTCCAAGCTAAATGCAATTCAATGTATACACTACAAAACATTCTCAGTGCAAGTGTGAATAAAGAAAAAAAAACCGAAAAAAAACTCTTCGAGCTCTCCCTTCGCTGGAATAAAGACCGAGAGTCTCATTTCCGTGTGCACACCCACGCTTTTCTTCCAGCCAGCCAAGGCGGTCCTTCCCCAAGCAATGAACTAAACTTCTTCTCTCAACTTAACCACCGTACAAGTACACCTACCCCCATCAAATCACCTCTTCATTCTCAACCAATTTGGTGCAACAACGTGCTAATCATTCCAGCCCATCCAATGAAAATTAAAACCTTACTTTCCTAGACAATAAAACACCGTTCACTTTTCCAAAAGAAAGCAAATGCTAAAAATGAATTTTTCTCCCCTTGATGTGACATTGATGGATTGAAACTTCAACCAAAAGCAGTGTACGGAACCAAATGAAAAGGCAAGAATTAAATTCAGCAAAATGAAATAAACTTGGATCTCTCATTCACGCTAGCATAACATCTCCTATGAATCACCATGCTTTACTTAAAGAAAGAAAGAAAACACTGTGCACATCTCTGCTCCACATTCCCGTGCTGACACCTTTCTTCTCCAATGCCCATGAGTGCAGCGTGTGCTGCTCCCCTTTCCGTGTGCTCCTCTTACTGGACCAGGTGGCGGCTGGAACAGCTCCAGGCCGAGACACCTCCTTCCAGCACACCTCCTTTCACTCCTAAGCATCCTATCCGTAACCCTCCATCTCTCTCGCTTTTTCTAAGTGAAAGATCCTCTAATGTAACAGCGCTCTCCCCATGCTTCCCGAAAACTCAAAAGTATAAGTGCCCTAGTGCCAAGCTGGATCAACTTCTTCGTTTGCCACCTATATCTTGCTGGATGCGTGGGCGTGATGTGCAACCGTGAGCTCCAAAGCTGCTGGACTCTTCATTCCATCCAGCACACCCTTTTTCATTGTGGGCCGTGACACCAAAGCTCCAACACGTTCACAATATTATGGGTAAAATCACCACTCTTATTTCCAGCTTCCAAGACCTATTCCGCGTGAATCCAAACTGCTACTGCTGTGCTAGACGTGTGAAGCTGCTGTGCTCTGGATCACGCTGCTTTGCTGGATTCATTTTCTTTTTGGAGTTCCTTCCGCGTGTTGCCTCCTGGACCAGGCCAAGTGCTTTTGCCACCACGTGTTGCTGCTGGATGTAACCCGTGTGCTGTTGGACGTGCAATTCTCCAAGGACCAACTTCCGTGCTGGACGCTGCATGTTTCACTTCTTCAATGACTTGGTGGGATAACGTGAAGATAGATGGGCTGCACGTGGACCATGGAGGTGTGCTGCAAATTACTTGACATCACCCTTCTTTTTGATTGAGTCCGTGTGGTGTGCTACAAAAATAAAAGTGAAGATCTCCTCTCCGTGGTTGGCAGCTGCTCTTAAATGAAGGTTGGATGCCCCGTAATTCTCCCCTCCCTTGGGTGTTGGACAGAGAGCTCAGGACGTGTGCTGGACCACTTTTACTTCCTTGCTGGACACCACTTTGATTTGCTGGATGTCACCCTTTTTCCAATAATGAAACACCCCTCTCTCATAAGCCCAAAAAGTAAAATCACCCTAATACCCTCTTCTTGTGCACACTTCTTTTGTGGAAAGTCTTGAATCATGTGATGGCCCTCCAAATGTCCCAAATTATATTTTCAAAATTTTTCCTGAAATCAATAATGCAAATAATAGCCTCAGATAATTCAAATTAATTAAAATAAGAATTTCTGATGAAATTAAGCACAATTGGCAAAAATTGAAAAATACCGGACATTTAAGCACAATTCCCTGATTAATTCTAGCACACTAAACTAAGTGAAGTGAATAAAATATTGACTCATCAAAATAGACCACACTTAGTCTTTTGCACTCCTGGGCAAAACCAAGACGAAAACCAGGGAACTACTCAAACATCAGGGAGGTAACACAGACTCGACAAACAGACAACAAAGACAAACAAGGAAAGAAACAGAATTACACAGTTCTCAAAGAATCTGGACAAAGAAAAGAAGTAGACAATTCCAACACAGAATGAATCAGAGAAAGCAGATACTCATCGAAATCATTCAAGCAATTCAAAACACGGAAAAATAATGAATCAACTTAAGAGGTGAATCAAAAGCAACAGAACCTCACAGATGCACTATCAGTGTTTCTCTCAAGTGTTTAGGATAAACAATGTCAACTCGATGCACTCAAGAAAACAAGCAACAACAGACTTGGCGAGCCTCTAATATCAACACTCAAAACATATGCATGTTCAAATCAAAAGGTCTTTAATGGATGAAATGGGGCCAAGGGCAAGGGAGGATAAATATGGATGAGAAGCTACAAACCAAAAAGAATAGAGGAGCAATGGGGAACAAGTGAAAACACAATCAAATACACCCAAAACCTCTAATTCAATCCTCTTGACTCCATTATTCACAATTTTTTTTTCTCTATATTTTTTTCTCATCCTGTCTCTTTTCTTTTCTCTCTTTAGCACACAACTGTAAGAGACAAGATACACATATATTTACAACAACAAAACAAGAAGAGGAACTAACTAGCCAATTCATCAGAATCCCCAAGGAGACCACACTTGTTACCAAAACACTTCCAAAGCTCCAAAATTCCCTAAGGTTAAGGTAATCATGGTTTTTCACTTAGGGCTAGTGTATGAGCTTCAAAACAAAGAAATGAGGAAAGTATAGTCTCAAAAGGGGGTATCAAAGGATCAGAACAAGGCAAGCTTATTCGGCTAGAGAGGCTAAAAAATAAAGCTGCCTTTATCACTTCCAAACATGCATATCAATCAAGAATTATCAACAAGAGTCAGGCCAAGGCATATGTGCAAGCAATCAAGAGACATATCACACACAAGAAAGAACATAAAGTGGCTCAAATCTCACACAGGGTAATTGTCACAATCAATTCAACCTCTCAAAAATCATAATCATCTTCCAAGCAGAGAAAAGCAAGGATTTCAAACAAA
The DNA here is from genome assembly GCF_029865625.1 of Vigna umbellata. Lineage (NCBI taxonomy): Eukaryota > Viridiplantae > Streptophyta > Magnoliopsida > Fabales > Fabaceae > Vigna > Vigna umbellata. The sequence goes on along the minus strand of NC_142165.1, from coordinate 31,722,267 downwards.
TAAGTATCAATCAAGTGAAGGAAATGATAAGTCTACAACCCAAACAAAGTCCAGAAATGAAGAGAAACATGTAAAATTGTACACAAAACAAAACAAAAACTACCTAGAAAAGAAAAAAAATTTAACACGGAAAACAAAAACTAACAAAGAAAAATAAAAATCTCCCCCAATAGACCACACTTAAACTACACAGTGTCCTCAATGTGTCACAAACAATAAAATCAGAAATCAGAACAGTGAACAGATCATGGACAAGTGCAATAAAAGTACGGAAAGGGGGAGAAGAGAGAAAGAAAACTCCCCTGGTCATGGTGGCAGTTGCCAATTTTGGACTATCAGGGAGATGTCTTCCACCATAGGATTCAACAAACAAGTTTTGAGGAGTAACAGCTTCATCAATACTACCATATCATCCAAAACGAGATGTTTCTTCTTTCTTCTCCCAGCAAACTGTTCCATCAGTAGCTTTCCTTCTACTGGCAGTTGTTGAGTGTGTGACACCGGAATGGAGATCTCTGGCTCAGTCAAAGAAGTAGCAGTACACTCTTCTTCATTAATCATGATTTCCTTAATGTCAGCACCTATATTCTCATTTAATTCTGCAGCATGGTCATCAAACTCACACTTAATAGCATCTGTTATACGCATAGAATCTGTCTGTAACACATAATCAATTTCAATACAAATCGGGCAAGAACCAGATTCATAATCACATTCAAAGTTCTCAAAGAACTGTGTCAGATCAAAGTTCAGTCCTAACTCCATAGAGTTATTAGATTGCACAGTTTCTACCTCAAAATCAATATTGATATATGCATCATCAACATAATCAAAGGTCAGTTCAAGGCTATTATCATTCAGAATTTCATCACAGCAATCATGTCCATTCAAAACAACCTTTATACCAATGGGTTCAATGGATGATACTGAATCAAAAATTTTAGAATGGTCAATCAAATCTGTATCAGTATCAGTCATGAATCCTATAGAATCAGTGTGCATCAAATCACATGCATTTGAATGTATAGGCAAATCAGGTAAAGTGTTTGGAATTTCAAGTTCAGAATAAACCTGTTTTTGCTCATTGAAAATTTTCTTACCAATCTCCAAGTCATCAGCTGCATCCTCAAGGCTATCATATAAATCAAGATCAGTGCAAGGATAGTGAACATCAGGTATGTCAATGTGCTCTACAGGGAATAATGAATCCACAACATGAGTGTGCACATGTATATCAATATCAGAATCCAGAACAGGCTTAATGGGTTCAAGTTTTACCAATTCAAAAGCATTAAAATTTACTTGAACCTCAGATACATGAGTAGGGATTTCAAGTTTACAGTAAACCTGCTCAGGTTTTTCCTTTACTACCTCACTTGGATTTTGACCCGCCAGCTTGCAGAGCAACTTCTTTGCCTCTGTTGGAGTTGTGTCCATCAAAGATCCACCAGCAGCTACATCCACTAATATCCGTTCATTGTCCAGGAGCCCTTCATAAAAGTAAATCAAGAGCAAATGCTCTGAAATTTGGTGGTTTGGACAGGTTGTGCAGAGCCTGTTCAACCTCTCCCAATAATCTGCTAGGCTTTCTTCTTGAAATTGCTCAATGGCAGTGATCTCCCTCCTAATGCTGACTAGCTTTATTGCTGGAAAGAACTTGTTGAGGAATCTCTGTTGTGTTTCCTGCCAACTATCAAAAGGATACTGGTATAGGAACCAGTCTCTTGCTGCTCCTTGAAGGGACATTGGAAACACTTTCATCAACACTGTCTCCTTTGAAACACCAACAGGCCTCATAGAAAAACACACCAAACAAAACTCCTTGAGGTGCCTGTATGGATCTTCATGTGCCAACTCATGGAATTTGGGAAGACTCTTTATCAGCTCATACATCCAGTCTTGAGAATCTGTCATCTCCTCTATTGTAGTGCAAAACCTCTCTCAGACCTGGACTTCCACTTCAAACAAAGATTAAACCAAACATATAGAAACATAACATGGGGGAAAACCATTATTTACATAATTTGAAACTTCCAGAAACAACAACTACATGCACAAAATACAAAAATGATAAAAATCTAAACACACAAAAATTGATAAAAGAAGTAAACCCAAACAAGACTAACTAAACATCCTAAAACAGATCACACAACACAACACAACACTAACACAACAAAAGACCTAAGACTGAACCGTTGGTCCCGGCAACGGCGCCATTTTGTTGAGAGGGTCGCACCTCACACAAAAGTTGATTGCAAAATTAATGCAGTATAGTTACTAGGAAGTGACTCCTAGGTCGTCTCTCAAGGACCAAATGTGGTTCAGTCTCAGATCAAACACGTAGTAGGGGGGTTTGAAAGTGTTTTTGTGATTAGAAGTGAACTAAATTAAAAAAAAATGAAAATTAAACACAACCGTGTCTTGTTGGATGCGTGGGCGTGATGTGCAACCGTGAGCTCCAAAGCTGCTGGACTCTTCATTCCATCCAGCACACCCTTTTTCATTGTGGGCCGTGACACCAAAGCTCCAACACGTTCACAATATTATGGGTCAAATCACCACTCTTATTTCCAGCTTCCAGGACCTATTCCGCGTGAATCCAAACTGCTACTGCTGTGCTGGACGTGTGAAGCTGCTGTGCTGTGGATCACGCTGCTTTGCTGGATTCATTTTCTTTTTGGAGTTCCTTCCGCGTGTTGCCTCCTGGACCAGGCCAAGTGCTTCTGCCACCACGTGTTGCTGCTGGATGTAACCCGTGTGCTGTTGGACGTGCAATTCTCCAAGGACCAACTTTCGTGCTGGATGCTGCATGTTTCACTTCTTCAATGACTTGGTGGGCTAACGTGAAGATAGATGGGCTGCACGGTGTCCTTCTTTAATGTCCCAAATTATATTTTCAAAATTTTTCCTGAAATCAATAATGCAAATAATAGCCTCAGATAATTCAAATTAATTAAAATAAGAATTTCTGATGAAATTAAGCACAATTGGCAAAAAATGAAAAATACCGGACATTTAAGCACAATTCCCTGATTAATTCTAGCACACTAAACTAAGTGAAGTGAATAAAATATTGACTCATCAGAGGGTCTAATGGAAGACCATCTAAGACGCACGTTGGACCTCTTACTAGAGCCATGGCAAAGAGGATTCAAGAGGAAGAAGGACCACCTACCATTTTGCTTTTATGGAAGGTAATTTACATTGATTCTTTTTCCCATAATTAAAAGCACATTTTTCCTTGCTTTCTAGGATTAATAAAAAGCAGCTGCCAATATAAAGACTTGGGGGAAAAGCCTGTTGCCCAAGCTATCAAACAAAGGTGTTTTACATGTGTGTTGCTGGCCAAAACCACCAAAATAGAATTTGGCGCTTTCCATTTTCAAACTTGCTGCCCAAGAATTCACATGAGCTGTGTGAGCTGCTGCCCAAACAAAAATTGGCGCCATTCATTTCAGTTTAATTGTCATTTCATTTTGAATTTCATTTCAGATCTGAGGCTCTTATTTCCCTATAAATAAGAGACCTCTTTCACCATGTAAAGGACTTTTGAGCTTAGTAAATTGCTGCTGAAATTAACTTCCAGCCCTATTGCTCTTGAGTCATTTATTCTCTCTACTTTCTCTTCCCTTTCCGCTGCATCCACACTGCTGATTTCAATCCGATGCACCAATACTGTTCTCGGCAAGGTCCAAGTCATTCTAAGCATGGCTAAGCTTCCATCAAGGGAGTGTCATTCTGTTTAGAACTAAAGACGTATTGACGTGTCATTCTCGTCTTGAAGTCCCTCCACCAGACTGCAATGTGGGATAAAATCTTCTTCCTTATCCTCTCATCATTACGGATATCCCAATTTTCCTGTTAAAAACAAAATTAATGTTAAAGCATGATCAACAAAAATAAGTCAATGATGGAAGTAAAACATCTTAAACATACCAAAATATCTTGCCATAGTAGATTTTTGTCAACCTGTGGGACATCATCCCAACAGGTAGCGACAATAGGGACATGTGCTTTTTCCATCACGCCCAAGTAACTTTTGAACGATGCTGCATGTGCCCTAATAGGCACAAATGTTCGGGGATCAAACTCCACCATCACTGGTTTCTCATTAACCCGACGGGATTTGACATCAGGCATCCGAGTCACAGATCTACCCCTCCTCCCGTCGGACCTGATCCAGAGCTCGTCATACCTGTTTACAAAGTGTTAGTACATTATAGTTAGAACAGACAAAATAAATAAATTGTACAAGTAATTAAAACGATGTTAAGACACCTATTTATCCCATATGCCTTCGTCGTGATCACATCGAGTTCCATGTATTTCATCGGGTACATCATCAACCTTATTTTCAATGGTTCTTGATGAGAAGAAGCTTGTCTCAAGTATATCTAGATAGTCTTCATCATCAGTTGTGTGCATGGCTCTGCCTTCCAATACCACTGACCATTTATGATTCACTGGGTTAGTGACATAGAATAGTTATCTTGCTTGACTAGCCATAATAAATGGTTCATCCATGTAACTCATTTTGTTAAGATCCATCAAAGTGAATCCGAGGTCTTCTGTCACCACTTCAGAATTACTATCAACCTATTTACACTTGAAAATTGGAACTCTAAAAGTGACATAATAAATTTCCCAAATTTCTTGTATTATTCCAAAATAACTGATTGATGTTGTAATTGGATTCTTATCCTTGAAACTGGAAAAGTGTACAGCCTCAGCTTGTAAGGTAACTCCGTTATTTTGAACTCTACTTTTATCGTCTTCCTCCTTTGAATAGAACAAATAATTCTTTATGTAATAGCTACCAAAAGTGATCACATCAGTTTTAGGTCCACGAGCTAGTCTCAATAGATTTTCAGAAACATTCGGAGTCGCATAAATCTTTTTCTTAAACCAAGCTAAAAAGGATTTGTTATGTTCAATAAGTGTCCACTTTTCACTCATACATGGATGTGCTGACTTAATTTCATCAATGTGTTGTGAAATCTAAGGAATAACATCCTTTGTGTTGTTTAAAATGTACAAATGAGCTTGATTAACTTCTTTTCCACTAACACTTTCAATCCTTACTCCTCGAACTCCCTTTCCTTCACGTCCATTCTCACGTCTTTTCTTTGGAAGTCCTATTGGGTCACAACTTGGCATATAACTTGATCAGAATTCAATGGCTTCCTCTGCAATGTAGCCCTCTATAACCGAAGCTTCCGGTCTCAATTGATTCTTAACATATCCCTTTAAGATCTTCATGTATCTTTGAACCGGGTACATCCACCTCAAGAAACCCGACCCACATATTCGAATCTCTCTCACTAGATGGACAATTAAATGAACCATGATATCAAAAAATGAGGGTGGGAAATACATTTCCAATTGCCACAATAGTCTGATGGCCTCATTTTGCAAATCATCTAACTGTCGAGGATCAACAACTTTCTTGTAAATGGGATTCAAAAACAAACTCAAACGTGTGAGAATACCTCTAACAGAGGCAGGTAAAACGGCTTGAATAGTTACTGGTAAAAGTTGTTGCGTTAAGACATGACAATCGTGAGACTTTAAACCAGCCAACTTCAAATCTTTCATAAAAACAACGTCGAAGTCCAAACCAGTCGACGTTTTCTCTTAAAATAGCGCGCCTTTTTTATTAATTTTTTCTTATAAATTGCAAAGGTTACATCGAATTTGAAGGGGATTAGACGTAGTATTGGAAGCCAAAAGTTAAAGTTTCTACCTTTTTAATTCTTTTTAGTTTTTTCTTTTAAACACGAGAGCATTAATAGAACGTCGAGTTCTGTTGGAATTCGACGTTTTGTTCTTCCGCCAAAAAGTACCATACTTTCGGATCTTTTTTCTTTTCTGCCCTCCCATAGAACGTCGTAGGCTGCCAGGCTGGGATGTGAAGGGAATTGATGTACTTGGCAGCATTAATTGTGTGCTTAATAGAACGGTGTATTCGATGCGGCTCTTATGATTCTTTTTTCTTTAAAATCACACATGAAATTTTTTCTTTTTACTTCTTCCTTAATCGATTCAAGTTAGCAATCACTACTACAAAATTGACTATAGATAGCGCTGAATAGATAGCGCTTTTTCTAATAAGCGCTATCTATTAATGTGCAGAACAATAGATAGCATTTATTTACACAAGCGCTATATATAACTATGACAATAGATAGCGCGTATTTTAAAAAACGCTATCTATAATTATTTAATATTATTTTTTTAATTAATAAATTGAAATATATCCATAGATAGCGTTTGTTTGAAAAAGCGCTATCTATGATAATTGAATAGATAGCACGTTTTTAACTAAACGCGATGTATTGTGACCCAATAGATAGCACGTTTTAGAGTACGCGTTATCTATAACGACTAAAAGTTTTTCCTCTTCGCGCTACTAGGAGTCTCTTGCAATTTGACGTTCACTTTGAACATCACTGCGTACCGCTGCTCCAAGGTTTCATTCGCACTCCTTCGTTTCATTCGCGTTCCTCCTCCGTTTCATTCATGTTGCTCCTCCGTTTCATCACTGGTTAGGGCTCTTCTCCTCTGTTTCATCAGCGTAGGGCTCCTTCTCCTCCGTTCATCAGTGCGTTAGGGCTCCTTCGGTAGTTCTCCTTCAATTTGCTCCCGTTTTCAACAGTGTGTGGCCTTTGCTCCTTCGTTTTAGGACTTCCGTTTTCAGGTATCACATTCCCTCTCCCTCCTCTTCTCGACTTCGTTTCTCCTTTGCCTTATTTTCATGAAAACACGTTTTTATCAGGTGGTGATCGCGCCATTGGTGTAGAATCTGTGTTGGTGCACTGGGTTTAGGAACCCATTGTCACTCGCTTCTGTGTTAGGGCAAACACTGAGGGAGAACGACACTCCTCTGGTGAGTTTTTAAATTTTGCAATTGTGTTATAGTTATAGTTATTTTATTTTAGCACATAGGTGGCGTGAATATTTGGGTTTGGTGACTCTATTTTGCTTGAGTGAGACTAATTCTTTGTGTAAGTATGGAACAAATTGGATTAGTGTGTGTGAGTGTTAGGAAGAGGGAATGTCAATGTAACAGAGGGGAGAAGGGTAGTTGCAGAGAAAGGTTGAGAGAAAACGGAACAAATCATGTAAGTAAAACAAATAAGGTACCAAAAATTCAAAATAAACAATGAAATGGAATTGAAAGAAAATTTTCAAGCTTACATATAGCTGGAAAAAGCGAATTCCAGGTTCTGTTGAAGCCACCTCTTCAACACTTGAAGTGGCCCACGAGGACAAAGTCTGAAACAACAATATGTTACTCATCAAGAAAGAATATATAGAGCTCAATGGACATGCATTGATAAACAACGAATAATTTTATAAGCATACAATCTTTTGAAATTGATTAGGGTGTTTTTGAGTGAAATGTTTGGCATGAAGTACCAAAGGTATGATGTACAATGGAAAAAATAACAGATTCTCAGAAAATCCACCAATTGAATTGAATCATTCATATCAGAAAGGAATTTTTCTCACTAGTGATTGTAAATTTCTTTATGCAAAGCAATTTGTCCTGAATAGATGGTGATTAATCAAGTGAACAACTCCTGTGAATAAACATATAAGAAAAGTACCATGATTGTTCCAGCTGCAGAGGCAGCTCTTGCTGTGGCATATTCTCCTGCATAAGAAAAAAATCTATATCATCCAACATAAATCCAGCTCTAGTTAGTTCATTTACCTGTACTTGCAAAGGGTTTTAGAATTATTTTGAAGTGGATGAGCTTTCGGAGGTGAGTATTATTTTGAACCAAATCTCATCAACAAAGTGAGGTGGTTCTCAGCCACAAACGCCTTGTGTGTTTCACAGCTCTCTTTCTTTCTCCATTATCATTTCCATCTCTAAATTCGAAAAAGAAAAATAACCCAAAAATACTCAGAAAAACTGTTTATTTGATCCTATCTCATATACCTTTCAACTCATGGAAACAGAAGAATAATATTTTGTCACTTACTATTCTATCTCTCTGTTCTCCACAAACTTAAAAGGCTTAACATGAGCTCAAAGCCATGGTAGAGAGTCTTATTTCCTCCTTATTATATACTATTATTCTCTGAGGATGTGAATTATATTTGGAAAAGTAAAGGTGAGACTTTTCCAATATATGTATAATAAAACATAAAACGGTTGCTGAAAGGTATTTTGGAGTGAGTAAAGTCTATGTTACTTGGAGCAGTATCTGCTACAGAGACAAAAAACCGTCTACCAGAGAATATGTACTAATGTGGATTAGTTATAACGTACACCATTTTCCCTCTATCACCTATACTAGTGAACATGCGAAACTCTTGAAGAATGCATTATGTTGAGGTTATTACTACATTTAACCTTCAATTATAGTACAATTGTTTTCCTTCATTTTTGTGCATCCAATCCAGGAGAAGGATTATCGTCTCAAGAAAATGATAAGGAGAATTTAGTGAGTGTTGTAGATCATGTTCAGTCAAAGGAATTTGAGCATAGATATAGGCAGAGATAGATATAGGCAGAATTTGAGCATAATAATTAGTTGAAGTGATGCAGGGAAATGTCAAGCATAACTCCACATAATTATTAGTTGTGTAGAGGTGATAGATGATTCAAGCTATATAACTCTGGTCATACATGTTTGCTAGTATGTTCTCTACTGGTTTCAATAGGAGAGGATTAGAGATAAATGATAAAATAGTTTTACCGGGCAATTAAAGTAGTGAGTTGTAGGAGGAACAAAGTCTTTAATCTGGCTGTGAACTTTTAATTGTGTGAAGCCAATGGTGTTGATTCTCGAAGTTGTCATGTGTTAGTAATAGAAAATGTTGTTCCTGAAATTAACAGTGTAAAAGTGTCACCATTATGCTTCAAAATCAGTCATTGTACATCAACCGTAGCCTTCCACTGCTGTGCTCCTCTTCACGTTCCAGCCGTCCACTTCCACTGTCCATTGTCCAGCTCTCTGCATTCTCACCGGCTGCTCCTCACGGGCTGCTCTCCCCTCTGGAATGTCCCCCTCTATTCTACTGTATACTACACTCCACTACTGCTACTGGAATCTAAATTACTCACACTTAACACTACACGGCCTTCTCCTTATATTCTTGGAAGTGCACACTTTCATTTGTTCCAGCCAGCTTCCCCATGTTTTTGGTCTCCCATTATCATCTTTTAATTCATTTCTTCCATCAATTGCTGCTCCTGGATGCCAAATAAAATAAGGTGGGGCCCTCCATTTCTCACACACTTATGCATGCTACTGCTTTGACCGAGAACACCATTTCTTGGATGCGTGGTGTTGTGTGCCACTGTGACAAAGCTTTCTCGCTTCCCCTGGATGCGTGGTGTTGTGTTCCAACACGTCCCAGCTCTTTGCAGACCGGACGCTGCTGCACCTTAGCTAGTCGTGAGCTCCTCTTTCTTTACATGGAGCAGGCCGTGGATGTGCTGGACCAGGCCGTGGAGTGTGCTTGTGTTGTGTGCAGCTGTGTGCTCCCTGTTGGCAGCGTTGGACGTGGCTGGTGCAACTGTCTTCCTTTCTCTCCACCAAGAAACTAAGCATTTTGCTGCTGGAAAAATAAAAGAAATGTGTCCCCCCTTTCCGTGATAGAGAGCCCTTCTAAGAAAGAAAAATTCCAAAACCTCCATGCAGTAAGCGTGTAGCTTTTCTCCAACGTGTTCCTTTGCTCAAGGTGGCTTTTGCTGGACGTTGTGTCTCCTGCATGCTGTTGCCTGCACTCCTTTCATCTCCCACCATGCATCTTCAATTTATTTAATATTCATTGCCCATGGGCTGCCAAGCCATTGTAAAAGAAACCGTGAGTGGGGCCCACCTTTTTGTATTGTCTCCCACTTCTTAAAAGAAAGAAGATTCCCTTTTAATTGGATGGCTAGGCCGTGTGGTGTGATTTCTATTTAGTCCTCATTTCTATAATTATAGAACCTACAATATAATTACAGAACTTACAATATAAATTAGAGGAATGCAAGGAACTAAATCTTTTCAACACACCCTTTTCTACTGGTTAAAATTAAGTAACTATAGAAGTTGTGAAACTAGCATTTCTATAAGCTAAAACTTCATATAATTATTATTAATAAAATAATATTATTAAATTTACACTAAAATTCATTAAATATTTTAAAAGCAATAAATTTTATTAAATTATAATTATGAATCGATAATTATTTTGTAAATTAATAAAAGTATATATATATATATATATATATATATATATAATATGGATAAATAAATAAATAACTATTTTTAAAGTTGTTTAAAAAGTTAATATAATAATTATTAAAATAAAATAATATTATTAAATTCATACTAAAGTTTATTATATATTTTAAAAGAACTAATATAGCTACTTTTTAATTAATCTTACTACTACTTCTAGGTAGACAAATACACCTTACCACACAATATTGACCTTACTGCTTCTATTTAATTAACCATCTTACTACACATTCCTTTTTGGCCTTCTAGGTAGACAAATACTATCATTTTATTTCTTTTCTTAAGTGACCTTGTTTTCTTTATTCGGGCTCTGATAGAGTATACACTCAACATCATTGTTATTCTTTTTGTAAATTGCAGTTGTGAACTTTTCTTACACATACGGTGTGTTTAAAGTTGAGGTAGGATGAATATTATTTTATAGTTTGTTATTGCAAATAGTGTTAACTTTTATATATTGCTAATACTATATTGACTAATTTTGATAGATTAATAAAATATGGACCGAAAATGGATGTTTGCTAGTCGATTATCAAAAGAATACGAGGATGGGGTGAAAGGGTTTCGTAGATTTGCAGTTGAGCATGCAAAAAACCCTAGTAGAATCATTTGTCCTTGCTTGCAGTGTTGTCATTTAAAGGTAGTGAATGCAGATGAGTTAGAAGAGCATTTAATATGCAATGGAATTGATAAAAGTTATACATGTTGGACCAAACATGGTGAAAATAGAAAAAGTCATATGAATAATGATTTTCATCATAATACAAGTTATACACCGAAAGAAACTGACACAACATATGAGTTAGATGATGTTGAGGAGATTGTAAATGTAATCGAAGAGGATATGCAAGATTCTCCTCAGATGTTTGATAGGTTGACAACGGATGCAAAGACACCATTGTATAATGGTTGTACTAGTTTCACAAGACTATCAGCAGTCTTGAAATTATTCAATTTGAAAGCACGAAATGGATGGTCTGATACTAGCTTTACTGAATTACTATCACTTATAAAAGATATGCTGCCACAAGATAATGTGCTTCCTAGTCGAATGTATGACGCTAGAAAAATATTAAGCTCTATTGGGATGAGCTACGAGAAGATTCATGTTTGTCCAAATGATTGCATTCTTTTTCGAAATGAATATGCCCCATTGGATAAATGTCCTAAATGTATGACATCACGGTATAAGAAAAATTTAGTGCCGAGCAAAGTGGTATGGTATTTTCCTATAATACCAAGATTTAGGCGCATGTATCATAATGAACAAGATGCAAAGAACTTAAGATGGCATGCAGATGAAAGAATACGTGATGGAAAGCTTCGACACCCTGCAGATTCTCCTCAATGGGCAAAAGTTGACCATGATTACCCTAATTTTGGGAAAGAACCACGAAACCTACGTCTTGCTTTATCTACTGATGGAATAAATCCGCATGGTATGCAAAGCAACTCGCATAGCACGTGGCCTGTGGTTATGATTATATATAACCTACCTCCATGGCTATGCATGAAAAGGAAGTTCATGATGTTGTCCATGTTAATTCCAGGTCCAAAACAACCAGGGAATGACATAGACATATACTTGGCACCTCTTATTGAAGACTTGAAGGATATGTGGAACGAAGGTGTAGAGGTGTATGATGGGTATACAGAAGAAAGTTTCCTGCTAAGGGCAATGTTGTTTGGCACAATTAATGATTTTCCGGCATATGGTAATCTATCTGGATATAGTATCAAAGGGAAGTGTGCATGGCCTATATGTGAAGATAATACATATTGGGTGCGATTGGAACATGGTAAGAAAAATGTATTTCTCGGGCATCGCAGATTCTTACCTTCAAAGCACCGTTATCGAGGATGGAGAAAAGCATTTAATGGGACGACAGAAGAACGTAGAGCTCCAAAATTGTTGTATGGTGATAAAGTTTTTGAAAAAGTAAAGGATATAAACAACAAATTTGGTAAGCCTTTTGCAAGAGATCTAGTCACAAGTGGGTGGAAGAAAAAGTCTATATTTTTTGATTTGCCATATTGGAAGTCCTCGTACGTTAGACATTTCCTTGATGTGATGCATATCGAAAAAAATGTATTTGATAGTGTCATAGGTACGTTGTTGAACGTTCCTGGAAAGTCTAAGGATGGCATCAAAGCAAGGTTGGACTTAGTTCAAATGGGAATTCGAAAAGAATTGGCACCAATAAAGAAAGGTAAACGTCAATATCTACCTCCAGCAGCTTATACTCTATCTAGAAAGGAAAAAATTGTGTTTTGTAAGTTTCTACAAGGAGTTAAAGTACCACAAGGGTATTCATCAAACATTAGGAACTTAGTATCTATGAAAGATCTAAAGCTAATAGGGTTAAAGTCTCATGACTGTCATGTTATGATGGAGCATTTATTACCGATAGGCATACGTTCCATTTTGCCTAAAAAGGTAAGATGGACCATAACTAAACTATGTTATTTCTTTAGAGCCATATGTAGCAAAGTGATTGACACTGGAAAATTGCAAGCACTAGAAAGAGAAATTATTGTAACTTTGTGTGAGCTTGAAATGTATTTTCCACCTTCTTTCTTTGACATAATGGTTCATGTCACCATTCACTTAGTTAAGGAGACACAATATTGTGGACCGGCTTATATGAGATGGATGTATCCAATGGAGCGGTATATGAAGATATTAAAGGGTTATGTGAAAAATAGAAGTCGACCAGAAGGATGTATAGTGGAACGATATATACTTGAAGAAGCTATTGAATTTTGTACTGATTACCTCTCTAATGTTGAATCAATAGGACTTCCAAATTTTCGACACTTAGCGAGAACCACAGGAGAAGGGATTTCTGGAAATACCATAGTGACCATAAGTAGGAAAGATTGGGAGCAAGCTCAATTGTATATCCTACACAATGACGATGAAGTTGAGCCATATGTTGAGAGACACAAAGACATGATTACAAAATTAAATCCAACTAGGACTGACCAGTGGATATGTAGAGAACACAATGCAACTTTTATACAAGGGCTAAAAAGTCACATTTTTTCAGAGCTAAATGTGAAATCCTCTTTAATTTCTGACAGATTGAGATGGTTAGCCAATGGTCCAAATTTTCAAGTCTTCTCTTACACTGGTTATATGGTTAATGGGTGCACATTTTACACTAAAGACCGAGATGATCAAAGTACTATGCAAAATAGTGGTGTAACTTTGGTGGCTGAATCTATGCACATCTCATGTGCTAAAGATAGAAGTCCTGTATATGCAAATATGTCGTATTTTGGGGTAATTAAACATATATGGGAGTTGGATTACACCACATTCCGGGTACATATATTTGGTTGCAAGTGGGTTGATAATAATAATGGAGTTCGACAAGATGAAACAGGATTTATGCAAGTGAATTTTAATAAAGTGGGGTACAAAGATGAGCCATTTATTTTAGCATCACAAGCTCAACAAATATTTTATGTTACTGATCCGGTTGATGTCAATTGGTCAATTGTGTTGTTGACCAATAAAATAAACGATCCTTCCAATGATGATATAGAAGATGAATATACAAATATTGAAGATGATCCTTTGTATCAAATATCATATGATGACGATCCAATAACAGATGATATCTTGTATAGGAGAGAGGATCATAACGAAGGAATTTGGATAAATCCATCATTTTATGTCCACAAGAAACCTAAGTCTTTAAACTTCATATCAAAGAAGAAAAGGTTGGATTTATAAATTTTTATTCTTATGTTTATCCCTTTTTACTGGTGTTATCCCTTTTTTATCTGAATCACTTTTATTACAGGTAAATGACAACTCCTACTGAAGATGATATTCCTTCTCCCAACCAAGCTAAAGGGAAGAAAGGTATAGTGATTATGAAGAAGATCGTTCAAGCTAGAAGTGAGGGAAAAAAATTAGAGGTAATGGACATCGTATATTTTTTGGTATATGAGATATGTTACTTTCCTAATTATTGTTCAATATGTACTTATTCATAATATTAGGTTTCATGGAATGCAAAAGGTCAACCCATTGAACCTGGTGGCACAAAGTTCATCAGTTATCTTGGATCCATTGTTCGAGCCAATGTGCCTATAACTTATGATGATTGGAAAGATTCAAGTTTGGATGCCTATAAAGAGATCATTTGGAATAATATACAAGTAATGTTTACTACTTATTTTAAATATTTGTGTTATGATCCAAACTGTTTTTTTCTAAGTATTTTTTTGGACAGCTAACTTTCAATGTAGATACATGTCGCAAGACATTTGTATTAAGGAAGGCAGGGTTGTTGCTTAGGAGTTTTAGGACTTCCTTGGCCCATAAATATCTAAAGGATGACAATGGAGATTATTTAGAGAATCCTCCTAATCAACCTCCTGAGAAGTATGCATCCATTATTAGTGAGGACATTTGGAGACAATTTATTGCAAAACGTATGGAAAAAACTTTCAAGGTAATGTATACTATCTATATATAATATATTTATTCCTTAATTCTTGAGCATATGATTTGTTTACTATCTTTCTTTTTAGGAAAAAAGCATACAAAATAAGAAAAGAGCATCAAGCTCCAAGTACCCTTATAGGGGCTCTCGTAAGGGGTATGCCCGCATAGAACAAGATATGGTAAGTTAGTTTATCATTTCATATATGGGGAGTATTTTGTTTGATTGATTAAATTGATTCAATGATGGTACACGGCGTAAACTTTTCTGTTTTCGAGTCAACTATATTTTCTGATTGAGAATATAATGATGAATTGGTTCTGTTAGTAACCTAAGTGGAAATGGGTATAATAAGATTATGGAAAATTGTATGAATGATGGATATATGATTATATGGGTATGTAATTGACTAATATGCGTTATATGTTTAAGCCCCTTGCACATGTTTTAGAAGTTGACGCAGAAAATGGAAATATGGTTATGATGTTGTTTTTTTATAAATTGGTAATAATATTTTAGTGCATACAAGTTCTGGAAAAATGACGCATGGTGTGGAGAGTGGAATTTGGAAAATGGTGCATGCAGTGTCAATTTTTATGCTTAAAGTAATTATTGGTGTTTTATAAGTGTTTGAATGGTAGAAATATAATTGGGTGTATTAATTGGTTAAGTCTGCAGGGCATAAAGTTTATTATTGTATGTTGGCCATGATTGGTACACTAGGTTATAATATATTATATTTCATATATTATATATTATGCAGCATGCTAAAATCATTTTTTTATTCGTTTGGGATTTGAATATAAAATATTATAAAGTAATATATGTTAGAAAGTTGCTATACACTTTTATATTTAGAATACTGAGTATACTATATATGTGTTATGTTTGTTATGACTAGAACTTATTATTGGCTTTATTTTATATTGTAGAGGTCGTGTAACTATAGTGCAGAGTGGTTAATTATATTTATTGGGTTGGTGGTTGTGTTAGAATGTCAAAGCGTGATTAGGAGTAGGTCGGGGTTATGGTCTATTACACTTGGCAATAATTTGATTAATTGGAATTCAATTATGATGATATCCATGAGAAAGGTTGGAGATAATTGAATATGTATAAATTATAAGACTATGGTAGTCTTTTTACTGTGGAAACTTTATGTTCATTCTCTTTCCAATCTATACATGGAATGCTTTTAATGCTCTTGAAAAATGAATTAAATGAATATGGGATCAAATGTTGATTCTCTTGCAATTTTCTAACTAATTTGATCTTTTCTACAATAATTAGATAAAGGAATTGGGATCAAATATTGATAACATTCCCCGTCAAGAATTGTGGAAGCATGGTCGTGTGAACAAAAGCGGGGCAATTGAAAATGAAGAAACTCAACAAGTTTGGGACAAATGTGTAAGTAATATGTTTTCATATTATATTTGTGTGTGGAATGACAATAAATGTGATATGTTTGGTTCTTGTTTAGGTTCAATTGTCACAAACTAATTCAGAAGAGATGAATAATGATCACTTTGACATTTTGAGTCAAGCTTTATGTCTCCCAGAGTATCCAGGTCGTGTTAGGGGAATGGGATTTGGAGTCGGTCATAGAGATTATTTCCCGTCTAAAAAGCGTCATACGCAGCATGAGCATGATAAATTAACTGCTCAATTGAAAGACATGTCGGAAAGAATTGCACGAATGGAAAATGAGATGCTTCGAAAAAATGACACACCAAATACTACTGAAGAAACTAATATTAATAGTGGCCAAGGGAGTTGCACGTTGTCATCAAATAGTTTTCCCGAGGTAACTAACTTATCTACATTACTTTCATATATATTTTAATTTTCTTACTTTAAACTTTCATAGGAATCACATTGAAGATTGTCTTATAATTATGTATTATAATGTAGGGGGTCTCAAGTTGTAAATTGTTTACATTATCACCATCACTTTGCTTGGTTGCCCATGGAAAATTGCATAATTTTAAAAGTGATACACTACATGGTAGACCTCTACCTAAGGGACATGTTAAAGTTAGTATAGATATTGCTTTGGAGCCAAATGTATCATTGCCTATACCAATTGATGATGATGACATGATGACAATAGGACAAGCAATAGGTACATTTGTGGCATGGCCAATGAATTTCATACAGATTAGTGATGAGGTATGTTTATACAATTGTATTCATTCATATTTATGAACATATTTCACCTATTGCCTAACTTGTTTAATTGATGATGTTTTAGGATTCTACTCAACCTAAAAAGAAAAACATGAATAATACAAATGAATGTATCGCACCTAAAAAGAAATGTCAAGGGAAAATGCCCTTTCAACATACTCCTCGTAAACTGTTTCATCCCAATATTTCTGAATGGTGCAATTGTCTCTCTTCATACATGAAACTAAAGCCATCAGAGTCACTTCCTCCAATACAAATGGACAAAAACATATTTGGACTAGATAATCATAAAGAAATTGTTAATGCAGAAATTATTGGAGAAGTTACTAACTATGCATGGCTAGGTGCAACTACAATTTCTATATATATCGGGTAAAACATATACTACAGTTTATCATTAACTTCATTATTAGATTGACACCTTATCATATTGCTAATACATTCTTATATTTTTCTTTTATAAGGTACCTATATCAAAACTTTGTTAAGCCAAATGATAAGGCGCTCTTTTTTTTATCACCCCAAATCACAACACATGAGCTACCAATGAAAGACAGAATGCAAAAAATAGTTACTCTTTTTCTTGATAATGGGGTGATTGATAAGTTTGTTCTTGCACCTATTAATACCGGGTAATACTTTACTTTACAACTTTATTAACAATGTATTATTTTCAAAGTTAGATGTACAAATTCTAATTTTGTTGATTCATTTCAAATTGTAGCCAACATTGGGTTTTGCTAGGAATCAATCTTAAACTGGAGATAATTCATTATCTTGACCCAGTAGCGGTAGACATTAATATGAGGCAAGATTTGAAGAAATTGTTTGACATGTAAGAATATATGTGTTGTATACTTTTACTTGACATATTCGTATACTTTTAGTTGTATTGTTGTTACTTATACATGCTTTAATTTTATTTATTCACTAGGGTTATACAAACCTATCGAGCTCAAACAGGAAACATGGTTTCAAAATCTAAGTCAAACAATATCAAGTGGACAACAATTAAGGTACATTACTCTAGTATGTTTTGTGTAGTATAGTCTTGATTGTGATAATTAAATTGTTGAATGACCTCATGTGACCTTTTAATTCACATTATGGCTGCTTGTATTGTACTGGTTAGGTGAATAACTTGTATTCTTGAATTATTGAAGACTTATTTCCTTGTTGCATAGTAATGGTTAGTTAAATAACATGTATTATTGTGAAACTGGTTGGAGGAGTATATGGTTGTTATGAAAGCATAACCTTTTATTAATAGTTTAAACTTGTATATGGTATATAGTTATTTGTTATTTGCACTGAACATGTTTGGAGTATACTACAGTTTTGAATCCTTTTATGTTCAAATTATAAAAATGCTTTTTAATTTTGAAATTCTAGTGCCCAAGACAACCCAACGGCAATGATTGTGGGTATTACGTGTGCCAATATATGAAGGAAATTATTACATATTGTGAAGGAGGAACAATTCCAACTGATGTAAGTTATCTTTATCGTCATAATTAATTTGTAGTAATATTTAATTAACTAATTCTATATTATTTTCTCTTTCTTGCAGTATTTTTCTAGTTGCAGATGTCAACAATATCATGAAAGTCAAATCATTGAAGTTAGAGAAAATTGGTGTATACATGTAATTAGTACATGCTTATAGGTTATGTTAAGGTGATGTGTGATAGGATATATATGTTATGACATGTAATAGACGACTTAACGATTAACTTTTGAAATATTAGTGTACCAATAATTTGTATTCATATTAATGAACATTCTTTTTGAGACATTTGTCATATTTTTCTCACTATTTTATATTTTTTTTGTATATAATACTATAATAGAACTAATATTTTATATTTTATTCTAAAATTTATTATTTTTTTGAAAAAAAATTTGAACCAATAGATAGCGCTTCTTTAAAGAAGTGCTATCTATTCTCAGCAACAATAGATAGCGCTTCTTTAAAGAAGCACTATCTATTGGCAGCCACCAATAGATAGCGCTTCTTTAAAGAAGCACTATCTATTGACAGCCACCAATAGATAGCGCTTCTTTAACCAAGCGCTATCTATTGGTGACTAATAATAGATAGCGCTTCTTTAAACAAGCGCTATCTATTGTTGCTGAGAATAGATAGCGCTTTTTCTAGAAGCGCTATCTATTAATAGATAGCGCACGCATAGATAGCGCTTAAAAAGCGCTATCTATGATAAAAATAAGCGCTATCTATGTACTTTTTTGTAGTAGTGAATGTATTGAAATTTGCACTTTTAAACCAGTGATAAGTTTGTGATCAATATCAGAACTGCATAATCTTCTCTTCTTAACTAGATTGAGGGTTAGTCTACATACAATACAATCAACATTCACAATTCACATATTGTTTACTAACATAAATTTTCACTTCATTTCAAAATAAAACTGAAGCAGTACATAAAACCAGAGGTGACTTAATGCCATGATTACAAAATATAAAAAATAAAATCCACATAGAAAAGTAGTCCTTATTCTTATGTAGAAGATTCCATTCAATCTTCATCAATTGACTCATCATCAGAATCTTCAGTTTCAAAGCTAATGCCATTCTTGTTTCCCTTCTTCTCCCATCTGAAAAGAATATCTTCAACTCTCTCATCCCTTTCAGACTTCTTCCTAAATTGATCAATAACATATTTCTCAAAATCAATTTGTGGAATGAAGGCAATATGATCTGTAGCAGGAGTAGGTGTACTTCCAACAGTTAGCTCATCTCTGAAGAACCATCCATTCACAGTCCTTTCCAGCCCAATAGAAAACAAACTTAGTATACCAATTTGTGTGCATATTTATCTCCTGCAATGAGCATGTGGTATTTTAGTACCGCAACCCAGTTGGTTAGGATTCTAGTCTTGATAGCATTCAACAGAAATACATCTTCTGTTGACATTCTGTCCTCGACAAATCTTCCAGGCAGCAGTAGCCAAGTCAGGACATAAGCAATCAGTTTCTCCTCCTTGTTTAAGCCATCATGTAGGTACTGCTTATCCACCGTGTACCTTTGTGGATATCTTAAGCAGTTTATATATATAGCTCTCTTTATTGGCCATCTGTTTGACTCAGAATCACGGATATGAGAATCCAAACCTTCAGCATTGAGTCCAGCAATATCTAACCAAACATTAGCGTCAATAGTAATGTTAACACCTTTGACCCTTGAGTGAATGACCCCATTTTACAACCCTCAGGTTTATGTAGAAAACCTCTAACAAATCTGGATAGCAATCTCCTTTCATCTGGACAAAATAAGTAAGCCCTTGATATGCAATCCATTCTTGAAAAAAGAACCCTTCTTTCTTGAACAATTGCAGGTCCAGATACTTGTGAGGAACTACATATTTTATAACTCTCCAGAATAAAAACTTTCCTCGGATCTCTTCATCACTTATCCATCCAGATGGGTTTGCGTTTCTTGTAACCCGGACAACCTTCTCTTTTCTTCTAGATGATTATGATGAAGAATCCATGTATGGATAGAATTCTTGGAACCTCTTTCACAATCTAGTAGTTTTTAACTTCTCAACTTCGAAGCTTAAAATATACAACAGTTACTTCGATTTTTACTAGGCTTTGACGTACTAATTGTCAGCCAGAAGACAAAGAGTTTGACTAAAGACAAAGGATACATCGTATTTTGCGGATATACGATGTTTTTTTCTTCATCCTCGCGCCTCTTTTTTCCTTTTTAAAACCTCTCATAACCTCCCAGTACCATTATATTTTAATATAAGATTTACATTTTAAGATAACCTCCCATTAGAAATGCAACGTTACGGATATTCGAGGTTTTCTTCTTCAGCCTCCCGTCCTTTTCTATGCTTTTTTCCTTTATAAACCTCCCATAACCCACCATTACCTTTATATTTTAAGATAAGATTTACAATTTTTTTTATTTTTATATTATATAAATTTGTTTAAGTTTATCTTGTAATATTTACATATTATAAAATATAAGAACGATTTGTCGGTGAAATTTAAAGAGAATAAAATTTTGTTTCTTTAAAATATTAATTTTATTTCATATGGAAAATAATTATAATAATATTTTATGAGAATTGAATTTAGTTATAGATCACAATAATTAAAATCGTAATAAATATTATTATATTATTTAAAGTAATTTGAAATGAATGTTTTAGGCTAAATATAAGTATGATTATACTAAAAGAATTTGATTGATTTTTAAATTATAATACCTTAAGTTTGAGGGAAAGAAAAGTTGACTGATAAACTAAAGGTGTTAAGACAGAATATTTTGGACAAAAATGAAGATAGGTCAGTTAGAAAAAAATGTTGTTAAAAAAATGTTGTCAAAGTATAATTATCCAAAAATATTTAGACAAAGATGCATCATACTAGGTCAAATATCGAGAAGAGACCGTGTGTATGGGGAATAGTCAGACAAATCTAGACCAAAAATTAAGCAGAATGGGTTGGGTCAAAAATTAAGGCAGAGTAAGTTTGACGGTGGAGACTGGTTGACCCAAAATGAATGTTCAGAGAATAAGACTAAAGGTTCCTTAAACATTTAGGGTTTCTTAGGGACTTGGCAATGTTGAGAGAGGATTCTTTTGGTTCTTGGTTCTCTGATTCTTGTCAAAGATTAACATCTTTGTGGTAAATATTTAATTTAGGGTTTCTTAGGTGCCTTAAACATTTATACCTATACTGTGGCATTTCCATATTTGTCTTATGAACCATAAGTAAAATTTAAAAAATTCGAGACAGACGTGCAAGGTCATCAAAGAGATTTGTCAGAATTCTAGGAACAACAAAAATTTTCTTAGAAACGAACGATAGGTTAACAAAAATAAATTGTATTTTTCTTATCAAAGATTAACATCTTTGTGGCGAATCTTTCTTTTAGGGTTTCTTAGGTGCTTTGAACATTTATACCTATATATAGGGACACCAAATACATATGTAGACATTTTGGAAGTCATAAATTTGCATTTGCAATGTTGAGAGAGGATTCTTTTGGTTCTTGGTTCTCTGATTCTTATCAAAGATTAACATCTTTATGTCAAATATTTCTTTTAGGGTTGCTTAATTAGGTGCCTTAAACATTTATACCTATACTGTGGCATTTCCATCTTTGTCTTATGAACCATAAGTAAAATTTAAAAAAGTCGAGACGGACGAGCAAGGTCATGAAAGAGATTTGTTAGAATTCTAGGAACAACAAATTTTTTTTACGAACCAACTATATGTTAACAACTTTTTTGACAATATACTATGTCACTATTTTATTGGTCTGTACATTTGAAATGGAGTGATCACGACTACCACATAAGCATTTATAAAAAACTCGAATTTATAAAGTCGACGACGATCAAAGATCAAACGAACTCTCAGAAGAACTTTTATTGGCCATATTGAGATAAATTATTTTGAATAATTTAATAATTATAATTAGTTATTAGTATAAATGATTATGATATAAAAAAATACTATGAATAACATTATTAGGAAAACACTATGAATAACATTATTTGCATTTCTTACTTTATAACGCTTTGAATCGATTATTTATTACTTAGAATTGATTATATTAACTTAGCAAAATTGAGAGTGGAATTATATGAATGTAGAGGGGCACATCAAACTTTTTAACTTCAAGCCATCCAAATCTCACCTTCTTCGCGGGTGATTCAAAAGTAGACAATTTCTGGGGGGTGGGACGTCAATTTGTTCTTATATGAATCAAACTCAAATTAGTTTTTTTTTCTGAATGATGTTTGAACGTCGAAATCGGAGGGGCTTCTTGTTTCCATATAGAACATATTAGGATTCATGTTTTTTTTATCTCCTTGGCATTTTCCTTTCCTTAGATTTCAAAACATGTTTGTTCTTTAAATTGCAATTTGCTCGCTTGAATGTCAAAGTGCCTCATACATGTCTCAGTTCATATGAAGGTGGCCTTTGATATTCAAGTGAAAAAAAAGTTTTTACAGTTCAGAAATGATTAAGTTATCTTACTGAAAGGAAAGTGCTTGGGAAAAAGAAATGTGGTTCACAATATGTTTAATGCTGAAACAATTTTATGATCTAAAATAATTATATAAAGAAGATGTTCAACTTCAACATTCAACTATGTATGAATCGTTTTTTAAATTGTCTTCGAGTTGTCTTCTACCATTAGATTTCAGAGTTATTTGATTTCTTATGGTGGAAACAACTCCAAGACAAATTAAATTTATAATGTTGACGTCGAATGTTGAGTGCATTCGATGCGAAAGACTGCTCAATGACATGTCTACGTTTAGTCAGCAAGGAGTTCATAAGAATCCAAAGAGATTTTTTACTTTTTCAGTGAATGATGTTTGAACGTCGAATTCGGTGGGGCTTCGACATTCAAAAAGTTAATGTCAAATATTTGTGCTCGAGGACATCCTATATCATTATTCATCATAGAAATATCTACGTTTAGTCAGCAAGGAGTTCTTAAGAATCCAAAGAGATTTTTTACTTTTTTATTGAATGATGTTTGAACGTCGAATTGTGCAGAGCATCGACGTTCAGGATATTAATCATGTGTACTTCTTTTAAAATGATTTAATTTTGCTATGCGGATCATCTAATTTTTAGTATTTTTTTCTTTTTAATTTTTTATCATTCAATGGCACGTCCGACTCTGTGGAGTAGTGGGACATTAATGGTGTGCATTTTCCAACGATATTTTTAACGTCTTTTGTTGGGGTTTGGACATCAATTAGTTCTTATGGTGGAAACAATTGCAATACAAATTAAATTTATACGATTGACGTCGAGTGTTGACTGCAATCGATGCAAAAGTTAGGAGATTGTGTCAAATATTTGTGATCAATGACGTCCTATATCATTATTTATCATAGAAATGTCTTCGTTTAGTCAACAAGGAGATAATATCAGAATCCAAAGAGATTTTTTACTTTTTCAGTGAATGAAGTTTGAACGTCGAATTTGGCGGGGCTTCGACGTTCATACAATGTGGCATTTTCTAATCATAATTACACGATGTACTGTTTTTATAATGATTTAATTTTCGTCAACGGATCATCTAATTTTTAATATTTTTTTCTTTTTAATTTTTAATCATTCAATAGCACGTCCGACTCTGTGGAGTAGTGGGACAATGTTTCCAACGATGTTTTTCACGTCTTTTGTTGGGGGCTGGACGTCAATTAGTTCTTAATTGAATCAAAAGAGATGTATTACTTTCCACTGCATGATGTTTGAACGTCGTCATTTCATCTATAAATATATCTTAAATTTCGTGTAATCCCTGCATCCTGTTTTAATTCGGATGGTATTGACGTTTTAATCTTCATCCAAAAGCCAAAATTAGCTCCATTTTTTATTACTTTTTCTTTTTCCTTTTAAACTCTCACTTTAACGTCCAAGCTTTGTAAATCTTCGACGTTTTTTCTTCAAAAGCACCAGAGATTTTTTTACTTTTTCACTGAATTTATTTACAACAATGCCACCGATTATTGTTTACGTTGCCTGTTATTTTATTTGACGTTGAACGCGTGACGTTGCGGACCCTTATATACACTGAATTTGAAAATCTTATGTACACTGAGTTGTTTCTATATTGGTAAACCCTAATACTGAGGAAAATTATCTGGTATCCAAATTCAAATGGCTTCTTCATCACATCCTTCAACAGACAGAGGAAAGGTTGTTGTAGCTGCAAGAAATACTAATATCTCCGGGTGGATCAGTGATGAGGAGACTCGTCTAGAGTTTTTGAGGTGGACGAAGTTTAAACATATTGTTCCTCACAAATATCTGAACCTCGACTTATTTGAAAAGGAGGGATTTCACTTCTAGGAACGGATTGAAACTCAAGGTCTCTCTACACTTGTCCAGATGAAGGGTGATTGATACCCTAACTTAGTAAGGGTCTTCTACAACAATATGAGAAACATAGATGGTGTCCTTCATTCTCGAGTAAAAGGAGTAAATGTTCACATTGACAATGATGTCTGGTTTCAACTTACTGGATTAAAAGTCGAAGGGTTATTCTCTCACTTATGGTACTTAGAAACAAATAGATGGCTGAAGAAAAAGGACGTGTACAGTAACTGGTTAAGGTTTCCTGGGAGACACACAATTGAAAGATTATATGTGCATGAGGGACTGAATAAAGAAGAAAAGATAACAACACACATTCTTGCTTGGGTGATTTTACCTGCTAGACTTGTACAAGTACAAGACAGAATGACAACTGAAGATGTTTTTCTGCTGTATGCCACCAAGAATGATGTTCCTACCAATTGGGTGGAATTAATAAAAGATCATATGGTTGATGCAGGAACCAAAGATGCACGACATGTACCATATGTTGTGTTTATCAGCAAAATCCTGACCCTTTAAGGTGTGGATGTTAGTGGTGAAAAGAAATGCTCTTGTAACTGCTCAAATGTGATAAATCGAAACACCTTGACTTCCATTGGCCTTGTGAAGACGACAAAGGGATGATGCTTCAAGGATGAAAAGAATATGGTTCAAAGTTCTGGAAGCACAACTGCACTAAATGAAGACCGCACCAACTTCGTCCCTGAAACCAATTTTGAAAGATTTGTTGTTGAAAAACTCAGGACTCTCAAATACAAGATAGACGCTCTGCATAAGAAAAAGAATAAAAATGATTCTCCAACTGAAGATTCAAGTTAAGAGTCTAGTTAGGAGGATTCAATGGAAATATTATGAATTAGAATAGAGGCGTAGAATTTTAGTATGGAGTCGGTTTTGTGTTTCTGTTCTGTGTCTGTTTTGCTTCTAATATGATTGTAATCACTATGAATATGAATGAAATTGTATTACTTGAAACAAAATCCAAATTGTTAACTTATTTCTTATGTTTTCTATAGCTCTTCCCTGCGTCACCCTAACTTTTTGTGATGACCTAGGAAGAGCTATGAGGAAACATAAAAAATATGATATCAGAGTGACAAGTTACGACTAAATTTTATAAGTGGAGGACTAGATCAAGGATCCGCAAGTGTATTTATAGAAATAGACTTTATCTTTGATGTCGACTTTTACAATATGCGACATAACATTCATTTTTTCCTATTTTTAACTTTTAAAACGTCGACGTTTTTAAGAATTCGACGTAATAAAACTTCAAGGATTTAAAACAAAATAACATTAAACAAAGGAAAAATATGAAAATATAACCACGAAAAGCATATATTAAAATTTCAAACAGAGTTCAAAGAGAGTTCAAACATACAAAAATATACTAAAATATATTAAAATATTACACTAATTTCAGAAAAATAAACTAAAATTGACTCTTGTTCCAAATATGAGTCAGATGTCTCCATAGACTCATCTTCTGTTGTGTCGTCTTCATCATCAGATTCACTTGCTGAGGGAGTTCTCAGAGAACTGTCTTCATTTGATTTCTTGTGAATCATGATCAGAGATTTTTCAACTTTTGAAATTCTTCTTGAAGGAGTTTCGTTACAATCCTTGAACACCCAGCCATCTTTTGTTTTCTTTAGACCATTATGTCTCAATGCCGCTTTTCCTATTTCATTTGATTCGGTGCACCAAATTGTTTTCACCAATAAGATCAACTTGATGATGCTTCAACACACAGCTAATAAAAACACCATATGGCAGAATATGTCCATGACTACTTGCAATTTCAATCATGTGCTGACTCATGACAGTAACCAAGTTGGTTGGTATCCGGGTTTCTATGGCATGAACCAAAAATAAATCTACAATAGTTAGATGATCAAGTAAACATCTTCCAGGCAATATTACCCAAGTAAGTTCAAAAGTACACATTTTTTCTTCCATTTTCAAACCATCAAGTAGATACGACTTGTATACCTTTAGCCTTGTTGGACTTCTCAGATATTCCTTATAAATTTTCTTCTTGTTGGTCCATTGGTTGAGTTCAGAATTTCTTTCATGAGACATGAAGCCTTATGCTTTGAGACCAGTAAAAGATAGCCATATTTGGTCATCAATTTTAATATCGATACCTTTCACCCGAGAGCATATAACACCATCGACAACCTTCAGTTTGTGGTAGAAGACCTGTACCAGGTCAGGATAGCAATCCCCGGTCATTTCTACAAATTTTAGAAGACCAACATCTACAAGCCATTCTTGAAAGATAAACCCTTCCTTCTGAATAATTCCACATCCAAGAACTTGTGGGGGACCACCTGGAAGAGTTTTCTATAACATCCAAATTTGTATCGTTCTTTGTCATCACTGATCCACCTATTTGGACTAGCATTTCTTACAAGGTGTCCAGCCTTCTTTCTACACCGTGATGATGAAGAAGCCATTTGAGAACATGATTTAAACATTTACAGGAAGGGTTTAAGAATTTTTTTTCTGACAGTGATACATGATAGATTTAATCAAACTATATGACGGCGTTTACATGAATAAGAAACTACATAAGTGTTAACATTTTCCTCAGCATTTCCACCATGCCTTAATCGTTAACAAAGAAATGTCTTCGTTTAGTAGAGGAACTAATGGAAACCCTAAGAAAAAAGTAAACATGAATTTGGTTACGGAAGCTCTGTAGTGTAGGTTTTCAAAGGGTAGTTCCAAAGGATCCGAAAACTGTATTTAAAGAAAATGTTGGGAGCCACTAATGCACCCAACTACTCCAGTGCCCATCAATAATAAAATGTCGAACCCTTTAGAAATTCGTCGCCCATCAAGTCAATCCTTATATTGTCAGAGTTCAACTTCAACTGCATAATAAAAC
Organism: Vigna umbellata; assembly: GCF_029865625.1. NCBI lineage: Eukaryota > Viridiplantae > Streptophyta > Magnoliopsida > Fabales > Fabaceae > Vigna > Vigna umbellata. Next base: position 31,694,590 of record NC_142165.1, on the reverse strand, counting down.
GTCGAACGCTTTAGAAATTCGTCGTTGCTGAAATTTTTTTATTGGGATATATAAGATTGAAAATTTTAGTTGGGCCTGAAACTGATAAGATTTGATGCACAACTTTATAAATACTAGATTTGAAAACGCACTCAGTGTTTTCTAAACTGAAGAGTTACAAACCCTAGAAATGTGAAAGACGTTCCAGAATCTGATCAGAAATGGCTTCTTCATCATCATCAAGAAGAAAATGGAAGGTTGCCCGGATTGGAAGGAATGTTAATCCTACAGGTTGGATTAGTGATGAAGACATTTGACGAAAGCTTTTTAGTCTAAGGAAGATTAAAACTATGGTTTCTCACAGATTTCTGAAACTGGTGAGGGTGTTCTACTCCAACTTAAAGATGAGTGATGAAACATTTTGTTCCACAGTCAAGCGGGTTGATATAAAGGTTTGGATTGGTCATCAACAAGTCTATGCCATCTCTGAATCTTGGAGTGCAAACAAAACAGATTTGACAAAAACTGAAGAAGAGGAGTGGGCTAAATGGTATGCGGTGAAAATATATTGTATGTCAAAATCGCTAAAAAGATTCTTGGGGCTCAAGTAAATTGAAAGCTGACTGCAACAGAAGAATATGGATTTTCGTTGTTTGATTTTAATTTTGTAATTAGTGGCTTCTTAAGCCATCTTTTGTTTTGCTGGTTGTAATCATGTTTTGAATATTAATAAAATTAGCTTTTGGCAATAACATTAGTGAATGGTGATTGAATTGTATAAATTGATTAAATCAATTATATGATTGTAATTGAAATTTTTAATGTTACATCATTACATTGAATATACCATTGCACTCTTTTTGTTTTATTTTTCTTTTAGAACACCAATAGTACATCGATTAGTAAAGCTACTCAACGTAATATTAATAGATAAGTTATGAAACGAAGAGGTTAACGTCATTCTTCAGACTTCGACGTATTATTGTCGGCCAGATTACTCCCTTTTTATTTCTTTTTCCTTTAAACCAACAATAAACGTCCAATTTCTTGGGCATGTGACGTATTATTCGTTAACCAAACCCAAAGGTTGCTCCCTTTTTTTATTTATCCTTTTTAAATTCAAATAGAACATCCAACTTTATATGGGAAAACACAGTTGGTTGGGCTTGATAAATGTTGTGTTAGAACCGAAGAGATCCACGTCCTATACTGACACCACTAGACGTCCAGGTATATGGGAAAAGACTGTTGGCAGGGCATAATAAATGCTACGTTAAAACAAAGAGATAAACGTCCAATATTGACACCACTCGACGTCCACGTCGTTTGGGAAATACATAGGGACGTCATTTTTCCTTCAGTATTCAACGTCAAATTATTTGAAGGATTTCTAAAAGAAATCCATTATTACGTAGGTTATAAATGGAAATGAATAAAGGAAAAACATAATAACACTAAACATACAAAAAAAATGAAAATCAAACCACGAAAGGATCCGCAGGAATTTTAAAATGTAGAAGGATTTTTGTGAATGGAGGTTGTAGCGTTTTGAAAGGGTGCAAAATCCAAATCTTTCAACCTTTTTCTTTGTTAAAATGAAGAAGGATTTTTTTTAATAGAGTCTGTTTTAAATTCATAAGTGTTAACATTTTCCTGTGGTTTGCTACCATGCCTTCATCATTAACAAAGAAATTTCTTCGATTAGTAGAGGAATCGACAACAAACCAATGGAAAAAGTTAACATGAATTTGTTTACGAAAGTTCTGTAGTTTAGTGAAGGAGGAGTAGCGTTTTGAAAGGATGCGAAATCCAAATCTATCAACCTTTTCCTTTGGTTTTATATACTCCTTCAAGCTTTTTTGTGTCCTTGAAGGAGATAACAGAAAACACAAAGAAAAAAATTAACAGATGGAGTTCATAGCAGAAATTTTATAAATGGATGTCTATAGGTTATCTAAGGCTCCGAAACTGTATTTATAGAAAAATAGAATGACTGAGGTTATTTGTGGCCAAAAAACATCGATTTGGTGAAAGAGTTCGACATTCTTTGGTTGGTTTAAAAGAAAAAAGAAAAAAAGAAAAAAAGAAAAAAAAATATGGATTGGGGTTATTGTTAACGTTGTTTGTTCTCTTGTGGGACGTTGAACTTTGACGTTATACGCGAGTACACATCAAAGCAAAATCCCCCCATAAATTAAAAACATAATTTCTAGAAAATACAACGTCCAACGCATAGAAGAACTCGATATTATATGGTTGGTTTAAAAGAAAAAGAAAAAATAATAAAAAAGGAACTAAATAACAAAACGTCTAAGCCAGTATAAAATTGAAATTTTGTGGGTTGATTTAAATGAAAAATAAACAAATAACTGCTAGTTGTAATATACAACGTCCTTCTTTTGTTATGGTTGACGTCATATTAATTAAATCAATATTTAGTATTTATTTATTTTGTACTGGACGTCGACTGCTTCCTTATTGATGTTATGTGCTTGCGACCATCACGTCCAACCCCAACTTGTTCGAAGTTCTATATTGTTTTAAATGTCGACCCCATAAATTTTGGGACGTTATGTTTGGTTTATAAGAGAAAAGAAATAAAGAATAAAAAAGGGATTTACACTTTGGCTTCATGGTGGCATATAAAACGTCGAATATTTGACAAGGTTGACGTCAAATGTAGGTAGGAGTATTACTGTTTGAAGCAAACCATTATTTCGTTATTTTTTTTATTTTAAGTTGAACGTTAAATATTTCTTAAGTTGACGTTATGTGATTCTAAGGTCATTGTTTTACATTGATGTTGGCCTTATTTGACATTAATACATTTTAGATTACGTCGATATGTTTCTTGTTTGACGTTAATACATTTTAGACAACGCACTATTTGAGTAATTGACGTGGAGCGAATCAATTTATTTACGAAAATGCCACCGATCATTTTTAACGTTGCATATTTAGTGTTACGACGTTGAACGCATGACGTTAAACATTGTTTTTGCACTGGTGAGAATACACTTCCTCCTAAGGGCAAAGATCCGAGAAGTTTTACTATTCCTTGCACTATTGGGAATTGTGGGCTAGAAAAGGCCCTAGTTGATCTAGGGGCTAGCATCAACCTGATGCCCCTATCTATGCTTAAGAAGATTGGTGGTCTTGAGGTTAAACCTATAAGTATGATATTACAAATGGCGGATAAATCCATCAAGAATCCCTATGGTGTAGTGGAAGATGTTGTTGTTCAAATTGACAAACTTAAATTCCTAGTGGATTTCGTAGTGAATGAGATGGGGGGAAATGTGGAGACCCCGCTCATTCTTGGAAGGTCATTCATGAAGATAGCTAAGATTATCATTAGTGTAGATGATGGAGTGTTGATGCTGAGAGATCAAGATGAGGAGGTGACTTTCAATGTCTTCAATGATGAGCAGCCGATTCAAGTGAAGAAGATTAGTTCTAAAATTGCAGATGAAGTTATACCAGAATCTGGTCTATCTGAGCAAGCTGCCAAATCAGTTAAGAGGGTCAAAATTGTTTCTTGTCACAGGTACAGGAAGGGGAGGGAGATATTAAAGAGAAGCTAGTTGATCAAGACTCGATGCTTGAAACTAAAGAATTCAAACCTGGCAAACCAGTGAAATGCGGGAACAGGTTATGGGTTATTAAGGAGATTAAAGCAGATGGAGTTATTGAGATTGAAGCTCCGTGTTCTAGTAGAGTCAAGTTGGTGACTAGGAAGCTGCTAAAGCTATGCTGGTGTGATGAAAGCAAGAGGAACACCAACATCAAAAATTCGAACTGAGCTTAATGGTGTCAAGCTAATGACGTTAAACGAGTGTTTTGAAGACTTTTATTTTTAACTTTGTTCATTTAATTTGTGTTTTGATGTAATTTAAATTAAGTTGGATTTAGTTTTTAGGGTTATTTGTTTGAAGTTAGTTGGTGTTTTTAGTTACTTATTTCTTATGACCTAGTATGATATGGTGGGTGTTGGTGGATGAATGTTTGTGATGTGCATAGGGAGCTTTAATTGTTTTAATTATGAGATGTTGAAGTTTGAGTTGGAGAAAAATTGCAAAAACCTAAAAAATTTGAGAGGACGCTGAGGGCCCTTAAGGACGCCCAGGGTCAGCAAAACAGGGGAAGAGTATAGTATCATCCAACGCTCAGCGCCCTAGGGTGGCGCCCAGCGCTGCAGCTGCGGGTTGAACATTTTAGGCTTTTTGGGCTCAACGTAATTAGGCCCAACCAACCCCCCTAACCTTAAAAGACTCGACCAAACCCTCACTTTTCACTCTCACACTTTCCAGCCACTCAAATCCCTTACCCTAAGAGTCCTCTCTCACTCTCTTCTTTCTTCCCATCACCAAAAATCATTTTATACACTCATATTTGGTTCCATACTTCATATCTGAGGTGGTTTCAAGTTGCTGCTACTCTTATCTAACTAAGCGCTAAGTTTTCCAACTCTCGTGTGCATCTTTCAAGCTTTGCATCTCCATTCAAGTAGGCATCTTTATTTTGTTCTTAAAGTTTTTGATTTATAGATCATATTTGATTCTATGCATGATGTAATGTTGATACTGCTGTTTGGACTAATTGGGATGGAGTTTTGACTGATAATTTTTTAGTAAAGCACTGCATTGAACGAAAGAATCGTCAAAAGACCATGTTAAGTTTTTTGTTATGACGCTGAGGGCCTCCTGAGTGGTGCTCAGTGTCGATGATTTTGTGTGTGCTCTGATTTTGGGGATTCTGTTGGTTTTACTAGAGTGCATGTGGCGCTCAATGCTGGCAAAGATGATTCTGTGATTTTTTAATTTGTTCTTTAATTTTCAGAGGCCTATGCTTGATGTTCTCTATTCATTTATTTGGGAGTATGAATTATGTTTTGGCATATGAAAGCATATTTGTGACCCTAGATGAGTAATTGGTATAGTTGGATTATTATGTTGCTCACTCATTAGTGTTTTGTGTTGTGTATATTTGTGGTGCATATATGGCCTTATCATCAGGTTCTAAACGTATAAAGACTATTGTTGCACAAACAGAGAGAGGGAAGAAGAGGAAAGAACAAGCTTATTCCAACAAGTTCCTCTCACATATGCATGAAAGACATTTTGGAACGGTTCAAAACCGTAGTTTACTAATGGAGAGGAAGGTTGGGTTGATACCTCTCATGGCTCCTCAATTTTAGAGGGAGGTAGGAAGAAGACAATGGGAGCAGGTGGCTTCCTATCCTGCACCTGCCAACATTGTAGTGGATAAAGAGTTTTACACTAATGCAAGGTCCTTTGATGGTGACCAAGAGAGGTATACAAGTTAAATTAGGGGCAAGAGGATTCCATATGATCCTGACACCATCAATACTATTTTGGGTACTAAATGGACAGGAGAATAGTGTCAGTTTGCTTCTTCAATTGAGGAAGATATCAACTATGCTGAAGTGGAGAGAACCTTGTGCATCCCAAGGGGTCATTTTTAGAGGAATAGGCAGGATGTGCCTATTCATAACAAGAGGTCATTCCTTACCCCCTTGGCTAAGTATTGGATGGCATTCACACACGTCAATAATTGTTATTCAATTTTGATACTAAATTAACCTTTTTTGACTTAGAAACTTGCTTAATCTCTCGTTTTGAATTTAATTGTGTGAATAAGAGAGTTGAGGTTATACTTGATGATTTGTATCACGAATTCCCTTGATTTTGTAGGTTATTCCAATGATTTGGAAGAGGAGTTAAAGTATCAAGGAGTTGGAACCCAGAAAGGACAGAAAAAGCACCAAAAGAGAAGGCTACAAAAGGTCGCAAGACGCCTGGTTGCCCTTTTCTAGGGCCCTCAGCGCCAAGTAGCTTGCACCAGTGCCTGCTTTACCTCTGAGGGGCGCTGAGCGCCAGACTCCAAGTACCGTAGGACGCTTGGTTACCCCTTTCAAGGCCCTTAGCGCCAGTTTTCTCACAAGCTCACCCGATTGCCCTAAGTATGGGCATTGAGCGCCAGCGTGTTGGGCCTTTGGACTTATTTTTTATCTATTTAAGGATTTGCACGCCCTAGGGTTCACATCTTTGGTAGGCTGAAGCGTAGAAACACACTTTTCGACCCTTTGGAGGCATATTTGGATGCAGGATCTCTCCTCTTCGTTTTCTAGGATTTTCATCTCACTTTCATTCCATTGTACACCAAGGTCTCCATGACTATGGAGAACTAAAGATAGGCATTTTACACCGAGGGATCGGGATTTAAGTAATTTAGAGAGTGACGTTAACAATTTAATGAAGATGATGAGTTCTTATATGCATGAAAGTAAAGAAGGTGAAATCTAAACCCCAAAAACATAATCATCTCATATTATCAACACTATTCATTCTTATGTTAAGCCTCAATTGATCAATTTGCATTCATATTTACTTTTGTTGCATTTGCATTTAAACACCAACAAAATAGTTTTTTTCAGTCTTAATTAGTTAAGTAATTACACGATTGTTTAGTGTCGTGAGTCTTCTGGAATACGATACTTGGTCTTACCATTTATTATTACTTGATAAGATTCGGCACACTTGCCAAAGTCTTAACATTAAGCAAGCTTCACAGTCAAAGAGAGTTGATTTAGTATCAAAATTACATCACAGATAACGGTAAAATCAACCGTTATCAAAACCCCAAACTTGAAACTTTGCTTGTCCTCAAGCAAAATGTAACCTGACTTAAACAAAATAGTCATACTACAATGGTCTAGCACACCAAAAAGCATTTTCTTCTAAGACAAGTAATCACTCATGTCTGTCCATCATAGAAAGATCATTCAAGATATAATGATGTCTTATCCAATCAAGTTTCAACTATGATGCTCACATAACAAAGAATACACAACTGATGAAAAGGCCTTATGAGGGATCAACAACCAAGCAAAATGTTATCTTATAGCGCATGGAACCATTCCTCACCAAAGAAAGTGTTTCACTCAAGCTCAAATGTGTATAGTGAGGTGTCTCCACTCTACCATCACATTGTCACATAAATCAACTTTGCCTTTCATTTACACACATTCACAAATAAGTTATCATCACAAGGACTTTTTACGGCTTGTATTGTGACTGGGCTAAGAAGAAAACTAGTTTTTCTGGACAACAAAGTTCCTTGAGTTTAGAGAGTGAACAATTTACTTCATAATTTAACATTAATCCCTCTTTCTACTTTTCACTTCAGAAACCACTTCTCAACTTAATCCCAACTTTTATTCATTGAGCTCATCCTTCTCTTCTTCTTGCTTTCTTCTCTTGCTTTACTCAATGCTCTTTTTCTTTTTTTCTATTTTTTTCAATTCCCAACAACCCCAAACTTGAACCATTCTCCTTTACCATACATGTATACTCTACTCAACTCAAGGCAAAGTTTTCAAAGGTGTTTTTCACATTCAGCTCAAGGTACAAAGGAAAAATTTTTGAAAGGTTAAAATTTTGGCATTGGCTTACAAGGGATAAGAACAGATGGCCTTGATCATTTGTTACAAGCAAGCAAATAGTTTGTCGGGACAATCGGTACCGTTATAGAGTCGCACAGTGGAATAAATTAAGATAGCGAAAAGCGTGTTCGGTCAAGCTCGTATTAAGATGGTCTATTTTAGAAAATCAATTTTCTTAGAGAAAATTTACCGAACAGTTGATATGCGCAAAATGTAAAGAGTATAGGGAGTAGAAAAATTCAACACAGAATTTTTATCCTGGTTCAAATCAAAAGATTGTACGTCCAGTTGTTAATCACTATAAAAAGTGATTAACGTTTTCACTAAAAATCAGTTTCACAAATTACAATGGAGTGAAAGAATAGAATGATAAAACCTTCCTTCGACGAATGAATCGAAAGGGTGCTTCCTTCGACCAACGAACCAGAAGTAGGAATTTGCACTTTCCTTCCTGGAACAGTGCAAATAAAATCTTCCTTCGACACACGAACCGGAAGATGACAGCCTTACCAACTCGAAGAGAACCGCTCCGACCTTTGACCCACAAAGCGCGAGCTTCTCCTATTCACGAGACTAGGCAAAACACTTGAACTAGCTTCTTTGGAACTGCCTCAGACAGACTGTATTCTCAAAAAGCTTAGAGTCAACCCTCTAAGGGTTTTGGAACACTTATATATAGGCACCTGGTCTGAGCATGAAAAGACAGATTACAATTGCGATTGATAATCGATTATTGTTAGTGATAATCGATTATTTAAGTCCGTTACAGGGTTTTTCAAAACGAGATAATCGATTATCCTAAGTAACAATCGATTACTCCCAAGACTTGGACAGTTCTCATCAACACCAATTGATAATCGATTATTTGAAGGAATAATCGATTATTCGAGAGCGAAATGCTTTTTCAAGAGTGCTCATGATAATTGATTATATCTTCTTATAATCGATTAAATGCGTAACTTAAATAAAGATACGAGATTTTCTAAGTTTTACATATTGAAAGACTTTCCTAATACATTTATATTCTACAAAGTGCTTTTACAACAATTATAACAGCTTCTTCAAGTCTATCTTCATGCAGCATCATTGTCGCAACCGGAATCGCGACGGGACGACGATCCAAAAAAGGAAACGAGTTTCGAAAAGAGATTTGGAGTCGCCACCATAGTTTATTCTGGAAAACTACGGAAAAACCATAAAATAATAAGACACGGTCCACGAAAACCAGATTCTGAGTTCGGGAGTCGATTACGCGTAGGGAAGGTATTAGCACCCTACAGCGCCTGCCCAAAGGCAGTACCTTTAACTAAATACGCAAATGTGATGTGGTTTTCAAAATGTTTAACTATCCCCTAAAATAAAATTCTAAATAAACAAAATATATTTTTTAGTTTTTTTGGGCCCGACAAGGATTGACCTTGCTCCTACGTATTCTCATTCAGAATGAGAAATCAGGGTTACGTAGTTCTTTTGAAACTGTTTGAGAAGTTTGTTTGGAAATTGTTGGAAAATTTGCTTTGAAATGATTTTGGATTTTTGGGAAGCGAAAGAGAAGAGGTTTTTAACACAAGGACGATGCGTGCGATCACACATGTGCCTAAACCTTTAAAACATTTTTTATTATTTTTTGGAAGAGAAGAAGAAAAGGTTCTAACACAAGGACGATGCGTGCGATCACACATGTGCCTAAACCTTCAAAACATTTTTATTATTATTTTTTTAGAAGAAAAGAAGAAAAGGTTCTAACACAAGGACGATGCGTGCGATCACACACGTACCTAAACCTTTAAAACATTTTTATTATTTTTTAGAAGAGAAGAAAAGGTTCTAACACAAGGACGATGCGTGCGATCACACATGTGCTTAACCTTTAAAATATATTTTGTTATTTTTTAGAAGAGAAGAAAAGGTTCTAACACAAGGACGATGCATGCGATCACACATGTGCCTAACCCTTTAAAATATTTAATTGTTTTTTTTTTAGAAAAGAAGAAGAAAAGATTTTAGCACAAGGACGATGCGTGCGATCACACATGTGCCTAAACCTTTACAATATTTTTGTAAATTTTGTATATATATATATATATATATATATATAAATATTTTATTTTTTATGTATTATTCAATATGCATTTTAAAATAAATAGATATTTAGAATAAATAAATAAAATAAAATAAAAACAATAACAAACAATAATAACAATAAAAATAAAATAAAAATAAAAAAAAAACAAATAGAATAAGATAAATAAGGGAACAAAATAAAATAAATAAAGAAAAGCAAATAAATAAATAAGTAATACAAATAAAACAAGTAGTGGCGGGTGCCCAAATGAGAAAATGGGGGGTTCAAACTAATTTTCCTTTTAAAAATAGATGGGCCTAAACCCAAACTGACAGGGGGTGAGGAAATGAGAATAAGGGGTGAGAGGTGAGAAAAAAACCTTCATTTTTTTATAGGACCAGGATGGGTCTGAACCCAGGCCAAGGGAATGGATAGGGAGTGCGCGGGTGAAAAATGGGGGTGCGTGAAGGAGAAAATGTTTTATTTATTTATTTATTTTTTTTTTAGGCTGGATCAGAAGGCCCAAGGCCCTTTTCGCCTCCCAGATCCTTTTTGTTTGCAGAAACGAACGGGCTTAAGCCCAAACAGAATGGGGTGTGCATGGGAGATGGGTTTTATTATGTATTTTTGTTTTGGAGAGAGCTCGGTCAGAAAATAAAAAAAGGGCCCAAGGCCTTCTCCTTGGTTCAGAAAACCTCAGGGGTTCTCCCATTCTCTCCCGCCACTTGACCAAGATGAGACCCAGGGTCTCTTTCCTCTCCCAGCAGTTCGCCGGTGATCCAAGCGGAAACGGCCATCGCGCTCCAGCCAGAATCGCCGCCATCTCCAACACCCACGGACGAGATCATCGCCGGTCGCCGCTCCAGCTCCCCTCCTCCTCTTCGCGCGCGGGAAGCTTTCTCCTTCTTCTCCATTTCTTCGCGCGCATACGGCTGCCTCCGCCGTCGAACGCCACTGCGAGACGCGACCCAGGGCGTCGCCAGCACCGCCGCTCGCCATCAGGATCGTCGCCGGCCCCGGAATCTGATTCCCCTCTCTCTCTCTCCTTCTCCCGCGCGCAAGAGAGACCGTCTCCTCTTTCGTGAATCGCCTCTTGGGCGAGCTCGACCACCGCGCCGGCCAGGGCTCCACTAGCGTCACCGGTCGTCGCCAGAGATGCCTCCGGTCACCACGTCAACATCCTCTTTCCTTCTCTGCTAGTAAGCAGAGGAACCCTTCTCTCCCCCTTCGAACTCGAGACCGACGAGGCCGGACGTTGCCGCCAGTCGCCGCACAAGCATTCTCTTCTCTCCTCACACTGCTATCTTAGTCTATGGTTCACAATATGGATCCAGAGGCGGTTGCGATGAAAGAATGGTTTCTTGTGTTTTGCAGATGGGTGATAGCTGTAGCAACAGGGAAGGATGACAGTTGAAGATTGGGTGAGGAGATAGGTTTCTGGGATGTGCGAGACGGAGAAATTGATTTCGGTGGATATGGCTCTGAGATCATAGGTCTTGGGGACATTAAGCATGGAGTTCTAAAGATCAATATGCTATCTCTGATTGAAGGCGCAAGATATAGCAGTTATTCCAGAGACAAAGCTTGAGTTTGTTAGTATAGGATCTGAGATTTGGTTTATCCATTTTGTTTAGAGGTAGGAGATGGCACGAGAACTATATTTGCTGCTGCTGTTTACTCTTTATTTACGTGTTTCCTGTGTGTTAATGGGTGCTAAAGGGATATACATTGTTGATGTTAGGGAGGTGTATACCAATCTTCTATGGTTAGTTAAATAGACGAAAGCACTGAAACTGCATTTTGGGTGCAGTTTTGGTTAACAGAGGAAGGGAAACAAACGCAAATATATACATTGATCCAGCATCAATCATTCACCACTCAGCACGCATGAGGAAAGGGTATCTAAAGAAAGCATATATACGTGAAGCATGACCAAAGAGCTTAGGTACATGAAGACTTACCTTCGTAGCTTCAAGATGTCTTTCGGGTTCTAATTCCCTTTCCCCTCCTCAATGCCGGAAAGTAAAGTTGACTGGGCAGCCAGGTTCAGAGTCGGTTCTCCTCTTTCGGTTCTCCTCTTTTCTCTGTCTCAGATGCCTTGTCCTCTCCTCTGATGGTGATGAGTAGTGATCCCCCTCCAATGTGATTGATCCCCCTTTTCAAAGCCAAAGCCCCTCCTTCCTATGGTAACGCTTCCTGGGAACTCTCGGATATCCTCTGGCGTAGGATTTTCTTTGTCTTTTTCCTTTCTTCATGTCTCCACTTTGCAGTTGGCAGGTGCTCTTTCAAAAATCTTTCCCCTTCCATGTATGGCTGCTGCTGCTTAAGGATTTTCAGCAAGAAAAGCAAATACCTTTTTACGCTGCCACTGTGTAAGCACATTTTGAGCATTCTCTGTGCTTGATCACTGTAACGGATGGCTTCAGAAGGAGGGAACCAGTTGACTCCCTTTTTTCCCTTCTTTTTTCTTTTTTATATATTTTATTTTATATATGTCAGCATTGCAGTGCAAATTTTTATGAAAAAAAGTAACCTTTTCTTAAATCTTTTTTTATAAAAATAAAAATAAAAACGAAATTAAAAGGGAAACAACAAAAATAAAATAAAATAAAAAAAACAAACATAAAAAAAAGTACAATACATAAAAATAAACCCTGAAAAACATAAAAAATAAAATAAAATAAAATGAAATAAAGCAAAATGGAATAACATAAAAAAAAGAAAAAAAGAAAAATAAAACCAAATGAAGTAAAAATAAAAATAACATGAAGCAAAATAAAATATAAACAGGAGAGGAAATAAATAAAAACGAAACAAAGTAGAAAATAAAAGAACAAAAATAAAAAAAAACGGAAAACGGAACACAAATCATTTTTTGAGACTTCGTATTAAATTTATCTTTGTCCATTTACTTTGTTTTATTACCCCTTCTTAACTCTATATATATTTTTTAACTACCCGGACGAAATTGGGTATTAACAGCTGCCCCTCTTTACTTAGATTTTACTGGATAATATGACAAACAAAGTTTTTATATTATTAGAGTAAAAGATAAGTAAAGATAGAAATACTAATTTCGTCTGGGTTTCAAAGAGAAGAAAGAGGGGAAATAACAACCAAATCAAGCATATAATGACCGAATTCAAAAAGGATATTACAACGCGGCAAAAAAACTTGGCCAATGCCCAAAGAGAGGCGATTCACCAAACAAAAACTTGGATCTGACCATTGCCAAGCAGAGGGCCGTTTGGAAAACTAAAATCTAGACTTGACCATTGCCTTGCAGAGGGCCAATATCGCAGAACAACAACCTGTATTTGACCATTGCCTTGCAGAGGGCCAATATCACAGAAGAAAACTTAAATTCGACCATTGCCAAGCAGAGGGCCGTTAGAAAAACTAAAATCTGGACTTGACCATTGCCTTGCAGAGGGCCAATATCGCAGAACAACAACCTGGATTTGACCATTGCCTTGCAGAGGGCCAATATCACAGAAGAAAACTTAAATTCGACCATTGCCAAGCAGAGGGCCGTTAGGAAAACTAAAATCTGGAATTGACCATTGCCTTGCAGAGGGCCAATATCGCAGAACAACAACCTGGATTTGACCATTGCCTTGCAGAGGGCCAATATCACAGAAGAAAACTTAAATTCGACCATTGCCAAGCAGAGGGCCGTTAGGAAAACTAAAATCTGGAATTGACCATTGCCTTGCAGAGGGCCAATATCGCAGAACAACAACCTGGATTTGACCATTGCCTTGCAGAGGGCCAATATCACAGAAGAAAACTTAAATTCGACCATTGCCAAGCAGAGGGCCGTTAAAACATGGATTCAGCACCTTTGAAGAGTTAGTGGAAACCGAGCAAACATAAGGGTTTTCGAACAATCCCCTGCTTCCTTTGAGATGCGTGATGTAATGTCATGAGGATGCATGAATGCACAAACACAGAGACATTTATTTCGTTCTTTTCATTTGTTCTCGCTTTTTCTTCTTTTTTTTTTTTTTTTTTCTTGCCATTTTTTTTGAAAATTCCATGTCTGGAATCCGCTATCAACATCGTCGTCGAGCTTGATGCACATTCAAAACGCATTCATTGAAAATAAGGTCCAGAGGCAATGAGTCTTTTAATGAAGAGGAAAATAGTGTAACCCTGAGTTCAAATTCCCTTTACTGCTTTTTGCAATCCAAACTAGCTTGAACCCGAGATAGTGTGGGTCATGGACATGACAAGTAGATGGCTGAATGATTATCCGTGAGCAACATTAACATCTGAGTTCACTTCCTTTAGGGAGGTGTTGTTTAATATTTAAGTGTGCGAGGCTCAAAAGATTTCCCCAACTTTTGTTGCACATAGTAGGTATGATTTGGAAAAGTGGAAAGGTTTGGGTAGGGAGGATTGCCCCAATCCGACGATACCTTTCTTGACGAAATGGTTGATGAGGAGGCTTCACAGCATGTTTTTCATTCTTCATCTTTGATTTTTTCTTCTTTCTTTTTTTTTTTTATTTTTTTAGCGATTGCGTCACTCGCCACATCATTTCCTTCCAGAGTTAAGTTCACGAGAAAGATCAGGACAAATATTCTTCAGTCAGTGTGGACTTTTATTGGCTTGTACCGTGGCTAAAAGGCAAAGGGTTATGAAAGAAATGGATAGTGAGGGCCCAAATAAACGCTTAAAGGTTCAATTATTTTAACAAGAATCATCCACAAGGTGTCAAGTCGACGAGCCTCCGGGAGTTTGAAACTCCGGGCATTCTTTTATCATTATTTTTGCTTTTTTTTTTTTATCCTTACTTTCTTTTCCCATTTGGTAATTCGTGTCGTTGCCCCCTATTGTGGTCTTTTCCTTTTTCTCTTTTTTTCTCTTCTTTTTTAGGCTTTTTTTGGTTTCAGAAAATTTTCTAATTGACTTTGGATACTCTTGATGTACCTTTCGGACTGACATCGATATGCCAATGATTCTTGTATAGGGTGACGAAGAAAAACAGTTATAACTTACGGCTCAAAGGAGGTGCAACTGGATAAATTTCTTTTATCATTTGGGTGAAGAAAAAATGGGCACACGTCATTCTGAAGCTTACTCGCCTTATTTCCCACGACTTTAACGCTGGAACAAAACTCCGTAGCGGTTGACACACCGACTTCATTTCCTTCCGTTTTTCCTTTTGTCTTGTTTTGCTTAGACTGCCCTTTCAGGTTTTCAATCTAACATACATTCTCTCTGCTTCCTTTTTTTTTTTTTTTTTTTTTTTTTTTTTTTTTTTTTTTTTTTAACGTTCCCCGATCAATGTATCATCAGACAGAGGCACCATGATGAAAACTGCCCCGACATGCCAATCCTTTTTCTTTGAGGGAAGTGAAAGGGTTAGGGGTTCAAGCAATATGAATGCAGATGCTTTCGTAGAAAAAGAACACAAGTTAACCAATCAAGAAAAGACTCTGCACAAGTATTTTTCAAAACTTTGTTTGTTTTTGGCTTTTGAAAGTACTATGCCCTTGACGACTTTATTGACAACGAATTCGACATGTGTCTTTTTCTTCTCGCCGTTTTCTTCTTTTTTATTATTTATTTTTTCTTCACGACATCCTTCAGGAACGAGTTTGTGCTCGGTGGATATACCCGTGATGCTTTAATTATTATCACTTTCCTTTTCCTTACTTTACTTTAAAACCCAGTGTGACATGAATCGTGTCGAAAGAAAAAGCGTAAAAGTTGAATAATGGATAAAACTGTATGGTATTTATTGAATGAAGTAACACAGTATACAACATAATTCAAAAACAGTGCTAATATCCCTCAGTGGCATCCCCTATCACGGAATCATCATGCGTAAAACTTTTTTACCGCATCGGAATTAACCGGTAAAGGTAACTCCTCTCCATCCATCCTTGTGAGAATTAGTGCCCCTCCGGAGAACGCCTTTTTTACTACAAATGGCCCTTCATAATTTGGGGTCCACTTGCCTCTGTGATCCTTCTGTATAGGCAAAATCTTCTTTAACACCAGTTCGCCTTCATGGAACTCCCTTGGGCGCACCTTTTTGTCGAAAGCCTTCTTCATTCTTCTTTGGTACAATTGTCCGTGGCACGCCGCTGTCAGTCTCTTTTCTTCGATGAGATTGAGCTGGTCAAACCGAGTTCGAACCCACTCAGCTTCCTCCAATTGGGTTTCCATTAAAACTCGTAGAGATGGGATTTCCACCTCAAATGGAAGTACCGCTTCCATCCCATACACAAGCGAGAAAGGTGTTGCCCCAGTTGACGTTCGTACTGATGTACGATATCCATGTAAAGCAAAAGGAAGCATTTCGTGCCAATCTTTATAGGTGACCACCATCTTTTGTACGATCTTCTTGATATTCTTATTAGCAGCCTCTACTGCCCCGTTCATCTTTGGACGGTAAGGAGAAGAATTAAGATGATGAATTTTGAACTCCTCACATAACTCCGCCATCATCTGGTTGTTCAGGTTGGTGGCATTATCAGTGATAATCTTGTTAGGTAACCCGTATCTGCAGATCAACTCCTTTTTTATGAATTTGGTCACCACTTTTCTAGTCACGTTGGCATAAGAGGCAGCCTCAACCCACTTGGTGAAGTAATCGATCGCGACTAGTATGAAACGGTGTCCATTTGACGCTTTTGGCTCTATAGCTCCAATAACATCTATCCCCCACATCGAAAATGGCCACGGTGCAGACAACACGTTCAAGGTCGTGGGCGGCACATTGATGTTGTCTGCATACATTTGACATTTCTCGCACTTCCTCACGTGTGTACAACAATCATTTTCCATGGTCAACCAGAAGTAACCAGCTCTCAAGATCTTCCTGGCCATTGAGTGCCCATTCATGTGTGTACCAAATGTACCTTCGTGCACTTCTTTCAATATCAATTCGGCTTCCTTTGCATCCACACATCTGAGGAGAACCATGTCATGATTTCTCTTGTATAAGATATCCCCATTTAAAATAAAGCTGCCAGCCAACCTCCTTAACGATCTTCTATCGTTTTCAGATGCCTTCTCAGGATATTCTCGGGTCTTAAGATAGTGCTTGATATCAAAATACCAAGGTTTACCATCCACCTCCTCCTCGATGAAGTGACAATATGCTGGCTCTGCATGGCTCTTCATTTCAATCATTGGTAATTCTGCATCTTGGTCAACTTCAAACATTGATGACAAAGTAGCCAATGCGTCTGCTAATTGATTATCTTCTCGCGGTATGTGGTTAAATGTGATGGCATCGAAATACTCCATTAATCCTCTGATGTAAGCTTGGTAAGGAATTAATTTCGCATCTCTAGTTTCCCACTCTCCCTTCAACTGGTGGATGACTAAAGCTGAATCTCCATACACATCCAGAATTTTTACTTTGGACTCTATTGCCGCCCGAATACCCATAGCGCAGGCCTCGTATTCTGCAATGTTATTTGTGCAATTAAAACATAACCTTGCTGTCATAGGTATGTACTGATGCTCTGGAGAGATGAGAACTGCCCCTATGCCATGCCCCATCACGTTCGAGGCTCCATCGAATAATAATGTCCACGTTTCTTCGTCTCGGTTTTTTCTGCCTTCTT
Organism: Vigna umbellata; assembly: GCF_029865625.1. Lineage (NCBI taxonomy): Eukaryota > Viridiplantae > Streptophyta > Magnoliopsida > Fabales > Fabaceae > Vigna > Vigna umbellata. Next base: position 31,677,492 of record NC_142165.1, on the reverse strand, counting down.
CGAATAGAGCCATGATATCTTCATCGGGAAATTCGGGCTGCATGGGCTGATAATCGCTGATGGGTTGATGAGCCAGGTATTCTGCTAACGCACTCCCCTTGACGGATTTCTGAGTAACATACACGATGTCATATTCTGACAATAGCATTTGCCACCGAGCTATCCTTCCAGTAAGAGCAGGCTTTTCAAAAATGAACTTGATAGGGTCCACCTTGGATATCAACCAGGTTGAGTGACTCAGCATGTATTGCCTTAAGCGATGCGCAGCCCACGCCAATGCACAACAGGTTCGTTCTAACGACGAATATCTTTGTTCGCAGTCTGTGAATTTCTTGCTCAAGTAGTATATAGCGTGTTCTCTCTTTCCAGCTTCATCGTGCTGACCCAACACACAACCCATTGACTTATCCAACACAGTTAAATACAAAATGAGCGGTCTTCCTGGTTCAGGTGGACGTAATACGGGAGGGTCTTGCAGGTATCGTTTGACTTTTTCAAAAGCGGCTTGACAATCCTCATTCCAAACTACAGCCTGATTCTTTCGTAACAACTTGAACATTGGTTCACACGTAGCGGTTAATTGGGCGATGAATCTAGCAATGTAGTTCAGTCTACCCAGAAAACCTCGAACCTCCTTTTCTGTTCTAGGCGCAGGCATTTCTATTATCGCCCGTGCCTTGTCAGGATCCACTTCTATCCCCTTTTGGCTAACCACAAAACCCAACAATTTCCCAGATTTCACTCCAAACGTGCATTTGGCTGGGTTTAACCTGAGTTTATACTTTCTCAATCTCTCAAATAATTTCTTCAAGTTGAGAATGTGTTCTTCTTCCGATTCGGACTTTGCAATCATGTCGTCCACATAAACTTCGATTTCCTTGTGCATCATGTCATGAAAAAGTGCCACCATCGCCCTCTGATATGTTGCCCCGGCATTCTTGAGCCCAAAGGACATCACCTTATAGCAAAAGGTTCCCCACAACGTGATAAAGGTTGTCTTTTCCATGTCTTCTGGCGCCATCTTGATCTGATTATATCCTGAGAAACCATCCATGAATGAAAATAGAGAAAACTTGGCTGTATTTTCGACTAGAGTATCGATGTGCGGTAGTGGGAAATTGTCTTTTGGACTTGCACGATTCAAATCACGGTAGTCAACACACATCCGAACTTTACCATCTTTCTTGGGTACTGGTACGACATTCGCCACCCATTGCGGGTATTTCGCCACAGCCAAGAAACCCGCGTCAAATTGTTTCTGCACCTCTTCCTTGATTTTCAAAGACATCTCCGGCTTCATTCTTCTTAGTTTCTGTTTGATCGGGAGGCATTCCGGCTTAAGAGGGAGTTTATGCTGCACGATATCGGTATCCAAACCGGGCATATCATTGTACGACCAAGCGAACACGTCCTTGAATTCCTTCAATAGGACTCGCAACCTTTCTCTCACTTCCTCTTTCATGGTAGTGCCGATCTTTACTTCTTTTATCTCATCTTCCTCACCCAAGTTGAGTATTTCGACATCTTCCTGATAGGGTTTTATTTCTTTAGACTCTTGCTCCACTAATCTCATTAGTTCCGGAGAGGGTTCCGAACCATCTTCATAATCATCTTCCGTATCATCGACAGGGTGCTCCAGATTAGGGATATCGACATTGTTATTTTCAAAACATTCATTGTCATATCTGCATTATTTAAGTTTTCGAAAAAAGAATAAATAAACAAAACAAAAAAAAAACAAAAAAACGATGGAGAAGGCTAAATGATGATAGAAACGAGAACAAACACGATTCAAATATCACACTGAAAGCAAAATAAAAGCGTCAACCCGTAAGTCATGAATCCTAAAGCTCCGGGTAAAGCAATAGGATCAATTAATATATTACATTTCATTCGAATTAAACATCACGGGTAAGTCCACAATCTTCCAATTGCTGAGCCGCGCATCTGGGGAGCAAGCCCACACGAAGTTTGAGCTTTCAGATCCAGCTTCCTCTTCCACGACCGCTATATGGCTAGTGTTCACCCATCCAGCACTGCGAAAACTCTCCTTGATATCACAAATGTGAATCTTCCTCGTCCTTGGTTCTCGTCTCTCCATCCGAGCCAGGCTGCGCTCCCTCTTTTCCTCAATCAACCTCTTCTTATCCTCCTTGCTGGGCTTGTATCCCAGGCCGTACCTGTTTTTGTTCTCGACCACCTCCAATGGGAATGTCCGCCCCTGCCCGTACTTGCCTAAACCGTTCCCGTACTTATAGCCTTCTTTCAGCATAACCTTGGCCGCCATGATAGAGGCGCATGACAGATATGGGTTTACTGGAAATGGTTCCACATAGGTGTTTCCCACGATCTCCAATGATTGAAAAGCTATCTCGAGAGCTTCTTCGGCTGCTTCTATATAGCGGGCGGAGGATGGCCCACTCACCAGGAGGTCCTCCTCTCCAGAAACTATCACCAGCTTATCTCCCATGACATATTTCAGTTTCTGGTGCAGTGTGGAAGGTACAACTCCCGCAGAATGGATCCATGGGCGACCCAATAGACAACTATAGGCTGGGAGGATATCCATGACCTGGAAGGTTATTTGAAAGACACATGGGCCAACCTGGACCGGCAACGCTATTTCGCCCATGACTTCCCTCTTGCTACCGTCAAACGCTCTCACAATCATAGAACTTGGCTTCATATGCATTCCGTCACAAGGTAGCCTCTCTAATGTCGTTTTGGGCATGACATTCAGGGAGGATCCGTTGTCCACCAACACGCGTGCTACGATGTGGTCCAAGCATTTCACGGAGACATGGAGAGCCTTGTTATGCCCTCTCCCCTCAGCAGGCATTTCCTCATCGGTGAAGGTGAGGTAATTATTAGCAGTGATGTTGCTAACAATGCCCTCGAATTTGTTCAGGGAAATACCTTGTTCTACATGGGCCTCGCTCAGTATCTTCATCAGCAGTTTTCTATGGGAGGTTGAGTGCATGAGCAATTCTAACAGAGAGATCCGGGCTGGCATACGATTCAATTGTTCCACCACTTTATATTCACTTTGTTGTATGAATTTCAAAAACTCCCAAGCCTCTTCGTCGGATATTTCTTTCTCGTCCTCCTTGTCGGGGGTCTCTTCTGCCTGCACCCGTTTCCCCTTTAAGAGCTCCTTAGCTTTCGCGGCCACCGGTGCTTCATTATTGCTAGTTCCTTCTCTCATCAGGTTTGGTGGCGTGAAGATTCGACCACTCCTTGTCATTCCGCCGATGCCTGATATATTTTCAATAACTGGATCCTGGCCGAGGACTTGACTTTCAACACATTGTCCTTCATCGACCGCGTGTGTTCCATACCTCCAAGGAACAGCTTTCTCGCTCTTGTAAGGAAAAGGAACTGGTGTATGGATGACGACGGATGATCTTCCTTGAATAACTGGTGCAGGGGTGGTCCGAGTGAAACGAATTACCAACGGCTCTGGCAGGGTTACATCAGACTCCACACCGGTTTGTGCAAACACCTCTTCATCCTTATCCTCGTAGCACACTTGCATCAAATTCCTATCAAGCAGATCTTGCAGAAACTCTTCGAATTCAACACATTCATCGATAGAGTGCTCAGCGCATGGATGGAGTCCACATGCTCTTCCCAAATCATAATCACCGTTTAAAAATCCCAACTTCAATAATTCCTTGAAAATAAACCTTCTGGAACTTCGGATTTTACTTGCATCCCTTATCAGTTCATGCTTTTTAACCTCAATGGCATTTGTGGAGGCACTCCCATGTCCGGATAACGGATTATCATCAATGCTAGGTTTATCTTCTTGAAATTTCAGCCACCCAGCATCGATTAGGGCCTGTACTTTATGTTTGAAGGCCATACATCTCTCAGTTGAGTGACCCACTCCTCCCCCATGATAACTACACTTGGCATCGGCATCATAACCCCTAGGGTACGGAGGTTGCATAGGCATCATTGGACATATAGCAACCAGACCCTTTTTGACGAGGTGGGGTAATAATTCAGTGTAAGTCGTAGGGATGGGGGTGAAGTGAACAAAGTTTCTTTCTTGGGTTTTTCTCGGGTAAGTGCCTTGACCCGCATTTGGATTTGGATGCGCGCCTGTCCCAGTCCTCCAGGCGTTGTTTGTGATTGGTTGCGCTTGATAAAATCCTTGTTGTTGTTGAGGTCTAATTGGATGAGCAAAAGCTGCATTGGCTGCATATGGAGGTTGGCCCAGGTGTGGTCTATAATTGTGAATAGGAGCTTGACCTCTCCATGCAGGCATTGCCGATGTCGCATGCACATCTCCTTCTTTCTTCTTTCCTGGATTGAAGCTGGGCTTTTTAGAGTTTGCTACCGCAGACGGGCCACCGGCAATCTTCCCATTCTTCAACCCAATCTCTATTCTTTCGCCTATTATGACGATATCGGCGAAATTGGAGGACACGTTCCCGACCATGTGTTCATAAAACGGTGGTTGGAGCGTGTTCACGAACATTGCCACCATTTCTTTGTCGTACAGAGGCGGCTCAACCTGCGCCGCTAGCTCTCTCCATCGTTGAGCATACTCCTTGAAAGTTTCATTATCTTTCTTTGCCATGTTTTGCAGTTGCAACCTGTCGGGTGCGACATGCATATTGTACTTATACTGCTTCACGAAGGCGTCAGCTAGGTCCACCCAACAACGTATGCGAGACGGCTCTAAGTGGGTATACCAGTTCAACGCTACCCCAGCCAAACTATCTTGGAAGAAATGGATAAGCAATTTGTCATCATAGGCATACGCGGCCATCTTTCTACAGTACATCGTTAAATGGCTTTTAGGGCATGTATTACCCTTGTACTTCTCAAACTCCGGCGCCTTAAACTTGTGTGGTATTTTTATCCCGGGGACCAAGCTTAATCTCGCGACGTCACCGAATCCATAGCTTTCGACTCCTTCTATGGCTCTCAGCCTTTCTTCCAGAATTTCCAGCTTATTCTTAGCTCCGATGAAACTACCGATCCCCCCAATCACCGTGGTGTGTGGCGCAGCCTCGGCTGAAGAGTCCTCCTTAGCGACTACGGTCACCCGCGTTCCTTCAACTGCGGTCGTCTCATTCATAGCTACTCCTGTCATGGGTGCCGAAACTGAGACAGGACCCTGAGTACCGATGGGCGGCACATTGATGGTTGTGGGAAAAGAGAAAGACGTATGTTCCGCTTCCGAGTAATCTCCCATGGGGGGCGTATACCCCGGGGGCAAGCCATACATCGGGAACGGAATCGATGGGCTCAAGGTATTAAACATTGGGGGATAAGGGGGGGCGTTCCCCTCGATCCGCGCTGACGATGACTCTCCCGCAATCTTCAGCGATTCTAGAGCAGCAAGGATTTGGCCGATCTGGTCTTTCAGCTGACCGATATCAGCCTTGATGGATTCTTGAGACTCCTCCCAGCTTTCCATGATTCTTGAATTGGCTCGAGTCCTGTAGGGATGTCGTGGAAAATTGGCCGTTGTTTTCCTCACTTGTACTGTTTTATTATTTTGATTAATTTTAAATTAGATGAGAACGAAATAAAGAAAACATGATGCATGTTGGTAATAGGTGGAAATCACTGGGTCGCGACAACATTACCGATGGAAATCAACACAAGTTGGTACCAAACAAACATTCCATATCTTTCATTAAAAGTACTCAGTTCAATACATCGCCTACAGAAGCAAAATACAAGGATTTCAAAATACATCATTCTCGAGATCGAGCGATAAAGGATTTCATCTCGCCCACCAACCATTTACAATGATTAATAAAATGTTTTATCTCTTCCGGCGGGCTATAAAAGTGAGTACTTGCTTCGGCGTCCAACACCATCTTGGGGATGTTTTCAATTGCTTCATTTGCCAAAGCTGCCAATTGGGAGAAATTTTCCTTCCAATGTCTCACAGCCACTTCTTGCTCTGCGATGTGGTCTTCCATTCGCTTCATCAAGGCCTGATGTCTCTCTTCAAACTCCATCGACCTCCATCGCTCCTCTTGCGCCTCGATATAATCCTCCATTTGTTTTATCATGGCTCGATGCCCTTTTTCTGCTTCTGCTAGCTTCCAACGCTCTTGGTTCATATCCGCCTCAAACGACGTGGCCATTTCTTTCATCTGATGCCCCGTTTTTTCCACCTGAATCTGCGCTTCCCTTAGTCTTTTCAAGGCTTCCCGCTTATCTCTTTTGGCCTCTTCGTAGAGGTGTTTCCATTGTTTTCCCTCTTCCAACGCCACGTTCTTCTCCTTCACTCTCATAGCTAGCTCTTTGTTTGCGGCCGCAAGGTCTTGCTTCACTCGGAATGTATAATCTCTTTCGGCCTTCTGGCTTCTAACAATTTCTTCATAGGCCTGTGATCCTTCCTCTTTAGCATTCCTCATATCAACAAAATCATTGCGCGCGATTTGTAATTCTTTTTCCAACCTAGCATTCCTCTCTCTCAGTTTTTTCATCTCCACCTTCAACTGCTTCACCTCTTCGCTCTCTAGGTCTTGGGATCGCCCTTCATTAGCTGGCTGATCACTGATTGGCTTGAAAGGCAGTTTGATTTCCTTTACCCTTTTTAGGATCCATGATTGATAATTAACCTTGTCGTCTGCCACCCCTACCCTTAGATCTTTTTCAGCTCGCACAATACTTTCCCAAGCGCTTCTAACTTTCCTCAACATTTCAGTGCAATGCCCATCCTCATAGTAGATGAAAAATGCCGTGAGATAGTCCGGCGAAGGTCCCCCTTTCATGGGATGCCCGAATTGTCTTTGAACCAAAAGAGGGTTGTAATTGATGCAATATCGGGCCCCTATGAGAGGTACATTGGGAAAGCGGCCACAATGTTGGATAGGCTGTTTAATCCCAAGCCAAGGAAGACGCCAATTTATTTTTCCTCCATTCAAGCTAGCAAAGAAATGGGCCCACTCATTTCCTCCTTTGTCCGTAAGCCCCTGACGTGACAGATCTTCCGAAGGGCACTTGACATTGACTACGCCTTTAAACACGCGTGCAGTCATCCAAGCATACAGTGCCGGCACACAACAAAGGATTTTCTTCCCCTTCCTTTCGTGACAGAAACTCATGGTGCCATAAACGTCAGCAAGGACTGCCGTCACAGGATTCTCCGATCTCGTCTTTCTCGCCACGAAGACATCTATTGCGGTATAATCCACAAAGTCTTCTATTTTGGGGAATAAAACAATGCCGTACACGGTGAGAGCTAGCACATCCATAAAAGTCTCCCACTCTTCCTTATCAGCCAGATGCTGCAGGTACTGTTCCAGATACCCCTGTGTCAGCCCACGCACTTGATGTCTCATTACCAACCTATCTTCGAGCTCCTTGGGCTGTAATTTCATTATGGCAGCAATAGTGGAGATAGAGGTATGATGCTCCAAATGCTGATACGGCATGGTACCCTCCAGCGGTAAACCAAGGATATGCTCAAACTCTTCTATAGTCGGTGCTAGTTGGAAGTCTTGAAAGGTGAAGCATCTTAGCGGGGAGTCATAATACTGCGCTAGGGCTGTGATAGCAGGCAACTGTACCTCCACTTCCATTAGGCCCAACAGGTTTCCATACTTATTCTTGAAAGTTTCTCTTTTTATAGTCTTTAGTCGTTTGCCTAAGCTTATCAGCCCTGTCAAATTCCCCCCATGAACCCTCAGGCGAGGTTTCTTTCTTAAAATGACAGAATCGGTCTGTTGGGTAGCACCAGATCTTGTATCGACTTCCATCTTGTAGGAGGTCAAGTGAACACCTGTGATTTCCCCTAAAACCAACATGTCACCAAATGATGTATGAACATGATGCATGATAACATAATGAAGCAAAACATGACCAATAACACAAATGCATGCGTAGCATGAAAATGCAATGTCATTATTTTCAAAAAAAGAACAAACAGGGTGAGGGTTAGAGGAATACACATTTTTCCCTTTGTGCCCTAATAAAGGTTCAGCGCTTCAGATTGAAGGTCAAGTATATGCAACCTTACAAGGATGGCTCCCTGAACCTAAAGGTCGATGGTCACTAGAGCTATGGCCCCCTTCAGAGTATCTCCACAACAGTCGAGTAATCAACTAGATGCGGAGACACAAGTGAAGAGAACAAACTCTAGCTGGGGTTCTCACGATAGCCAAACAGGAAGTATGTCCCAAATGGCACCGCTACACAACCCCTCTATTTCTAAGTTACACTCAGACCCGGGCATAGGGCCCCACTCATGATATGCATAAAGTGTGTGTGTGTGAAGGGAGAGCGTAATGCATACCCAAACCCTCACCTGCAAAACAACCAGAAAAAATCCCAGGCAGATATAGACATGTTCTCTACCTAGGGTTCAATATAGAAAAATCAAAACAAATCATATGCAATTACTTCAAATATCAAACATAGATAAAAGAAAGGAAGAAAAACATAAAGCAAAACCACATCGAATTCGCACATCTAATTAAATGGCTTGACTCTCTAACATCCCCAGTGGAGTCGCCATCTGTCGCAACCGGAATCGCGACGGGACGACGATCCAAAAAAGGAAACGAGTTTCGAAAAGAGATTTGGAGTCGCCACCATAGTTTATTCTGGAAAACTACGGAAAAACCATAAAATAATAAGACACGGTCCACGAAAACCAGATTCTGAGTTCGGGAGTCGATTACGCGTAGGGAAGGTATTAGCACCCTACAGCGCCTGCCCAAAGGCAGTACCTTTAACTAAATACGCAAATGTGATGTGGTTTTCAAAATGTTTAACTATCCCCTAAAATAAAATTCTAAATAAACAAAATATATTTTTTAGTTTTTTTGGGCCCGACAAGGATTGACCTTGCTCCTACGTATTCTCATTCAGAATGAGAAATCAGGGTTACGTAGTTCTTTTGAAACTGTTTGAGAAGTTTGTTTGGAAATTGTTGGAAAATTTGCTTTGAAATGATTTTGGATTTTTGGGAAGCGAAAGAGAAGAGGTTTTTAACACAAGGACGATGCGTGCGATCACACATGTGCCTAAACCTTTAAAACATTTTTTATTATTTTTTGGAAGAGAAGAAGAAAAGGTTCTAACACAAGGACGATGCGTGCGATCACACATGTGCCTAAACCTTCAAAACATTTTTATTATTATTTTTTTAGAAGAAAAGAAGAAAAGGTTCTAACACAAGGACGATGCGTGCGATCACACACGTACCTAAACCTTTAAAACATTTTTATTATTTTTTAGAAGAGAAGAAAAGGTTCTAACACAAGGACGATGCGTGCGATCACACATGTGCTTAACCTTTAAAATATATTTTGTTATTTTTTAGAAGAGAAGAAAAGGTTCTAACACAAGGACGATGCATGCGATCACACATGTGCCTAACCCTTTAAAATATTTAATTGTTTTTTTTTTAGAAAAGAAGAAGAAAAGATTTTAGCACAAGGACGATGCGTGCGATCACACATGTGCCTAAACCTTTACAATATTTTTGTAAATTTTGTATATATATATATATATATATATATATATATAAATATTTTATTTTTTATGTATTATTCAATATGCATTTTAAAATAAATAGATATTTAGAATAAATAAATAAAATAAAATAAAAACAATAACAAACAATAATAACAATAAAAATAAAATAAAAATAAAAAAAAAAACAAATAGAATAAGATAAATAAGGGAACAAAATAAAATAAATAAAGAAAAGCAAATAAATAAATAAGTAATACAAATAAAACAAGTAGTGGCGGGTGCCCAAATGAGAAAATGGGGGGTTCAAACTAATTTTCCTTTTAAAAATAGATGGGCCTAAACCCAAACTGACAGGGGGTGAGGAAATGAGAATAAGGGGTGAGAGGTGAGAAAAAAACCTTCATTTTTTTATAGGACCAGGATGGGTCTGAACCCAGGCCAAGGGAATGGATAGGGAGTGCGCGGGTGAAAAATGGGGGTGCGTGAAGGAGAAAATGTTTTATTTATTTATTTATTTATTTTTTAGGCTGGATCAGAAGGCCCAAGGCCCTTTTCGCCTCCCAGATCCTTTTTGTTTGCAGAAACGAACGGGCTTAAGCCCAAACAGAATGGGGTGTGCATGGGAGATGGGTTTTATTATGTATTTTTGTTTTGGAGAGAGCTCGGTCAGAAAATAAAAAAAGGGCCCAAGGCCTTCTCCTTGGTTCAGAAAACCTCAGGGGTTCTCCCATTCTCTCCCGCCACTTGACCAAGATGAGACCCAGGGTCTCTTTCCTCTCCCAGCAGTTCGCCGGTGATCCAAGCGGAAACGGCCATCGCGCTCCAGCCAGAATCGCCGCCATCTCCAACACCCACGGACGAGATCATCGCCGGTCGCCGCTCCAGCTCCCCTCCTCCTCTTCGCGCGCGGGAAGCTTTCTCCTTCTTCTCCATTTCTTCGCGCGCATACGGCTGCCTCCGCCGTCGAACGCCACTGCGAGACGCGACCCAGGGCGTCGCCAGCACCGCCGCTCGCCATCAGGATCGTCGCCGGCCCCGGAATCTGATTCCCCTCTCTCTCTCTCCTTCTCCCGCGCGCAAGAGAGACCGTCTCCTCTTTCGTGAATCGCCTCTTGGGCGAGCTCGACCACCGCGCCGGCCAGGGCTCCACTAGCGTCACCGGTCGTCGCCAGAGATGCCTCCGGTCACCACGTCAACATCCTCTTTCCTTCTCTGCTAGTAAGCAGAGGAACCCTTCTCTCCCCCTTCGAACTCGAGACCGACGAGGCCGGACGTTGCCGCCAGTCGCCGCACAAGCATTCTCTTCTCTCCTCACACTGCTATCTTAGTCTATGGTTCACAATATGGATCCAGAGGCGGTTGCGATGAAAGAATGGTTTCTTGTGTTTTGCAGATGGGTGATAGCTGTAGCAACAGGGAAGGATGACAGTTGAAGATTGGGTGAGGAGATAGGTTTCTGGGATGTGCGAGACGGAGAAATTGATTTCGGTGGATATGGCTCTGAGATCATAGGTCTTGGGGACATTAAGCATGGAGTTCTAAAGATCAATATGCTATCTCTGATTGAAGGCGCAAGATATAGCAGTTATTCCAGAGACAAAGCTTGAGTTTGTTAGTATAGGATCTGAGATTTGGTTTATCCATTTTGTTTAGAGGTAGGAGATGGCACGAGAACTATATTTGCTGCTGCTGTTTACTCTTTATTTACGTGTTTCCTGTGTGTTAATGGGTGCTAAAGGGATATACATTGTTGATGTTAGGGAGGTGTATACCAATCTTCTATGGTTAGTTAAATAGACGAAAGCACTGAAACTGCATTTTGGGTGCAGTTTTGGTTAACAGAGGAAGGGAAACAAACGCAAATATATACATTGATCCAGCATCAATCATTCACCACTCAGCACGCATGAGGAAAGGGTATCTAAAGAAAGCATATATACGTGAAGCATGACCAAAGAGCTTAGGTACATGAAGACTTACCTTCGTAGCTTCAAGATGTCTTTCGGGTTCTAATTCCCTTTCCCCTCCTCAATGCCGGAAAGTAAAGTTGACTGGGCAGCCAGGTTCAGAGTCGGTTCTCCTCTTTCGGTTCTCCTCTTTTCTCTGTCTCAGATGCCTTGTCCTCTCCTCTGATGGTGATGAGTAGTGATCCCCCTCCAATGTGATTGATCCCCCTTTTCAAAGCCAAAGCCCCTCCTTCCTATGGTAACGCTTCCTGGGAACTCTCGGATATCCTCTGGCGTAGGATTTTCTTTGTCTTTTTCCTTTCTTCATGTCTCCACTTTGCAGTTGGCAGGTGCTCTTTCAAAAATCTTTCCCCTTCCATGTATAGGCTGCTGCTGCTTAAGGATTTTCAGCAAGAAAAGCAAATACCTTTTTACGCTGCCACTGTGTAAGCACATTTTGAGCATTCTCTGTGCTTGATCACTGTAACGGATGGCTTCAGAAGGAGGGAACCAGTTGACTCCCTTTTTTCCCTTCTTTTTTCTTTTTTATATATTTTATTTTATATATGTCAGCATTGCAGTGCAAATTTTTATGAAAAAAAGTAACCTTTTCTTAAATCTTTTTTTATAAAAATAAAAATAAAAACGAAATTAAAAGGGAAACAACAAAAATAAAATAAAATAAAAAAAACAAACATAAAAAAAAGTACAATACATAAAAATAAACCCTGAAAAACATAAAAAATAAAATAAAATAAAATGAAATAAAGCAAAATGGAATAACATAAAAAAAAGAAAAAAAGAAAAATAAAACCAAATGAAGTAAAAATAAAAATAACATGAAGCAAAATAAAATATAAACAGGAGAGGAAATAAATAAAAACGAAACAAAGTAGAAAATAAAAGAACAAAAATAAAAAAAAACGGAAAACGGAACACAAATCATTTTTTGAGACTTCGTATTAAATTTATCTTTGTCCATTTACTTTGTTTTATTACCCCTTCTTAACTCTATATATATTTTTTAACTACCCGGACGAAATTGGGTATTAACAATCATTAAAATCGTTTATCTTCAAATTTACCAATGCTCCTCATTGGTAACAATCTTCCCCTTTTTGATGATGAACAAAACTGCTTGTTTAAAAGCAACTTTGGTTAGTCTGCAAAAAAAATACAAGCTAATAGACACCAAGAAAGTTAGCAGTAACTGCACGACTTCTCCCCTTTTTGATCATAAGCGAAAAGATCAATGAAAATGCTCCCCTTAATATGATCTCCCCCTTAATTAAAAAATGTATGCACTAAGATAAGAGATCATTTTATTCATGAAAAGAAAAGTTACATTTTTCATCATAAAGAAGAACTTTAAAACATAAAATCCTAAATCTAAAACTCAGGACTGGGTGGTCTTTTTGGAGGTTGAAGATCAAAGTGATTTTCAATGTTTCCAAGACGAGTATCAAGGTCATTGAACTGGTTGATCACATATTCTTCATGATTTTGTTGCCACTCATATATCTGTTCAAAGTGAGCTTGTTGAGCAATATGCATATCCTTCAATTGTTTAGACAGGTTTGTAAAATGCACCTCCATAGTTTGGGAGTAAGCGAAAGGCATTTGAGAAGGACCAGCATCAGCAGGATCAGCAGCTTGGACTGGGTCAGCCATATGGGCATCCATATCGTCATTGTCGTCATCTTGGTGATCATCATCCTTGTGAATGATCACGCGACCACGAGCAACAAATCCCATTTGGCGAAATGTTCTCTCGCCAATCTCAGTTCCAATTGCTTGAATGGCTTGAGTGAGTTTGTCTTCCACACGTACGCCTTTGTACTCTAAAATTTGAGAGATGAGAAGTGCATATGGAAGATGATAAGCATGGTATTTCCTGGCCTTCAACATGGTGTCGGAGATGAGTGCTGGCCAATCAATGTCTATGTGATTTAAAATCCTATACAAGAGTAGAAGATCTTGCTCCGAACATTGAGCATGGTTAGTGGCACGAGGACATAGAAGCCATTCAATCAAGTAGTGGATCATCCTTTCCTCAACCTTGAATCCACCAACTAGCAGTTGTCGACGGTTGGTTTGTTGTTTAGGATGGCGCAAAAAGGATTGAAAGGCGAGGAGACAATTGAAGTCTGGGACGCCAAGATGGACTTTGACAACATCATCCCAGATTGTTAGTTGAGCAACAGTCATCCAAACGTCATCATCCAAAATGATTGGAACACCTTTCACTTTTGTTGTGATGATTCTGTTACGATAACACAGATTGAAGCAGAATACACGGATGAGATCGGGGTAGACGGACCCCTTTTGCTCCACGAGATGAGTAAGTCCTTGAGCATCAAACAGATTTGGAAATTGAAAACCATAAAATCGATAAAAATCAAGGCGTATGAACTTTACCGCCATGATTCGTCGTTCTTGCCAGAGATGGACATAATCTGCATGTTTTTCTTGATCCGAAATCCACCCATCAAAGGTTGCAGGATGAGGTTTGGAAGAAGAAGATGCACCAGTTGTTCTCCTACGGTTTCTTCTTGATTCAGCCATGAAAGAAGTGGACAGAGGGTAGCGTTGAAAGAATGGAGAGAAATGAAGAAAAACTAGATCAGATTAGAGTTGAGCAGAGTTCTGGGTGCAAGAGAGTGACCATTAATCGATTATAGTGGTTTATTTATAAGAAAAATCAATAAACTATCCGTTTTGAGCTGTTAGGATTCGCTGCAACGGCTCTATTTTTGAAACCGGTCGTGTGATAATCGATTATTGTAAGTGATAATCGATTATCTGCTCAAAGAGTCATTTTCCAGAATTGTATGATAATCGATTACTGATGAAGATAATCAATTATTTGTTCATAAGTGTCCATATTTGGGTTTGTGAGAGTAATCGATTGTTCTATGGGATGATCGATTATCTGCGATTAGAGGTTTTTGCCAAAGCCAAAAGTAATTGTTTATTCTCATGTGATAATCGATTAAAAATGATAAGCTTACGAGAATTGGGAAAATTTCAGAAATCTTGAGCCTAAGAAATATCTAACACTCCTAACTCTCTACTAAGATCGTAGAATATATCTTTAGGCAGTGCTTTTGTAAAGATATCAGATAATTGATGTAAAGTATCAATGTATTCTAGTTGGCAATCTCCCTTTTGAACATGATCTCTCAAGAAATGATGTCTAATCTCAATATGTTTTGTTCTTGAGTGCATTATGGGGTTCTTGGTTAGGTTTATAACACTAGTATTATCACATTTCAGAGGAATGCGATCAAGGAAAATATCAAAGTCCTCCAATTGTTGTTTCATTCATAAAATTTGGGCACAACAATTGCCAGCAGCAGTGTATTCAGCTTCAGTGGTAGACAAGGCTACACAAGCTTGTTTCTTTGAGTGCCAAGACACTAAAGAACAACCCAGAAAATGACAAGTTCCACTAGTACTTTTCCTATCAATTTTGCAGCCACTATAATCTGCATCAGAATAACTTATTAAACTAGGTGAAGCATCAGAAGGATACTAAAGTCCAAAAGATGTGGTTCCTTTAAGGTATTTTAGAATCCTTTTAACAGCAATTAAATGAGATTCCTTAGGATTAGCTTGGTACCTAGCACACACACATACACTTTGCATAATGCCTAGTCTACTAGCAGTTAGATACAGTAAATATCCTATCATTCCTCTAAACATGGTTTCATTTACTCCTTCACCAGATTCATCTATATCTAAATAGCAGGAGGTTGCCATCAGTGTGTTGGCTTCTTTACAAGTATCCATACCAAACTTTTTAAGCACTTCTCTACAATATTTAGTTTGGGAGACAAAAGTTCCCCTATCCATTTGCTTTATTTGCAATCCTAAAAACAAATTCAGCTCACCCATCATAGACATCTCAAACTCACCTTGCATTATATGTGCAAATCCTTCACACAATGAATCATCTGTAGACCCAAAAATAATATCATCTACGTACACTTGAACAATCAAGATGTGTTTTCCTACTTTCTTAATAAACAAGGTTGAATCAACCTTTCCTCTACAAAAATTATTCTCAATCAAAAAGGTATAAGTCTTTCATACCAAGACCTAGGTGCCTGTTTAAGACCATACAAGGCCCTTTTCAATTTATAAACATGATTAGGATATTTAAAATCCTCAAAACCAGGAGGTTGACTAACATAAACCTCTTCTTTTATGAAACCATTCAAAAATGCACTTTTCACATCCATTTGATACAATTTAAACTTCATCAAAGATGCATAAGCAAGTAACAATCTAATTGCTTCTAACCTGGCTACCGGGGCGTAAGTTTCATCATAGTCTATACCTTCCTCTTGACAGTAGCCCTTTGCAACTAGTCTTGCTTTGTTCTTTGTGATGTTTCCATCTTCATCAAGCTTGTTTCTAAACACCCACTTTGTTCCAATGATTTGATAATCATCTTGTTTAGGAATGAGTTCCCAAACATCATTCCTTTCAAATTGATTCAGCTCTTCTTGCATAGCAACGCACCATTTATCATCTTAAAGAGCTTCCTTTATGTTCTTAGGTTCTATCTAAGACACAAAAGCTACTGTTAAGAAAAAATTATTAAGATTATGTCTAGTAGTTACCCCTTTTGATATATCTCCAATGATGTTGTCCAAAGAAAGTCCTCTTGGTTGTTGATAGCTTTTATGATCAACCACTTGATGATCAACTTGAGTTTCTGGAGGATAGTTTTCATTTAGATACATCTCTTCAAGAGCTTCCCTCAAATAATCCTCATCACCTGCAATTGGTTTATTTGACTCAAGAGGGTTCACCTCAAGGTCAACAATTTCATCAAAGACAACATGCATTGATTCTTCAATTATCAAGGTTCTTCTATTAAACACCCTATATGCTTTGTTAGTTAAAGAATAACCTAAGAAGATTGCTTCATCAGATTTAGCATCAAATTTACCTAGATTATCTTTACCATTATTCAAAACAAAGCATTTGCATCCAAAGATTTTCAAATGAGACACATTTGGTTTTCTATCGTTAAATAGTTCATAGGGAGTTAGCTTAAGAATAGGCCTGATAAGCATCCTGTTCAACACCTAACAAGCAGTACTAACTACATTAGCCCAAAAGTATTTTGGCACATTTGATTCATTTAAAAGAGTCCTAGCTAATTCTTCTAATGATCTATTTTTCCTTTCAACAACACCATTTTGTTGGGGAGTTCTTGGTGCAGAAAAATTATGAGCAATTCCATGTTCTTGACAAAACTTTTCAAAGGATTCATTTTCAAATTCACCCCCGTGATCACTTCTCAAAGTTTTGATTTTCAAGTCCTTTTCATTTTGAACATGTTTTGCAAATGATTTGAATGCTTTAAAAGCTTCACTTTTCAAGGTTAAGAAGAATGTCCAAGTAAACCTAGTGTAATCATCAACAATCATAAGAGTATAGTAGTTTCCACCTAAACTTTTAATTCTAGATGGACCAAACAATTCCATATGCAAAAGTTCTAAAGGTTTTGATGTTGAAATCATGCTTTTAGATGAAAATGAGGATTTGGTTTGTTTTCCTTTTTGACATGCAGAGCATATTTTGTCTTTCTCAAATTTTAATTTAGGTAAACCAATCACAAGATCTTTTGAAATCAATTTATTCAAATGTTGCATATGAATATGTGCATCTCTTTTATGCCATAGCCAAGGATTTTCCTCTTTAGCAACTAAACGTGTTATACTATGACTAGATGCACTTTCAATATCAATCAAGTAAATGTTATTATGCCTAACACCTTGCAAAGCAATATCAGTAGAATTTTTAAAGTATACAGTGCATTTATCACTTTCAAAAGTTACCTTGAGACCCTTGTCACATAATTGGCTTATGCTTAGGAGGTTGTGTTTGAGACCTTCAACATACAACACATCCTTTATTGTCAGTGTGTTTCCTCCTCCAATGTCTCATGTTAATATGATTCTACCTTTGTTGTTATCCACATAGGTCACAAATCCTTGTTTTGTCTTCTCAAAAGATATGAACCTTTTCTTGTCACCGGTCATGTGTCTTGAACAACCACTATCAAGATACCACGATGACTTCTTTGATTTAGTACGTTCCTACAAAACAAATTGAGTAAGAATTTAGGTCCCTAAACTTATTATGGGTCCTTGGGGTTAGTTCATGCAAATATACATCATTTCACAACTTTAGCCCATGCATATTTACCATTTGGAATACCAAATGTTTAATGTTGCATTTGTTTGAGGTATGACCATGTTTCATGCAGTAAAAACAACAAACCTCATGAACTTTATTTTTCACAAAAGTCCCTTTTTCTACCCAAGATCTACGAGTTCTTTTCACTTTAGACTTTTTGTGTCGATGCATGTTTCCATTTTTAGCATTGCTTCTTTTAAAGTTTGTTTTAGCATGTGAATCAAGCTTGGTTGCATTTTCAAGTAGGTTCTCAAGAATTTCAATATCAAACATATGACTCTTTCACGATAAACATTCAACAGGTTGTACAATAGCATTAGATTCAGATAATTTAGTTTCTAGATTACTAACTTTGTTTCTCAAAACAACTTCGTCATCTAGCACTTTTTCATACTTCAATTTCAATTCATTATATGCTCTTTCTTTAACTTTTTATGAGCAGCATCAAGTTTTTCATATTCATTTAGCAAATCAAGAACTCTCTTTTGTAAATCAAATTCATCACTTGACTCTAAACTAGAATCACTTACTTGGCTTCCAACATCTTCAGAGTCTGCCATTAAGCATAGATTAGCTTCTTCATCTGAATCGCTTGAGCTTGAAGAACTAGAAGCATTTTCTTCCCAAGCTATGTAAGCTTTCTTCTTCTTTGGAAACTTTCTTTCCTTTTTTTCTTCACTTTTCCTATTCTTAGGGCAGTCAGTCTTCACATGTCCTCTTTCTCCACATCCGTAGCATTTGACGCTTGATGGAGATCCTTGATTATCTTTTTTTTCTCCATGGTATTTGTCTTTTGCTTTTGCTTCATAAATTTAGAAAACTTCTTAATCATAAGGCTCATGTTTTCGTCATCGCCATCAGAATCATCGTCCTCGATTCTTTTAGAACTTTTTCCTTTTGAGATTTCAGACTTGAAGGCAAGTGTCTTTCTTTTGCCTTGATCCTCTTCTGGAGTTAATCTTCTCAACTCAAGCTCGTGCTCACGAAGCTTCCCGAAGAGAAATGTCATTGACATCTGAGTGAGGTTTTGAGACTCCGAGATAACAGTCACCTTTGGTTGCCAAGACTTGTCCAATGATTTCAATATTTTTACATTCAATTCATCTGTGTCAAAAGTCTTACCCAAACCTGTCAAGTGGTTCACAATGTGAGTGAAACGCTTTTGGACATCAGAGATTGTTTCTCTAGGTTGCATTGTGAACATCTCATATTCCTGGATGAGTGTGTTCTTCCTTGCACGTTTCACGTCATCTGTACCCTCATGTGTGACTCTAAGGACCTCCCACATTTCCTATGTTGTCTTACAAACTGAAATTCTATAGAATTCATCAAGTACAATACCAGATGAAATAATATTACGAGCCTTAATATCAAACCGAGCTTGTCTATTTTCTTCAGCAGTCCAGTTAAAGTATGGTTTTTCTACTTCTACACCATCAACTATACTCTTAGGAATATATGGACCATTTTGTACGGCTTCCCAGATGCCTCTGTCAACAAACCCCATAAAGATTTCCATTATGACTTTCCAGAATGCATAGTTATCACTAGTAAAAAGTGGTGGTCTGTTGATGGAAGCACCTTCGGCATACACTTGACTTTGATGACAGGCCATTTTCGCAAAAGTTTGAAAGAATATCAAAGCAATCTCTGATACCAATTGTCGGGACAATCGGTACTGTTATAGAGTCGCGCAGCGGAATAAATTAAGATAGCGGAAAGCGTGTTCGGTCAAACTCGTATTAAGATGGTCCGTTTTAGAAAATCAATTTTCTTAGAGAAAATTTATGGAACAGTTGATATGCGCAAAATGTAAAGAGTATAGGGAGTAGAAAAATTCAACACACAATTTTTATCCTAGTTCGAATCAAAAGATTCTACGTCCGGTTGT
Organism: Vigna umbellata; assembly: GCF_029865625.1. Lineage (NCBI taxonomy): Eukaryota > Viridiplantae > Streptophyta > Magnoliopsida > Fabales > Fabaceae > Vigna > Vigna umbellata. The sequence continues at coordinate 31,657,980 of NC_142165.1, read as the reverse complement.
TAATCACTATAAAAAGTGATTAACGTTTTCACTAAAAATCAGTTTCACAGATTACAATGGAGTGAAAGAATACAATGATAAAACCTTCCTTCGACAAACGAATCGAAAGGGTGCTTCCTTCGACCAACGAACCGAAAGCAGGAATCTGCACTTTCCTTCGACCAACGAACTGGAACAGTGCAAATAAAATCTTCCTTCGACACACGAACTGGAAGATGACAACCTTACCAACTCGAAGAGAACCGCTCCGACCTTTGACCCACAAAGCGCGAGCTTCTCCTATTCACGAGACCAGGCAAAGCGCGAGCTTCTCCTATTCACGAGATCAGGCAAAGCGCGAGCTAGTTCTTTGGATTTTCCTCAAACAGACTGTATTCTCAAAAAGCTCAGAGTGAACCCTCTAAGGGTTTTGTTAGTGATAATCCATTATTTAAGTCCGTTACAGGGTTTTTCAAAACGTGATAATCGATTATCCTGAGGAACAATCGATTATTCCAGAGACTTGGGCAGTTCTCATCAGGACCAGTTGATAATCTATTATTTGAAGGAATAATCGATTATTCCAGAGCGAAATAATTTTTCAAGAGAGCTCATGATAATCGATTATAGCTTCTTATAATTGATTAAATGCATAACTTAACTAAAGATACGAGATTTTCTAAGTTTTACATATTCAAAGACTTTCCTAATACATTTATATTCTACAATGTGCTTTTACAACAATTATAACAGCTTCTTCAAGTCTATCTTCATGCAGCATCATCAAAATCGTTTATCTTCAAATTTACCAATGATTCCAAAGTAATAGCATTCAAGAATAAACTCTGGAGCCCAACCTCTCACAGGTTAATTCAAGGTTCCAAGATTTGATACACATCCTGCTAAGCACATTAATCACAATTGAAACCATGCATCTGTCTTAAACAACTATCAGCAACCACCATTTGTTAAAAATTGATGCATGATTTCAATCGTTATTAATATGATGGGCAGGATGTTTATCAAATTTTGGAACTTGAGTTAACCTGTGAGAGATTAGGCTCCATAGTTTTTGATTGATTGAGTGCTATTGCTTTGGAAGCATGATTGATTTTGCCTAATTTTCTATGATTGAACCACTTGCTTGCTTGTTACAAATGATCAAGGCCATGTTTTTCTTCTTCCTTAGAGCCAATGTTTATAGGTGAACCCAATAAAGATCAATGTTTTCTCTAACCTTTGCACCTTGAGCCTAAATTTGAAAAGTGGAAAAACCCTTTTAAAAATTCTTACCTTGAGTTAAGTAGAGTATGTTTTGTGGTAATGGAGAATGGTTCAAGTGAGCAAAAGCAAAAAGCAAAAGAAAAAGAAAAGAAAGAAAAGAAAATGTTGAGCTCAATGAAAGGAAAGTTGGGAATAAGTTGAAGATTTGGTTTCTCACATAAAAGGAGAAAGAGAGATTATTGTTAATGTGAATAAATGAATTATGCACTCTCTTAACTCAAGGAATTTTGTTGTCTAGAAAAACCAATTTTCTTCTTAACCCAACCTCAATACAAGCCTTGAAAAGTCTTTGTGATGATAACTTGCTTGTGAATGTGTTTGATATGTGGTTAAATGAAAGGCAAAGTTGATTCATGTGACATTGTGATGGTAGAGTGTAAGAGTGTCATCTCACTATACACCTTTGAGTTTGAGTGAAACGCTTTTGAGTGATTGAGTGAAACACTTTTGAGTGCTTGAGTAAAACACTATCTTTGGTGAGGAATAGTTCCATTCGCTCTATGATAACATTCTTGCTTGGTTGTTGATTATTCCTGAGGTTTGCATTTGTTATGTATGTCGTGATTATGTGAGCACCATAGTTGAAGCTTGATTGGCTAAAGCATCATTATATCTTGACTAATCTTTCTATGATGAGCATTCATGAGTGATTTACTTGTCCTAAGAGAAAAATGCTTTTTAGTGTGCTAGACCATTGTAGTATCATTACTTTATTTAAGCCAGGTTTTGTTTTGCTTGACGACAAGCAAAGTTTCAAGTTTGGGGTTGTGATAACGGTTGAGAAACCGTTACTTTTATACTTAATTTTGATATTAAAAATACCCTTTTTGACTTATAAGCTTGCTTGAACACATGTTTTTGCTTTAGTTTTGTGAATAAGAGAGTTGAAGGTGAATGTAATGGTTTTGTGCTAGATTCCCTTGATTTTGTAGGTTAATTGAATGATTTGAAAGAAGAGTTAAAGTACCGAATGGTTGGAATGCAAAAAAATCAACTAAAATGTAGAAGAGTCAACCAAAATGCAGAAAAGTCATCCAGAGTGCAGAAAAGTCAACCAGAGTGCAGAAAAGTTGCGGTGAGCGGAAAAGGGGCGCTGAGCGCCATTTTTATTGCCAGTTTTCTTCTATTTCGCGCCTGAGCGCCACCACTGAGCGTCATTTGAGTGCCGCACCTACCGTAGAGTGTCATTTTGGCGCTAAGCGTCGGCGACGCGTGTTTTGGGCCAGTTTTCTGCTATTTTTATTATCCGTTTTGGGCCTGGACCCGTTTTCTGTTATTTTTCTTCCCTATTTAAAGACCTGGACGTCTTAGGGTTTGTATCTTTTATGGCTTGAGCACAGAAACACACTTTTCACCCCTTGGGGGTAGATTTCACTACAAGAAAATTGCGTTTTATATACTGATTATTATATACGGATTTGAATCCATATATAATAAAAATGTTACATACGGATATTATATACGGATTCGTTATATACAGATATTATATACGAATTTGTTATATACGGATTTTATATACGGATTTATAATTAATTAATAAATAAATAAAATTAAGTTATTTTAGAATGCATATAGAAAAAGTCGTCAACTCTTTCTTTTTTTCCTCACTCGCGCTGCAACCATTTCTTGTTTGGAAAAAGGGTCGAGCCACTCAGCCTCCTTCAATCCCACCACCAAACCTATTCTTCTTTCTCTTTCACTTCAACCCTTCCTAAATCAGTGTTCTGGTCGTGGTTCTCTCTCGTCCAGCCCTCCTTCCCCTTCAATGGAGCCTCGATTCTCTTTCGTTGAGCTTTCGTAGGTCGCGCATTGAAACCCTAATTTTCCGTCATTCGAACCATCATTGTGCGGCCTTGGTACCGTGGTTAATTGGTAAGTAATGTTTAATTCTGATTGAGCTAAATTTTTGAATTGCAAAAACCCTAATCCTCTTTTTCTCTCATCCATTTTCGATTTATGCAATTCCTCGCGCGATAAGGTTCTATTTCTTCCCCGCAAAGCTATTTTGCACGAATTTCTTTTTTCTACATTTATTTCCTCTTGTTAATCGCCCAAGATTTAAAGCTTTTGTTGCACTAAAAAACAGATACTTTTCGTGCTTGCATTTTGATTTCCGCAATGGCCTCCAAAGCTCCTAGATCGAAGATTGATCACGAGAGTAGAGCCAAACTGCAAAAGGTTAGTTCGCGTGTTCATCTTCTTCATAGTCGTTTCTCGGCTTTTTAATTTGTTTTTGTTTTTTGTTTGGACAATTCCGGCTTTGAATGATACTGTTGTTACTGGTTGAGAAATTAAAAAGAAACTTATTAATAATTATTTAAATAACACTTGTGGTGATTGAAACTGACTAATAAGAAAAAGAACGGTAACAGGAGTTAAACTACAGTGGAGGTATGGAATGGTGCTTAGATTTTATTTATATGGTAAAAGTAATTATGTTAGTTAAGCTTTACTATGTTAACATAAGTTGCTGGAGATTTGCCTTTGGCTTTATGGATAGTAAACCATGCCATGGTATGGCAAGAGAATGTTCCTATTATGGACATTTACGGGGTATCAAGAGAAAATTAATCTTAGCTGTTTGATATCATTACATAGATGGTTAAGAATAGTTTTACGTGAACCAATTTCTATCATAGTGTTCTGTAACTGAAATCCTGGGTAAGCAAGGGACCTTTTTGATATCATTACATATAGCAGTAAACACAAGAATAACTTATTAATCCTTTCAACTTATTTTTCTGCTGTAGGTTTCATTTAATTTGCTTGAGAAGTACTTGGAAGCACACTCAAAGGCCTCCATGTGGGAAAATGAGCTCCTGGATGTAGGCTACCAGCCTCTATGCATCCAAATTCCCTACACAGTAAGGCTCTTAATTTTGAACTAAGAACTCCAGCCTCACGTTTTGTTTCCTTAGTTGGTATAAGGCTTACTCCTTGCATATTATTTTCTCTGTTAGTCGTGTACTCTGTGTTAGATGGCTTACTCCAAGTAACATTTATTTTTATACTTCTTGATACACTTGATAAGGATATTAATTTGTTCTCCATGAGATTGAGGTAGTATTGTATAGCATTAAATAATTCACTTTCTTCGACAGTTTTGTTAACATGAAGAATTCAATTCTCTATTTGATTTATTTGAACTTAATTTATTTACTTATTAAGAGATATTTGTTTCAAGGAATTATGGTAGGATTATTTGCCCAGCCATCGATTATAGTAACTTCCACAATCTCATTCCGAAAAAATTCTAAGCCTGTCATTAAACCTGTTTCTTTCACCAATTTATTAGTTTTTGTGATTTGATCTTCTGTTGATTTTACACCTTAATTGTAAAGTTCATTTCAATCCAATCCAATGTATTATGAGGTAGAATGCATTGGTTTTTGGCATTTTGAAAGAGTTTAAATGCGCAAATTAATTCTCCATCAAATAACACATCTCATGTAATTCACAACATAATTCAAATTTTAAGTTAAACATAATATCTTAATAAAATATACCATAGGTGACAAAGTCCTGGTTAATACATAAAAATAGATGTTAGTTCATAATAATAAGAACAACTTTTTTTTAATAGATGTTAGTTCATAAAAATAGATGTTAGTTCATAAAAATAGATGTTAGTTCATAATAATCTACTGTCATTGTTATCATTGTGTTTTGACTAACAATATTTTTTTCTTTGGTTAATAATATAACTTATTATTTACAATAAGTTGAGTCTTATATTTTTATCATAATATCTATAGGTTGTTTACCTTTTTCAGCCTTACTTGATATCTGTGCCTTATTTTCTTTAGTCCATTTCAAGTATAAGTGTATCTAACTGCCTATCTACTACTATCCATTAGGTGTTTTAGGGGAATACTTGAACTTCTACAAACAGATCAAAGTTTCATGTAAGTTTTGATAATGAAGCTTTAAATGTAATTTTGAAGCCTTTTTCTTTAATAAAATTGAAAGAATGCTATTGGATTGCTATACTGTAGGTTAGCACTACAACCTGTACCAATCATATGTTGCAATACAACTAGGGATGCCATAACTCTGGTAATTATAATAAGCTATATCTTTTGCAATACAACTTCTAATCAAAATTCATAAATTGTATCGGTTGTAAAGTAAGTTCAATCCTAGTATAGCATTTGTCTATACAATAAGTAACAATACTATATAAAGGTCACCAGAGACATAGCAAGAAGAGTTTATTACATTGTATAAAGGAAGAACGGGAGATTTAAGAGGGCAATTATTGTTACTTTTGGGATTGAATTAGACAGGTATTTTAGGAAGATTAGGATCCCTGCATAATCCATAGAGTATGATATTTTCTTTGATTTGTCTTAATAGTTCTTTTTTGGTTATGTGGAAAATAATGTTTGACATTTTATTCCTTGTACAATTAGCTGAACAGAAAATGAACATTCAGTTGGTTTCAAGCAGGAGGACCATCTTATGCAGTAGAGCTAGGAAGGCCAGATAGGAAAGTTTCAACAAAATTATGTGTTAGATACCATATACCTCATCCTGATTTCTAAGACCATATTCTCTTGTAAGTTGTGAAAAATTTCAAGAATAAAGCTTTTGAAGATTACTTTAAATTTAATTTATGCCTTTTCTGGTTGCTTTCAAATATTGCAAGTGCATGAATCATCTGATATTTGGATTGCTCTGTTTGCATTAATGGTCCTGTTAAGTTTTTTTTTATTATAACCACTTATTAGTTATGAACCTGTTTGGAACAATGCAAATATGTTTATGTCATTTATTGTTTAGTTTAGAACATCTTACTCACATGCAACTTCTAATCTTGCTACCAAATCCATGATTTGACCACACAATTTATAATCCTACTACATTTTTTGTCTTCTAAATCAGGTTTAGTATAGTCTGTTTGTAATAAGTTGGAGCTTGCATACTTCAAATTGGGAATTCGAGAGCTCAATCTATATTCTTGGTTTATATATATATATATATATATATATATATATATATATATATATATATATATATATATATATATATAATGATCATAAAGTCTAATTGCATTCTCCAATAATAACTACAATGTTATTATTGTTGGATGAAACTCCAATTCTCTAATCCTTTTTAACATAGTAGATAATGGCATTAAATTGATATGTTGTACTAAGTCAAAAATTGCCTTACATACTGTCAAAAATTGCCTTACCCATTATGATAGGAAACATATAGGAGGGAAATAGAAAGTTTTCTAACCTATTTTCTCAAAATATTAGGAGTATCTCGTCAATGTTAACCCTATTTGGATCTTGCGACAGGTAATTAAACTTCCAAAACTCATTAAAATTTAGAAAAATGAAAAGTTATACTCACTTGCCTCTTTAAAATTTAGAAAATGAAAAGTCACACTCATTAAACTTTTGATACATTAATCTTATTTTTTTTTTCTTTTATCATGCTCAATCCAAACCATGTGTTAAGTTCATTTCTAATTCACATTCACTATATCAAATTTTAATTTTAATTTTACAAGTTCTATCTATTCCCTTAATCTTTAAAATTATTTTACAACTTTTATTTCAATGTAAAAGATATATAAGATTTAAAGATTAAGAGTTTGGTTGAGAGATGTTTTAATTAGAAATTTTTTACATGGTTTATATTTAACCTTTTATATTTTATAATACCTTTCTATTTCCCTCCTACATTTCCTATCATGTCCCACTCCCTCTTAACATGCAAACTGATACCTAAACAAAGGACTCATACCACCAAGTAATCAAAATACCTTTGTGCAGATTGCAATTGTATTTATTTACATATTGTTGTATAGAAGGGCCTCCAACAACATTTAAATCACATTCTAGTAGATTAGGTTACTGTGCATTAATCTTGGTTTCATTCTTCTTATCCTAACACAATGTAAAAAACCTTTTATAATGTTATCAGTTTTTTTAAATTCATCTTAATGTTCTTCAATGTTTTGACCATCTTAATTGTTTAATAGAGTTTGTCAACTTTATGTATGACCATCCAATTGCATTTATTTTTGTCAGGACATGGCATCTAGTGGTTCTGACCCACCTCCTCCACTCTCAACACAATCTAATAAGGAGAAGGGAAAAAGCAATATGTGGTGAAGTTGTTATCATGGTGATGGAGTGCAACAAGATCAACGCCCAGATGAAGAAAATCCTTAGTGATTGATTATTAGGAAACTCTAGACTTGTCATTCTATGTTGTTTGACATCTTATGAATTGTAAAACTTATTGATTGCATATTAGGAAACTTTACACCTGTCATTCTATGTTGTTTGACATCTTATGAATTGTAAAATTTATATTGTTTTGCATCTTAGGAGCAATACAATCTATTTATGAATATATTAGACATTTTGTAAACTTATTTTGATAATGATTTTTATGTAATATATATCTCTTTTAAATGTGAAATGTTTGATATGGTGTTGAAAAAAAGTTATTGTGATTACTAGTTATATGTATATTACAAGTTTGTGATTAATGTATGTGTAAGTGCTGAATAATTTTTTTTTTCTGTAAAAAATGTTACATACGGATTTATATACGGATTTTTCCGTATGTAAATTACATACGGATTTTTCTGTACGTAAATTATATACGGAAAAATGCGTATATAAGTTATATACAGATATATTCGTATATAATTTATCTACGACAGTTTTATATACGGATTTTTGTCCGTATATAAGTCGTATGTAACCAAGTGTTATATACGGATTTTGGACCTTATATACGGATTTTGGCTGTATTTAATTCTATTTTTTCTTGTAGTGTTTGGGGATGTGACATCTTTCCTCTTCTCTTTCTAGGGTTTTTCTATCTCTTCCATTCTTTCATTCCATTGTTCATCTAGTTTCTCCATGATAATGGGGAACTAAACCTTATTTGTTGTTGGGAAAGATGTAACTACTTAAACTCTCATGTATTGAATTGATTCTTGATTATATATGCTTTACTTCATTAATTGTTAGGGTTTTTCCTCTATACTCTATGCATGCTTTGTTTAACTCATTCAATTGCATGATCTTTGATTTTGTCGATATGGACACATACGGGGAAATTCTCCTGGAAGCAATATTACCTAGACATAGGAATAGGATGATCGGTTGCTTTTAAGCTTCTGTGCGAATGTAATGCATGATTAATGTGCGAATGTAATGCATGATTAATTGCTAGGGAGACAAGACATTATGAACTAGTAATTAGGAGTATGCTTTCTTCACCGAGACATCAGGTTTAAGGTAAATTAGAAAGTGGCATTAACATTAATGAAGAAGATGAATTCATATATGCATGAGAGTAAATTAGGTGAAATCTAAACCCAACAACAATATCATCAACTTCATCCATTCATTCTTGTGTTTAGCCTCAATTGATCAAATTGCATTCATGTTTATTTTATTGCATTTGCATTCAAAAACTCCAAAATTTGTTCTTTAGAGTCTTAATTAGTTGAGTAATCACATAACTGTCTAGGCCGTGAGTCCTTTGGGAAACGATACTTGGTCTTACCATTTTATTATTACTTGATATGATTCGGTACACTTGCTGAGTGTTAACACTTTCCCATATCATGATTCCCAGTGGTGCAAGGGATAGTGAAACTTCCCGGATCTTTGAATTTAGGAGGAAAAATCTTCTGCATAATGGCACTACAATTACCTTGTACTTCAATTGTCCCCTCATCTAAATAATTTTTCTTTTTACTGAGGAACTGCTTTAAGTATTTTGCATAAGCAGGGATTTGTTGCAATGCTTCAGTCAAGGGCATAATAATCTCCAATTTCTTGAAGATGTCCATGAAACGCCCAAATTACTTTTCTTTTTCCTTCCTTGAATAAATTTTTAGGTAAGGAAGGGGTTTCTCAATTGTTTTTCCTTTTTTTCTCTCATCCTCTTCTTCTTTCTTTTTCTCCCCCTCATCATTCTCACCTTCTTTCTTTTTCTCAGCCTCTTCTTTTCTCTCTTCATTTTTCTCTCCACTCATCTTTTCCTTCTCACAAACTTTCTTCTATTTTCTCTCAATTTCTCTCTCAGCTAACATCTCGCCACTTATAATCATAATGGCATTACATTCCTCTTTAGGGTTAACTTTAGTATTAGCCCCAAAATTCTTCTCAGACTTTTCCTTCAACTTCTTAGCTAGTTGACCAACCTGTATCTCTAAATTTCTAATGGCAGCTTCTGTGCTTTTATGATTAGAGATGGACACTTGCATGAATTGTTGAAGTGTGTCCTCTAGCTTTGCGGTCCTATCAGATAAGGAGGACTGTGGTTGATATTGTTGATGTGATGGTCTATTAAATGGCCCAACTTGCCCTTGACCCATGCTTAGGTGAGGTTTCCACCCATGGTTATGTTTACCTTGGCAGCCCTGATTACCCATATAATGCACTTCTTCTTGAGCATTGGCATGAATGACACACTAACCATTTGCATGATCTTTGCCACATAGCTTACAACCCTGATGTTGAGCTTGAGAGACATTTTGAAGTTCTTTAGGTAGCTGAGAGACTTTATTCATTAAGGCTTCAAGTTGCTGAGTCATTATCTTATTCTGAGGTAATAGAGCATCTTGAGATTGTAGTTGAAGAACTTCTTTTTGTTGGAGCTGAGCTCTTTCATTTTGTGTCTCATTATCATTTGAAGCCATATTCTCTATCAACTCATGAGCTTCATCTGGAGTCTTCCATCTAATGTTACCTCCAGTTGAGGCATCCAACATCGATTTAGTCTGGGATTTGAGTCCTTCAAGAAATAGAATGATCACTGGAGGTTCATCAAATCCATGAGTAGGAGTCTTCCGCAATAGGCCTTTGAATCTATCCCATGCTTGGCCTAAAGTCTCATCCATGCCCTGCTGGAAAGAAGATATTTCCTACTTCCCTTTGTTTTTCTTAGACTGAGGGAAGTACTTGTTCAAAAACTTGGCTACCACATCTTCCCAAACAATGAAGCTATTTTCTGGGAATGAATTTAGCCACATCTTGGTATTGCCACCCAGAGAGAAAGGAAACAAACTGAGGTTGATGACCTCATCTGGTACATCATGAATCTTCACGGTATTGCAAATCTCTATGAAGGTGATCATATGTTCATACGGATTCTCATGAGCTAGGCCATTGAATTGATTGCTTTGCACCAAATGGATGAGGGCAGGTTTCATCTCTATGTTTGCGGCATTAACCTGCGGCCTAGCAATGCTATTGAAGTGGAGAGGTCCAATGAATGTTGAATAATCCTCCAGAGTGCCTCTTACTCGACCAATACCTCTGTCGCTACCGTTTTGATTATCTGTCATGTCTTCTATTTCCTGATCAGTTACTTGAGTAAAAGGTTGTTCAAGAATCTCAGGAGGGGGAAAAAGTTCTCTAGAAATCCTTTTATGCCTTCTTCTTCTACTTCCAGACTTATAAGAAGAGGTTCAGATGATCTTGTGCTCCTAGTATGAATTTTTTCCTACATACACTAAAGAACACCACACTAGAGCACCCAATTAGCCCCAAAAGAATATAAAAACAAAAATTAAAAACAGTAAAAAAAATAAAGTCTAAACTAGTTAAGAATCACACAAAAGTATAGTGTTACCATGAGTTCCTAGCAACGACGCCAAAAACTTGTTATCTCATTGGCAAGTGTACCAAATCGTATCAAGTAATATAAAATGGTAAGACCAAGTATCGTTTCCCATGAAACTCGTGTCACTAAACAATCGTATAATACCTTAACTAATTAAAAGACTAAAGACTGATTCCAATGATTGAAATTAAAATGCAATAAAAGTAAACATAATAACTTGAATGTAAATTTGATCTTTTGTAGCTAAAACAAGAATGAATGAATGAATGATATTGAGATGATATGAGATGATGATGTTCTTGGGGTTAGATTTCACCTACTTCACTTTCATGCATATTAGAACTCCTCTTCTTCATTGGAATGCTAATGTCACTTACAAAATTACTTAGAACCCAATCCCTTGGCGTAAAAAGCCTAGCCTTGATTATTAGACAACAATCCCTTGAAACCCTAATAACCAATTCTGCATTAAGAAAAGAAGCTTAAGACAACTAAACATCCTATTTCTATCCCTAGATAATATTTCCTTTAGGTGAAATCCTCCAGATCATGGCTCCTAAGTATTTCCCAATAACAAAGAAATCCAATCATCAAGCTATGAATGGCCAAAAACATAACAAGCATTAAGAATATGAGAAAATCACTAACATTCAATGAAAGAAGCATAAAATATTCAAAACATATTCAAATACATGAAGTTTAGAGGTTACATCTTCCCCAACAACAAATGAATTTAGCTCTCCATTGTCATGGAGAACCTTGGTTTACAATGGAAGAATCAAAATGAGATGGAAACCCTAGAAAGAGAAAAGGAAAGCTCCCGCATGCCCAATCTACCTCCAAAGGGTCGAAAATAGGGTTTTTGTGCTTCAACTGTCAAAAGATACGAACCCTAATGTGTAGAGACATTTAAATAGATCCAAAATTCCATATGGGCCAATGTTGCCAACACTTAGCCCCCTAACTAGGGGAAAGCAGGAAAAACTGTGCGAAGAGTGGCGCTTAGTGCCTTGGCTGAGGGCAACCAGGCATCTTGTGGTGTAGCTGACTGGCGCTTTGCGCCCCAGAGAAGGGAAACCAGGCGTCGTTGCGTGAATTTCTCCGTTGAGCGCCCTAGAAGAGGGCAAGTAGGCGTGCTTACGTGACCACTAGCGCTGAGGGCCCCTGAAGAGGGCAACCAGGCGTGATTGCGTGGCAACTAGTGTTGAGGGCCCCTAAGGAGGGCAACCAGCGCCCATGGCCCCAGAAAAGGGCAACCAGGCGTCCTTGAGCTTTCTGCAGCCTTCTTTTCTAGTGCTTTTGCTGTCCTTTCTAGGTTCCAATTCCTTGATACTTTGCTCTTCTTCCAAAACGTACTAATAACCTACAAAATTGAGGGAATTAGTGATAAAATCATTAAGTATAACTTCAACTAACTCATTCATAAAATTCAACTAAAAAAAGAGTTTAAACAAGCTTCACAATTAAAGAGAATTGATTTAGTATCAAAATTACATCACAGATAACGGTAAAATCAACCGTTATCATTCATCAGTCGTAATGCAAGAAAAAGGGAAATATTTATAAGAAAACAAAAGAAAGGAAAAGAGTGATCAGAAGTGGTGCAATAGAGGTCACCAAAAGAAGAGCTCTGATACCATCATAGAAAAGTTGCGATGGAGGTGGTTACTGTATTGCATTCACAAGCAAACCTACAAACATACATGTTCTTGTACATGATGAAGAAACAAAGAGTAGTGGGTATGAATAGGAAAAAGAATAAGAAGGGAAACAAAGGAACGAGAAAAGAACTATGTGTATTATGTGAATATTGTTGTTGCATACAAAGAAGAAGATACATATATAGGGAGAAAGAAAAGGAGAAACGGAAAATATAAGAGAAACAAAAAAACAAAACGGATGATGGAGGTAAAGAAAGGTTAGGATATGTTATTCTGACATGAATTCTACTATTGCAAGAATTTTATTTAGTAATTAAAGATAAGAAAGGTTGTGAGAATCATGTAACAGACCACCTATCAAGACTCATAAATATAGAGGTAACAAATTAGGAAAAATAGATTATTAAAGAATTCCTTGATGGAAAGTTGTTCTAAATACAAACAAGACATTGGTTTGCTAATATGAAAATTTTCAACGATATATTAGGATGACTCTAGAGGAGTACAATTGGTGACAAAAAAGAACTTGCTTAAAGATGAAAGCAATTGATAGGGATGATCATCACATCTTCAAAATTAGAGCATATGGTTTACTTTAGAAGATGCAAATTTTGTGAGCAAATCAAAGACATTTTGTAATGACCGAAATGATGTCATTACTAAATAATAATATTCGGTACAAAAATGTAAATTTATATGCTACATATTCACAATCCTTTAAAATTTCAAATATTTTTTTTAATAAGAACATTTCTTATTAACAAGGAGGCAATATCGAATACATGAGCATATAAATATAAATATAAATATATATATATATATATATATATATATATATATATATATATATATATATATATATATATATATATATATATATATATATATATATATATATATATATATATATATATATATATATATATACGTCTATTCTTATTTACAACTTCATAAGTTTGTTGTCAATCCTCACTACTACCTATGAAATGTCTAGTCCCGTATATATAAACATGCATAACATATATATACAATAATTATAGATGGAAATCACAACAACAAAATATAAAGATAAGGAATTGACATTGAATTATAATACAAGTATACCAAAAATTCTAGACAAATTGATTGATTTCACTTTATAATATCTTTATATTAAAAAAAATATTTTTATATTATAAATAGGAGGAAATGCGGAGAATATATTTTAACCATTTAGTTCCGAACAAAATATTCTTTTATACAAATTATTACACCTTTCTATAGAAAAAAAATAATGATTTGTGATGTATTATCCATGTATTTGTAGAATAAAAATGTTCACCATAAAACAAATTTAATATTTAAATAGTAAGAAACAAGAATATAATCTTTAAACCTCTTAACGTAAAAAGATAGTTAAACTATAAAATTGATTTTCACGAAAAATTAAAAAATAAGGTAAAATGTAATATTTTTATATTTGGTTAGATAAAAATAAAATCTATTTGTTTATAAAAGAGGAGATGTGAACATTATTTGTTGATATTGAAGGTATTTGCATCACCTCTGCATCGAGAGAAGGAATGCTACTATCTATGGATTTCTTGATATGTTATAATTCAAACTGTAGGAAATAAATCAGAGGAGGTGCAAAAGTACTTGATAGAAATGTTTGAAAAAGCTGGTAAAGAGGTCTATTTAGCACCTTACTTGCATAAGTAAGTACATAATTTTTTAATTTTTCATGAGTAGTTTAAAAGTTTCTTTTAATTAATATTATTCTAACTTGTAGGGGTCATTGGCAATTGCTAGTTATTGTTACTGATCGTTCTCTTGTAGTTCTCTTATGTTCCTTGCATAAGAAAGCTAACACATTGTCCATCAAAAATATATTAGAGGCGTAAGTTTTCCTTTTTATTTTGATTCCTTCCTATATTATTATTATGATGTGATGGATGTCAAACTTTTGTATAGGTCTTTGGAAGCTCATTCAAGGTTGCGGGGTGTTCCATCTATTTCTAGAAAGAAGATGCAAATAATCACACCTAATGTAAGAGAAGTTCACCTTCCTTTGTTTTGTGTTTTGTGATTGTTATTTTTATGAGGAATTGGTTGTGTTGTTGGTTTTGTGAAATTTGGTTTAGCAAAATATACAGAGCTACATGGTGCAAAGGCTAGCTAGAGTATAATCTGATATTTTGTGTCTTTGATTTGAATGAGTCTTCATTATTTGTATTTAATTTGCAGTGTCGACGTCAATTGGGCAGCTATGAGTGTGGGTATTATGTAATGAAACACATGCATACCATTATTTGTACAAACATTATTGAATCATGGAATAAGGTATTAAAATACTAACTAAATACTTATCCAACTATTCGTTACAATATTGTTTTAACTCTATTATTTTATTTGTAGATCTTTAATGATTCATCTCCCATGGAAGCTGCAGACATGGAAGACATTAGAAGGAACTGGGCTTCTTTTATTTTAAGTGTTAGTAGAAACTTGGCTACACTTAAATAGTGTATGTACATTAATGTAATATTTGGATTTAATATATAGTTTCATGTATAAATGATGTATTAAATATTAGACTATTTAATATTTGAAATGAATTCTATTTTGTTAGTTTCAATAAATTTGTTTATTTAAAGCTATATTTATTATAAATGGATTGGATGAGATGATAATACAGGAATATTATTATAATTTCATTGGATGTCAAATTTAATAATCATTTTTTAAAAAAAGACATTTATTATAACGTACTAAGCAATGTATGATATGGTACGTTGATCACATATTATAACGTACAATAATATATACGTAATAATATATAACATATTATAAGGTACAAAATTTTCTACGTTATAATATCTTCCACCTATTATAACGGACAAATGAAAAATTTGTTATAATAAACTGCGCATATTATAACGTACTTCAGAAACTACGTTATAATATGTTTAACATATTATAACGTAAATTTTTGTTACGTTATAAAATGCGCACACTTACTATATCGCCCAGAACTATATCCCCAATAACTACGATATAAAAGATCATTTTTGTACGTTATAAAAAGTCATTTTTCCACTAGTGTTCATTTCTAACCAGGGCTAACAAGGGGCTGAGTAAAAGTATTTGTAAGTTGTTTACAATATAACTCATGTATATTATTTATGAAATCCTATTCAAAATAAGAACAACCAATTGTATTCAAAATATAATTAAACTGTAAGTATAATTTTTTAGTTAGATACATTAATCATTTTAGAAACTTCGTATAATTATACAACATTTTAAATATTTTTTCGATGTTATAATATGCTCGTTTCTGAATAATTAAAGAGAATTATTGTGTATTATAAACAGTTATAGAATTATTGTAAGAGTAGAAAAATTGGAAAAGTTCGTATAATTTGAAAAGTGAAACAAAAGATTGGTATCAAAGGAATAACTATTATTGTATCAAAGGAATTAATCCAACTGTATTAGATTTTTTTGAAAGTTAAACACATTTTACGATAAGGTTTGAATTCTTTACACCATTGGTTACATTCTACATGAAATATTAATTAGTTTAAACAGAATTTAAACAGTTTAAAAGAATTATTGTCATTAAATTAGAAGAACTATATCCATTCAATTTCAAAGTTTTGAGGATCAAAATATATCAAAATTTAAAACATAAATGATTTTAATTTTGTATCCAAGCTTAAAAACTAAAAACAATATAATTTAATAATTATTAAAAACATGTTATTAAAAAATAGTCTTAATATTTTTATATTATAACTAGGAGAAAATGCGGAGAGTATATTTTAAACATTTAGCTCCGAACAAAATATTCGTAAATGAAAATTATTAAACCTTTTTAGAGAGAAAGAATAATGAATTGTGCTGTATTATTCATTTATTTGTAGAATAAAAACGTTTAGCATTAAAAAAATTTAATATTTAAATAGTAAGAAATAAAAATATAATCTTTAAATTTAATGTCTAAAATATTAGTAAGGAAGTCACTTGTCTTTTAGGCTGTGTTCGTTTGGATTGATTTGAAGGAGATGATTTGGGGGAGATGATTTGAATGGATTTGAGTGGATTTGAGGATAATTTTTTTGTTGTTTTTTTGAGTGGATTTGTGAGTAATTGAGAGTGGATTTGGAAGTAAAGTTTGTGAGAATTAATGTAGGATTTGATTGATGTGATAGATTTTAAAAATTAGTTTAATTGATAGAAATTAAAGATTACCAAAATGCCCCTAATTATAAAATTAATATAAAATGTTGTTTATAAATATTATATTTAATTGTAAAAATGTTTATAAAGAAAAAAAATATGAATAATTTATAAAATTAATGTTTAAAAATTATAAAAATTAAATAATCAACTTATTTTTAATAAATTAGAAAATATAATATATTCAATTTTATTAAGACGTAGAGTTTTTAAATTATAATATCAAAATAAGTATTATATTTTTTTTTTTCGAAAAGGAAAGATGAGGTGCAAGGAAAGCTGAGGGTGCAAGGAAAATATATCTTTTTTTTTTGTTTCAGAGTTTGGCACAATTCGTTTTTTAGGAATCCTAGATTGAGCATCTTCCTCTCCATTTGCTCTCACAGACCCTTCCCCAGAGCGAGAAAGAATGGCGCCCTTCCCTTCGGCCCAGCACGTCGCCAGCGCTTCTTCGAATCCAGCCACCACGCCACCTTCCAGCCTAGAACTCCGACGACGGGGCGTCTTCCCTGCGTGCCACCAAACCGGCCACCGCGCCAAAACGGCCATCGCGCCACCACCTTCCCTATCTCTCGTCTTTTTCGCGTCTTCGCCACCTGAGGGAGCCGACCATCGCGAGCCGCGACCGATGCCACCGGGCCAGGACCATCGCTGGTCACGCGGGAGAGAGAAATACTATCGCCTCTCCTCGCCGTGCCTCTACCGAATCTGTCGTCGAGAGCTGTGGCCCGAGACGCCGCCAGTTGCCTCCGCTGTTCGACCCTCGCGCGATTGCATAACCGGGCGTAACCGGTTACGTATGCCGTAACCGATTACGTCTACCCGCCAAAACTTTTTATTCTTCTCTAATCAATTACACTACTGTAACCGATTACGTCGCGTCGTTTTTAGAGGGCACATACAACTTTTTCGCGAGAATCCACTCAAATCTTCGCACAATTGCGGGTGACTGAACAGTGTAACTATCCCGCATTTCATCGCAAATCCGTCCATGCATTTCAGTTGAACCGAACACATAACAAATTTAGTTACTCGCTCGCAAATCTCTCTAAACAGAAAATTTTCTTAAAACGAACACAGCCTTAAGGACTATAATTTGAATGCTTAGGCTGAATAAGAAACAATTCCCATCTATCACGGGTCTATATTAGAAGTGATTTGTAACTTTATGTCACTTTTACATGACAGATTCTAAAAGATACATTTCTTGCACACTTGAACAGGAGAGCGATCTTTAGAGAGTCAATGTATTCCATCTCAACCAATCAGACTTTTACTATAAAAAATAAAATAAAATTAAAAAGACGGATCTTGCCTTTCACAAATTACAAAATGAACACGGGTTTGTCTATTTGTCCCTTATAACAGCTGTTTATTACAGTTGCTTATGCTCCACTTAGCTTTACATGCCCTGTCTCCGCTTAACTAACTTTGCGACCATACAAAAACCTTGTCCCACAATTTGCTTAATCATGACAGAACAGAAACGCGTTTTCAAGTTGCCACCTCCACCACTTAACTCCGCTCCTCACTTCACCGTTACGCCTTTCTCCCTTCAATCACGTATCTCATAACACTATAAATATCTCTACTACCACCTCTCTCTTTCCATCAATTCAGATCCTTTCTCACTCTTCTACCAATTTATTTCCTCTCTCTACAAAATACAAAATGGCCTCTTTTACATCCTTAAGCTTTCTCCTTAGTTTTTTTCTCGCTGTTTCAATTCTTCCTTTCACTTCAGCCAGGAAACTCACTGAGTCAGAACCCGGACTGAAGTTCCAATACCACAGAGGACCCCTCCTCACAGGCAATATCTCCGTCAACCTCATTTGGTATGGCAAATTCAAGCGTTACCAGACAGCCATACTCAATGACTTCATCATCTCCCTTTCATCTCCCGAATCCGTCACGCCCCAACCATCGGTTGACACGTGGTGGAAAGCCACCGAAAAGTACTACAAAACCCCATCCCCCAAACTCGCCCTCTCTCCGGGTACCATAATCCTCGATGAAAACTACTCCTTCGGCAAATCACTCACCACCGATCAAATCGTGAAACTCGCATCCAAGGGTCAACAGAGAAACGCCATTAACGTTGTTCTCACCTCCTCTGACGTTGCAGTGGAAGGATTCTGCTCCAGTAGGTGCGGGACTCACGGGTCCTCCGTGGGGGCGCGCATCAACGGAAAGAGGTACAAGTTCGCATACATTTGGGTGGGTAACTCTGAAACCCAGTGCCCGGGGCAATGCGCCTGGCCATTCCACCAACCCATTTACGGTCCCCAGAGCCCAGCTCTGGTTGCACCCAACAACGATGTTGGCATTGACGGCATGGTCATCAACGTGGCTAGCCTCTTGGCCGGCACTGTGACTAACCCTTTCGGGAACGGCTACTTCCAGGGACCCAAAGAGGCTCCGCTGGAAGCCGCCTCCGCCTGCACCGGCGTCTACGGTAAGGGCGCCTACCCTGGCTATGCAGGGAACCTCTTGGTGGACCCCACAACCGGTGCCAGCTACAATGCCAATGGGGTCGACGGAAGGAAGTATCTCTTGCCAGCTCTCGTCGACCCTAAAACCTCTGCCTGTTCAACCATCGTCTAAAACCGCCGCTCAACGTGTCATCTACGTTTAGCTTTTAGTCAATATCAGAGATTCTTTTATTTGTTCGTTCCTTTTGTAAGAAAACATTCCTATATGTTGTTAGTAGTTTTATTAAATATACAATAAAAGATATTCTTTTGATACCAATCATCTCTTTCAGTTTTCAAATTAACAATGTATTAGTGATATATAAAATGTCAGGTATTGAGACAAGGAATTATAAAATGGGTAATTATACTTTCATAACATTTTTTTACAAGTGATCTGTCCATGTTAATATTTATAATTATTTTTTTACTGTGATAAATATTAACATGATTTTGGGCTAAATTGATGAGCTCGGCCATATTTTATGGACAACACACATGATATCGGCCAGATTTTATAGAGCACAGTAAAGATGATGTTAAGCTCAACAAGATTCCATCAAACTCCATTATAAATTGTGGAACCTACAATCTCATACCTGACATCAAAGGCAATATGAATTTCAAAAAAGGGTTCAGGAAGAAGATGATTGGAGTAGCAAAAGACCGTTAAAAGAGAAAGGAAATCAGGAGGAGGAGGAGAAAATTCCTACCAATAGAAGTTCTTTCATCCTCTTGTGCATTCTTTTGCTCTTTTCATCTCTTAAAACATGACTATTTTTCTCTATATATAGAGAACCTTCCTCTGTATTGGTTACATTACTCTTTCTTTTATAGCAACTTTGTCTTCAACGTTGTGGTAACCAACAATGAATTCCACTGCACCAAAACCTTTGAAATCTCCTTCCCAATTCTATTCATCATACAAACATTCAGAATCTTGTAAGATAACATCACATAACCAAATTCATTTGTGATCAGAAGTAAAGGGAAGTATTGTTATTTAGGATCGCCCTCAAACTTTTTAAACAAAGAAATGTAAAATACTAAATGTAAAATATAAACAATTCAAACCTCATCATAAAATGTGTTTAACATTCAAATTCGATTAATTCGCGTCTAAATTTAAAACTAAAAATATAATTAATCCATAATTCACTTTAACTTTTCATACACAAAATAAAGAAAAATCATACACATGTTACGTTTTAGAGCAATTTAGTTAAATTAACTCCACTTTCTCAACAAATACATTACTGGTAGTCATTGTTAACTCAAATCCCTGCACGTGGATAACTTCTTTATAAGTGAATTATATGTACAATAATATATGTAATGTTGCTAGCATGTTTATTAAAGATACTATAATAGTTATTCCTTTGATACCAATCATTTGTTTCACTTTTCAAATTATACGAACTTTTCCAATTTTTCTACTCTTACAATAATTCCATAACTGTTTATAATACACAATAATTCTCTTTAATTATTCAGAAACGAGCATATTATAACATCAAAAAATATTTAAAATGTTTTATAGTTATACGAAGTTTCTAAAATGATTAATGTATCTAACTAAAAAATTATACTTACACTTTAATTATATTTTGAATACAATTGTTTGTTCTTATTTTGAATAGGATTTCATAAATAATACATGATTTATATTGTAAACAACTTACAAATACTTTTACTCAGCCTTCCCTTTTTAGAAATGAATATTATTACATTCACATCTCCTCTTTTATCAACAAATAGATTTTATTTTTATCTGACCAAATGTAAATATATTACATTTTACCTTATTTTTTAATTTTTCGTGAAAATCAATTCTATAGTTTAACTATCTTTTTTTACGTTAAGAGGTTTAAATATTATATTTACTATTTAAATATTAATTTTGTTTAATGGTGAACGTACTAGTGAAAAAAAAAGATTTTATAACAATTTATTACACCATAGGAAATATGAAATTCATTTGTAATAATAAGATGACTGATGACATTTTTGTAATAAAAGTAAAAGTTATTATAACGTATTTTAGAAAACCTGTCATAATTGGTAGATATAATGATAAAATTGAAATTATGTTCAAAACATATTATGATAGGTATAAGAAGATCTGTGTCATCTTGTTTGTTTCTCATGCATGCTCTCAAATCATATCAATCTTTAATTTGAGATTTCTACTCCTCTCAACACTTGATTGTCTGTGGTCCCACCACTCACTTACATGTCCTACAAACCTAGAAATGCATAAACTAAGGATATAATATTTACTATGCTTAACAAAGAATGGATGAAGCTCTTGTATCTTTTTCTCCTAAGCTAAATATGACAATGCACTAATACTCTCACCAAAGAATGAAGTGTCACTCTCAACTTTATAATGTAGCTCATCCTCACTATGACTTAAATGCAAACTAATATAAAAAATCATTTTTTTTTTCAAAAAAAAACATGTTATGTATAAATAATTACTTAGTAATTCAAAAGAGATTCCTTAAGAGACTTAAAGAACCAAAAAAACCCAAGTTCACTTCCAAGAAAGGGAGGTGAATCACAAATGATTGCTTAAGAACCAAGTCTTTCCTAGCCAAAGTTTACCTTAGGTACTCTTACTCCAAACCTCTCAAAGGGAATTAAAATTGAAATATATAGTAGACACACACACACTAAGTTATCAAAATTAAAGAAAGCAATAAACTAAGTATGCGATCTAACGACTAAGTTAGAAGAACTTTGGTTTCCTTCAATGTAATCAACTAAAAAAACGCAATTCACTAAGGTTTAGAGGTTCATGTTAGGAGGTGGGATTGAGTACCAAAGACTCCCCCAAGACAACTAACAAGGTCGAAAGTTACAAGGCAAAAAGGAAGCAAATACAAAGCAAAGAAATACAAATAAATTGTTCTTCTTTCCAAATGTTTCTCCCTTTTCTTCTTGGCTACCACTCTAGACTTCAAGCTCCCCTTAGGTCTCCACCACCTAGGATGATACCTCCAAGATATTGGCTCACCACAAAAAATAGAACCTACACCAAAAATAATGCACAAAACCAAGAAGATGGAGTCCAAAGGGAAAAGCAAAAAAAGGTTTAAAAACAATAAAGGCTTTGCAAAAGGAGTTTGTGTATGACAAAACCAAGAAAAATAAGAAGGCAATCAAGAAATTAAATGGTAAGAAAAGAAGGTTAAGCAATCAAAAGAAGTCTTAAAGAAAGATACTAGAGTACATGCACAAAAACAAAAAGTACTAGAATATCAAGTGGGTGCTTCTTGTCTTTGGAAAGCTTTTAGCAAATGGGACATTAAGATCACTCTTTTAGCATCATTGGCCAAGACTTAAGTTGTTGGGAAATGAAATAAAATGCTCAAAACAGTGAGCAAAACATTCCCAAACATATTCATAACAAAAGTAATGGTAGTGGTCAATGCACTCAATTTTTCAGCACTTTTCTAAGCTCTCTTTGGTACTCTTTTTGAGGTCTTTGCTTAAAAGTTTTTAGTAGTTATTTATCCATTATGTTTAAGTGAAAAACAAGACTACCACACACTAGAAACAAAGGTGAAATATTGGTTTTGAAAGCCCAAAGAACAAAAAACACAATCGAAGAAAACTTACTCGAATCAAAATAAAGTTTGAAACTTCAACAAGATAATAGAAATTTTTTTTTATGAACTTGTCAATGATCTAATGACAAGTATCAACCAAAAACTTCAAAGATAATGTTGGAAGTCCCACATCGACTAGAGATAAGGCCAATTCATAGTTTATAATTGGGTGCAAACCTCACCCTACAAGTCGGTTTTGTGGGGATGAGTTAGGCTTAAAAACTCACTTTCTAATATGGTATCAGAGTCATGATTAGAGCCTATCCTAGCGAGTTCTAAGTGGGCACTCTATTCTTCTCTTCCACCCGTTATCGGGCCGTTATCAGACCACCCAATTTCTGCTATCACGTACAAGATGTCTATACTTCGGTGTGAATAGGGTGTGTTGGAAGTCTCACATCGACTAGAGATAAGGCCAATTCATAGTTTATAATTTGGTGCAAACCTCACCCTACAAGCCGGTTTTGTGGGGATGAGTTAGGCTTAAAAACTCACTTTCTAATATGGTATCAAAGCAATGGTTAGAGCATATCCTAACGAGTTCTAAGTGGGCATTCTATTTTTCTATTCCACCTACTATCGGGCCGTTATCGGACCACCCAATTTTTACTATCACGCACGAGATGTCTATACCTCGGAGTGAAGAGGATGTGTTGGAAGTCCCACAACGACTAGAGATAAGGCCAAATTATAATATATAAGTGAGGTGCAAACCTAACCTTACAAGCCAGTTTTGTGGGGTTGAATTAAGCTTAAAAACTCACTTTCTAATAGATAAGGTACTCAAAAGGTTGTATATGGTGCAATTTTGAAATCCAAGTATATATAATATATAATATATATATATATATATATATATATATATATATATTTGATGGTTTCTCAAGTACTACTAGAAGAAAAAGACAATAAAAGGAGTATACAACATGGATGGATTAGAAAATCAAAATCACTCAAAATATTGAAAATGACCAAACATATATCAAGAAAAAACTTAACAAAAAATTTAAAAGCACATAAATAGTAGCCTAAATTACTAAAACAAAACCTGGAAAATGTTGATGACAACATTTTGGCAGTTCTGACCTTTGCTGACTATTTTGATGATAACTTTCGACATAGAAATCCAAATGCAATCATTTTTGGTTGGAATTAAGACTCAAAGAGCTTTAATTTTACTATAAATACATATTTTTTTGACCTCTAAGCTAGCTGCATATTAACTTTGAAAATCGTGAACGTTAACTAAAGAGTAAACGAGGTTGATTTGGACCATTTCAAGATAGATACAATAAGACAATAAGGAGAAAACATGAACAACACGAAATTTAAACACAAAGATAGAGACCAAGATACTTATATCTTGAAGAACCTAAGCTCTTGATACAAAATGATGACAATCTCCTAGCTAGGTTGGGCCAAAACTAGAAGAAAAGCCATGGAGATGGGTGAAGGATGATATGGTGTGGAAGCTTTGATGGACAAGGGAGCTAAGCTCACGGTTTTGTGATGTTTTATGGATGATGGAGGTGGTGTTCAGTTATGCTCTAAGAAGGTTGGGCCAACTCTTGGAGGAAGGAGGCTGGAGAAGGCCACTTGGGTTGCTCTAGCCTAGGGTGACCTTACTAGAGTTTATGTGCACAAAATGACATAATAACTTTACTTTATTTCAAAGGTGAATACAAGAGTGTCAGACACCTCTATTTATAGACTAAGGGTGTCTCCTAATTTGTAGAAGCTAGACCTAAAAACCCTACATTGGCTAACTTAGAGAGTAAAGAGAAAATCCTCTCCATTCCTAGAGTGACATGTTGTCACTAACTAGGAGGAAAAACTCTCCAAACGTAGGAGGACACATGGCATGGACGACCTACTCTCCTTGTCCACCAAGTTAGATAAAAACGTTGACCCCTTGGTCAACTAAGCCAAATTTGCATCCCACATTGGTCAAGGGCCTTGGCCTTTGTTGACTTGAGTGGTCAAAACTTTATTCTACTTGGCATGGACGACCCACTCTTCTTGTCCACCAAGTTAGATAAAAACTTTGACCCCTTGGTCAACTAAGCCAAATTTGCATCCCATTTTGGTCAACATTGGGTCTGGGCCCTTTGTCGACTTGAGTGGTCAAAACTCTATTTTACTTGGCCCAAAATATAAGGCCCAAAATAAATTCTATACTGCTAGCCCATAATACAAAGCATAAATAAATCCTAGACTACTTGACCCAAAATACAAGTCTCAAAATTATTCTTACTCTGAAAGCTTCATGATAATCGTAGAAATAGAGTCTAGACTCATATTTCACAAATGACTTCAACTCTTCTTGAAAGTGTTTGGACCATGACTAGGAAGTATGACATCACAATAAAAATAGGATTTTAGGTTACGAAGAAAGCTAACAATAGTGACAAATTTAAAGCACAAACTTTTCTACATTGTCATGCATGATTTGTCGTTATGGCCTATGCTATCTCCGCTCTCATCCTTAAATTGAGAACTTAAGAACTTTTTATTGTAATGAGAAGAGAGACATGAGAAGAAACCTGTTAATTTTCATTTATTGGCAAAGATATTTTATATTCTTTTATAAAGTATAGAGACAAAATTGGTACATTTTAAAACAGGATGAAATACAATTTTAATAAATAGTTTAGAGAAAAAGAATCATATTTAACAAAAAAAATAATCTAACTAAATAAGTCACAATAATATTATGATTATTAAAAACTGTTTTTATTTAAAATGCCAATGAGAGTAAAAGATAATAAAATTACTTGAAATAGTAAAGAATGTTCTATTTAGAGGAAATATGATAACTTAATATTGTTATTTTAAAAAACTGGGAAGTTTATTTCCTAAGATGGTTAACTTGTGTTTTAGTACCAACACAACAGAGGGAATCCAAATTAGTGAGGGTACAACTGTATGCCCGAAATTTCAACAGGGTCGGTTGCCTTGGCCCACCCATTACCTTCCCAATTTCCCAAAGCAAAAATGGCAAAGGCCCATCGATGCATTTTCATATGCTACGTGTTGAATCGTTTGTATTGTGGCACCGTTTTTATTTGAACACACCAACACACAGCACACACCACACACAACGCAACACGGGGTTGGGTTCCCCAAATCTCACGAACACAACAGTGTTTCACATTCATTGTTTATTGTTCACCGACCAAACCAGAGTTGGAATCAGTGTTGGTCAGAGTAATCTTTCCAATATCATAGGTTTGTGTGTACCTTCTTTGGCTTTGCCAACCCCACTTACTTATAATTACCACCACCCAAAACTCTGCTCTTACCAACCGCACTTTCAATGCTCTCTTCTTCATCTTCAGGAAAGTCAAATACGTGTCGTTTAATTCATTTCATTTGAAGTTGTTTAGCTCAATTTCGGAAACACAAAAGTCATTTTACTTTTTTAATTTACTAAACTTTAGCCCATGTCATATACTTTTGGAACGTGATGGCAGGTATTATTAAACCTACGCACCTCATCACAGAATCAACCTAACCTCATGTCATGTGAGCAATTTAGATTCATTGTTAGAGTTTTGGTGTTTGATGTTTTAAAATATGTTTAGTGTTAAGCAGAAGATAGTATCAAAAGACCAGAAAACATATTGGACCCTTTTCTATATTAAAAGTTTTAGTAATATAAAATTGGGACTAAGACGGGTATTTTGTTCTCGTATCCAAATTAAAAAATCAAATCTTATATATATTTATGTTCATATTTAATCATGTAAGATTTTTCATATTCACAAAATCGGTTTATTTTAAAAAGATAAATAAATAAAATAATTTATTGAATTAAAATGTATTGTTTATAAAAAGTGATAATTACATATAGTAACAAAACATACTAACAAATTGAGAAGAACAGAAAACATAATAATTGATTATATATAATATTTAGAATATTTATTTATAATATCTATTTATATATCCTAATATCCCTTCAAGTTGGATAACAGATGATAATTCTTAACTTACTAATGAAATTAAAAGTGGTAGCAAGAAGGACCTAGGTAAATATATCAAGTATTTGATGTTCAGTTCTAATATTAATGAATGTCAAGAGTTGTTTTGAACAAGTTCACAAATGAAGTGACAGTCAATCCATATGTTTGGACCTCTCCTGGTGATAGGGATTAAAAGTAAGATGCATATGTTGTAAAAGTATAGTTGTGTCAATTGCAACTTCAAAATGTTTGAGTAATTATTATAGCTAAACTACTCCACTTGCCATTTAAGACAAAGTAAGATATTCTAATTCTATTGAAGATTTGGACATAGTATCTTAATTGACAAACTTTAATAAATTAAAGAAGCACCAAGAAAAATGTAAAACTCAGTAGTTGATTTTCTAGCATATAAAAAAATATTATCTCCATCTTAATCAAGATATTCTAAATGTTGAAGTTTGTTATTAGCCAAAAAAAATTAGACGATAAATTGTAACTAAATATATGAGTAATAGATTTTCTCTAATTGTAAAAATCAATATTTTCTCTAATTGTGAAACTCCAAAAAATGATATTTTAGAAATGATGATAGTTTAAAAATAGTCAGACTCAATTATTTTAATACTAAATGTTTAGTTATAAATAATTTTGTTATAAATGAATTTTATTATTTTAAAATGTTTCATCTCTAGAAACTATTTTTCTAGATTTCTCTACATTCTCTCTAAGAGTTCTAACTCCTGAGTCATCTCTTTGACGATTAGGAGGTGCCTAATCGACCACGGCGACGAGGTCTACATTTCTATTCGATCAGTTTTTGCAATAGAGTAAGTAAGTTTCGACTCCTTTTTTCCTTCCGTTCCAAATCTATTTTAGAAGAATTTGGTACTATTGCATGTGTAATCATGCCTCTCCTTCTTTTTCTTGGTTCATCTAGAATTCTAAGGACGCTGTCTGTTTTCAATTTGATATTTCGTAGGTTCCTCTAGGTATTCCTTGCGATTCAAGTAATCGGCAGAGTGTTATTTGAGTTGGAGTTGTTTCTAGTGAGGTAAGGGAAGTTACACCTTGTCTTAGTTGTAATTGTAGTGTAAATTTAGTGTTTCTATAATTTATAGACGTTTTAGTAAAAATTGGTTTGATTGAGTAAAATTAATGTATGTTAAATTGGTTTTTTGATTATATGGTGTCAGTGTAGTATGATGAAATGATTTTTATTGGATATTGTTGTAATTGTGTGTAATAAGGGTATTTTATTGTTGAAACAAAATTCTAGTAGTTGTTGAAATTATTGATCAATTTACTTAGATTTCAAGCTTTAAAAGGAGGGGTTTTGGTTAGTAAAAATTAGAAATGGGTATGGAAATGTTATGGGAATTGTTTTGGTACTGTCATGAGGTAATTTGAAACTTGTCTAAGTTCTTAGTTAATGGAAATATGAGATAAAAGGAATTAGTAGTTGAAATGTTGAGTTTTACCTGGTAACAGATTCAATTTTAAAGGTTTTGAATAGCTAAAGCCTAAAGGAAAGGAGTAAGATCTAAACTGAACCTTTGAATATGTTGTTGGGGGTATTTAAAACTTGTTTGCACCTTGAGAATGGTAGAAAATCTTATATAAGATAATTTGATAGTTAATAGGTTGAATTTGACTTGATTTAGCCTAGTTTTAGGGCTTTTGACAAGTGAGATTCTAAATTAGAAGTTTTGGGCTATATGTGATGATTTATAATGTATTATTAACTTAATTAGGACTTGTTCAAATGGTTAGGTTGTAGAAATTTGGTGTAGAAGGTGAAAATCCAAGTTTAAGTGCTTTTGAAGTGTCAAAAATGGTTTACACCTAATCTTGGGTTTAATGATCAAATGGATGCTTACTTCTACTTATAAATGTGTTTACCCATCAATTATAATGTCTAGAAAAATCCCTTTGATCATTATAACAAGTTCCAAGTGCATCAAAAGCCAATTTGAAAGTTGTCGTCAACGGGTATGGGGCTTAGGCGCCCGTCGTTTCTGTCCAGCTCACGCCCTGGTGCCCTCTAAGCTCCCTTAGGCGCCCCTAAGCACCAATGCAACAGTTTTAGGGAGTTTTGAGGGTTTGAGATGTCCGTTTTGGACTTTCTTTAGGTCGTTTCGGGGGTTTTGGACCCTTCTGAAGCTGTTGGTGAGTGTTTCAAAGCTGTTTTCTTTACCTAAATGTGAGTAATAAGATCCCTTAAAGAAATTGTGTTATTGTGTGATTTCTAATGACTTGTATAGGTGTTGTTATTTCTTTAATGTATGATCAGTAGTCTCATGTATTGGTGTACTATGTAAAGGTGAAGTGATCTCAATGGTTTCAAAGGTATGGAAGAGAATTCCAAGGAGAAACTTCTTAATGGTGGTTTCAAGTATTGTAAGTATGAATATGGAAAGCTTGGTCTTGGAGTTCATCCTGACATTCTAATGGTCACTAATTCTCAAGTAGTTAAGGGTGAGGCATGTTGTGAGAATAGTAGGAGGTCCTAGTCTAGGAGTTTTACCTTGACCTAAGGCAAGTGATAACGAACTAACCTTGTACGTTAGCTTGGGGTAGGCTAGTTGTTTCACCCGAACAAGTGCATGAACTGCCATAGCTCAATATTTGTACTAATCTGGATGGTAAAGTTAAAGTGTGGTCATACATAAAGTGTTTGCTTGGTTTGATCTGTTGTGTATATCTTAGGTGAATGTTTAACATGTATTAATATATCTTTAATTATTTGTATTCTAGTTTACTCTTACTTTTGTGTTGTATGTTGTGTGTTGTTTTCTCTTTGCGATGATCACCTTAATGGTGTGAACTTAGGAAGACAATCTTTTCAATTGTTTCTGTAAGAGGTGGGGTAAAGCAGTTGAGAAGTTAGATGATTCTATAGGTATAAATCTTATTCTTCGTAGATTTGTTTTCTTATAGAGGTTTAATTTTCATATACTTTTGTTGGATTTAACAATTTTCAAGTTTAAGAGATTTTTTTAAAAAAAAGTCTTTAATTTTAAAAAATAACTCAATATCAATTATATCTTATATACATAATTTTTTTATGTCAATCCATCTATAATATCTAATTATATTTTATTCTAATAAAAACAAATATTTTCTTTGAATAACTAGTTAATCCAAAGTTAATTTTTCACTCAGTTTCTCAATTCACTCTTCTTAAATTTAGTCAATATTTCTAACAGGAATGACTTCTATTCAATCCAAAAGTTATACCATCCATCACTATAAAGCCGAAATCGAAATGGCATAAAAACAAACAAGTGGAGTGAATGAAGCAGCTGTCCAAAGGGTGCACTTAGGCATAAAATATTTGAAGTTTTATACATGATCGACTTATCTGCATCTACAACATATAAACTAAGTTCTTGAATATTATAGTCCCAATGCATCCATCATTTCAACCTGCACTATACAATGCCGAGGGGACCATGATCCCTAGATGATAGATACGTGTAAACCGCCATAGTAGAACCATGACTACACCATACAACATCCATTGGCATTCACACGGTTTATTCTATCTCCCAGCAAACGCAACCAAATACAATTTGGACTGTAATCACCAAACGTTGCTCCACACAATACCTCACATTTATGGTTTAGGTCGTATTTATCATCACCAAAAATATAATTGTATACGCCTCTAAATATGCCCCATACTTTTCCAATCTTTCTCTCTTTGCTTTTTCTATCACGGCTAATACGACACAACTGGGAGGAATACATGTATATAATTTATTTATTCTTATACTTTTACTAATTCATCTATTTTTTTTTAGTTATACTTTGTACTGATTATTGTATTACAATATTTTATGGGACTGAAATTTAAAATTTATATACTTATAAGAACTAAAAAAATTATTTCAACATTTACAGAGATCAAAATTAATTAGGAGTTCAAAACTAAGCAAATGTTCAGTGAACGTATATTTTAAATATGATCTGTAAATGTTTTTATTCACTTTATAATTTTGAACTTAGATTGTAACTCTTGTATGATATGATGAAAACTTTAGCATTTGAAGACGTAATTTCAACTAAAAGAGACTTAAAAGAAATAATAAAGATAAAGTAAATATATTGGAAAAGATTGATATAAATTTGTTGGATGGTAGAGATGAGTTGCAGTGATGAGAATAGGTTTGTTGTGAGGTCACAATTAATCATGAACACCGTTTGGATGATTTTAAAAATGTTGATATTGGAGTCCACTCTCGTTAACACCAACGTTTACGAGTCTTTCTTCAATTTGGTGGAGAACACTGCTTCTTTTATGTTTAATGAAAATTCGCGGTAGATATTGGTGTCCTTTGATTTCTCAGCGGCACTAGTGCTATGAGGTGTTGGAGATATCTTTACTGACGTTAGATCCACTAACCTAGTTGCTTTAATAGCGTTTGAAATAATAAATTTAATAAATAATAAATTTTATTATAATTAGAATAATAAAGAGTTGGTTTTCGTAAGGATAATATAATACTAATATTCAATTCACTTAAAAATATTTATTATTTATTATGTTACTTGTTTTATTATTAGTTGATACATGAAAAATATCCACGAATTTTTTTATATACGTGATTATACATGATACTCTCAAATATTTTTATATATCTTTAAAATAGAAAATTAAATAAAAATATTTTTAAAGTACATTTTAAATCAAATTACTTATTAAAATGTTAATATAATGTAAATTTGAATGGGGTTTACCAAATTATAAATTCTAAAAAATTAATAGTTTCAATTTTATAGGTCTAAATAAAAATGAAAACATATGAAGTCAAATTTTAAATAATTATTCAATAATGCATTTTTCACGAGTAGTTTTGTTTTGATAACTTCATTTTAAGAAAAAAATATTAAAATAAAATTCACTGATAATTATTTTTTAAGAAAAATATAAAAGAAACTCCTACCATAATATTCGTACTTATATATTAACAAATAAATAATTAAATACATACATACATATATATATATACATACATACATATATATATACATACATACATATATATATATATATAATATATATTCGTGGATATCTATTTAGTCTTCATGCCATCTTTTATTTACAGATTTTTAAGATACAAATTTCTTTGTCATTCTAAATTAGGATAAACTTTAATTCATAATTTTAATAAATTTTAAATTTAATTCAATTTTACAAATTAATTTATAAAATAAAATTTATATTTATATATAATATAAATTAAGTTTATCTTTAACGAATCGAGAAACGACGAAAATTAAATTCTGTGTATCATAGAAGAAAACATATAGAATATAACGTGGTCATCATTATTGTATACTTTTTCTTTTTAACACGCAAATAATATAAGTCAATGTATGCATGGGAAGGTTGCTATGCCTCAAGGACGATATAATTAGCGGTAATTTATTAATCCGCGTTGCAATAATCATAAATAGTGGGGCAAATTTATTTTCTGCTATATCATCAATTTCATTTATTTAGTGTGTTTTTGCGTAGTTGTAGTAAGACGTGTAACTCGATCACGAGACCGAATAGTTGGGTACTTATGCCTTGTCAAAGTAATTTAGTAAGCTATAATCAATAAGACCAAACTAATTCTTAATATTTTCTCTTCGTTTGGTACCAATCAATTTAAACCTATACTCATTCATCATCATCTTTTTTTTTTCTTTCAACTATCAATCTTAGAACATATTAAAATCATAATTAATATCCTCCATTATGATAAAAAAAAGTATGTTGTACGACTAACTTTTATTTTTTTACTTTTTTTCATATATTGGCACAAGCGCATTTTAATAACAAATATCATGCATCACTAAAATGGTATATTTTATTTTCTAAAATATGTTTATAATATTTTTTGTATTTTTTAATTAATACCTTGATGATGGGATAAATGAATTAAAAGGTTTCAAATAATTTGAGTCAAAATGGTATTAAATCTTAGTAACATCGGCGGATGAGAATGATACATCGTGCCAGCAGGCTGCCAACAACACGTTCAGAAACTTCCATCCGCTCATACGTCAATTAACTTTTATAATTGCAAATATTTTTTTATTCTTTAAATTGTTAAATATAAATTCCTTTTATGGTGGTAATTTTTGCAGCCTAAATAATCGTCATTTTATAATTGTATGGATTAAAAAATTATCTTTCAGAATTTTAATTATTTTATCAGGACACTTATGTTCTACTTGATGTTTAGAAAAATAAAGAAATACATACACATACACATATAATAACTGATATAGTAAGAAAATTTTGATTTAGTTATTTTGGGTTAAAAAACACTTTTAGTATTTACTAATTTGGTAATTATTAACAAAAGTGAATTTTTATACTTAAAACTTAATTTTTAATTTCTAATTAAAGATAACATGCCACCCTAGAATCCGGTCTGACTTCAATTTGTCTCATAATATTTTACCAATTTTAAAAAATAATAATAATATTAAATCAAATCAAAGTGATGATTTTATGGTTTGTTTGACAAAGAGAAAAAATAAGAAATTAATAAATAAATATAAAAATTACTGTTTAATTGAAATAATTAGTAAAAAGAGTGAACTTAAAAAAAAATGTATAATTAATTATGAGTGTCATAAAAGTCTAAAAATACATTTCAATCCATCGTATTCTAATTACATAACAAACTTTCTCATTTTTCATAGCATTTTTAATGGAAACTATAACTGGAACCCACCATCTCTTTTCTCTTCTTTTTCTCATCATTTACTCCAACTAACCACTGTACTTTCTCCCATTTCTCTTCTTTTCTTTCCTCCTCTCCCTCTCTCTTCCACATTACCAAAGACTAATTAGACTCAAATTTTCATCGTCTAACATATCAAAACCAACTAAATTAATCCATTTTTATTTAAACTTGGATTAAACTTCATGTTTTCACATTTTTTTCTGCAACCACTTATAATCCAAAACCAAACACACAACACAAAAAGATTATTCGCGTTAAGGAGATATTTATGACAGAAAAGTATTGGTGTATCATTTATCTAAAATATACATCTAACCATTAATTAGCATTACATGGCAATACATATTTATACAGCATATTTATTTACGTTAAAGAGATATTTATAATAGAAAAGGGTGGATAGTGTTGCTCTAAAATCTCCATCGAAACATTAACTATTTAATTATTAGATGACAATATATACCAGAAGATAAAGCATGCACGTAGAAGGATATATATTAGCAGCTGACAGAGACAGTGGTGCTTGAAAAAACACGCTTTCTATTAACTAACATAACATAACACAAAACAAAACCATATCCAAAATCAAATCACACTCCATCTTCATCGTACCTATATATAAACAACACAAACCCTTTCTCAAACTCCCAAACTCTCACAAGAATACTAAAATGCCTCTTCTCAACCCATTTTCCTTTCTCCTCTTCTTCATCCTCTCAACATGCTGCGTTCTAAACCTTTCCAATGCCACTTCTCGTGCCCCTAATCGCATGTTAGCTTTGGTTCAGGACCAGCCACTTGTGTTAAAGTACCACAAAGGTACCCTCCTCAAGGGTAACATCACCCTCCATTTACTCTGGTACGGTACATTCACCTCCACCCAACGCTCCATACTCATCGACTTTGTCGAATCGCTAGGCTCCACGTCATCGTCTCCTACCCCTTCTTCCGTCTCTTCGTGGTGGCGAACCACCGAGAACTACAGGGGAGGTCCCTGCACCCTCGTCGTAGGGAGCCAAACCCTTGACGGTAACTACTCCCTCGGCAAGTCGCTGAACACGGACAAACTCCTCGCGTTGGCGTCGAAGGCCAACTACGAGGCTCACGTGGTGCACGTGATCATGACATCCGCTGACGTCGCGGTGGAGGACTTCTGCATGAACCAGTGTGGGACCCACGGGTGGGGGAAGAGGAAAGACGGCGAGAGGGTGGCGTACGCCTGGGTGGGGAACCCAATCACGCAGTGTCCGGGGCAGTGCGCGTGGCCCTTCCACCAACCCATTTACGGTCCCCAAACACCGCCGTTAGTGGCGCCTAACGTAGACGTTGGCGTTGACGGCATGGTGATAAATTTGGCCACGGTTCTCGCGGGGTTGGTGACGAACCCGTTCGAGGATGGGTACTACCAGGGGCCGCCAAGCGCTCCGCTGGAGGCGGTGTCGGCGTGCACCGGAATCTTTGGGAAGGGGGCGTATCCTGGTTACCCCGGGAACGTTCTGGTGGACAAGACGACGGGGGCTAGCTATAACGCCGTGGGGGTGCGCGGGCGGAAGTTTTTGCTGCCGGCTATGTGGGACCCTCTCAGCTCCAGCTGCAAGCCAATCGTGTGAAAAGTAATAAGGGATGTGTGGATATAGTATTTGGGTTTTTTAAATGTGTTTGTAAGAGAAGAATGATTTGTAAGTTTTCCTGAGGGTTATCATTCTTTTTTTTTTGTTTTATTTTGAATCTTAGTTTATTTCTGAAAATAACTATAGAGTAAATTACAGCAAGATATTAATATTTTCTCTAATTATAATTATAATATCCTTCGTTAGGTATATGTGAAACATATAATTATGTAATATTTTAAAATTTTAAAGACATTTATTGTAATAACCTTAATACTAATAATAATAATAATAAATAAATAAAACTTAAAAACAGTTTCTGAAGACATTTTCAGAAACTTACATTTCATTTTCTCTCCTTCAAACATCTCTTTAACATTGTCCTCTCCAAAACCCATTCTTCTCTCTAGATTTCCCCTCCATTCAGTCACTGGATTCCCATTCCGCAGACGTCTAGGCGATCTTTGCATCAAGGGCTCCAATTTTCACCGATTGCATTTGCGATTTCGTAGGGTAAGTAACTTTCCCCTTTTTGAACTGTAATCATGTAGCAAATTTTGCTACATGTAGTTCACTTGTGATTTTTCCCCAAAATCTTAACCCTAAGCTTATTTTAGAGACTAATTTCTATCACCATTTGGTGAAATATAGGTCCTGTCAATTTTTCTAGAGTGCCTTTGGATTTCCTCTTGAGTTTAAATGCTGGAAATTTAAGGTAAGGGGAGCTAAGTTTTTCTTTTTATTTATACCTTGTGAAATCCTTGTATGCATGAGATGGATTTTGTAGAAATTGTGAAAGAATGCCTATGTTTAATTATTTCTTTCTTCCACATTATTTTAATTATTGTTTCTGCACAAGAAAACCTTGCTATTTGGATGTTGTATTGCACCTAAATCATTTCTGATTGCTGTAAAAAAGGCATGTTGTTAGCTGTTATAAATTCTGCAAACTTCTTGCTGTGTTAAATGAAAATTCTGTAGAAAAAAAAAATGCTGCTGTCTCAAAATTTCTGCACCAGAAAATGTTGTTGAATCTTACTAAAAAGCAATTAGTTTAAGCTTGAATATTCTGATTGTAGCAGTCTTGGTACTGTATTTTCACTTTTGAAGATGTTGTTTCTCTTTAAAAAAAAATGCTGGTTGAACCTGGATGTAATAAGTAATGTGTGGTTTTCATCTAGTTTATTTGCCTATAGAAGATGTATTGACTAAGAGATTTATTTCGGAATTTTTGAATAGTTACATAAGCATGAATATGGTTTATTACTTTTAGAAAAGGCAGAGATAGAGATAAAGTTAAGTGGTATAGAATTTAGAGTAAAATAGTGAGGATTGTAGTTAAATGCTACAGGAAATTTTCACTAGGTACGGAAATAAGAAGCTAGTGGTAGACAACCTTATATTTTTGTTTATAAATGATTGGAAATGAGATCTCTGTAGCATTCTCGTAAGTATAAATTGGTGGTTTTAAAGAATTGGATAAGTTATAAAAAGAAGGATATGGGAGGGTCGTGAGGGTATTTGTTTTTAATAATAATTTGTTAAATATCAAATTTAGTTACTTTAATACGTTAGTCTTCTTTGTTGGAAATTGTTTACGTAAACTTAAATCATAAAAATTTAATTAACATATTTTATTTAAGCCATGATGGTTTAAGAAAATATATTTTTGGTGTATTAGAAATTACATTCCAGAGGCCTTTTAATTTTATTGACGTATGACTTTAAATATTTTAGTGTGAGCATGTAGATAGTTTCACTTTTTGTTAATTTTATTAACTTTAAATATTGAAAGGAAGAAGCTATTAGACATATGATTGTACTAGGGTCATCCTTGCTGATTAATGATAGAAGTATAAATGGTTGTAATGTAGTCTTAGGCATTCATAGAGAAATGATGAACTATTATTTATTTTGGGATTGTAGAACTATATTACTTGGTGGCAACTTTAGCGTGTATATTTTGGTTTGATTTTGGTTCAAAGGAATTATGAAATGATCAAAAGTCTTGATTGGTGTGAAACTTTGAGAAGAATTATTGATTCAAGAGGTATATCCTATGATTTAAAGTGGTCGGATTGAATATGAAAGTAAGATTTCTAGGTGAGATCATTTAGTGTATTGAATGAATGTAAGAGGCTTTCATATGGGGGTTATCCCTAACACTCTTGCATTTGTATGTGTTGCATGTGTTTGCTTTCCCCCTTGCGATGATCATCCAATCCTTTGGATGTGAGCAATAGGTGATGATGTACCTTTGGAGCAAGCTTTGGAAGTTGAGGAAGACCCAGCCCCTAGTGCTTAGGATTTCTACTAGCTCTTAATTTAAATAGCTCTTTATTTTGAAAGACTTCTAGCCTTCATTTTATCATGATCTGTATTTTGGAAACACTCTTTAGGTCCCATTGAACCTTTATTCAATCATGTATTTTGGAGAATTATGAACTTGTACTTAAGTTTTAAAACTTCCCAACCAGACTTGGATAACTGTACTCCTTAATCCTATCTATTGTGTACTCTTAACTGCTTTCTATTATTATAATCGATGCATTCTACATATATACATTGATATATATTTTGGGATGTCACATTTATGGTATCAGAGCAGTTTTTATCCTTAGAGAACCTGTAGGTTATGTACATCCCTTACTTGTGCTTGCGTGCCTTAAATGTAGGGAAGCATTCTAAATTCTTGAGTAAGACTAATTGTTTTACTCTCTGATCTTAAACAGAATATGGCGCCTAGACCTCCTCCTCCTCCACCTCCCCAACCCGATCAGACTGAGATGATGTGGATGATGGAGTCACTCATGAACTCCATGCAACAACAAAATCATGCCCTAGTCCAACAAAATACCGTGGCACTCCAAAACTTAGAAGCCGCTAGAGTGGCCTCGGAAAATGTTAGGGTGTCAGCTGAGACCACCCAAAGACAGTTCTTGGAGGTGATGACTAGTGGCAGGATTCCCACCGGTCCTTCTTCTTCTTCGGCTGCTCCAACTCAAGAATGGAGTTTGGAAAATTTCTTGCAGCATCATCCCGCCAAGTTTGATGGCAAATGCTCCCCAGATGAAGCCGATCAGTGACGGGTTGCGTGGTGACATCAAGCTCTTGGTGAAAGGTCACCGTCTGAGGGAGTTTCCAGCTCTTGTAGAGATGGCTAGGGATATGGAGAAGACAAAGAGAGAAGCTGAGGGATACCCGAGCCGTCAGGCCCAACCACTGAGGGTTGGGGGACCAGCCATGTCTAGAGGTGGGTCTAGTTCCAGGAAGGCACCATACTCCAGATCTTCTTCTTCTCGTAGTTCTGGAGGATCTTCTCAGCCTTCCGTTCAACCGAGCCAGTCCTCATCTCTGAGTGGCGTGAGATGCTATGGATGTGGCGGTTCGCACTACTTATCTTCATGTCCCCAGAGGACTAATTTTCGGAGGTGCAACCGATGCCACAAGGAGGGCCACTATGAGCGTGATTGCCCTATGGGTAGGAGAGCTACTTCCCAGCCGCAACATGCAGGGAGTTCTCAACACGGAGGTGGCATCAGACCTCAGGCCACTGGACGTGTTTATGCACTGACGGGGACAGAAGTAGCTAGCTCAGGTGATTTGATTTTCGGTACATGTGTATTGGGTGATAGATCTTGCATGGTTTTGTTTGACTCTGGAGCGACACACTCATTTGTGTCTGAGACTTGTGCTAGAGAGTTGGGGTTACCAGTGAGAGAGCTACAGTATGACTTGACTGTATCTACTCCTACTTCTAGGATAGTGAAGACATCTACAGTCTATGTTAGATGTTCAGTAGTGGTTGAGGGACGTCAGTACAAGGTAAACTTGATATGTTTGCCTTTGTAGGGTTTGGATGTCATCCTAGGGATGGATTGGCTGTCTGTCAATCGTATTCTCATTGATTGTAGAGAGAAGAAGCTAGTATTTCCCAATGAGGAGGATTACACACCTCTGACTCTTGGTGTGTTGAGACAAGACCTAATAGAAGGTGCATGTTGTTTCCTGATACTATCACACATGGAAGTAAAGCAAGGAGATTCTGACGTAGACCTCTCGGTAGTCAGTGAATTTCTAGATATGTTTCCTGAGGAGATTCCTGGCTTACCTTCTCCAAGAGAGGTAGAGTTTTCTATAGACCTTGTATTTGGAGCAGGGCCTATCTCTATAGCCCCATATCGCATGGCGCCAGCCGAATTGGCCGAATTGAAAAAGCAGATTGAAGAGTTGTTGGAGAAACAGTTCATCCGACCCAGTGTTTCTCCTTGGGGTGCGCCTGTATTACTTGTAAAGAAGAAGGATGGTAGTTCAAGATTGTGTGTGGATTACAGGCAACTTAACAAATTAACCATCAAGAATAAGTACCCTTTGCCTAGAATTGATGATTTGATGGACCAGCTATATGGGGCAGTTGTGTTTTCCAAGATTGATCTATGGTCCGGCTATCACCAAATATTAGTTAAGGCTGATGATGTTCAGAAGACAGCTTTTAGATCCAGATATGGCCATTACGAGTATGTGGTCATGCCCTTTGGTGTGACTAACGCCCCTGCCATATTCATGGATTACATGAATAGGATTTTTCGACCTTTCTTAGATAAATTCGTTGTCGTCTTCATAGATGACATTCTAATTTATTCTAAGAGTGAAGAACACGCCGACCATCTTAGAACGGTGTTGAGGATATTGAGGGAAAGAAAATTGTATGCCAAGCTCTCAAAATGTGAGTTCTGGATGAGAGAAGTGCAGTTCCTTGGTCATATTATATCGACTGATGGGATTTCTGTAGATCCGGCCAAGGTTCAAGCCGTGTTACAATGGGAAAGACCAAAGTCAGTCACTGAGGTCAGAAGCTTTGTTGGGTTAGTAGGCTACTATCGTCGCTTCATTGAAGATTTCTCTAAGATTGTAGCCCCTTTGACGCAACTGACGAGAAAAGACACTCCATTTGCTTGGACCGATCGTTGTGAGACTAGCTTTCAGGAGTTGAAGCAGAGATTGACTAGTGCTCCAGTATTGGCCATTCCTGACACATGTAAATCTTTTGAGGTTTTCTGTGATGCTTCCTATCAGGGACTAGGATGTGTCTTGATGCAAGAAAGAAGAGTTGTTGCATATGCCTCAAGACAACTAAAGATTCATGAGAGAAACTACCCTACACATGATCTGGAATTAGCTGCAGTGGTGTTTGCTCTCAAGATATGGAGACATTATTTGTATGGAGCTCAATTTCAGGTGTTCAGTGATCACAAGAGCCTGAAGTATCTATTTGATCAAAAGGAGCTTAATATGAGACAAAGAAGGTGGATGGAGTTCTTGAAAGACTATGACTTTGATCTTCTCTACCATCCAGGGAAGGCCAATGTGGTTGTTGATGCTTTGAGCAGGAAGACCGTGCATATCTCAGCTTTGATGGTCAGAGAACTAGAGTTAGTAGAGAGCTTCAGTGATTTGAAGTTGAATGTGGAGTTTGAACCTGATGGTATAAGATGCTGCAAATTAGTGATATCTAATGGGCTCTTTGAGCGAATCAGAGCAGGGCAACTCTTAGACCTCGAGCTTCAGAAGTCAAGGGCTTTGATAGGCACTGAGCAAGGAAAAGACTTTAACACGGGTACAGACGGTCTTCTACGATTCAGAGGCAGAACCTGTGTGCCAAATGATGGAGAATTAAAAAGATTGATTTTAGAAGAAGGTCATTGCAGTCGTTTTAGCATGCATCCCGGCATGACTAAAATGTACCAAGACCTCAAGAAGTCATTTTGGTGGTCAGGAATGAAAGGAGACGTGACCAGATTTGTCTCATCTTGCCTTACATGTCAGAAGGCAAAGATTGAACACCAGAGACCCGGTGGTATGTTGCAGCAACTTGAGGTTCCCGAGTGAAAATTGGACAGTATTGCTATGGATTTTGTCACTCATCTACCGCATACTGTCAGAAATCATGACGCCATCTGGGTAATAGTTGATAGATTGACCAAGAGTACTCACTTCTTGGCAATTAGTTTGAAGATGTCGATGCAAAAGGTAGCTCAGTTGTACATCAAGGAGATAGTTAGATTACATGGTGTGCCTTCCAGTATTATATCAGATAGAGACACACGCTTCACCACTCGCTTCTGGCAAACATTACAAAGTGAGATGGGCAGTAGACTTCAGATTAGCTCCGCTTACCATCCTCAGAGTGATGGGCAGTCAGAGCGGACTATACAGTCATTAGAGGATCTGCTTAGGACGTGTGTGCTGGATCATCTGGGAGTTTGGGATGAAGTGCTGCCATTGGTGGAGTTTACATATAATAACAGTTATCAAGCCAACATTGGTATGGCACCATTCGGAGCTCTTTATGGGAGGCGCTGCAGGACACCTTTATGCTGGTTCCAGGATGGAGAGTCTGTATTGACTGGGCCAGAGATAGTGCAGCAAACGACTGAGAAGGTGAGAGTGATTCAAGAGAGGATAAGAGCCTCACAGAGTAGGCAGAAATCATATGCTGATAGGAGACGCAGGCCTTTGGAGTTTGAGGCCGGTGATCATGTGTTTCTTCATGTGACGCCTACTACTGGAGTAGGAAAGGCTATTCGAGCTAAGAAGCTTTCTCCCAGATACCTTGGACCCTACCAGATTTCTAGACGCATCAGACCAGTAGCATATGAGATAGCTATGCCTCCTCAGTTAGCTAATCTCCACCTAGTTTTTCATGTTTCTCAGCTTCGAAAGTATGTTCCCGACCCTTCTCATGTGCTAGAAGCTGACACTGTACAAGTCAAGGAAGATCTCTCTATAGAGGTGCAGCCAGTCAAAGTAGATGCAAGGTTAGCCAAACGACCAGACGGGAAAGCTACTAGGCTGATCAAAGTCATATGGGACAACAGAACCGGCGATTCTACCTGGGAGAAAGAGGAAGAGATGAAGAAGTCATATCCCCACTTGTTTTCTGGTAAGTCTTAATTTTCGAGGACGAAAATTTTTGTTGTTGGCGAGAATGTAATAACCTTAAAAAAAAAATAAAACTTAAAAACAGTTTCTGAAGACATTTTCAGAAACTTACATTTCATTTTCTCTCCTTCAAACATCTCTCTAACATTGTCCTCTCCAAAACCCATTCTTCTCTCTAGATTTCCCCTCCATTGAGTCACTGGATTTCCATTCCGCAGACGTCTAGGCGATCTTTGGATCAAGGGCTCCAATTTTCACCGATTGCATTTGCGATTTCGTAGGGTAAGTAACTTTCCCCTTTTTGAACTGTGATCATGTAGCAAATTTTGCTGCATGTAGTTCACTTGTGATTTTTCCCCAAAATCTTAACCCTAAGCTTATTTTAGAGACTAATTTCTATCACCATTTGGTGAAATATAGGTGCTGTCAATTTTTCTAGAGTGCCTTTGGATTTCCTCTTGAGTTTAAATGCTGGAAATTTAAGGTAAGGGGAGCTAAGTTTTTCTTTTTATTTATGCCTTGTGAAATCCTTGTATGCATGAGATGGATTTTGTAGAAATTGTGAAAGAATGCCTATGTTTAATTATTTCTTTCTTCCACATTATTTTAATTATTGTTTCTGCACAAGAAAACCTTGTTGTTTGGATGTTGTATTGCACCTAAATCATTTCTGATTGCTGTAAAAAAGGCATGTTGTTAGCTGTTATAAATTCTGCAAACTTCTTGCTGTGTTAAATTAAAATTCGGTAGAAAAAAAAAATGCTGCTGTCTTAAAATTTCTGCACTAGAAAATGTTGTTGAATCTTACTAAAAAGCAATTAGTTTAAGCTTGAATATTCTGATTGTAGCAGTCTTGGTACTGTATTTTCACTTTTGAAGATGCTGTTTCTCTTTAAAAAAAATGCTGGTTGAACCTGGATGTAATAAGTAATGTGTGGTTTTCATCTAGTTTATTTGCCTATAGAAGATGTATTGACTAAGAGATTTATTTCGGAATTTTTGAATAGTTGCATAAGCATGAATATGGTTTATTACTTTTAGAAAAGGCAGAGATAGAGATAAAGTTAAGTGGTATAGAATTTAGAGTAAAATAGTGAGGATTATAGTTAAATGCTACAGGAAATTTCACTAGGTACGGAAATAAGAAGCTATTGGTATACAACCTTATATTTTTGTTTATAAATGATTGGAAATGAGATCTCTGTAGCATTCTCGTAAGTATAAATTGGTGGTTTTAAAGAATTAGATAAGTTATAAAAAGAAGGATATGGGAGGGTCGTGAGGGTATTTGTTTTTAATAATAATTTGTTAAATATCAAATTTAGTTACTTTAATACGTTAGTCTTCTTTGTTGGAAATTGTTTACGTAAACTTAAATCATAAAAATTTAATTAACATATTTTATTTAAGCCATGATGGTTTAAGAAAATATATTTTTGGTGTATTAGAAATTACATTCCAGAGGCCTTTTAATTTTATTGACGTATGGCTTTAAATATTTTAGTGTGAGCATGTAGATAGTTTCACTTTTTGTTAATTTTATTAACTTTAAATATTGAAAGGAAGAAGCTATTAGACATATGATTGTACTAGGGTCATCCTTGCTGATTAATGATAGAAGTATAAATGGTTGTAATGTAGTCTTAGGCATTCATAGAGAAATGATGAACTATTATTTATTTTGGGGTTGTAGAACTATATTACTTGGTGGCAACTTTAGCGTGTATATTTTGGTTTGATTTTGGTTCAAAGGAATTATGAAATGATCAAAAGTCTTGATTGGTGTGAAACTTTGAGAGGAATTATTGATTCAAGAGGTATATCCTATGATTTAAAGTGGTCGGATTGAATATGAAAGTAAGATCTCTAGGTGAGATCATTTAGTGTATTGAATGAATGTAAGAGGCTTTCATATGGGGGTTATCCCTAACACTCTTGCATTTGTATGTGTTGCATGTGTTTGCTTTCCCCCTTGCGATGATCATCCAATCCTTTGGATGTGAGCAATAGGTGATGATGTACCTTTGGAGCAAGCTTTGGAAGTTGAGGAAGACCCAGCCCCTAGTGCTTAGGATTTCTACTAGCTCTTAATTTAAATAGCTCTTTATTTTGAAAGACTTCTAGCCTTCATTTTATCATGATCTGTATTTTGGAAACACTCTTTAGGTCCCATTGAACCTTTATTCAATCATGTATTTTGGAGAATTATGAACTTGTACTTAAGTTTTAAAACTTCCCAACCAGACTTGGATAACTGTACTCCTTAATCCTATCTATTGTGTACTCTTAACTGCTTTCTATTATTATAATCGATGCATTCTACATATATACATTGATATATATTTTGGGATGTCACATTTATGGTATCAGAGCAGTTTTTATCCTTAGAGAACCTGTAGGTTATGTACATCCCTTACTTGTGCTTGCGTGCCTTAAATGTAGGGAAGCATTCTAAATTCTTGAGTAAGACTAATTGTTTTACTCTCTGATCTTAAACAGAATATGGCGCCTAGACCTCCTCCTCCTCCACCTCCCCAACCCGATCAGACTGAGATGATGTGGATG
Source organism: Vigna umbellata (assembly GCF_029865625.1). NCBI lineage: Eukaryota > Viridiplantae > Streptophyta > Magnoliopsida > Fabales > Fabaceae > Vigna > Vigna umbellata. The sequence goes on along the minus strand of NC_142165.1, from coordinate 31,613,307 downwards.
ATGGAGTCACTCATGAACTCCATGCAACAACAAAATCATGCCCTAGTCCAACAAAATACCGTGGCACTCCAAAACTTAGAAGCCGCTAGAGTGGCCTCGGAAAATGTTAGGGTGTCAGCTGAGACCACCCAAAGACAGTTCTTGGAGGTGATGACTAGTGGCAGGATTCCCACCGGTCCTTCTTCTTCTTCGGCTGCTCCAACTCAAGAATGGAGTTTGGAAAATTTCTTGCAGCATCATCCCGCCAAGTTTGATGGCAAATGCTCCCCAGATGAAGCCGATCAGTGACGGGTTGCGTGGTGACATCAAGCTCTTGGTGAAAGGTCACCGTCTGAGGGAGTTTCCAGCTCTTGTAGAGATGGCTAGGGATATGGAGAAGACAAAGAGAGAAGCTGAGGGATACCCGAGCCGTCAGGCCCAACCACTGAGGGTTGGGGGACCAGCCATGTCTAGAGGTGGGTCTAGTTCCAGGAAGGCACCATACTCCAGATCTTCTTCTTCTCGTAGTTCTGGAGGATCTTCTCAGCCTTCCGTTCAACCGAGCCAGTCCTCATCTCTGAGTGGCGTGAGATGCTATGGATGTGGCGGTTCGCACTACTTATCTTCATGTCCCCAGAGGACTAATTTTCGGAGGTGCAACCGATGCCACAAGGAGGGCCACTATGAGCGTGATTGCCCTATGGGTAGGAGAGCTACTTCCCAGCCGCAACATGCAGGGAGTTCTCAACACGGAGGTGGCATCAGACCTCAGGCCACTGGACGTGTTTATGCACTGACGGGGACAGAAGTAGCTAGCTCAGGTGATTTGATTTTCGGTACATGTGTATTGGGTGATAGATCTTGCATGGTTTTGTTTGACTCTGGAGCGACACACTCATTTGTGTCTGAGACTTGTGCTAGAGAGTTGGGGTTACCAGTGAGAGAGCTACAGTATGACTTGACTGTATCTACTCCTACTTCTAGGATAGTGAAGACATCTACAGTCTATGTTAGATGTTCAGTAGTGGTTGAGGGACGTCAGTACAAGGTAAACTTGATATGTTTGCCTTTGTAGGGTTTGGATGTCATCCTAGGGATGGATTGGCTGTCTGTCAATCGTATTCTCATTGATTGTAGAGAGAAGAAGCTAGTATTTCCCAATGAGGAGGATTACACACCTCTGACTCTTGGTGTGTTGAGACAAGACCTAATAGAAGGTGCATGTTGTTTCCTGATACTATCACACATGGAAGTAAAGCAAGGAGATTCTGACGTAGACCTCTCGGTAGTCAGTGAATTTCTAGATATGTTTCCTGAGGAGATTCCTGGCTTACCTTCTCCAAGAGAGGTAGAGTTTTCTATAGACCTTGTATTTGGAGCAGGGCCTATCTCTATAGCCCCATATCGCATGGCGCCAGCCGAATTGGCCGAATTGAAAAAGCAGATTGAAGAGTTGTTGGAGAAACAGTTCATCCGACCCAGTGTTTCTCCTTGGGGTGCGCCTGTATTACTTGTAAAGAAGAAGGATGGTAGTTCAAGATTGTGTGTGGATTACAGGCAACTTAACAAATTAACCATCAAGAATAAGTACCCTTTGCCTAGAATTGATGATTTGATGGACCAGCTATATGGGGCAGTTGTGTTTTCCAAGATTGATCTATGGTCCGGCTATCACCAAATATTAGTTAAGGCTGATGATGTTCAGAAGACAGCTTTTAGATCCAGATATGGCCATTACGAGTATGTGGTCATGCCCTTTGGTGTGACTAACGCCCCTGCCATATTCATGGATTACATGAATAGGATTTTTCGACCTTTCTTAGATAAATTCGTTGTCGTCTTCATAGATGACATTCTAATTTATTCTAAGAGTGAAGAACACGCCGACCATCTTAGAACGGTGTTGAGGATATTGAGGGAAAGAAAATTGTATGCCAAGCTCTCAAAATGTGAGTTCTGGATGAGAGAAGTGCAGTTCCTTGGTCATATTATATCGACTGATGGGATTTCTGTAGATCCGGCCAAGGTTCAAGCCGTGTTACAATGGGAAAGACCAAAGTCAGTCACTGAGGTCAGAAGCTTTGTTGGGTTAGTAGGCTACTATCGTCGCTTCATTGAAGATTTCTCTAAGATTGTAGCCCCTTTGACGCAACTGACGAGAAAAGACACTCCATTTGCTTGGACCGATCGTTGTGAGACTAGCTTTCAGGAGTTGAAGCAGAGATTGACTAGTGCTCCAGTATTGGCCATTCCTGACACATGTAAATCTTTTGAGGTTTTCTGTGATGCTTCCTATCAGGGACTAGGATGTGTCTTGATGCAAGAAAGAAGAGTTGTTGCATATGCCTCAAGACAACTAAAGATTCATGAGAGAAACTACCCTACACATGATCTGGAATTAGCTGCAGTGGTGTTTGCTCTCAAGATATGGAGACATTATTTGTATGGAGCTCAATTTCAGGTGTTCAGTGATCACAAGAGCCTGAAGTATCTATTTGATCAAAAGGAGCTTAATATGAGACAAAGAAGGTGGATGGAGTTCTTGAAAGACTATGACTTTGATCTTCTCTACCATCCAGGGAAGGCCAATGTGGTTGTTGATGCTTTGAGCAGGAAGACCGTGCATATCTCAGCTTTGATGGTCAGAGAACTAGAGTTAGTAGAGAGCTTCAGTGATTTGAAGTTGAATGTGGAGTTTGAACCTGATGGTATAAGATGCTGCAAATTAGTGATATCTAATGGGCTCTTTGAGCGAATCAGAGCAGGGCAACTCTTAGACCTCGAGCTTCAGAAGTCAAGGGCTTTGATAGGCACTGAGCAAGGAAAAGACTTTAACACGGGTACAGACGGTCTTCTACGATTCAGAGGCAGAACCTGTGTGCCAAATGATGGAGAATTAAAAAGATTGATTTTAGAAGAAGGTCATTGCAGTCGTTTTAGCATGCATCCCGGCATGACTAAAATGTACCAAGACCTCAAGAAGTCATTTTGGTGGTCAGGAATGAAAGGAGACGTGACCAGATTTGTCTCATCTTGCCTTACATGTCAGAAGGCAAAGATTGAACACCAGAGACCCGGTGGTATGTTGCAGCAACTTGAGGTTCCCGAGTGAAAATTGGACAGTATTGCTATGGATTTTGTCACTCATCTACCGCATACTGTCAGAAATCATGACGCCATCTGGGTAATAGTTGATAGATTGACCAAGAGTACTCACTTCTTGGCAATTAGTTTGAAGATGTCGATGCAAAAGGTAGCTCAGTTGTACATCAAGGAGATAGTTAGATTACATGGTGTGCCTTCCAGTATTATATCAGATAGAGACACACGCTTCACCACTCGCTTCTGGCAAACATTACAAAGTGAGATGGGCAGTAGACTTCAGATTAGCTCCGCTTACCATCCTCAGAGTGATGGGCAGTCAGAGCGGACTATACAGTCATTAGAGGATCTGCTTAGGACGTGTGTGCTGGATCATCTGGGAGTTTGGGATGAAGTGCTGCCATTGGTGGAGTTTACATATAATAACAGTTATCAAGCCAACATTGGTATGGCACCATTCGGAGCTCTTTATGGGAGGCGCTGCAGGACACCTTTATGCTGGTTCCAGGATGGAGAGTCTGTATTGACTGGGCCAGAGATAGTGCAGCAAACGACTGAGAAGGTGAGAGTGATTCAAGAGAGGATAAGAGCCTCACAGAGTAGGCAGAAATCATATGCTGATAGGAGACGCAGGCCTTTGGAGTTTGAGGCCGGTGATCATGTGTTTCTTCATGTGACGCCTACTACTGGAGTAGGAAAGGCTATTCGAGCTAAGAAGCTTTCTCCCAGATACCTTGGACCCTACCAGATTTCTAGACGCATCAGACCAGTAGCATATGAGATAGCTATGCCTCCTCAGTTAGCTAATCTCCACCTAGTTTTTCATGTTTCTCAGCTTCGAAAGTATGTTCCCGACCCTTCTCATGTGCTAGAAGCTGACACTGTACAAGTCAAGGAAGATCTCTCTATAGAGGTGCAGCCAGTCAAAGTAGATGCAAGGTTAGCCAAACGACCAGACGGGAAAGCTACTAGGCTGATCAAAGTCATATGGGACAACAGAACCGGCGATTCTACCTGGGAGAAAGAGGAAGAGATGAAGAAGTCATATCCCCACTTGTTTTCTGGTAAGTCTTAATTTTCGAGGACGAAAATTTTTGTTGTTGGCGAGAATGTAATAACCTTAAAAAAAAAATAAAACTTAAAAACAGTTTCTGAAGACATTTTCAGAAACTTACATTTCATTTTCTCTCCTTCAAACATCTCTCTAACATTGTCCTCTCCAAAACCCATTCTTCTCTCTAGATTTCCCCTCCATTGAGTCACTGGATTTCCATTCCGCAGACGTCTAGGCGATCTTTGGATCAAGGGCTCCAATTTTCACCGATTGCATTTGCGATTTCGTAGGGTAAGTAACTTTCCCCTTTTTGAACTGTGATCATGTAGCAAATTTTGCTGCATGTAGTTCACTTGTGATTTTTCCCCAAAATCTTAACCCTAAGCTTATTTTAGAGACTAATTTCTATCACCATTTGGTGAAATATAGGTGCTGTCAATTTTTCTAGAGTGCCTTTGGATTTCCTCTTGAGTTTAAATGCTGGAAATTTAAGGTAAGGGGAGCTAAGTTTTTCTTTTTATTTATGCCTTGTGAAATCCTTGTATGCATGAGATGGATTTTGTAGAAATTGTGAAAGAATGCCTATGTTTAATTATTTCTTTCTTCCACATTATTTTAATTATTGTTTCTGCACAAGAAAACCTTGTTGTTTGGATGTTGTATTGCACCTAAATCATTTCTGATTGCTGTAAAAAAGGCATGTTGTTAGCTGTTATAAATTCTGCAAACTTCTTGCTGTGTTAAATTAAAATTCGGTAGAAAAAAAAAATGCTGCTGTCTTAAAATTTCTGCACTAGAAAATGTTGTTGAATCTTACTAAAAAGCAATTAGTTTAAGCTTGAATATTCTGATTGTAGCAGTCTTGGTACTGTATTTTCACTTTTGAAGATGCTGTTTCTCTTTAAAAAAAATGCTGGTTGAACCTGGATGTAATAAGTAATGTGTGGTTTTCATCTAGTTTATTTGCCTATAGAAGATGTATTGACTAAGAGATTTATTTCGGAATTTTTGAATAGTTGCATAAGCATGAATATGGTTTATTACTTTTAGAAAAGGCAGAGATAGAGATAAAGTTAAGTGGTATAGAATTTAGAGTAAAATAGTGAGGATTATAGTTAAATGCTACAGGAAATTTCACTAGGTACGGAAATAAGAAGCTATTGGTATACAACCTTATATTTTTGTTTATAAATGATTGGAAATGAGATCTCTGTAGCATTCTCGTAAGTATAAATTGGTGGTTTTAAAGAATTAGATAAGTTATAAAAAGAAGGATATGGGAGGGTCGTGAGGGTATTTGTTTTTAATAATAATTTGTTAAATATCAAATTTAGTTACTTTAATACGTTAGTCTTCTTTGTTGGAAATTGTTTACGTAAACTTAAATCATAAAAATTTAATTAACATATTTTATTTAAGCCATGATGGTTTAAGAAAATATATTTTTGGTGTATTAGAAATTACATTCCAGAGGCCTTTTAATTTTATTGACGTATGGCTTTAAATATTTTAGTGTGAGCATGTAGATAGTTTCACTTTTTGTTAATTTTATTAACTTTAAATATTGAAAGGAAGAAGCTATTAGACATATGATTGTACTAGGGTCATCCTTGCTGATTAATGATAGAAGTATAAATGGTTGTAATGTAGTCTTAGGCATTCATAGAGAAATGATGAACTATTATTTATTTTGGGGTTGTAGAACTATATTACTTGGTGGTAACTTTAGCGTGTATATTTTGGTTTGATTTTGGTTCAAAGGAATTATGAAATGATCAAAAGTCTTGATTGGTGTGAAACTTTGAGAGGAATTATTGATTCAAGAGGTATATCCTATGATTTAAAGTGGTCGGATTGAATATGAAAGTAAGATCTCTAGGTGAGATCATTTAGTGTATTGAATGAATGTAAGAGGCTTTCATATGGGGGTTATCCCTAACACTCTAACGGTCTCTCATTCTCACTTAGAGAGGATTGACGCGTGTGGTGAGAGTAGTGGGAGGTCTTAGGGTATACGCTATCACTGGAGGTCTATTCCGCGGTAACGGACTAGCCTTGTGTGTGGTCGGGTGAAACCCCTCGGCAATGGCTTTGCAAAGCAGTAGGGGCCACCACAAGTGCACAACCCACCCCAGCTCTACATTCATTCCAAGTTCGAACGTGTCTAGAGTCTTAACATGATAGGATGCTTGTCTTGATGAGTTTTATGAAATAAATGCTTATGTTTATGATGACTAAGGTGTTTATGTGTGTATGGATATTCTGGGAAATGCTAGATTGATTGAAAATGAATTGTATGATTGTTTGAGACCTAGCTCACCCTTGCATTTGTATGTGTTGCATGTGTTTGCTTTCCCCCTTGCGATGATCATCCAATCCTTTGGATGTGAGCAATAGGTGATGATGTACCTTTGGAGCAAGCTTTGGAAGTTGAGGAAGACCCAGCCCCTAGTGCTTAGGATTTCTACTAGCTCTTAATTTAAATAGCTCTTTATTTTGAAAGACTTCTAGCCTTCATTTTATCATGATCTGTATTTTGGAAACACTCTTTAGGTCCCATTGAACCTTTATTCAATCATGTATTTTGGAGAATTATGAACTTGTACTTAAGTTTTAAAACTTCCCAGCCAGACTTGGATAACTGTACTCCTTAATCCTATGTATTGTGTACTCTTAACTGCTTTCTATTATTATAATCGATGCATTCTACATATATACATTGCTATATATTTTGGGATGTCAAATTTATTTTTAATGTAAAAAAAGAGTCAATATATTTCTAAAATAAAAAAGAGGTTATCTCAAATTTTAAAGAAACTTGACTGTCAATATAGTTCGTGAAAATATTAGAAGATATTGATGTAATTTATACTGTACAATATTAGTTGAACTTCGTACTTTAAGTCAATATATGACATAATTAGATATTAATTTGATCTTAATCTCAATATAAAGATCTTTCATAATAGAAATTATAAAATGAATGAGTTTAACTTTTGATTCTTGTTATCTTTATTGTATAAAATTTGAAATTATTATTTTAAGTACATGTGAGAAAAATTTTACTTAATTTTTGCAAAATTCTTTTTAGCTTTTATTTTTTAAAGTTTAGTTATTAAGATCCATTCTATGATAAATAACAAATATATATTTTAAAAGGACTGATCTTATCCTTTTCGATGAATGAAATTAAGGAAAATATTTCATGAAGACAAAACTTAAAGCTATTAAAATACTAAAAAAAGGAGAAATTTTTATATTATTAATTAATTAAAATTATTATATAGTATAAAGGCAGTACTCTGATTTTTACATGATAAAGTAATCTGTTATAATTAAATTCAAATAACTTTGTTATATTTTGTTTAAAAATATGTCTTACAGTCTTAACATTATTTGAAAAAATTAATCATAAGGAAATATTTGGAGACATTTCTTAATTATCTGAAAGCAACTTCGTAACCAGTTTTCATTCACATTTATATAGGTTTTTCGGTTGATTATTATGGTTTATATCCGATGAGATATATTATTGTGAGATTTGTTTATAACTTTATCCAAATTACTATAATCAGTATGTTTTAGTTTTATCAAATTTAAGGGTAATAAAGGTTCGACTTGACCCATTTTAATTTGTTTGTCACTAACTCCTTAAAAATGGACTGGCTGGTTAAAATTTTTGTTCTTCGTGTTTAGAAAGCCCACCTTAAAAAAAAGGAAAAAAAAACTTCTTAATTCATAAAATTCACTTAAATTGAAAATGTTAGCTAAAAATATAAAATATGTTAATAAATTAACGAAAAATTCAGTATAATTTTTTTAATTAAAAAATAGTTTATTTTATAAATTAACTAGTAATAATAAATGCATATTTTGAAGAGCACTAAAAACTTTATTTTATCCCACGGCCCATCCCTTCTACATAAGTCTCTCAGTTGTTGGGCTTCTAAATTGTTATGGATCCTCTTGTCCAGCTCAAATATGTTGATATTTTTTACACAATTTATTTTGGGTGTTGCTCCCTCCACCACCACACCTTTCTCCCTCCACCTCCTCAATTTATTTTAATTTCAATTATATCATCAGATTAAAATTTTTTACTTTTACCATTTTAATTTATTTCAAACCTAGTTCTCCTATTTACTCCTGCACTCAATCTTTCCCTCTCTCATTTTCGTTTAATAATTTGTCTTTCGTTTTACTCTGCAACCCAATCTGTCTTCTCCGTTTCACTTCTCCTCCTCCGTTTCTTTCTTCATTTTCTTTACATTATTAAAATACATTAAAAATATATTCAAAAATAATAAATCAAAACATTTAAATTAAATTATTAAAATATTTCCAAAGATAAAGAATAAACTAATAAAAGAAACCTTAAAATAAAAAACGTAACTTTTAAACGGAGGTGACATCCTTAAACGGATGTCAACATCCGTTGAAGGATTTTGACATCCGTTGAAGGATTTTGACATCCGTTGAAGGATTTTGACATCCGTTGAAGGATTTTGACATTCGTTGAAGGATTTTGACATCCGTTGAAGGATGTCTTAAAGGTTACGTTTTTTATTTTAGGGTTTTATTTGAAGGTTTATTTGAATACGCACCTTGAGGAAGCAACACACACTGCACCACTCCACACACTGCACTACAAGAGCGACACTGCACCACGAGAGGGAGACTGCTTGATAATTCTTTCCAACACCACCAACCTTTACAACTTGTAAAAGAAAGAGAGGAAAAAATATAATGTTAAAATGAAAGAAAAATATTTTACTCATGTACGAGGCACTAGAATAGGTTATTAGTGGAATAGGTTGTTAATGGGTAAAATTAAAAAATAACCCTAAAAATAAAATTTTACTTAGGGGCAAAATAGTAAATGGGAGGTGAAGGGAGAAAGGTGTGGTGGTGGAGGGAGCAACACCCATTTATTTTTAGTTAAGTTAGATATTATATTTTTAATCGGTTTTCTTTAATTATTTCTTTCATAAGTCATTTTAATACTATGTTAGCAAGGTTGTTAAAAAGAAAGGCTCGTTAAATATTTTATTTAACCAAACTATTATGAATACTTATGGACATGTAAACATAACAAACTATCATGAGACTTCAACTTTTCAACCAACAATGCATTTCCAATTTCATGAGAAAGAAAATTTTTGTGATATATTTTATCAAAAGGGTCCTATATTGTCTACTAATTAGTATTATGATATCAAAATAATTAATAATAATTTTTTAGTGGAAGCTTTAAATATTACAAGTATTAATCTAATACTCTAATGCTTCTTGTTATTTTTTTTTAAATTTATGTTCAAGTTTTCTAAAAGAAATTAACAATATTAATTTTCATAAAAGAAAATTCCTTGTTATAAAAAAACTAGCAATATTACTTAAAAAAAATGGTTTTCTCGTTATAAAAATATGATTTTCCAAATTTGAATGGAGAATTTTAAGATCAAATATATTAAATTTAAATTATTCAATTTTTATTTATATGAGACGGTTCACATATATTAAATTTAATTTTAATAATTTGATAATATTACTCAATATAAAAATTATTACTTTAACACTAAATAGCTTAACTAAAACAATATAACTAAATTCTAAAAAACAATAATCATAATAATTAAATGAAAAATAGTTGTTGATATCTGCTTCCTGATTACTTAATTAAATGAAAAATAGTTGTTGATATCTGCATCCTGATTACTTGGTACGAAATTTGGCTGAGTCTTAACACTATGATACTTAAAGTAAGTTCATTTTTCAGTTAATGTATTTAAATAATATATAAAGTAGTTTTGGTTAAATTAATTTTTATGGTGATACTCAATGGTTAAAATTTTATGTGACACCCACTGTATTTGGTTACTGAAAAATTGTTTGTCAATTACAAAAAGCGAAAAACTCAAAATCAAAAGTGAAAAAGAGAAAATTTGAAAAAAAAAGTAAACAAAAAATTAGTGAGCAAATTTTATTTTATTTATTTGCATAAATTGACACCCTTTTCAGACCGCATATTACTAAGGGAAGAGACACTCCTTAACTACTATCAAATTGATCATAGATAGCGTTCAATAGACACCCTTTTGAGAACAAGTGTGACAAGTGCAAAGAATTTGAGTAAAAGTTTTATGCTTAGCTGGAAGGTAAAATACCTTCTAGGTCAGAATGCTAGCAAAAAATCCTTTATAAATAGCCTTGGGTGTAAGAGCCTTATTAAGAATCAAGGAGTTTGTCCCTAAGTGTTCTATGAAAATCCATCCACTCTATACTCTTTCTTTAACAATTAACTTTGATGCCATTGTATAATCTAAGTGGTCTTTCAATTCCTTTGATAATACGCAACCCTGTGACAAAAATCAATCATATACCTTGATTTGATGTCTAATAGGATGCTACAAATTCTAAAGTCATAGTGGATAAAGCTATAAGGGTTTTCTTGGTACTGGACCAAGAAACCACACCACTAGCTAGCATGAAAATGTACACCTGAAGTGGATGTTAAACTATCTTGGCATCCTACAAAATTGTCAGAATACTTGAATACTTGATGATCTTTTACTGGTCTGACCCTATATACGTGAGCTTATAAACCTTTGTTTTCTTGAAATAATTTTATAACTTTATTGGCTGCTTTCCAAAGATCCATTCATTAATTGCTTAAATATCTGTCTAAGACCCCAAATATGTATGATATAACCGGATGCATACATACTTGGACATACATCAAATTCTCTACCGCTGAAACATATGGAATCTTTTGCATTTCTTGAATTTCTAAATTTCCTTTTGGGCATTGATTGAAACTTAACTTGTCTCCCTTGACAACTAGAGAATCCCCTAATTTACTATCCTTCACGCTAAAAGCTTTATGAATGTCATCAACATGCAAACCATCTCCTTTTGAGTATAGCCCTTTGTCACAAGACAAACTTTATACCTCTCCATATTATCATTAAAACCCCTTTTGGTCTTAAGTATTCTCTTATTTTCAATGGGGTTCATACCTTCTGGTAATGGGACAAGTTCCCAAATCTTGTTGTCTTGCAAAGACTTATACTCCTCGTGAAGAACAGGTTTCTAAGGATCTTGAGTTTGTTCTTATAGAGGTTCTAAACTTAATTACTAGAGGTTTTGAACTTCACGAATCAGATTACTTCCAACAATTCTTCCTCTAATCTTTATTTTCCCCCCAAACTCAATATCCTCAAAGAATATTATGCTTAGTATCATGCAATTCCATATTTAAAGATTCATAATAGGAAATTACCGTATGAAGAATATATAAATTATTATTTTTCCAAAATTGAATTAGTTTCAACAAAACTTGAATTTTAAAAAATAATCTGAATTCTTTATTTTCAAGCTAACATTATTAACAAAATTTGTCCAAATAAACAAATGAAATCAAATTCAGCCTAAATGATGGTACAACTGCAATGTCTTTCCAAACCAAAAAATAAAAAGTCAGTACAAAATAATAATTTAAAACATTTTATATCACTTTCATCAGAACCGATTTGACATCTCTAAATAAATTCATCTTTCAAAATTAATTGTCTTCCGATAACTTAGGCAACCCTTTATTTGCACACCAAGCATGATATTTTGAACATTCCTTCTTCATGTCTCCAACTTTATTGCAAAAGAAACATTTAACAGACTGTTTTTGTTTCTTTCGTGATGGACCTTCAGAAGCATCACTATTAGGATTCTTAATTTTCTTCCTTTTTGCCCTTTTCATTAGAGGTACTGGTTAAGTGAGCACTTTCAATCCTTTCTTGCTTCAGTCTCTCCTCTTCTTAAACACAATATGAAATGAGCTCATTAAGAGACCATTTCTCCTTCTGACAGTTATATGAAACCTTAAACTGCCCAAACTCTATAGCAAGATAGATTAAAATATAATGTACAAGTAAGTCTTCTTGCAACTCAAGTTTCAACACCTTAAGTTTTGAAACAATGTTTGGCATTTCCATAATGTACTCTCTCACATTTCTTTTGCCTTGATACCTCATGGAAGCCAAGCTTTGAAGAAATGCACTTGCTTCCGCCTTTTCGCTTTTCACAAAACGCTTTTCAATCTCAGCAAGAAAATCTTTAGCACTTGTAATTTCTTCAAAAATAGTACCTCTATATACTTCTGGAATTTCACGCTTAATGACCATCAAACACATGTGATTTAAGCGATCTCACTTCTCATATTTTCTCCTCTCGTCAGAGGTACTTAAGTCCTTAAGAGAAAGAGGTTTCTCAATCCTTAATGCAAGGTCAAGATCCATGCAGCTAAGAATTATCTCTATATTCTCTTTCCAATCCTTAAAATTTGTACCTTTGAGGACCAAAACTGAATTTAAGTTTGGCAAATATAGAAGCGATCATAACTATATTTTATACAAGAGAAACAAAGGAATCAAGCTCACATCGTAAAATCAATAATTATATAAATATATTCAAATAATGGTCTATCCCATCTCAAGACACCCAATGTCCCATCAATATCAAGTCTTTGGACAATAATATTAACTGTTAAAAGTATGTTGGTGTAATGATCAACACTAATAATAAGAACATGTCCAATAACAAACCTATCTTTGGATAGATTTTATTATTGACACGTAAAACCTTATAATTATCACACATTACCATCACAGGTGCGTATACAATCCGGCCAAATATTCATAATTTCCATAAAGATAAACATTCATAATTTCTCTATGAACTAATTCGAATAAAGAAGATTCACTTTGGTGATTTCTTAATTATCAATTGCTCGTTTAAAAGTTATAAACAAGACCCAAATTGAATTTTATTTATCCCTAATTAATTATTAATTTTACTTTCATTTATTTTTAATTAATTATTAATTTTACTTTACTTTAGAATTTTAATTTTAAAATTCATAAAGTCAGAAAATCAGATCCTCTAAAATCCAAATCCATATTCAAACATCCAAAATTGGATCTACCAAAATGGATCTGCACCAGATGGGGCCTAGGCCACTACCAGCAAGCCCGCAGTGAGTTGACAGACGCCATGAACGAGAGAGCGTCGTCGTGCAACCAGATCTACCGCCGTAGAACCACCATCGAAACCCCTCTGCGAGAGAACCAGATCGGAAGAGAAACCACACTACGACAGAGCGCGAACAACATTGGCAGCAGAAACCCCCACCAAACTCACTGTGAGCCACCCTGAGGAACGCATCTCCTGGTTCTTTTCGTCACGGTCCAGATCGAGGGAAGAAGAAGGAGTCGCGACTCAGAACCTCCAGGAACTAGATCTGTGAACGATTCACGAACCAAATCGCCGCAATGCTGGTTCTCCGCCATAACAGAGATCGGGAAGGGAGAAGAAGACATTACGCCTCCATTGCCCTCTAAACCGCGAAGCAACGTTGCAGAACGACTTCTCGAATCTCGTCACTTACTAAGATAAGACGATTGTGCTCCTTCGTCAATGGCGAGCGCGCCATCCGAAACCAAAACTATCGTCGCGAAGCCTCCTCCACCTGCAGAAAAACAGAACCAAAACCACCACAAAAGACGAAGGCCGAAAGTTTCCTGGAATCAGCTACTGTCACAACCCATTTAACCTCGCAACTTACCACCGTGACGCAGCGAGGAAGCACCAGAAGAAGTCCCAGTGGTGGCAGCAGTAGTAGAACCGCGAAAGAGATGGTGGCACACCAAAAGTGAAAAAAAAACATTGGGGATTTTTCCCAAATTAGGGTTCAAATTGAGAATTTTTTCCCAATTTAGAGGATTAAAGTCCATAAACATACAATTTTATGATAAACTTTAGGGTTTCCAGAATTGGGTTTATTATTAATGCTAATTGATTTAGGTTTATGATACCAGAGAATATCAACTAGGGAATTTTATTATCATAATCCAAACCTTCAAATATTGCATTCATTAATAGACCAAGAATTTTTGTTGCAGATTATAAACAATTAAATGAAAACCCCCAAAATTTATAACCATTTTTTCTCATAAAAATGGAGAGATCAAAGATCAAAAGTTTCTGCCAATTAATCACTAATATGCTCTCATACCAATTGTTAGTTTTTTATGATGGACAAATTAATAATTAATGAGCAATAATTAACAAACAACTTGAATTGGTCTCTTATATTCGCACCCTTAGTTCCTTCTGGATTTTTTATTCTGATGGAGATAAAAATAAAGAAACAAGAATGATTTGATGTGCACAGATGGAGACCATGACCCTTTAAATGACCTCTAAGAATTACTTTTCTTTAGTTTCAATAACTATAATTTGACCCCTTCAAGAAATTAAAATTATTGTTGGCACAATATACCTTTTATGACAAAATACCCTTAGCCATATTTATCTTAATTAGATCACTTTATAAAGTTGGCTAATAAAATATAATGGCCCTAACACATTTAATAATTGTTATATATATATATATATATATATATATATATATATATATATATATATATATATATATATATATATATATATATATATCTATGTGTGTGTGCGTGTGCGTGTGCGTGTGCGTGTGCGTGTGTGTGTGTGACCCAAATTTCTAACAATAAAGATTATCTATCTGAATGTCTTATTTTAGAAAATTTCAATTATTCATTCAAAGTGGAATATTTTAGAAAATGTATTCTCTTGATATAACACTTAGAACATCTTCATGCATCATTTATCTAACATCCCAAAATATTATATAAACTATACAGTAGAGTCATCACATAAGAATATAAAATTGAAAAGTCATCTACTATGTAATAAAGTGTTAACAATACACTTATCCAAAAATAACCATAAAATTAAAAACTTTACACAAAGGCCTAACCTGATGCAAAACTATATACAAGACCGATCAGTCTTATACTAAACAAGGGATCCTTTCATTCCAGTGCTTGCTCCAGAGAGACATATTCTCCCTCTGCTCACATCTATCGGATGATCATTGCAAAAGATAAATCGAGCGGATAAACATGACAATACAGAAAAGAAGGGTAAGCTAGTGGAATTTAATATTCATGTGAGTATACAATTCAAACAAACAGATAAGATACTCATACACATGTATTAAACATATAAACACATATTGACCGACTGCTTTAACTTGACCGTCCGAACTAGTATGAATATGTAGCTTGAGGTCGTTCATGCGCCCGGGGGTGTAGTAACTAGAACACCCTCAGCTGCCGTCCGGGGTTAATCCGTTATAACTCACCTAAATACCTTTAGTCTAGGACCTCCTGCTATTCTCACGACATGACTTACCCATATCTACTTGAGAATTGGTAATCATTACAATCTCAGGATGAACGTCGTGGATTTCGCTGTCCATATTCATACTTTACCACTTTGATAATTAACCACTGAGACATTCCTCCTTGGAATTCTCTTTCATATCCGCAGTACAAATCTAAACCATACTTTAATATCAACACTATTTCTCATACATAATACGTTTAAACAACTCAAGTAAACACTTAGAGTACAACATAACCACAACCCTTTGAAAAACTGAATGCTTCATAGTAAAATCAAACCGAATGGTAAAACCCACCACTACCCTTGAACATGACCGAACGGAAAACACTCATAACATGTAAACATGATCGAACGGTCATATAAAGACTAGCCCGACCAAATACTATAGTAAACATAATACTTTTAACTTAGACCAAAAACTAATAACTTAGATGGAACACTTATGACTTAGATCGAATGCTCAAGTAGAACCGATAACTAAAGCATGATCGAACAGTCAATAACAGGTAAGGCCCATAACAAACCGAATGTAGTTAAGACTATAAACCAATACAAACTAAGTACTAGTGTAAGACCGAGAACCAAGACTATACCGGATACTTTATCTAGACCGAATGTTACGTCAAGACCAAAAGTTATAACTAGACCGAACGCTATATTAAATCGAATACAAGAACAAGACCTAGCACTACTAAGATCGAACGCTAGTACAAAACCGACCTCTACCAAGACCAAACGCTAGTACAAAACCGAGCACTACTAAGACTGAACGCTAGTACAAAACCGAGCACTACTAAGACCAAACGCTACTACAAAACCGAGCACTACTAAGACCGAACGCTAGTACAAAACCGAGCACTACTAAGACCGAACGGTCATGAACTAGGAAGACTCTAAAGAGCCCAAACCCAATTAACGACCGAGCACTTGAATATGACCGAGCGGTCAACAACGTGTGCCCAACTTTCTGCACAAACAATAACTCCAATTCGGTTCTATTGGTTTTAGCACATTTTGAATGACTTAGGGACTCTAACAGATCCTAAATAACTCCTCTTAGCTCTCCCAACCGACCAATTTGACAGTCCATACAGACAATACCGATCACACAAAAATTCAATTTCATACACATGAAAACCATCAAACAACATTCACATACACCATAGACTCATCAATTAAATTAACTAGCTTCCCTTACCTCTTAACCGAACCGAACAACTTCTACGCTTCTAGAAATTTGCTCACATCTCCAGAAAATCCTAAGAACACCTATAACTCACCGATTTGTGAGAAGAGACTAACCAAAGTACCAAAAATGAAGTTAGAAAGGGGATAGAAAACTGATGAACACATGCAAAAAGCAATGCTTACTTGCATGTGGCAGAAATTCCAGAAATTCACAAGAATTAAAGGAACGAAACTTACCAGCTCTAAACACTAAACCGATCGGTGGAATAGAAAGCTCTTGACACCAGGATTGCTTAGGCACGGTCTGATTGTTAAACAGATAAAGTGAGATTAAGGAAATCTAGAGAGAAAGGAGAAAAGAAGAGAGTAGAAGTTTTTGGAGAGAGATAGTTGTATTTAGAAAAATGGGACAAAATTTTTATTTATATATCACTCTTATTTTAATATAAATCGTTCGGTATCATCCTTTGCCTACACCTGTCTGCTCCAAAATTTCTTTAAACCTCTCAGCTCTTACAATTTATACAACTAAAATGTCCTTTCTCTCCTTTCTCGAAAATAACAAAATTTTCCTAAAAAAAGACATATGTTATTCATATACATAAACATTTAATATTTTAAATATTTGAATAGTTTCATTAAAATATTGTAATATATACTTCATTTTCGATCATACGATCCTTGATCAAAGCCTTGAAGTTTGTATAAATAAAAGCACAAAAGTTTGAATTCCTTAATGATCCTGAAAAACTAGCTAAGGACAGACATAACTTTGTAATGGGGACCAATAATAGACTCTCCATCTCTATCCCATATAACTTTTGGATGGTGTTTATTAAATATTTAGTTGGTACTCTTATTTTTTTTTTCTTTCTTGATTGTACCTAAACTAAAAAATAAATTATAAAATCTCAATATTAGTTTAGTAAAATTGTAATATTATCTTCATTTACATTGATGATTTCAGTGTCTTGATGAGTCGTAATAATTAATATCACCGTTGCAAGTGATAATATTAATAAGATTATTGAAGAAAATTTGAACCGTGAATATTTTTTCATCCACGATTTTTTATTCTTATAATATGGTTGGAGCTATGACCAAGAAGAATGAGGACTATGACGGTAGAGTCAACTTTGCTATGCTCGTTGATATTCTTCTCATAATTCATTGGTAGGACCAATCAGTTGGACTCGATCAAAATGTTTGACTCATAATCATTAAGACTCTTATCCTTGGCTCCTTGTGTTTGTGCCTTTTTAACCATAATATTATAGTGTTTTATTAGCTGTGATAAACTTTGTATTTAAAATAAAATAAATTTCAAGAAATAACCACATGCATCAATCCAGTGTATGTGAAACTTAACACGATCGACGAGTTTATTAAGATAATGAGTTCAAATTCAGACATTTAACTCGACTTAAATCAATATATTAAAAGAAGGAAATATATATATAACATAATTAGATTAATACTAATAAATATTCAAAACATTATAAAATATAATTCCAAAAAAATATTAAAACATCATTAATGATTAAATAACTCATGTTTACAGACAAACAAAAATAGGCTAATAAAAAATAGTAACATTTCCAAAATCTATCTATACATAACACAATTCAAAATATGATATGTTTATAAATTATTTTTAATGTTATTTCGACAACCACACCAAAATCTATTTGCATATAACACCAATTCAAGATTAGGAAGCCTTGTTAGGAGTGATAACATCTTATGTATTTAGATGTTCGATCCGATTTTGTAAATTTAATAATAAAATTTTACTTTTATCTAACATATATTATATTCAATTAATTAATATATTATAAATTTTTTAACTTAATTTGTTTCTTTCTTGGAAATGGATTTATTTGTGCTCTCTTCATCTTATATTTATTGGGTTACAATTAATATTTTACACTTATGTTAAAGTTATATTTTATATGTTGATTTTTTTTCAACTATACTCCGTCATGGTTTCATAACCTTTTTCAACTAAATTTTTTGAAATTTTTGTTCAAAAGGAGAAGTTTATTTATATACTTTTGGAAAGTTTTGAAAACTGTGCGTTGAATTAGTGGTAATTTGATGAATGTTGGGAACTGGAATGTTGATATATTCGGTTTATTTTACAACTGATTGAGTTCTATTAAAAATTGTAACTATCATCGGGTAAAATCTATTTCTGTTGGTTGCTGGATTTTCTGAAGATATTATTGGTATGTGAAATCTGCTAATGATAAATAAAATGTTAGCTAAAATAATAGATTAAATAGTATAATAATGTGGTTTGTACAGGAATTTTACTATTAAAAACATGACAGTTCTATATTAAATGTGAAAAGAACCTGTGAGCATTCTAATTTTGTTATACTTTGTCTAAACATAGCTATGCATCTAAGTATATATGAAAGCATGAACATTGATATCTGGACGGGGTTTTTGCACCAAACTAGGCATATTTGCCTTCAATATTACCAAAATGGGCAGATTTTGACCCAAAGTGAAGTCGTGGGAGCCCGAACGACTTCAATTGAAGAGGTCGTGCCCCCTGCACGACTTCACACTGTTCATGTGTTCAGTGTTGAAGTCGTGCACCCCAAAAACGACTTCTGAGTGCTGTAATCGATTACAATTCACTCGTAATCGATTACAGATTGTTGAAATCGTGACCCCCCTACACGACTTCAATTGAGTAGGCAGAAAACGTACTGGTAATCGATTACGGTACTTGTGTAATCGATTACCAGTGTGTTTTTGGTTGAAGAACCACTCTGGTAAGCGATTACAAGGTTGTTGTAATCGATTACCAGTGTGTTTTTGGTTGGTTTTTGAAAATGATTTTGCAATTAACATATTTTATGTATTGGTTGTGTTATACGAGAAGAGAAAATAAATATTAATAACAAATAATAATAGTAATATAAAAAAAATCGATTTGATTACAATTGGGTAAAATTAAGAAAAAACTAATGACGAAATGGACAATTTCCCCTATGATGACCTTCCTTGCGGCAGTAAGAGCATTTTTTTGGCTTATCTGGATTGGATTGATCCATTTCATTATGAAGCCTATTTGTAGATGGTCTTCCGGATGCCTTGCGTCGCATTTTAGGATCTGGTATGAAGTTTGGACCTGTATACGCAGACCAATAATCTTGAATTTGGATTGGGTGAAATTGTACTTCGTATGCCTTGAAAATGTTGTTAAGATTGTACACTGGATCGATTACTTGGGTTAGTGGGATATGTGAAAATGCACAAACAACAATGACATGATGACATGGGAGACGAGTAGCCTGGAAGTGACCACAATCACACCACCATTCATTTAGGCTGACCTTATAGGAAAGTGGAACAGGGCGGTAGTGGTGAGGTGTTGAAATTTCCTGAACATCAAATTCAGAATTTTCACAGTTGTAGCGATGAACATGACAAAATGCGGATTGTTGTTGGTTTTTCCTAATGATGTCGGTGATTTGTTCAGGATATTGGTGTCCTGCTTGTAGCATACAGTTCGCCTTTAATCCCCGTTCAACAAACCATGATTGTGTCCTCTCAAATGTTGTTCTGATGAGAGCACATATTGGTAATGAATGTGCTCCCTTTAAAATGGAGTTGGTGCACTCAACAAGATTAGTGGTCATATGTCCATATCTTCTCCCTCCATCAAAAGCCTGAGACCATTTTTGTAACGGGATTTTATCTATCCAATGAACTTGTTGTGGGTATTGGTTTTTGAGTGCAGCAAGTTTTGTCGTCATAGTTGGTTGCTTGACCTCGTAAGCTGTAATGATGTAATGAAGGCATAAATAAAATGATAATGTTAACAAAATTATAAAAGTAAAAGTGTATTAAGAATGTTTGTAGTAGTACCTAAATTGATGAATTGTTTTTTGAGGTCGTGATTTTTGAATTTGTTGTTGAAGTTGGATGCTAGATGACGTATGCAATAAACAGAGTTCAAACCATCTTGTTCCCAACCAACTTCTTCAGATCTTAAGGCCGATAGGATGCCCTTTCCTTTGTCAGTGATGATGCAAATATTTTGTTGATGGCAAACATGTTCTCGAAGTAGTTGAAAGAACCATATCAAGGCCTCCTTTGTCTCACCTTCTACAATGGCAAAGGCCAATGGAAAAAGATTTCTATTGCCATCTTGAGCTATGGCGGTGAGCAATGTTCCATGATATTTACCCGTTAGAAATGTACCATCAACTTGGAGAATGAGTTTACAGTATTTGAATCCTTGTATGCAAGGACTGAAAGACCAGAAAACTCTTTCCATAATATAGCAATTATTGTCGGTTTGTCCATCAATCTGCACTGGAGAACCAGTGCATTGTAAAATTGTACCTGGGTTTGCTTCCTTGACGGCATGCAACCACCTCGGCATGTGGTTATAAGAGTCCTCCCAGTCTCCAAACTCCATAGCAAGAGCCTTTTGTTTAGCGATCCAAGCTTTTTTGTATGACATAGAATATCCAAATCGACCTTTAATATCTGCAATCAAACTCTTGATTGGAATGGATGGGTTTTTCCGGATTGAATTTGATATGATCGCGACAATGTGAGTACTATCAAGATTTGTATGATCTTCAGATAGTATTGTTGAGAAACACGAATGTTGTCCGTCTATATTTTTTATTTCCCAATATTTACGGACTTTGCTATAAGCTGCCCTCAAACGCCATTGACAACCGTTGTGATATTCCACACAACGAATAACATAAATGTTGGGCTTTGATTCAACGACGGTGTATTTGTAACCGTTGGTTATGTGATAATGTTTGATTGCAGCAATAGTTTCGTCCTTTGATTGGAACTGCATACGTTCATTCAACTCTGCAACGACATGTTATGTGATAATGTTTGATTGCAGCAATAGTTTCGTCCTTTGACTGGAACTGCATACGTTCATTCAACTCTGCAACGACATGTGCAGATGATTGTGTGATGTGGTCGTCGTTGTTGTCATCTTCAAGTATGTTGTCTAATTCATCATCAGTGCTGAAGTCATCAACGTTATCTAATATCAAAGGTTGTTCGTCGATGAATTGCGATGATGAAGATGCTGGAAAGTTCCCTGATGCCATAATGTTATAGATGTTTGGGAGAATATGTAAGATTGGAGTAGAAGGAGAACTCTTGGGTGTGCAGTTTGGATGCGAAGATGGATTTGTTAAAGACTGATATATAGATATATATAGAAGTTGTCGGGAGGGGAAGGTTACATCTGATAACTGGTAACTGGTTGTTACGGTCTAAAATAGGAAGTACTAATAAGTGAATGTTACGGTCTAAAATAGAAGTACTGAACAATAATATAGCACTGTCGATATAACACTGTCGATATAGCACTGTCATATATGTATATAGACTTCCATGCAATTATAATGTATGTATAGTATTATATTTATTTCATTCCGTATAAAGTCATTTGCAGTGTGGTCTGATATCATAAGCTTTTCATCACACGTTTTTTTTTATTACTTATAGATATTGAGAAAATAATTTGTTTTATTGTTGTTAAAAAATAAATAATGTAGTATTTAGATGTATAAAAATAATATAGTTTAGAAATAATTAAAATCTGAAATGGGAAAATTTTACAACTTCCCTTTTTTCATTTTTTTTATTTAAAATCCTATTTCTAAAATTTTCACAATTTAAAAAATTATTTTTTAACTCTAATAAAATGCTTCAATATTGGAAAATATTTTTATAATTCAATAAAATTCATTAAATACATTTTATTTATTAAAATTCATTACATATTTTTATATTTTATTTTATGGAAAAAATATTTGTTGCAATTCATTAAAATGAGGTGGTAGGTGTGATGACCTTCTACACATGCACTCTGCACCTTAGCCTCTGATCACCAACATTAGTCATGCTATTCAACTTTCCTATTCATTTGCATGCCTAAATTTGGTGCAGCTTTCCTATTCAAGATTCGTCCTATAACCTCCTATTCAATCACATGTCTCGCTTTAATATTTGCAGGTTTGAAGATTCTTTCATGAGAGAACTCATTACAAAGTTTGAATTGTAATTTCCATGTCCTCAACCATGTGACTTTGAAGATTCTTTTGGCATCAATGGTTGTAGTTAAATATGTGGAGGGTCATTTCATTTCTCCCACCGTCTACCCTTTTCAATTGTGAGTTCCAATAGCCAAAGCACTTAACCCTTTGTCATTGCTTAGATATCCCAGTTTCACTCAGAAAATTCAATATGGCTTCTGCCCGTCAACTTCCCGTTGATATGTCCCTTCTACGTCTACAAGATAAACACATTGTCAAGTCAATTTGGGAAGGCAATGAACGAGTTATTTGCCCTCGAAGACATGCAATTTGGATAACAAAGCATGTTAACGAACTTGATGAAAGAATCATGAATATTTTACAGGCAGCAGGGTTTATCCATATTTTGAAAGCATCAACAATGGAAATAAATCACCACCTAGTGACTGCTTTGGTTGAGAGGTGGAGAGTCGAGACTCATACTTTCCACTTGCCTCTTGGTGAAAGTACTATAAGATTGGAAGACGTTGCATTACAACTGGGGCTTCCCATTGAAGGACATGTGGTCACTGGCATCGGTAGTGGTCCTCTGACAGTTTTTTGTCATCAACTATTAGGAGATGTTCCTCCTGAGGACAATGTCAGGGGCAACATAATAAAGTTGTCTTGGCTGAATAACACTTTTCGCCATTTGCCTCATGATGCCACCGATTAGGTTACTGAACAATACGCTAGAGCGTATATGTTGATGATAATTGGCAGCATCATGATGCCAGACACATCTGCAAGCATGGTGCATTTGATGTATCTTCCCCTTTTGGCAGACCTGCAGAACGTTTCACAGTATAGCTGGGGATCCGCTGTTCTTTCCTGCTTGTATCGTGCCCTTGATCATGGCACTAGGGCTGACCAAGAGAATATCGAAGGGTGCATGATCTTGTTACAATGCTGGGCATGGGAACGAATAACATGTATTTCACCACAATTACTTGAAGTCACAGAAGACGACATATCTTCTGGTGCAGTTTTTCCACTGGTGAAAAGATGGTGTCGCACAACACAGTCAATACATCATGACACGACAACTGTGAAACAATTTCGTCAAAAGTTAGACGACCTATCACCTAGACAGGTATTTTTCACCTCTCAACTTAATATTGTTGTACAAATTATGTTCACATTTGGCTTAATTACTACTATCTTTAATATCTTCAATACTTCAATTTATATGGACACCGTACAGACGTGATCTCCTTGCTCAAATCATTCCAGTCGAAGTGGCCCCGACTTATCGGGCAGTTGTGCCTCTAATATGTTTCTCTGTTGTAGAATACCAACAATCAGACCGTGTCATGCGTCAATTTGGATTTCGACAAAATGTACCCCATCCACCGATGAATCTAAATGAGGAACATAAACAGGATATGATAGGACGCACTGATTGGAATTGGCAGGAACACCATGGACAGTGGATTGCATTATGGAATGACCGGCATAATCGTGTATTCAACGGTATTCCTTTCCAAAAAAATGGTCACTTGCGAGATGAATCCGAGTACATGCAATGGTATATAAATCATACAATCCGCTATATTGCTGTCATAGAAGATTCAACCGACGAAGAGGTACTACAATATCTGCACCATTTAAATTATGAAAGTCTTATTCTATTGCGTTCTTCATATCAGACATTGTGTTTGGCAGTATGACATGGACCACGAACAACAGTTCCAACCGCCATTTGCATTCCACGCATCACCATTGTATCATGATCCACAAAGGTCTGTCTCTGACCATGTCAACTATCAACATCCACATCTGAATTCAAGGTACCAACAACACATCCCACCGACATCAACATATCTTGGGGTTGAGACCTCTTATTTCGCCTTTCCACCTTCAACACCTGTCAACACCCAATTTCGTCCGGATTGACTAAATGATAGGTCTCTTTCTATTTTTGATTTGTTTTATTTTATTTTCTACATTTTCATTTTATTTTATGTTATTATGTTTAATTTCATTTTACTATTTTGTGTTTGATTTAGTGTTTTTTAAAAAAAGAAAAAAAAGGGGGAAAAGCAAAAAAAAAGAGGAAAAAATAAGGCGTTTGTCTTTAGTGAAAAAATGAATAAAAGAAAAAAGAAAAAAGAAGGAAAAAGTGTTTTTGTTTAGAGGGAACAGTGTACGTGTGTGTGCTGGGAGGAGGGGGCAGATAACCGTTTCTGCAGGACGCGGGGTGATGGCAGAGGCGACTTGGGGTGTGTACGAAATCGGTACGGGATTTGGCACAAAAAAGCACTCAGAGAGAGCAGAGAGGGCAGAGGGAAGGGATTATTATTCTGGTTTTGGGGAGCAAGAAGGGGAGGGATTTCACACACTGCCTCTCGAGCCTTCACCATTGACACTTGCAAAGAAGGACCAGAGACATTATTCACAGCAAAGAGAAGACAGAGGTCGGCTAGGAAGAAGGAGAAGGGATCACCGGCTTCACGTACCAAGCAATAACACAGGGGCTCCAAGAGGTAAGGGACTCCTTCACTGGTTCATACTGTCATCTACTGGAATAAGCATGCCTTGCTCACACCCTGTTCATATAAGCTGGCGGCATTGTATGTCATTTTATGCTTGATTTTGCTCTGTTTGAGTATGATATTATGGTATGAATGTTTTCCTTTCTCTGGTCCAACGCATGAGCACACTTCCACTTTAACCTGAAACATGCTTGATTCGTTCCTTGTTCCATCTTTGCCGCCAAAGTCATCACCATATCCATTTTTCATCCTTCTTGATACACCTATTCACAGTTCCCCTGCATAAAAAAAAAAAAAAACAACAAAACCATGAAGGGAAGAAACCAAACTCATCCCATTCGGTCAACATGACCACCTCCAACACCATCATCCTCAACCTGCATTGCACCAAGCCACAACCAACCAAGAACAATGACCAATTTCCAGCACCCAAACGCAAGCTCGTGCTTTACCTTCACTGAATCAAAGCCAGAATTTGCCACTGTACCATCCACCATCGCCATCAACCATTCAACACCGATCTCCACTGCCATTCATCCTCCATTTCATTCTGCAGATATCTCCTTCATCCATTCCCAACAACCCAAACACGCTTCACGACCTTCAACAAGAAACCAATGCTCTCTTTGCAGAATCCAAACCTGTAAACTGATATCCTTCATACACAACCCCATACCAATGCCATTTTCCTGCATGAAAAATAATTAATCCAAGCACCCACCAAGGCTGTCGCCGTTATCACTGGCGCCGAATCTGGAGCTCCCCGGCAACCGCGTGTGTTGGCGGTGAGTCTGGGTCCTGCGTGAAGAAGAAAGGGAGAGGACGCAGGAACTCGTCTTCGAGCTGCGCAAGAAGAGAAAGAGCTTGCAGACTTGGCTTGGGCTGACGAGGGCTCCGGCGGCACAAGCGGTGGCCGGCGCTGGCATAGGCGGCGGTGGGCCTGCGGAGAGAGTAAGAGACCTTGGGTCTCTGGAGAGTGTGGGATCCGAGTGGATGAGTGAATGAGAAGGGGAAGGTAGAACCCCTAAGGGAATTCTAGGTTAGAAATCACCCGGGTGGGCCAAGCCCATAATGAACGTACGTTTTTGGGCCTTTTTCGAGCGTGCGTCACCGATTTCCCTCATCTTCACAACGAACGCTCGTCCATAACGAGCGTTCGTCATCAATTTCTCTCATCTTCACAACGAACGCTCGTCCATAACGAGCGTTCGTTATCAATTTGCCACATCTTCCCAATGAACGCTCGCCCATAACGAGCGTTCGTCATCCATCCTCATCTTCCCAACGAACGCTCGTCCATAACGAGCGTTCGTCATCAACTTGCCACATCTTCCCAACGAACGCTCGTCCATAACGAACGTTCGTCATCCAGCCTCATTTTCTCAACGTACGTTCACCATCTCCCTAACGAACGCTCGTCCACAACGAGCGCTCGTCTTTCAGCCTCGTTTCCCAGCGTCCGTTCACCAATTCCCCAACGAACGCTCGTCCATAACGAGCGTTCGTCATCAACTTGCCACATCTTCCCAACGAACGCTCGTCCATAACGAACGTTCGTCATCCAGCCTCATTTTCTCAACGTACGTTCACCATCTCCCTAACGAACGCTCGTCCACAACGAGCGCTCGTCTTTCAGCCTCGTTTCCCAGCGTCCGTTCACCAATTCCCCAACGAACGCTCGTTCCCCAACGAGCGCTCGTCCTTCAGCCTCGTTTCCCAGCGTCCGCTCGTCCCCCAACGAGCGCTCGTCCTTCAGCCTCGTTTCTCAACGCGTTCACCATCTCCCTAACGAACGCTCGTCCACAACGAGCGCTCGTTTTTCAGCCTCGTTTCCCAGCGTCCGTTCACCAATTCCCCAATGAACGCTCGTCCCCCAACGAGCGCTCGTACTTCAGCCTCGTTTCCCAGCGTACGTTCACCATCTCCCCAACGAACGCTCGTCCACAACGAGCGCTCGTCCTTCAGCCTCGTTTCCCAGCGTCCGCTTGGCCCCCAACGAGCGCTCGTCCTTCAGCCTTGTTTCTCAACGTACGTTCGTCAACTTTCCCCAACGAGCGCTCGTGACACTGATTCCCCCCAACGCTCGTTCCTCCTCATTCTCAACTAACGCTCGTTAATCCACCCAACGCTCGTTATTTTTATTTGTTTGTTTTTCTTATTTTATTTTATTCTATTTCATTTATTTTTGTCTATCTTATTTCATTTGTCTTATTTATTTCTTTTATTTTTATTTTTATTTTTTATTTATTATTTTATTTTGTTCTATCTACTTATTCTAGATATTTACTTATCCTAAAATATATGTTTAATAATGCAATATTTACAATTTAAATAAATAAAATTACAAAAAATACGTTTTAAGGGTTTAGGCACATGTGTGATCGCACGCATCGTCCTTGTGCTGAAAACCTTTTCTCTTTCTTAATTAAAATTACAAAAAATACGTTTTAAGGGTTTAGGCACATGTGTGATCGCACGCATCGTCCTTGTGCTGAAAACCTTTTCTCTTTCTTAATTAAAATTACAAAAAATACGTTTTAAGGGTTTAGGCACATGTGTGATCGCACGCATCGTCCTTGTGCTGAAAACCTTTTCTCTTTCTTAATTAAAATTACAAAAAATACGTTTTAAGGGTTTAGGCACATGTGTGATCGCACGCATCGTCCTTGTGCTAAAAACCTTTTCGCTTTCTTAATTAAAATTACAAAAAATATGTTTTAAAGGTTTAGGCACATATGCGATCGCACGCATCGTCCTTGTGCTAAAAACCTTTTCTTTTCCTTAAGTAAAATTAACCAAAAAATATGTTTTAAAGGTTTATGCACATGTGTGATCGCACGCATCGTCCTTGTGCTAACAACCTTTTCTCTTTCTTAAACAAAATACAAAAAAAGGTATAAAATCTTCAAAAAACCCGAAAACATCAACAATTTTAAACAACAAACAGTCTTGCTACCCAGAACTACGTAACCCTTGATTCTCCATCGAAAGTGGAGATACGTAGGAGCAAGGCTAGCCCTTGTCAGGTTCACTTTCCCAAAAATCCAAATTTATCCGTAATCATTTTCTCAAACAAATCTTTTTCTCAAACAAATCTCTCAAACTTTTTCAAAAAGAACTACGTAACCCTGATTTCTCATTTTGAATGAGAATACGTAGGAGCAAGGTCAATCCTTGTCGGGCCCAAAAAACTAAAAAATATGTTTTGTTTATTTTAGAATTTTATTTTAGGGGATAGTTAAACATTTTGAAAATCACATCATATTCGTGCATTTAGTTAAAGGTACTGCCTTAGGGCAGGCGTTGTGGGGTGCTAACACCTTCCCCACGCGTAACCGACTCCCGAACCCAGAATCTGGTTTTCGCGGACTGTGCTTTTTCGTTTTACGGTTTTTCCGTAGTTTTCCATAATAAACTATGGTGGCGACTCCAAATCTTTTTTTTCCAAAACCCCGATTTCTTTTTGGATCGTCGTCCCGTCGCGATTCCGGTTGCGACAACACCGTTCAGTGGAGGTCCATCATCTTTTATTGGAGGTCCTTCCAATTATTTTGGAACCTCGACAACGACTCCACCATCTTCACATCAACACGCTTCATCGTCACATAACGTGTATCGACCAACATATGATTTCCAAAACCTTCAGCACTCCAATGAAACTCATCCCACGGATGAAGACCAACACACGCAGAGTCCCACACTACAACAACAACAAAGGCGAGGACAACGACAACGACGAAGACCAACGTGTGGGACTGGAGGACATAGATAGATTGGTTGCGATCTTTATTTATAATTATGTAATTTGTCTATAATATCTTAATGAATCAATAAGATTTATTTCATTATAAAGTGTTATCCCTTGACGTTATTATTGCACATCGTGTCAAAACAACTTTATACATAAATCAATTTTAAAATATCATTCATTCAATCAATACTAAAGCAAAGAATAAATCAAAATTTGATCCTCCACTAACTGGTAATCGCTTACAGAAAGCCTGTAATCGATTACCAGTTACACCATGTAAGTGATTACAGGATTTGATGTAATCCATTACCAGAGGCGCTGGTAATCGATTACAGGGTTTGTGTAATCGATTAGCAGTGCACTCTTGTAATCGATTACAGAAACCCCGTAATCGATTACAAGCCCAACCCTAGCCTATATATTCACCTTTTTCTCTCTCCTCACGAACTCAAACCATTCTCACTCCAGTAGCAGCGCCTCCCCACGTATTCCCCTCCTCTCCAACCTCAAAAATCAACTTTTCTTCCACAATTTTCACTTCAAAACACCATTCTTCAACTCCCCTTTCAATTCTCTTCAATTTGCACCGATTGGAATTTGAAATGGCTGAATCTTCAAAGAGGCAAAGACTAAGGGGATCATCTTCTACAGCTGGGGGACGTCGCCGCCGTCACTGATAGCTCCACACCAAAATCTTCAATTTTCAACTCCTGCACTAGCCCAAAGGTATTTCTCACTATATAAAGACCGTCAAATCATTGAGCCAAAATACCTAGATGACGAATATTTTGAAAGCCATAGTTTTGAATTTTTTGGAATGCTCAAAAATTTGGGATTGGATGAATTTTGCTGCGATGTTGCGCGTTATTATCCTGATTTGGTACGTGTGTTTTATAGTAACCTCAAATTTTCTGAAAATGGAACAATGAAAACTGAGGTGAACAATGTGCAAATTATTATCAAACCCAGCATTTTTGCTTCCATAGCCAACCTTCCCTCTGTTGGGTTGAAGTTTGGCGGAAAATTATTTGAGGATTGGGCCGATGAATACAATATAGACGTTTCCAGACAATTAATTTGTTTGCCACACAATCCTCCTACCACTATAATTCTAGCCGGCAATATGACAGCTGAGGCTAGAGTATTACATTATGCTATATGTCGTGTTTTGTTTCCACGTGTTTCTAACTTTGCACAGGCAACCGAGGAAGATCTTCTGATAATGTGGATAATAATGACGGCAAAGCAGATAAACTGGACCCATCTCATCCGACATAGGATGAAGAAGGCTTTGAGGCCAGGTGCTCCTTTACCATATCCAACTTTGGTCACCCGCATCCTAGAACATTTTGAAGTTCCACTGGAGGATGAAATATTTGTCCCACCTAGTAGGCATTGCACAATATCAGGAGGAGTGATACAATCATTTGGATTGACCCAAAATGCTGACAACAGATGGGTTCACAGAAATTCTCCTCCTCCACATCAACATCAAAATCAACCACCTCTTCAACTACAACCACAACCGCATCTTCAACAACAAACTAGTTCATTTCATGACGTCATGAGGGGGATAAATGATCTCCGAACATTTGTTGGAGACAGCTTCAATACAATCAATGAAAGCATGAATGCAAGATTTGAACAATTGGAGCTGAACATGGGTGACCGCTTCGATACTATTGATGCTCGAGTTGAGCATGTGGAGCACGACATGACTATCTGCGTCGTCATTTTGGTCCACATGGTGGATCATCTTCCTAGATGCCTTTCAATTTGTAGTGTCCTTTTCTTTTAATTTAAGCTTCTTCCTTTTGTAATGCATTTTCCATTCAATAAAATACTACAAATTTCATTTATGATTTTATCTTATGATTTTGTCTTACGATTTTGTCTTATGATTTACATAAATTAAAAAACTCTTCCAATACATAACAATAAATCACAATGTAATCAACAACAATGTGTGCTTACACAAATTCATATCAATACACTTAATTAACTTCCAAATTTTCAAAAACCAACCAAAAACACACTGGTAATCGATTACAACAACCTTGTAATCGCTTACCAGAGTGGTTCTTGCACAAATAACACACTGGTAATCGATTATAGAAGTGTCGTAATAGATTACCAGTACGTATTTGGCCTACTGAATTGAAGTCGTGCAGGGGTGTCACGATAACCACACTCTGTAATCGATTACCATTACAATGTAATTGATTACAGCACCCAGAAGTCGTTTTTGGGGTGCACGACTTCAACACTGTACAAATGCACAGTGTGAAGTCGTGCAGGGGGGCACGACTTCTTCAATTGAAGTCGTTTGGACCCCCCACGACTTCCCCATTTTCGTAATTTCGGTTGAATTTGCCCATTTTGGTAATATTGAAGGCAAATATGCCTAGTTTGGTGCAAAAACCCTGGACGGGAGTATAGTTTATTATAGAAAATTATATGTTTCTTCATGGGTAATTACTGAAAAATGATTAAATCAATGCTGCTTGATTGTATGAACTCTATATCATGCTTTTAGGAAAATCTGACTCATGATTAGAAGCTTGTGTTTAGTCTCAATTCTGTGCAGTGATGTTAGGTGTTGTGTTGTTGTGGGCGGGGTTTAGGGTGCAAAATTGATTAATCTAGTTTTTGAGATAACCGTTGATGTTTAGGAATATGGTACTCTATTTTAGTTGGTTAGATGACTAAAGCTGACTGCTTTTGTTAAAACAAGTAAATTGCTCCATTATGTGAGTAAAGCTTGCCATGTTATGATTGTTGTTCTATACCATATCCTAGCTGACTTAGTTGTATATTCTACGTAATAACAATTCTGATTTGGTCTTAAACTATGCATACAACTCTTGTTGCATTGATCTATAATGAATTTGCAGTACATCATGAATCTGATAAGTCATTTATTAACTGATGTAGATTGCATATTAGTTGTTGAAGATACTTAGGTGTTATAATTGCATGATATAGGGGTAAAAGGGTATATGAAATTGTTGCTATTACATACTGTCCAGATTTAAAAATATATCAATTCTAATTTGATGCACATGTGAATGCACTTAGTGTTTAATTTCAAGTATGATAAAATGGCTAGTTGAAAAAAATGCTTTATTCTATTATTTAACTTAGTATATTCTGAATCAGACAACTGATTCATGAGGTAAATGAGTCACTAGCTCATCCAAGCTCATATAGGTGAGATCCATAAATCCAAATTATTCTATATATAGTACATCCATCGAGGAAAATAATTCACGTTGATTTTTCACAGTATCAATTGGTATGTAACGCACGACTAACTTGAGCGTCAGAGTGTTTTTTACAAACACACCACCATTCATCCATGGAGGACTAGTATCGATTAAGAGACGTTTGTGAAGTGAGAGAAGACTCTTTACAGGGTACATTCAGCTTCGTAAGTACAAATCTTGAAAAGAGTGAGAGTTAGAGGTTTTGGTAAAAATATCAACAACTTGAAGGAAAGAAGAGATGGGAAGAAACTTGAAAATTTGTGTAAGCTTGTCAAGAACAAGGGGAGTCAATCACAATATGCTTTGTATGTTCGTGAAACACCATATTGAAAGCTATTTGAATGGAAAAAATGTTGTTACAATAAAGCAAAACTAGTTGTTTGAAAAAAGCATTAAGATCTTGAAGAACATAAGTTAGCCATTGAAGCTCAGAGGTAATGAATGTCAAAGCATAATATTTGGTCTCTAAAGAACTTCGTCAAATGGTTTGTTGATTTTTCGATTGGCATGAGATAAGAGAATGGGTAATATAGATGGAGAAACTTATAACAGGTTGCATGTAGTTGGACAGGTATCCCAGTTAGAACCATTGTAGGTTTTAAGTTAATGAATGTTAGAGCAGAGAAAGAATATTCCATTGGCGAGCAGAGCTCATTTCATGAATGTCTCCTACCTGGTACTCGTCCTTCATAGATGGATGGTGATGTGCTTGCAAAAGATACTCTAACATCCAGTTAGTAAGATTTGTCAAATAGAAATTGATGCTGTAAAAAATGAGCGCAAATTATTTACTTCAATGGTTGTACTATTTTTAGGATAATTTGGGTGTATGAGTTTTCACTTGTATGGCCCTAGGTGGACCAGTGACTCATTTATCTCATAAGTCAGTTGTCTGATTCAGAATGTGCTATAAGTTAAAGAATATAACACAATAGAGTATTGCAGAATGTGATCGAGCAAGAACAATCCAACTTATGGCCGGATATGAGAAGACCAACTTTTAGTCGAATAGGCTGACGTACGGTCGGATAACATTAGTCATGTACAGTACCATACTTATAGCCTTGTATAATACAAAACTCATATCATGAAACAATTCATGTTCTTATCAAATAGGTGGTGTTTGTTATCTAACCGTTTTTGCTTATGTAATCTATATATTTGTGTTTCTTCTTTCTCTTTGGAGTGGCATATTCTCTTGTAATCCACTAGTGCAAAACCAGCGTATAATGTCACGCGTTCAACGTCCAACCATTGAATAGCCAACGCTAAAAATGACCAGTGGCACTTTTGTAAATAAATGCAATTGTAGAACGTCGAAGCCCCAATCAATTCGACGTTCTATAATGGTAATTATTTAAACCAGCGCGTCATTCTCTTTCTTCTTTCTTTTAAACCACTAATAGTACGTCGAATCTTGTAGGGGTTCGACGTAATATTTGTCAGTCAGAAGCCAAAGAGTCACCCTTTCTAATTCTTTTTCTTTTTTCTTTTAAACAACAAATATTACATTGAAATCTGTAAGGGCTTCGACGTATTATTTGTCAGCCAGAAGCCAAAAAGTAACCCTTTTTTAATTCTTTTTTCCTTTTTTCTTTTAAACCACATATAATACGTCAAATTTTGTAGGAGCTTCGACGTATTATTTGTTAGCCAAAAGTTTCCCCTTTTTAATTTGAGCAAGAGATTGAAAATTCATTCACTTTATCTTAGCGCGCGAGACCTTCTTCTCTTCTCACACTTTTCTCGAACGAAGTTTGACGACCATCACATGTAATCTTTCTTTCATCTGATACAAATGCATGTTAATTAACTACTTTATGTATAATTGTCGTTTGTTTTGACCGATTATTTTCATGTTCTTGTCCTTCATAGGCGCATTCTGATTTCTCTCTCATTGGTGGAAACACTTTATTCCGACAAACCCACCTTTTGAAGGTTAGTTTTCGTTTTTGTTTTTGTTTTGAAGAACTTATTTGTTGAACTTATTTGTTGTTGTTTTTTGTTGAACTTGTTTGTTGTTGTTATTTGGTTGAACTTGTTTATTGTTGTTGTTGTTGTTGTTTGATTGAACTTGTTTGTTATTGTTGTTTGTTGTTGATAGTATACTACACATTCATAGTTCATGCTTTATAAAATACCAAAAACTGAAATTTGTTGTTTTTTTGCTTTTCAGGTCTCAGAGTTGTAAAAAAGGATTACAATTAATTAAAAAAACAAAAAAATTGCTTAACGTCGAATATTAACAAAATTCATTGACAATTTGATTAACATCGAATTTTTTAAATTTGACGTCTGATGGAGACTAATCCTAGATGGAAACATGCAGACAGAAGCTCTAGACCAGAAGAAATCAGTAGTGAAGATAGGTGCAGCGGAATGGTGAAGATAGTCATGTTAGTTGATTTTTCTTGTTAATAACTTCAAGTTGTACTTCTTATTTGACTTGTGTTTGTGGTGATTTGATTGTATGTTCAATGTGCATACCGTATGAGCTATGACATTCAATACTGAGAGCTCGGATGCCTGCATAAGCAGCAGATCTGATTTGAAGTTTCTGTTGTGAATTTCTGATTTTAATAAGCTGTTGAATCTGAACATTGAAGCTATTCTGCGTTTTTAAAATTAAGTTGGAATGCTAAGATGACTAGTAACAAAGTGCCAATCAGAAAAGCAATGATATGATTACCATTAGCTTGGTTGTTAGTGTGAAAGTCACAACAGAAATTACTTGCAAGCAATAGGCCGAACTGCATATTTCCTTCCTTGAGTCATTTGCCTTGTTTTTGTTCATTTCAGTAGTAGATCATTGCTGAAATTTGGTGTATTCATATTCTAGAGTCATTTGTGTCTTGCATTTGGTGTTGTTCAAAAAATTCTGTAGTTTTTTTTAGTTGAATCATTTGTTTCTATCATGACTTGTATCTTGTAAGTCAAATTGGAATAGAGCCAAATTATATGTTGTGAATTGTAGCAAAAGAAAGTGAAAGTATAAAAGCATGAGTTCTTGTGATTTGAAAAGAAAAAGCAATTAGAAAAGAAGTATTAACTGAACCACATAAAGAGCAAAGTGGCAAGTGTAATTCATAAATAGCTTAGCTCTTGGTGCGTGGACGACCTAAGCTCATGATACCACTGTATGTGCTGCTAGCTTGGTGGTGAGTTATGTGTGCAAAGCTGAATTATTGGAATCATTAGTTGAGCAAAAGTTTAGTTGAGCAGGAGTATTTGCTTGAACTGTTTTTTCATAATCAATTGTGAATCAACTTGTTATTCCTTTGCCACTACATTGTATCAGTTTTCAAAAGTGGTTCCTGCACTTAAATTTAAGATCTGATTGCACTACCTTTCATGTTTCTTGATTAATCTGGTTTGGGCAGATTGGCATATTATTTCTGGTTTTTTTTTCAGAATTGATTTGGTTCAAAAGACTACAGCTAGAAGCAGTCTTTTAAATAGGGAAGTTGCTTAGCTTACCTAGTTCTAGTTTGCTTAGCTATTTCTGAATTTCATTTGACATTGCTTTGCATTGTGTACTCTGCTGAACTAGTTGTGAATTGTCTGTGTAGTTTGGGAAAAACCATGTTGATGGTGTTGCAGTAGATTGTAAATGGATAGCAAATAGGAATTTTTCTTTGCATCAAGTATACAAGCCCAAGAAAGGGAAGTGCTTGCTACCATATATTTGTTTTGTGCAAACTGTTTGGCTAAGGGTGTAAGTGACATCAGCCTTGTTCATTTGTCTTTTAGGATGCGAACAACAAACTTCTTGATCTAGACCAAGAGAGTTGAAGCAACAAAGTTGAGCAACAAAGCTGAATGAAGTGGACCAGGATCGTAGCAGCCTAGCATAGTTTTGTTTTCTTTGTATTTGATTTGTTCAAATTGTTTGTAATAGGCTTATGTTAGCCTCCTGTTAGTTTTAGTTTTGTTTTGTAAAAGGCCTTTAAAAAGTCCAAGTGCTTTGGAAGAGTCCTTGGTGCTCTTTCAACCCTTGGCAACATTACTTGTTTGACTTGAATTTTGATTTTACGTGTTAGGAGTGAATTAGGCTAAAAGTGATTAAACTCTAAGCCTTGTTACATTAGAGTCTGAGGTGTCTAGTCTAGTCTTTTAATTGTTCTTATTTGTTTGTGAGTCGTGTCCTTTGATTTTAAAGGTAATTTTAGTTTAAGGGGTAACTAGTTACTAACCTAAGACATTTCTAGCAAGGTAAGACTTGATATTTAAGCAGCCTTTGGCTCACCTCTCTTACCTGGGACTTGTCTCAGTGGAAGCTTTTAACCCTTTAGATTAATAAAACTTTTAAAAACAAAGATGTCTTGTTATGGTTCATATAGGTCTTCTAGTTCATCTAGGATAGAAAATTGTGATGAGATGTTTAATCAAGCTAGGAATCTTCCATTATTTGGTAAAGACATAGGTGCATTAACATACCTAGCTTGGGAGCAAGAAATTGATAAAATTAATCCTTGCTTTTATAGAGAGAGTGAATCTTATGTCCTTAGCATATATCTCTCTAAGTTGGAAGAGCATGCAAGTGAGTGGTTGGATGAAAGAAAATATCATGTTAGGAAAGTTAGAAAGTCCTCCATTCGTGATTGGCATGATTTAAAAGCTTGCATGAGAAAAAAGTTTGTGCCTTTAAGCATTAAAAGAAACCTAGAATTAATTAGAGATTGCATTGAAGATGGAAAATTATTTCTTGAGAGTTTAAATGATCATGGGTTTCTTCATAGAGAACTAGAATTTGAGGCAAGACTTAAAGAACTCAAGGATAACAAAAGAGAAAGAGAGATTGAGAGAAAAGAAGAGGAAGAAAGTAAAGAAGAAGAGAAGAGAGAGAGAGAAGAAAAAGAGAAAAGAGAGGAAGAAAAAAGAGAGGAAGAAAGGAGAAAAGAAGAGAAGATAGAGAGAAGAAGAAGAGGATAAGAAAAGAGAAGAAGAAAAGAAGAGAGAAGAGCAAGAAAGGGAGAAGAAAGAAAAGGAGAAATTGCTAATAGCAAATCCTATTCTTTCAAAGACTATGAAACCTAAAAGGGAAGGTTTCCAATTCTTTACTTCTTTTCCAATCATTGTTTATTTTTCAACTATTAATTTCTCTGCCAAATCAATTGTCATTCAATATTCTATGCAAACTTTTTCAAAATATGGAAATTCAAATCTCGAGTTATTCTTATCTTTAAGGAAATAAATAACTCCAGACAAAAGTGAATTTGGACTTCTAAAATTTCAAAAGACTAGAAAACAAAATATTAGAAGTCCTTATTTCCATGCTTTTATAGAAAATTTCTTTCTTGGATCAATATTAATTGAAGATATATTTGATGTGTATTGCAGGTTTGTGTTTGATCCAGGAGGAAGAAAAGTGGATATAAAAGAATAAGGTCACTCTAAGATGGCCATGCTCTCAAGACTGTGTGGAGCTTCTTCATAAGGCGATTGCTAGATTTGGGGACAAATCTTATTTTAAGAGGGAGGGTATGATGGA
The DNA here is from genome assembly GCF_029865625.1 of Vigna umbellata. Classification (NCBI taxonomy): domain Eukaryota; kingdom Viridiplantae; phylum Streptophyta; class Magnoliopsida; order Fabales; family Fabaceae; genus Vigna; species Vigna umbellata. The sequence continues at coordinate 31,575,627 of NC_142165.1, read as the reverse complement.
ATCTTGCCTGACGTACCTCCTTTAGTGTTCTCTTTTTGTATTTTTACATTTTATTGTATACGTGTATCAGCTTGCAAGGAGCATGGGACTATAAATACCCAACTCCTCTCTTTGTAATGGACACTTTTAAGATTAATGAGAATTGAGTTTTCTGAATCAGAAACTACTCTCTCTTGAAAGTCAAAGGCTAGAGAGTCCAAAGACTCCCTCTAGCCACCTTTCAAGCACACACTCTCACTTCCATTTTCCAATTTCCACCGTTCTTCTCTCTCACATCACCATTGCTCCAATCCGCTTTAGACTAGTCGCGTCTGTCAGAAGCGGCTGCAGCGGATGGGTTAGCGTGGAACAACAAACCAAGAGGGGTTTCTAATACTAACGTGTGCCTTTTAATTTCTACTCAATTAAACTTACTTAGCAAATAATAAAGATAATAAAATAGAGTAAGGTTGAGAGAAATTTGCACAGTTGATTTTATCCTGGTTCGGATCTTACCAATCCTACGTCCAGTCGCTTATCTTAAAAACAAGATAAACACTTCACTAATCACAAAACTATTACAAACTACAATCACACAGATACAATTTGTAAAAGTTTAGAAGACACCTCTCTTGAAGCCACAAGAGATGAAACAACACCTCCTTTGAATCTTCACAAAGGATGAAACACTTCCTTCGAATACTTCACGAAGGATGAACACCTCCTCCGAATACTTCACGAAGGATGATTCTCTTCCGAACACCTCCTCAGACACACCAAGGATGAACCGGCTATTTCCTCTGTCACCGTAGCAGCACTTCACCAGCTCCACAGACAAGAGTTTCACAAGTCGAACAAGAACACACAAGTCTCAAGAATTTCTGAGTATTTGAGCACAAGGGAAGAGTTTCTGTGTCTCTGTATATATTTTACTTGAGAGGAAATGAGAGTCTATTTATAGACTCATCCAAAGGCTCTTCCATTTTTCGTTTTCAGCCTTTCACACTGTGTTAATCGATTAGCTACAGTGGTTAATCGATTAGCACCCCAACGGATAGTTCAACGGCTCTTAAAAACGGCTAGTTTTTCAAACGGCTCCTGTGTTAATCGATTAACAGCCCTTGTTAATCGATTAACGTTAATCGATTAACACCCCTTGTTAATCGATTAACAGCTCAATGCAGTGCTTCTTCATTTGTCTCTGGAACAATCGATTTACACCCTGTGTTAATCGATTAACACTGCACAGATTTTGCTGTTTGGCTTATTTTTACATCTCTTTTGAATGCAAACATAAATCCACTCATAATCTAAGTCCTAGATACTAAACTATAATTATTACAAAAGCTTTCCATAGCAATACAAGTCTTCATAACATTTTGAGTCTTGATTTCTCTTGACTTGATTTGGACATCATCAAAACTTCATCTTCATCATTTTGCTAACAATCTCCCCCTTTTTGATGATGATCAAAACCTTCTTGATTTAAAGCTTTTGATAATAATCTGTATTTAAAATACAACTTAAGGAAGAAACAATTGTTAGTAAACTTAGAAATAAGTTTAAGACATTAAATATTTCTCCCCCTTTTTGATCATTATTAAAAAGAGATGTATAATTGCTCCCCCTAAATTTATTAGAAAATATACTCCCCCTTAATAAAAGCATGTATGCATAGAAATAATAAGAAAAGCAGCATACATTTTCTTGAATTTAAAGAGGCAAGCATACAAGGAAATATAAAGGGCATACACTAATAAAAACATAGAAATATAAAGTACCCCTTTAGATATCCTTCCAATTTTGTAATGAGAATCCTCTAGGTTGTTTCCACATTTTGTTTAGATTTTCATCTTGAGGATTGTCATCATTCTTCACTTCATTTGTTGTCTTCTTCATCATTGCCTGCATGTAATTCAAAATGACTCAAGAGGTTTTGCCTCAAGGTCTACAATTTCATTAAAGACAACATGCACGCATTCTTCTATTTCAAATATTTTCCGTTTGAAAACTATATATGCTTTGTATATATAAAAAAATTGTTCCATATTCTTTGAAATAAAAATTTCTTAATTTTTCTTTTCAAATATTTAAAACAAAATTGTTTTAAAGAAATTTAAAAATTGGTACCCAACAATTTTGTTTGGGTCCTTTGGGTTAATTTGAAAATTTGAAATCATTTTACAACCCAAATATATCTACCACTTGGAACACCATAATGCTTAATTTTACATTTATTTGAAGTATGACCCTTTTTCATACAATAAAAGCATGATACAACATTTGTGTTCCTATAAGTTGTTCCTTTTTCTACCCAAGTTCTACGGGTTCTATAATTGTGTTTAATTCTAGGAACATACTTATTTTTAACAACCTTATTTTCATTATTTTTACTACATTCTCCTAAGGTTGTTTCATCTAGTACTTTCTTATGATTAACACAAGAAGCACATTTATCACTACTAGTAAATTTACCTTTTTCATAAATTAAAACTTTATTTTTCAAAATTTTATTTTCTTCAAAAGTATTTTCAAAATTTAATTTTAAATTCTTATTTTCTTCAAGAATATTTTCAAAATTTAATTTTAAATTTTTGAAATCCTTTTTCAATTTCTGATGGGCTTTATCTAATTTTTCAGATTCTACTATTAAAGCAGCATAAATTTCATGCAATTCATCTTCACTAATTTGACTAGAATTATCAGAATCGCTAGATGTACTTACTTGGCTTCCAGCGTCGTCGTTCACCACTAAACATATGTTTACTTCTTCATCTGAGTAGCTTGAATCTGAAATGGTCTCACTGTCGTCTTCCCATGCAATGTATGCCTTCTTTTTCTTGAAGAATTTCTTTTCTTTCTTTTCTTCACCCTTCCTTTGATTTGGGCAGTCTGCTTTTAAATGTCCCTTTTCTCCGCAACCGTAGCATCGGTAATTTGAGGAAGATACTGGATTATCTTTCTTTTCGTATTTAAATTTTCCTTTACCTTTAGACTTCATGAACTTGTTGAGCCTTTTTATCATGAGTCTCAATTCTTCTTCTTCGTCTGAGTCTTCATCTTCCGATCTACCTTTGCTTCTTTCAACCTCTGATTTTAACGCCAAACTCTTCTTGTTTTTGGCTTTTGATTCTTCTTCATCAAGTCTTCCGAGGTCAAGTTCATGCTCTCTCAACTTTCCAAATAATGCAGCCATGGTCATTGTGTTGAGATTTTGTGACTCAGAAATTGCAGTCACTTTTGGTTGCCAAGACCTGTCTAAAGATTTCAAAATTTTTATATTAAGCTCATCAGTATCAAAAGATTTACCTAGTCCAATAAGATGGTTTACGATGTTGGTGAAGCGTTTCTGAACATCTACTATTGTTTCCCCTTGCTTCATCCTGAACATTTCGTATTCCTGGATTAAGGTATTCTTTCTAGCTCTCTTTACATCATCTGTACCTTCGTGGGTTACTCTTAGTACTTCCCACATTTCTTGTGCAGTTTTACAAACAGAAATCCTGTAAAACTCATCAACAGTTAAAGCAGATGAAATAATATTACGAGCTTTTACATCATTACCAAATTTTTTCTTATCTTGAGCAGTCCATTGGTCACGGGGCTTTGGTTCCTGCATATTGTTAGTTGGAACAAAAGGACCAGATGCAACAGCATCCCAAATATCTATATCAATAGATTCCATAAAAATTTGCATTCTAACCTTCCAAAATGCGTAGTTTTCACCTGTGAATAGTGGTGGTCTATTGATAGAAGCACCCTCTGCAAAGGTTTGATGTGATCCTGCCATTTGAATAACTATCAAAGCAAGCTCTGATACCAATTGTCAGAAGCGCGGCTGCAGCGGATGGGTTAGCGTGGAACAACAAACCAAGAGGGGTTTCTAATACTAACGTGTGCCTTTTAATTTCTACTCAATTAAACTTACTTAGCAAATAATAAAGATAATAAAATAGAGTAAGGTTGAGAGAAATTTGCACAGTTGATTTTATCCTGGTTCGGATCTTACCAATCCTACGTCCAGTCGCTTATCTTAAAAACAAGATAAACACTTCACTAATCACAAAACTATTACAAACTACAATCACACAGATACAATTTGTAAAAGTTTAGAAGACACCTCTCTTGAAGCCACAAGAGATGAAACAACACCTCCTTTGAATCTTCACAAAGGATGAAACACTTCCTTCGAATACTTCACGAAGGATGAACACCTCCTCCGAATACTTCACGAAGGATGATTCTCTTCCGAACACCTCCTCAGACACACCAAGGATGAACCGGCTATTTCCTCTGTCACCGTAGCAGCACTTCACCAGCTCCACAGACAAGAGTTTCACAAGTCGAACAAGAACACACAAGTCTCAAGAATTTCTGAGTATTTGAGCACAAGGGAAGAGTTTCTGTGTCTCTGTATATATTTTACTTGAGAGGAAATGAGAGTCTATTTATAGACTCATCCAAAGGCTCTTCCATTTTTCGTTTTCAGCCTTTCACACTGTGTTAATCGATTAGCTACAGTGGTTAATCGATTAGCACCCCAACGGATAGTTCAACGGCTCTTAAAAACGGCTAGTTTTTCAAACGGCTCCTGTGTTAATCGATTAACAGCCCTTGTTAATCGATTAACGTTAATCGATTAACACCCCTTGTTAATCGATTAACAGCTCAATGCAGTGCTTCTTCATTTGTCTCTGGAACAATCGATTTACACCCTGTGTTAATCGATTAACACTGCACAGATTTTGCTGTTTGGCTTATTTTTACATCTCTTTTGAATGCAAACATAAATCCACTCATAATCTAAGTCCTAGATACTAAACTATAATTATTACAAAAGCTTTCCATAGCAATACAAGTCTTCATAACATTTTGAGTCTTGATTTCTCTTGACTTGATTTGGACATCATCAAAACTTCATCTTCATCATTTTGCTAACAGCGTCAACGCTCTACAGCCACGCGTCAACCTTTCTCTCGCGCACACCATTGCCACATTTTCATTGCATTTCATTCTCGCGTGTCCTTCCACCACAAAACAGATCTTCATTTCTCCACATCTCAGAAACCACATCTTTCATTCTTGCTCTCGAGCTCCTCACTATAAGTCACATTTTCCATCACAGATTCATATCTTCGTCCACTTTCACCGAACACCTTCATCCAAACTTAGGGTTTCTTCCTCCTTTTGCATTTTTCTTCCAATTTGACCGGTTAAATCCTCTTTTACTCCATTTAAAACACCTTTCCATCGATTGATCTTCGATATCCACCGATTAAACCTCCATTCACACCGATTAATCGGTCAGTTTAGTGATTCCTCACCGTTTTAGGGTTTCCTTCGTGTGTCTAAGGTTTTCCACCGATTAAACCTCGGTCTAGGGTTTTGTTGTGTTCGCTCTCAGTTTTCCTTAGATTTCATTCGAGTAATTCCTCGATCTCGTGTTCCTCATCATTCCGCACGTCTTTACTCGTCGGAGGGAGCTTCGAGGAGTCCGCATAGCGCCTTCGGTCACTTCTCGGAGCCGTTCTTCCATCAACGTCAATTTAACGTCTCCTGATATGACGTCGACTTCGAATTCAACGTGAAAGGCCAAAGTACAACGACGTTATACGATATTGTACTAGTGATCACTTTCTCATACAACAAGATTCTTTCTCTTGTATTCTTTTCTCTTCTCCATACCTTGGATTTTTATGCTTTCGGTTCAACATCCTAAAGTTTCTTCTTCTATGTTAAACCTTTTCACCTTTTCAGTATACTCTGATATATCAGACTGCTTGCAATAGTATATATACTATTGATTGGTAATTATTATGCAGACGTTAGATGACAGAATCCTCCATTTGAATAAAGGAACTCAATGTTTCAACCTCCATTATTAGAATAAAATTATAGCTTTTGAAGTTAAATTGACTTTCTACCAGATACTTTTAAAAATCGAAAAAATGTTGGAAATTAACATCGTTCTTCAATTTCATCGCATAGAACCAAAAATATATTAAGTTATATTAAGGAGATTACGTAATAACATCAATAAAGATTTATGAAGTTAGCCATACTTTTGTTATGTAAGCGTCTTTGCACAGGGAGGAATATCATCATTATCTTGACGAAAGGATTTAGTTACATATTAAAATAAAAAGAAAGGTTGAAAAGCTGAAAAATCAAGATGGACTAAGAAAGAATGGAGGAAGCCTTTGTTGTATTTTGGTTTTGTGCATGTTAGATGCTCATGTTGTAATTATGACACATGACTATGTCAACTTTTCATGACATGCTAAGTGACCCTATCCAACATCAAATCTTAGACTTTCCCTAAAAGTGGAAAATGCACACTTAGATATGTAATATCACATGAAATGCTCGGATTAATCTCCCAGCATTTTACTTGAAACTCATTCTCATCATTAGGCACATTACCTAATATTAGAGGGGTTCCCTAAAATTGTAAAGTCTTTAGAGGCAATAAAATCCTATGATATTTAGACTTTTTAAATTCTCATTCCCTTAGCGAGAATAATATTGAAGTTAATCCACTTTGATTGATAACAAAAATTAAAATTAGATAAATTTATTATTTTATAGACAAAGTTAAATATATGTGTCTTAACAAAAATTAAAATTAGAATTCTTTAAATAAATCTATTTTTTTATAGATAAAGTTAAATATATATGTGTCATAGTGGTAGGTTTACCTAAAAAGTAGTTATTATTTACATAGAAATATGAAGACCTTATACATTAAAGAATTCGAATTTTATATTTTATCATTTTAGAGTTCGAAGACACTTCATTTGTAATTGATTACTTCTCTTAAGGTTATAATTAATTAAGTTTTTTATTATCTCTTTTTTTTTTCTAACTTTTAGTTTGTTAATTCTATTGACTATTAGGTTGATTTGATTATTCTAAAAACACTAACTCAAATAAGATCCTATTAGTATATAATCCAAATCCGTAGTCTTTAGCAATAAATAAGAGTTTATTTTAGTATTAAAGAGATGATCGAAGTTCTTCAAATTTAAATTTCACATGACTACTTCTTGAAAAATGTTTTGGGTATCAGGGTCAACAATTTATTGTATTGTAAATGAATCGAAGGTTCGAATATTTGTTCTTATGTCATTGTTCGACCTATTCGTTTATGCCGAGAGGTTACCTGCAGAGGGTACTCTGATGTTAAAATCAGTAAAGGTTTGGCTACTCAAGCAATTAATACATATTAAATGTCATTACCTACCTCTTTACCTAAAATATGTTTATAGATTTTGGAATGAGTTTTGCATTAACAACGACCTAATTATGGTCCAATTGTTATAATCACACTTTGTCCTAAGTTATGGGTGGTAAGTGTCATGTGGGAACTGACTTACCGAGTTTATGCTTCTTTGGTACCTTTTCTATGCAGCCTGAGAGCTCCCTCCCCCTACGAAACCTTAAGCAATTGTGTGGATGCTATCCTTTGCTTGAGTAGGGTTAGATTGGATGATCTGGCTCCAAATGACTAGTTGCGCTATGGTGGTTTTCTGATCTTGAACGAGCTCAGGCCTTGGGATTTGGAAGACCATGTTGGGCTAATCCGGCTGTCTTCAACCTCTTCTTGCAAAATCGTTTAGTCCTCAACCATGACCCCGATTGAAGAAGTCGTTGCATCCTCTGGCTCGATCGTAGCTTCCCATTTAAATGGAACGGGCTAAAGCTTCGATTGGATTATCTCTTCAATGACATCCTTTAGATGGGGACATTCATCGGTGATGTGTCCAATTCTCTAATGGTAGGAACACATTTTAGTGGGGTCATCCTTGGGGGAAGGCAGTATAGGGAGTGTACTGTGTATATCGAGTTGGAAACCGATAAAGGGTGTTGTTCTTCCTATTCCTTCCTACTACTATGTTGTTTGGCTTTTTTGCCCTTTATGACCTGTTTTCTTCAATAACAATGTACTTGGTCGCTCGCTCTCTGAGATCATCCATGTTGTTTAGTCTCTCTATAAAGAGGGAGTTTGAGAAGGGCTTGGTTGTAGACCACAAATTAACGAGTGTATGATCATCGATTGAGTAAGGTCTGAGATCGCTATCGTTGTCGTGGGGAACCTTTCCAAGAAATTCTAGAGGGTTTTGTTTTCCTCTTGCTTTATTTATTTTAGGGTTAAACATGGTACTCAAAGCTTCAAAGGAATCCACCGAGTACGATGATAGCATGTAATACTAATCTAGGGTCGGCCCATCTAGGGTAGTTGGAAACAACCTATAAACAACTCTATCATTTTGTGTGTGGATTTTGAACTAGATTAAATATGCTTTTAGATGTGTGGTCGGGTTGGTTGCGTCGTCATATTTATGAATGTTGATGATGACTCCCTCAAGCATGCGTGTCTGAGCCACTTCTGTCATGAAAAGGTGAAAGTTCTCCACATGGTCAGTCTTGATTCTGAAGTCTAGGTCGTGCTTCTAAGAAGCTCAATGTCTTTCCTGATTTGTCAGCCTACCGGGGTGTCCTGTGGAATCCTAAGACTCCATTGATTTTGCGTCTGGATGTTGCTACGATGTTTGCATCAATCGAGCTCTCGTTCGGAGTGGAATGATCATCCTAGGCTTTATCTAATTTTGTGTCAGGTTGACCTGCTCCTCCTGCCCCTTCAAGCTCGACGTTAAGGAGATCAGTTTCAGATTTTATGCGAATTTCACTAGGCTGGCAAGTTGTCCTCTATCCCAAAATTACGAAGGCCTTCCTCGTGGGAATCGGGATGAGGCCAAGGAGGTGATTTCTGATTCTCCAAGCTAGTCAGTTTCTATTAAAGCTCTTGGAGTTTATAGAGGTCGACCTGATGTTGGGAGCTGTTAAACCCTCGGCAAGTGTAACCGAATCATATCAAGTAATAAACCTGGTAAGACCAAGTATCGTTCTCCCAAAGGACTCACGGCCTAGACAATTGTGTGGTTTATTGATTAGCTAAGACTTGCAAAACCGATTGATTAAGATTTAAATGCAAATACTCAAAAGTAAATATGAATGCATGGATTGATCAATGGTAAGAAGAAACAAAACACGTGAATTGAAATATATGGATGATTATGTTGTTGGAGTTTATCAATTTCATCCTATCTACTCTCATGTATTCAGGAATTCATCTTTCTTCATTAATTGTTAATGCCACTTTCTAAATTACCTTAAACCCGATATCTCGGCGAAGAAAGCCTAATCATAATCACTAGTTTACAATGTCTTGTCTCCCTAGCAATTAATCATGCATTATAGTGAACAAAAGCTTAAAGGCAACCAACCATCATACTCCTATGTCTAGGTTTATACTACTATTGGGAGAGATTTCCCAGATCTAGATTTTCCCGTATATTTCCATATCGACAAAATCAATGATCATGACATCGAATGAGTTAAACAATGCATGCTTTGAGCAAAGAGGAAAAACCCTAACAATTAATGAAAGAAAGCATGTATCTTAAAGAAGATTTTGAAGAACAAATTCCATACATGAGAGTTTCAAAAGGATTACATTGATTCCCCAACAAAAATAAATGTTTAGTTCACCATATTCATGGTGAAACTATATGAATTACAATGAAAGAGTGAAAAGATAGAACTCTAGAAAGTTGAGAAAGGACCCTTAGCATCCAAAATCCTCCTCCAAGGGGTGAAAGAGTGTGTTTGTACTTCGTCCCAGCCACAGATGAATGACCTAGGTTAACTAAAACCTTATATAGTATTCTAAAAATTACAGAAAAGTAGGCTGCCCATAAAAGTGGCGCTCAGCGATAAATACCGCTCAGCGGCAATAACGCGTCTTCTATTCTGCCCCTCAACTGCATTTTTACCCCTTAGCGGTGCCAAACGGGTCCTTGAAAGTGCCGCTCAGCGATAATTGGCGTTGAGCGGTACTTGCGGCTTTTCTTCTTTTGCACTTTTTGTGTCCTTTTCTGATTCCATCTCTGTCCCACTTCACTTCTTTCATCAAATTCATCTCAAAATCTGCAAAAACAAGGAAATCAAGCATAAAACCTGTCCAACTCTCTTATTTCCAAAACTAAAGCAAAAACATGAGTTAAAGCAAGTTTCTAAGTTAAAAAGGGTTGATTGATTATCGAAATTAAGTATAAAAATAACGGTTTTTCAACCGTTATCAGGAGCGTCAGTTTTCAAGCTCGACATTGTAATGTTTGCGTTGTTCATTATTTTGCTGGATAAACGCTTGCACTTGCTCCTAAAGGGCCACCATTGAGTTGGATTCCATCTCATAGGAAAGTTGGGCTTGGCTTCAAATGGTAACCTTGGGTAGGTAAGGCCGAGGAAAATTTTTTACCAACGCCTCATAGTGGGCGCCAAATGATCTTACCTAAATCTAGAGTTGGCAAACTATGATTGGATTGGAGAATCCTAACATATGCTCCTAAATGTTGAAAAGTGGGAGAAGATCCACCTATAAAAGACCCTCTGATGCTTAAGTGAGTTAGAGATTTTGGACCTTTTATGCATAGAATAGTAAGTATGAGTTTCAAAGTATCTTTCTTGATAAAATACCATGTGTATTTATAGAGTCTCTCACCCTATGTCATTTATGTGATTTAAATAGACAATATCATCAGTTAGATATATGATATTAAAAGATATTAATGAATATTAAAAGATATGTTGAATATAGTGAAAAACTATATATGGAATTAATCTCTCTTGTGTTGAATATACACATAGGGTACTCTATTTAGAATAAAAGAAATATGGATTATGCCCAAACCACAAATAAGAAATAATAATGAACTAATCAAAGATAAAATATAAAGATAAGATAAATATAATATATTTTACACTCTCCCTCAAGCTGGTGTAGACAAATCATATATACCAAGCTTGTTACAAATATAATCAATTCTCGACACCCGTAAAGACTTGGTGAAAATATCTGCTAACTAATCACTTGAATTAATGAACTTAGTCTTGATATCTCCATATACAATCTTTTCTCAAATAAAATGACAGTTAATCTCAATGTGTTTAGTCCTCTCATGAAAGACACGATTAGAACTAATATGAAGAGTAGCCTAATTGTCACATATAAGCGTCATTTGAGTGACATCTCCAAATTGTAACTCTTTAAGCAATTTCTTTAGCCAAACAAGTTCGCAAGTGGCTAAGACCATAGCTCTATATTTTTCTTCTACATTAGATCTTGCAACACCACTCTATTTCTTGATTTTCCAAGAGATCAAGTTATCATCAATGGAGACACAATATATGGATATAGACCTTCTACCAGAAAGAGAGCATGCCCAGTCAACATCTGAATAACAAACCACTCTTGTATGGTTATTATAATCATATAACAATCATTTTCTAGGAGATCCTTTAATGTATTTTAATATACGTATAATTGTATTCCAATGATATTTACACATGGAATTAAGGAATTGACTTACCACACTAACTGCAAAGGAAATGTCAAGACGGTTAACTATAAGATAATTCAATTTTCCAACTAGTCTTCTATATCTCGCAGGGTCGAATATAGGTTCCCCTTATTTTGGTAGAAGTTTAGTATTAGGATCCATAGGTATGTTAACAGATTTTAAATTCATCAACTCAACTTCCTCAAAAATATCCAATGCATACTTCCTTTGAGATATAACAATACCATCGTTGGATTGTGCCACCTCAATACCCAAGAAATATCTAAGTTTGCCAAGATCTTTAGTTTGAAAATGGTTGCAAAGATGTTGCTTAATTTAAGAGATGTCATGATTGTCACTTCTTGTAAGAACGATGTCATCAACATATACTATCAAGTAGACACATCTAACACTTGAGTGACGGTAAAAGACGGATTATTTTTGCACACACTAGTTCATACCAAATTGTTGAACAACGTTACTAAATTTTCCAAATCATGCCCTAGGAGACTATTTTAGGCCATGTAAGTATTTGTGAAGACGACATACCAACCCAAAAGACTCCTCCTAACTAACAAATCATATAGGTTACTCCATATAAATCTCTTCTTGCAAATCTCCATTGAGAAATTCATTTTTGACATCCAATTGATAAAGTGGTCATTGTTCAAGAGTCGCCATGACTATAAATAAATGAACAAATGTCATCTTTGCCATTGGAGAAAAAGTATCACCATAATCTAACCCAAAAAAAATTTGTGTAACATTTGGCCACAAGACAAGCTTTGAGGCGATCAATAGTTCCAACAGAACCAACTTTGATGGCAAAAAGTCACCAACCAACAACAAATTTTCCAAATGGTAATGGGACAAGCTTTCAAGTTCCACTATTTTGAAGAGCACTTAGTTCATCTAGCATAGTCTGACACTAACCAGGATGGGCTAAGGCATCAATAACAAATTTTGGGATGGTCACAAAAGAAATAAATGAAAGATTGGTATAAAAAGGTGAAGATAATATATGATAACATAAAGAAATATAATGTGGAGAGAGATTACGAGTAGAACATATACCTTTTCAGAGAGCAATTGGAAGGGTAGACTCAATTGTCAAAGCCGAAGAGAAAAAGCAGTTGGCACTTGAATTGAATTACTCGGTGGTTGTATTTGAGAAACACCTGATGGACTAAGCATAATTGGAGGAACATAAATAACAAGAATATTGATAGTATTAAAAGGAGACATATCAAAAGAAGAATGATTGTTACAATAAAAGGAAGACTCGTTGAAGGTGACATTTGCAAAAACAAAATAAAGATTAAGAGAAAGAGAAAAACACCTGTATCCTTCCTTTGATCTGGTAAAGCCTAATAAAACACATTTGTGTGATCGAGGAGCTAATTTATCAAGACCAGAACTAAAATTATGAACAAAACATGTAGACCCAAAAATTTTAAAGGTAAGGGGTGAAGAGGTTCATGAGGAAATAAAATAGAATGAGGTATTTTCTTATTTAAAATAGAAGAGGTCATGCGATTAATGAGATAATAGGCAGTAAGAATAGCATCACCCAAAAACAATTGTGGAATGTTATCATGAATTAAAATAGTGCGATTTGTTTCAACAAGATGTCTATTTTTGCGCTCAGTCACCCCATTTTGTGGAGCTGTATAAGCACATGAAGTTTGATGGAAAATACCATGAGAAGCCATTAATTGTGTAAAAGAATGGGAAATATATACATGACCATTATCACTGTGCAAAGTTTGAATAGAAACATCAAACTGAGTTTTAATTTCATTATGAAAGATTTGAAAAATATACAATAAATCAAAGTAATTTTTCATTAAAAATAGCCAAGTATAACTTTTCATCAATAAAATTAACAAAATATTGAAAAACTAAATTAGACTTAACACAAATAGGTCTCAAAATTTCAGAATGGACTAAGACAAAAGAAGACGAAGAACACTATGAAGAAAGGAACTACAAATATTATTTCCTAATTGACATGACTCACAAACCAAATTGGACAACTTGGATAATCTAGGAACAAGTTGTTGCAATTTGGTAAGACTGGGATGACGTAACTGAGCATGAAGAAGAGATGGAGACTCCGTAATCATGCCAACATATGTAGAGGGGCAAAGATGACAAAGACCATGAGACTCACATATGGTGTCAATCACCTGTCTCGAACTTCGGTCCTATACGCAAACAAAATCTTTGTTAAAAAATGGTTAAACCCCTTTAATTGTCCCTATTTATGTAGAGTTTTCCCAGTTCGATCCCCTTTCTTTTAAAATTCCCAATTGAGTCCTAAATAGTGCTAATTTGAATCAATTGGGCCATTGCCGTTGAATTTGGCTTAACGGGGTTAAGTTTTTGCTGAGGTTGGAAGTTGACATGACAAGTTTTTTAAACCTGACATTCACATAGCTCTATGTGGAATTTAAAAACATTTTAACATTTTGATTAAAAAATTAAAAACAAAATCATCTTCCATTACAGTCAAGCACCATCCAGAACTAGAGAACCCAATCGCGCAGAACCACCATCATCTTCCTCGTGCACCATCAACCTGCAATCAAGTAACCACAAAATCAAAATTGTGACTCTGCCATGTTCACTTTAATTCATCTTCGTCCATCCAGCACCACAAAGGCAAATCGTCGCCACCATGGCCAACGTAACCAGTGCTCAAGCTCTTCGCACGCAACCGAACTCATCATCATCTATTTTCTTCTCCATTAAACCATTTGAAACCTGTAAAGAGAAAACAGAATCACAAATCTGAAAAGCCCCAAATTAGTCACAAACCCTAAATCACGCTAGACACAAAATGCGAGACTTTCGAATCTCCATAAAACCAATTTCAATTCAAAGCCTACAATTGAAACCCCTAGAGCAGGTAGAAACCAAAACCACTGATAGCGCTAGGGTGAACCAGTCGGAGATCGAGATTCGGCGCCGCCTAAAGCTTCGTCGGCTCCTCCACCCACTATCGGTAACCTCACCTCGCTAAAAAACTTGGACTTATCAAAAAATGGTTTGTCTGGCAATATCCCAACCAACATTTCAGGTTTGAAAAACGTTGAACAAATTGAACTATTTGAAAACCAGTTTTCCGGTGAATTACCTTAAGGTTTAGGAAACCTTAGTAGTTTAATTCTCTTGGACCTCTCTCAGAACACTCTCATAGGGGAACTACCACATGCAATAGCCTCTTTGCGTCTCTATTCTCTCTCAACCTAAATGAAAACCTTCTCGGGGGGAAAATTCCTAAAATTTTAGCTTCAAATCCCAACCTGCATCAGCCGAAACTCTTCAACAACAACTTCACTTGGAAACTTTCACAAGATCTGGGACAAAACTCAAACATTCAAGATCATTTTGAGCGTCTGGCTTACCACAATGGTCACACTTGATACGTCATTTTCCAAGCTTACGAGAGTGACACTAGTGCATAAAATGCCTTTAACGTCACCCTTTAGACGTTTGACCCTCGAATATCCAACGTAAAAAATGACCGGTGGCATTTTTCGTAAATAAAACAACCATATAGACGTCCGATGTGGGCAGAACTGACTTCTATATACTCATTTTTTAAATCTAAAAAGTCACTTTTTAACTCCGTTTAGACGTCAGATTCCACCAATCCGACTTCTACAGCCATATAGACGTCCGATGTGGGGAGAACCGACTTCTATATACTCATTTTTAAAATCTAAAAAGTTAATTTTTAACTCCAGTTAGACGTCAGATCCCGCCAATCTGACTTCTACAGCCATATAGACGTCCGATGTGGGGGCAACCGACTTCTATATACTCATTTTTAAAATCTAAAAAGTCACTTTTTAACTCCATTTAGATGTCAGATCCCGCCAATCTGACTTCTACATCCATATAGACGTCTGATGTGGGGGGAACCAACTTCTATATACTCATTTTTGAAATCTAAAAAGTTATTTTTTAACTCCATTTAAACGTCAGATCCCACGAATCCGACTTCTACAGCCATATAGATGTCTGATGTAGGTGGAACCGACTTCTATATACTCATTTTTGAAATCTAAAAAGTCACTTTTTAACTTTGTTTAGACGTCAGATCCCGCCAATCCAACTTCTAAAGCCACATAGATGTCTGATGTGGGGGAACCGACTTCTATATGGCTGCATTAGAACACTGCGAACGCGATGCAACAGTTACGCACACTTAATGTTCATCATCTTCCTCGCGTTTTCTCTCTACGGGTTACGCTTTTCAGGTTCATTTTCTCACTTTTGCACCATTTTAAATTAATTTTACTCTGATTACATCACTCTTTGGTGCATTATCTTTCATTTGAACCAATTAAAATGCATTTTCGTTGGGTTTTGGTGCAGTTTTGCTCGTGTCCTTGGCCGACATTCTTGGGCGGCGATTTCTTCCGTTTTGCACTCCTCCAATTCTCTCCACTACGTTTTTAAAATCATCCAATACAAGAAAAAAACGTACAATACATTCTCTTCAACTAAAATGTAATGTTGTAAACTCGAATCACCATGAGCAAGGAGCAACCCGAGAGGCCTCAAGCGGAAAAAGATCCAATCAAATATGGCAACGTTTTAGACGTCTAATCTATAGTTTCAAACGTCTATATAGACGTCTGACTTGTATGGATCGGACGTCTATATAGACGTCTGACCTATTGGGTCTGACGTCTCATTAATGTCATCCATATAGACGTCGGACAAAGATCAGACGTTAAAAGCCCAAAATAACAGACGTCTAAAGCCCTTTCTGCACTAGTGTGATAACGATGATGAGGTTGAGATGCCAACGTAAAGGAAACATATGTATCATTGATGGGTTTACTAGATGCACACAAAAGAGTTGAACAAGTAGAATTCAAAGTGGTAACAACAGGTGAACCCAAAAGCTAACTACAGATATGAGAATATTCATCAGGAAGGTTGTACAATGCCAATAAGATGAAGAACTTTAACCGTTGCTCTATTTCTTGGGCGGGAATAGAAGCAGGAGGCAATAATTCATTAAATTCATGAAAAGTTTTACCCATATAATCAGCCATAGAGTTATGTTTTCAAAGAGCAATAACATTGAACAATCATGATAAACACCGAAAAGACGTTGAGTATCATTAGTGTATAATAATTTGGCGTGTCCTCAAATTTCAAAACATGTTTCGTAGAAACGGAAAATTTGTTTTAAATAAGAGTGAAGGTACCCCCTTGAGTACAATGCATAACTGAGTATCAATTTTCAACCAACGGGTAACTGTAGCGGAATCAATAGTTGTCATGTTTTGAGTAATATGATCAACATACCCCTGTCTCTTAAGCCAAAACTTAACGTTTGATGCTCAAGTCGCATAATTAGTATCATCTAACTTATGAATAGATAAATGCACATTTACATAGTTAGTATATTTGGATGGGTTAGACGTATTGGTGACAGGATCAGACGTACTAGTGATAGAAGAGATGTTAGAAGCCATGAACGAGCAAGAGAGAGTAAAAACCTAAAACCCGATAAAGGTCCAATCAACACACCCAGGTCAAATCCAAAGAGAGGAGGTTACGATGAGTCCAACGAAGGTGGTCGACACTAGAGACAATGACATACGCAACCACGAGCGGCTAGAAAGTATGACGGAAGTGAACTACGATCGTGAGAGCGAGTCTGGACTCTAATGGTAGTGATCTCGATGTTGTTGTGGTCGCTTGGCCAAGACGAGCAACACCATGGTCGTTGGTTGAAACTGATGTTCCGACGGTGGTGGCTATAATAACGGTGATGGCTCTAACAGCGAAGGTGGTGGTTGTACTGGACAGGGACGATGAACATTTTTCCAAAGATCCTTAAACTATAAATACCATGTTGAATATAGTGAAAAATTATCTGTGAGATTAATCTCCCTTGTGTTGAATATACACATATGATATTCTATTTATAATAGAAAAATATGAATTAAGTTCAAAATACAAATAAAAATAATAATACTAACTAAAAATAAAAGATAAAAATAATATATCTAACAAAATATAACAAAACTACTTAGATTTAGTAACGAGTAATTGTTGAACCATACCACTAACACATTTGGACTAAATATATGGACACAAATACATGCAAAATAGGTACCAATGCACAATCATCTGGCCTTGAGTGAAAGTGAAAATACTATAAAATAGGATAGATAAATGTTTACCAACAGAATCGTAGCGGGTAAAATGCCTAACAATCCTTAAGCCTCGAGCTTAAGGAAAAAGATTAAAAACAATCTTATGTTTAATCAGTAATATTAATACCCCACCCACCTATCTAACCAAAATATCACTATATCATTCCTCGTCCATGTTCCCAAATTGCTCAGATTATTTCATAAGGATTGTTTACCCCGTGCCTTCAACTCAACCTACATAGTGAGATACTAACACCACACTCTGATGTCTCTCTGTCACAAAATAGTGACTACCTACACTTTGTTAAGAGCACTTCATTAAAACAAACACATTGTTCACCTCGGGACACCCTTATTCTTTGGCTTATCACAATTTTTTTCCCACCTCACCCAAGCTTTCTTTGTACATACTAGTATATGGGATGAATATTTTAAGTAACATTTTTTATAGCATATTTTTAATTTGGGTTGCAAGGAATGATATATCAAAATATTTTTTTATTTATTATACTTTTTATTTAAATTTTATTGTGGAAAACTTGGATTCATTTTTTATTTCATCATTAAAATCTTAAAATAAATGATAATAAATGTAACATCCCAAATTATAGTAATTACCATAAATTTGAACTAATCACATTTACAGAATTAAACAGTGCAGTCTTAAATACAACAGCTATTAAAAGCCGAACGTTAAACGGATACAGGGTTCAGAAAATTTCTACAATATAACCAAGGTTCCGGACGAACGGTTTTACAAAACTAAATAACCGAACGTCACAAAAAGCTAAACAGAAATACTAAAGACTACAACCTAACGAGCGCGCTAGGGCTCGGCTTTAACCTCTACTTCGACCAGGTTGGCGTCCTCCAAATTTTCTTCTTCCAGTGTTTCTTCAAGCAACGCCTCTCCGCCTGCTCACATCCACACGGATGATCATTGCATTGACAAGACGGACGTACATAAACAGTTTGACAACACAAGGAAAATGCAAGGGTAAGCTTAGGTAATTTAATTCATACAACCAATATACAATTTAACATATGCAATCAACATACAATTTATACAACAATATATCAGCATAGAATAACTCATCCAAACTCTCAAAAGACCGACCGTCCGGACTGTATGAATCCATGTATCTACAGGCGTTCATGCACTCGGGTGATGTGATAACTGGAAACACTCAACAGCTGCCACCCGAGGTTAGCCCTATCAGTCCAAAGTACTCATTAGGACTAGGACCTCCTGCCATTCCCACACATGACCTACTCCCCTCTACATGAGGACGAGCACTCACGGAATATCAGGATGAACAGCCATCAGCAGCTTTACCATGGTCATACTACACCACTTATCACATTCCAACCATAGAGTCGTTCCTCCTTGGAACGCTCGTTCAGAATCCACTTTCAATATTTCAATTAAAATATCGTTCGCACATTATAACTTTTCCTCTTAATCACATTTTCATTCGTTGTTCCACTTTCATAAAATGACGAGCGTTCACCCTTTTCAAAATAAGGACGAACATTATCACGGTACAAAGAAATCCTCGTTTTTGAACAAAAGAAACGAACTCCTGTCCGCTGATGGACGTTACGAATACTTAAATCAGTTAAATGAACTGATTCTAGAAGATCTGAATAATACTTAGAATAATTTAAGTACAATGACTCTAGGTCGAATCCAATGGATAGAGATACTACAAATTTATTTAGATAAATAAACCGAGCGTGATTTAATTCAGGAAACAAAACCGCCAGTCAATGACCGAACGCCAACTAATAATTTGGACGAATGCTATTTACGTCCGTTCAGAAATAAATGATAAGGACGAGCGTTCAGTATAAAACCGAACACTACTTAGGACGAACGCTAGGTAGATGACCGAGCACTAATTAGAACGAACGCTCGATATAAGACCGAGAGCTCATTTGGATGAACGCTTAGTATAAGACTAAGCGCTACCTATAACGAACGCTGGATCATAAAACCGAGCGTTACTAATATAACTTCAATTAATTACGATCGTTGGATACCACTAGGCTGAGCCGAACGCTCAAACCTATCCTTTCACAAGAGGACACTCGTTCTCAAACAGAATTCTTTCCGAATGAAAGAATTCCTATTCGAAGTCATTTTCAGGGGAAACCGAACGGTATAATACCGTACGATGACGAACGTATTTTATCATAGGGAAGAAATATCATAATCAGATTTTTCATCTTATTCTAATTCAACATTTCTCATACAATTCGAAATCTTATACTTTCACATACATCATTAATTCGCATACTTTATAGAATTCTTCATATTAACCAATCAAACCATACCAAAATCATACATCTCTAAATCCATGCGTATCAAGATCAACATGCAGTTAAACTCACAGAAATCATATTCAACACAATAGCAATCGTTCCTGACAATCAAATCAGCATACAGTTCATGCATCCAGTTCAATTCATGCTTTCACACGCATTATACAGTATCAATTAAATTACTAAGCTTCCCTTACCTGGTCCAGCAGTGAACGTCCTAATGCAAGGGTTTTGTTCGTCCTCTTACAGCTTTCTATCCAAAGAGTCACTCAACAACTTTCACTTAATCTAAGACACCAAAAATCATAAACAACTCAGACCTATAACCCATGCATGCAACCAGAACTTGGTTCGAATGAACTAAATAGACGAACGCTCAGAGACGAGGACTTACCAGCTCAGACCCCAATTCTGTTCGGTCCAGAACGATGCTCACGTCTCAGGGAACGTTTCTACGGTATCTGAAAGTTGATCGGAGAAGAAGACGATGAGTTACCGTAGAGAGAAGATGAAGTGGTTTAGAGAGAAGGTGGAGAATTTGAAAAATCAGAATTTTGGGGAAGAAGACGAAGCATGCAGAAGAGTGGAAAAGAGTTTTTCAGAAAATCATTTTCCCTTCCCACGCAGGACGAACGTCCATTCTCCTGATGCCACTTGTCTTCCACTCACTATTTCCGAATGTTCCAACAGTGACACTTGGCAGTTGCATGCAGAGTGGGTGTGAGTGCGTTTCAACGTGGCACGGTGCATTTAATGATGGTCAGAGTGTGGGGTTGGGGTGCGTTAATTGAGATTTGACATATATTTGCATGCGGTAATTATTTAGGGTCTCACAATATGTAAATTTTTTTACACTAAGTAAATTTCATTCATGATATTTTTCTTTTGGAAATAATTATATTATTAATATTTTATGGAATTTAAAAAATATTAAATATATAATTTAGAGTTTTATAATATTCACATATGTTTATTTAGTTTAAAACTAAAGTGACTACAAAGAAGAGAAGTAAAACGGTGAGATGGATTTTAATGGAAAAATAAATCAAAATATGAAAAAAGCAAAAATTATCTTTTGTCTTTATTTGGTTGCATAAAAAAGTAAAAGAAGAAAAAAAAACACATACAAAAAGAGAATAATTTCTAACAAAGTGAGCAAATAAAGAAAAGGGCCATTTATTTTAGTTTATAAAAAAAATGTTTTCATATTCTAACTTGTGCCATGTATAGGTTCACAAGTATAACCAAATATGAACAATATCGGTTAATTAATGAAACAATATTTTCTCCATCCATCCATCAACTAGTTTTCTATTGATTTGTCTAAGACTAAAATGTTGAATAGTGACGTTAATTAATGCGTTTACCGTGATCCATTTAGTTAGAATTTTTTGTGGATGCTATGTCTCTGATATCAAATAACACAGTAATTTTACTCTAAGACAAATATCATTTTAAAAATTTTACTCCTTGCTCTGATGATAATTTGGATCGATCTAGCATTTTGAAGTAAAATTAGTTTTATAGATTTCAGGTTAATTAAATAAGACGAATTAACAATATACAAATGAATTTTATAATGTTGTATTAAATTTAAAATATACTTTTCAATAATTACCTGTTAAATAAATAAAATAATAAATTTAATTAAAACAAAAAACTACAGCAACAGATACTATAATAAAATGAAATTTTGTGTGTCCAATTAATGTAGTAAAAACAACATTCATATAAAACATAAAGTGTCTAATATTCCTTTTTGTCATCGAAGTGAATTAGGTATTTCATGTCATATTTTTCTTATTCATGTGCGTTGTTACATATATATTATAAATATAAGTTGTGAAAATATTTTATAGATTGATTTGGTGGTAGTAGAAGTTTGTTGGGAAAATAGGTGGGGGGTAGGAGAAGATGAAAGAATAATAGTGGTAGCAGAAAAGGAAAAGGAGTTAAAGTGGGTTGGTGGAAGAAGACTTGGATCCATCACAGTACAAAAATCTTGAGCTTCAAAATATGGGGTATAATAGTAAATTGAGTATAAGCTTAAGACAATAACACACGCCTACACAACACCTGGTCGCACGTGTGTTAACGTGGAACACCAAAGTTCCTATGATTTAGCACGTGGAAATATGAGTGTCACCACCTTTGACTTTTTCTTGCTTGGTCTGGTCTTTGCTCTGATGACTCAGATATGGCTGCCACTGCTGTGATGAACAAAAACAAATACTAGGATAAACCATGTTATATTCAACTCCGTTTTCTTCTATAGGTAAACTTTATTTAACTTTGGTAAACAACTAGATTAATTTAGAGATAAACTTTTTACGGCTTCTAATGTAAAAATTATAAAAAAAAATAATGTAATTTTAAATAATGAAATGAAAAGTTTTGCATTATTATGAAAAGTTATAATGGTTTGTAATAGTTGTGGGTTTTTTTATTAAGAAAATATTATGTGGAATATGTATAAAGAAAATTTAAGAATTTTTTAGTGAGCGAAGAGGTCCTGTTCTCTGTAAATTATTGTCCTTATTTTTGAAATGGAAAATATTTTATTTAAAGTAATAAAATAAACAAGAGATATGGAATCTAAAATAAATTCCTACGGTAGAAACAGCAGGTTAAGTAAAAAGAGAAAGAAAATGAATGGAATGGAAGCATATAATAGCAACTAATTTATTATTCACCAACCCTCCGCACCAACCCAAACCAATACAAGGTTTTGATTTTTATGAGGAGATAAGGCATTCTTTCGTGTTTTTTCGGCTTCGTCGAGTTTGTCCTTTTGTGAAATATATACTACTGTAAATTTATATTTTTTCCATAAATAAAGAAGAAAAAATGAAGAAATATTTTTAAAAGATGAAGTTTATAACGAATTGATATAGAAGAGATTTTTGTAGCCGTTTTTGTAGTTGTTGAGAATGTTTGTGTATTTGATGTTTAAATAAAAGGATTTCTTAAATTTCATTGTCTACTACCATCCACAAATATTTAATTTTATTTTTGATATGTTCATTCATTAAACATACATAAAAAAAGTGTTGCGTGTATTATTAAATGATAGTTTCTTTTTACAGCAATATTCCAATGGTTAGATTTGTATAGAGTTGTATTGTCTCACAATCTATTTGAAAAAGCCTCGTTACAATATAGTTTTAACTACTAATAGTCCCTTTCCAAATTATTGCTTATCTTTTACCATCATCATGAAAAACTTTCAAATCAATTTTAAATTTTGCTCAAGCTTTTTTTTTAGACTAACTTGTTATTTTCACATGTAACAATTTGGAAATCTAAGTTTGAGCTTAAGTTCCACATTAAGTAAAAATAATAAAGTTGGATACCATGGAAGGTAGAAGAATTATAAATTCATTGTCTTAAGGTTTTAGATTGAAATTGGTGTCAATCTCTTATATGTATTGGACTTAAGTCTCATTAGTGTTAAGCATCCCTTGTGATCAATGAGTGGTATTAGAGCTTAATGTTTGGCTTAGTAGTCGATTCACATGCGTTCCATTATGAAAGGTCTTCCTCACAAAAGGTTAGACAAGTGTGTCTCGTTTCTGAACGATAGTATAAGTAAGGATATTCATAGTTAGTTCGAGGAGGAAATGCTAATGTGAAGGGACTAACACTTGAGAGGAGGATTGTTAGAAAATTCAAATGAGCGAGTCTAACATTGAGTAAAAATGAGAAATTTTTATTATTAAAAAATTTAAATCTCATAAATAGACACTAGTACAAGAAAGTCTTTGTGTACTAGTTAAAAAAAATGCTTTCTATATAAGTTCTAAAGCAAGTATAGATACAAGCGATATAGAAAGTGCCATTTTTATACTGGTTAAGGACACAATCAATATATAAAGTGCCCATTTCTAAATTCTTCCAATATTACCACGTCTCATTCCTTCATTTTTACGTGACAGAACAAACATTTCATTTTCAAACATTTCATTTTCTTGATATAACTCTTGATTTCCTGCAAGCAAGCTTCGCAATGCATGTGGACTTTTAGAATCACTAGGCTACATAAATAGTCTTGGATGAGACAAAGTTGAAAAGCATAAAAATAACATGTAAAATGAAAATAGTGAATTGATTAATAAACATGCTCTTTCTTCCCCACTAGTTTTGACTTCTTTTCCTCTTCGGCCACCATTATTGCACTTCGATCACCAACACCACCACCACAAAGCGTAGCAAATCTGAAATGGAATCATGAAAAAAATAACAAAAATAACCCATAAACGCGGACAACATAAATCGTGCAAGGTACACATGACCACAATATTGGCGACCACCTATTTCACCATTGTTGACTCATACCAAAGAAAATCGTACCACCACCACGAGCATTCGTGAGGCACTCCTCCAGGTTGTGAACCTCTCCGATGAAGACAATGGAAATGAATTAGAAGGAGGAAAAGAAGGCAGGAGACGATGGGTTGGAAGAAATTATGGTCTATGTTTAGGGATTTGATGTGGAGAGCAACCAGAAGAGGAAGAAACAGGAGAATGAAGGTTAGGGATTTGAGAACCCTTTATGTGTGTCTATGTTTACAAATAAAAAAATAAAAAATAACTACTTCCTATGTTGATTACAACTAGAACCTGTATATAAAGTTTTCTTCTTTAGTACAAAAATGTCACATTGTTCATTTTTTATATTGGTTATAACTAGAATCAACATATAAAGTTTTCTTCTTTATTACAAAAATGCAATCACACCCCTCTTTATAACGATTATAGCTAGAACTAATACAAAAAAAGTGTTAACTTATTTATAATTATGTTATCACTCACTTATTATACTGGGTGGATTTCAATTGGTATAGAAACTTGTTATAAAAGACGATTTTTGCACTAGTAATAAAAAATAAGTATTTAAGTTTCATTTTCAAAATGACCACCATTAATGTAAAACTTTTTATTTTCATTTAATATAACTTTTGTCTAAGATTCTAAGAGATTTGTTCATTAGAGTCTACAATAATGATCTTGATGTAAAGCAAAATAATCTTGTTTGATCAAAATTTTATTATGAGTAAGTTCATCTTTCGCCTTTTCTTGAGTCAATTTTGAGATGCTTTGTATGCATGGGACGAATGTGCTTGCAAGTGACTCTTTATGGGACCAAGATGAATCTTTGTTTTTCTAGGATTGTAAGGTTATGTTTGGATCCTTGATTTGAGTTTTTGTGTACAAGTATAGTATCTTGTAAAAGGGGTAATTCTTGGAGCCTTAACTTGAACCCAAAAGCTTGATTCGAGCAAGGGAAGCTAGTTTATTTTTTCATAGTACTTTTTGTTAGATGATTTGAAATGTAGGGGGGAGGTGATATGACAACCAAAATTGATCTTTTTTTAAATATTTTTGTTGTTAGAATAATGAGTGATTTGGTGATTGTTGAATTGGAATGAGAAATTTTGGTGCATGTGTAATTGAAATTTTATATGTGAGTTGTAAAAAGGTAGTGTATTTTCAATTGAGTCAAATTGGTTCAAGTTAATGTTGTTTTAGAACTAAATATTATATTAGGTATAAGAAATGAAGAATAAAAAACTCAATTTGAGCCAATTTGATGATCAAATTTATTCTTTAGGGTTTCTGAATTATGCAAACTAGCTAAACCAAATTTGAATATTTAAAATCTAGACAACTTATAAAGCATTGGTTTCTAGGTGAGCCTTTAAATAAGATTCTCACTATTTTGCCTCATTGAGCGAGCCAATATCTTTTTAGGTGAAATTAGTTTTGTGAAAAATCAAATAACTTAAAAAAGGATTAGTCGTCCGATGAACCTCTCCCAATGGTTACTAAGAAGGCTAATTATTGACTAGGCAAAAATTATTTGTTAAGAAAACTAAGAGAATTGGTGGCTGGACAAGCTCGTTCTTGCTGAGGGATCTATTATAATATGAACCTTGAAAGGTTGCTTACTGAACGAGCATGTCTTCAATTAAGAAAGACATTATTTCCAAAAAATTTGAAGAAAATATATTTTAAATGCTTTCAACTATTAGAGATCGCTGGATTTTCATGATATTGTTCTTTTTGATAAATATTTGAGATTGAATGTTTTTTTGTATGTGATGAATTGATGATATTTTAAAATAATGAGACAAAATATATCTATGAACCAGAATATATTAAAGAATTTGATGTGAATAATATGTAATGTGCTTTAGATAAGTTATTTTGAAAAAAGAAATATTATATTGAAATGTTTTAGGTGTTATGCTTAATTTGAGATTATGAAAGAAATGTTTCTAACTTTACTAATTTTTCAGAAGAAAATATTATGTTGAGAAGTTTTAGATTTTTATGTTAAATTTGAGATTATGAAAGAAATGTTTCAAACTCTACTAATATTAAAGTCATATATAAAAAAATATTAGATAATGATAATAGATGAAAGTTTCTAAAACCTAGTTTTTAATATAATATTAAAGTTATATAAAAGGAAATATTAGATAGTGATAATAAAAGGAAGTTTTTATAACCTAATTTTTAATATGAAAAGGAACTGCTCATTTGTTTCTCTTTGATTTCTTAAGGATAAATTATCCTAGTTTTTAATTTTCTTTGTCTCTTGAGTATTGGTGTACACCATTACTTAGTTTAATTTAATATGTTTTTTAATCTTGATCATATTGATCTTGCTTTGAATTGAGAAGAGAAATGGTATTTTAGTTTACATGAGATAAATATTTATTTCATATAAGTAAACTTTAACAATAAATAAACATTTGAAAATAAATAAATTATATCATAATTATAGTTTGTAATAAATATTTTAATATATAAGTTACATTTTATATTTATGATAAGAATTATATTGTGTTATAAAGTCATCTCCAATTGTTGACAATATATTTAAAAAGGGAAATTTAAAAAATATAAAGATGAAAATGATAGATTAAGAAAGGAAGTTAAGGGGGGAAAAAAATCCTGAAAGCACTCTCACTGAAGAAAAATAATCTTAAAGTTGTTTTAATTGAAGAATAATCCCTAATAATGTCTAAAATGACTATATTAAAATCTGTACTAAAAGAGAGCTTTTATTATTTCAATTTATAATTTAGATAGTTAATATATTTAGATACAGTTAATGTTTTTCAAAACAAAATCATCTATCAAACTAACTATAAATACTGACTTTAATTCAATGATGTGAAACTTGTTTCACTTGTCACGACAAATTGTTATAAAATTATATACTGAATTTGACGCATGCTATATGCACGGATTAAAATACTAATAAAGTTTTGGGGCGATTAAATCTATCGAAATACAAAAAAATATGAATGATTTGCACAATTTTAATCGTGAAAAAAAATCCAAATATTGAAATAAATTAGTTAAGAATATAACTAATGTTAAAAAAATTGAAAGCATAAAACTTAGTTTGCCTAGATTCGGGAGCTATATTATGTAATTGAAAAACATAATACCGCTTTTCAATTACATATTTTAAAGACAATACGTGTTAATGATGTAATTTTTTTTACTCAACTTAAAATGATTGGGTTAAATATGTTTTTAGTCCCTAAACTATTGGTCGTTTCTGGTTTTCGTCCCTCTTCCAAAGTAAGGTACAATTTGGTCCTCATTCTTTAGAAAATCGTTCGTTTTAGTCCTCAAAATTTTGTTTTTAGTCCTCGTTTTAGTCCTCAAAACGTTCGTTTTTTCGACTAAAACGAACGTTTTTTAAAGATTGAGGACTAAATTGTACCTTACTTTGGAAGAGGGACGAAAACCAGAAACGGTCAATAGTTTAGGGACTAAAAACATATTTAACCCAAAATGATTTAAAAAAAAATTGTCTATTTATATGAATAGAAGAATTAAAGTAATATAAATTAAATTATTCAAGCCGCCCCCAAAACTAAATCCCTCACTTGAACTAGTGAACTTCCTTCCAAACTTCCTGCTAATAAAACAGTTGTTTATTTCTTTTGTTTTTTTAAAAGTTTCCAAATGATAATAAAAAAAATTAATTTTCCAATAAAAACCCTTAAAAAATGGTTAGCTAGGACGTTCACTCCCTCCTCCACGCAAAGCCGCCAACTCACATAAGGGGCGATTAGTAGGTGAAGAAGAGAAAAAAATAAAAAACATGAAAACATGAAAACCCTCAAAATATTTGACCTCATTGCCAACCAGCACACCCAACCAAACCATCTCCGAAATTACTAAACCACCCTTCTCCCAACTACCACCATTCCGTCTCTACCAGACACACACATACAGACCGCAACAACCCAGCCTGAACCGTCTCCTTATAAAATCCTCACCAAACTCCCCACACCCTCTTCAACACCCACAAAACCTGTGTGACTCCTCACATCCAAAAACCAAACACCATTTCTACATCATCATTACCATTCTCCCTTTCTCTCTCTCTTCACAATAACAATGGCAATCTCCTCAACTTCTAACTCTCTCATTCCCACCAAATCTCTCATCCCCCAATCCAACCCTCTCCTTCCATCCACAAACATCAGGCCTGCCCTCAAGCCCAGGCCCGGCCCATCTCCTTCCATCTTTGCAGTCCACGCGGCCGAGCCCGCCAAAAACCCCGTCGTCTCCGACAAGCCCAAGCCCCAGTCCCCGCCTTCCCCGGCCCCGGCCCGGGCCGGAAAATGGGCCGTGGACAGCTGGACAGCGAAGAAGGCCCTGCAGCTGCCCGAGTACCCGAGTAAGGAGGATCTGGAGTCCGTTCTCCACACGCTCGAGGCGTTTCCCCCTATCGTCTTCGCCGGCGAGGCACGGACGCTGGAGGAACGCCTGGGCGAAGCTGCTCTCGGAAATGCCTTCCTACTCCAAGGCGGTGACTGCGCCGAAAGCTTCAAGGAGTTCAATGCCAACAACATCCGTGACACCTTCCGAATCCTCCTCCAGATGAGCGTCGTCATGATGTTCGGCGGCCAAATGCCTGTCATCAAGGTAAAAAACCCGAACCGAGACAATCTTGTTCGGTAGAATATTCAGGTGTCAATTTCAATAACAATACGTGTTGTTATATTCTGCTGTGAATTGAAATGATGGTGTGAGTGTGAATTTGAATGGCGTTGTTTGTTTAGGTGGGGAGAATGGCTGGGCAGTTTGCGAAGCCGAGATCGGATTCGTTTGAGGAGAAAAACGGCGTGAAGCTTCCGAGTTACAGAGGGGATAATATTAACGGAGATGCGTTTGATGAGAAGTCAAGGATTCCGGATCCGCAGAGGATGATCAGGGCTTATTGTCAAGCTGCAGCTACGCTTAATCTTCTCAGAGCTTTCGCCACTGGAGGTTATGCCGCTATGCAGAGGGTTACTCAATGGAATTTGGACTTCACCGAGCACAGTGAACAGGGAGATAGGTAATTTATTTATTTATTTATTTGCAATTTGCAATTTGCAATTTTTAATTTTTCTTGGAATTTGAAAAATCCTTCCTGATAAACGATCCCTGATTTACATGAAAAATATATATTTATTTTTGTTTGATTGATCATTCAAAAATTTTACCTTGTTCCTTTGTAAAATTGGGTGAAAACTAATTTAATTATTGAGAAACAAAAAGTAAATGCTTGTTTTAATCTTTTTTGTTTGTTTGGTAGGAGATAAGGTAAACCGTTGTTTGATATTATGATAAGTGGGGGGGTGCATGTGTGGTGGAGGGTATTTGGTTGTTTTGTTTCTCTCTGAAAAGCCAACTCGTCCATGTGGAAATTATGCTAAAGTTTATGTTAAATCGGCACGAGTTACACGAGTTCATCTTTAACAGTGGTATCTGATGATAGTTTAATGGAGTTCATTGTACCTATTTGAGGTAAGGGATTGACTTTGGAGATTTTTCATTGGCAACCCTATATACCTATATTGGTGAGATTTGATATCTAAAAGGATATGCGAATCTTGTTTAAAATTGTCTCCTCCACTACAGTCTAGGAAGGCAGAACTCGATTAGTGTTCTTTTCTTTTCTTTTCTTTTCTTTTATACATACATCCACACACACCCATTAAAAAGACATCCAGCTTTAGCTTTCTTCTTTGATAGGTGATTTGACATTTCACAAGAATTGTAAAGAAAAAAAAGTATTTGTCCAAAATTATTAGATTGTATCCATATTTGTTTAGTTGACGTGAATCTGCATGTATTAGCTACAATTGATGATGCATTAACGAACCGAGAGTGTATGTATTTCCTAATTTTGTAGGAATTATCTAAGTGATAAATACCATAGATTGCTGGGCAAAATAAAATCTTTCCAAAATTTATATTCATGCATATTGTGTAGTGTGGTTGATGTGCTGCATACCACCTAGCCAAATTAGACGGTACATTAAAGAAGGGGGAGTGTATGGATTTCTGAATTTTGTAGTATTTAACTCGGATAAATATCATAACCATAGCATTCCATTTTTTGAAAATCGGTAATTTTTCACCAAAGGACCGTCCCTGATATCGTTCACTCCCATTTTATTTCAGCATCCATGATGGTTATACCTTTACTCTTTCCTAGTTTTGGAAAAAATGTTTAAAGCGTGTTTGGTGTGTGCAGTTTTGTTTTATTATCTAAAACAGAAGATAAGAATGCTGTAATGAAAATGGCGTACAGTGAAACAAACAATAGTATTCTTTTACTACTTTCAAGATAACAGTTTACAAGAGGAATGTACTTGTTTACAATTTCTTTTACAAGGTATGTATTATCTTGTTTTTAATGGTAGTGTGGCTTGACGTAAATTATATTTGTTCTTGGTATGGCAGGTACCGTGAGCTTGCTAACCGAGTTGATGAGGCCCTTGGATTCATGGCTGCTGCTGGGCTCACAGTGGACCATCCAATCATGAAAACAACCGAATTTTGGACATCTCATGAGTGCTTATTGTTGCCATATGAACAATCCCTCACTAGGTTGGATTCAACTTCTGGTCTCTACTATGATTGCTCAGCCCATATGCTTTGGGTTGGAGAACGAACCAGACAGCTCGATGGTGCGCATGTTGAGTTTCTAAGAGGAGTTGCTAATCCCTTGGGAATTAAGGTTTGGACCTGATCAATTTACCTCTTATTTCAAATGCAGTTTCATTCATATGTCTAGTGTTTCTTTGATTTTTATTTATTGTGATTTAAGTGGCTTATTGAAGCTTTATGTTTTTTATGCTTTGGCAGGTAAGTGATAAGATGGATCCAAATGAGCTTGTTAAACTCATTGAGATCTTGAATCCCCAAAACAAACCAGGGAGAATAACTGTGATCACAAGGATGGGAGCTGAAAATATGAGGGTGAAGCTTCCACATCTCATCAGGGCAGTGCGCAGGGCAGGACAAATTGTCACTTGGGTCAGTGATCCTATGCACGGAAACACCATTAAGGCTCCCTGTGGTCTTAAAACTCGCCCCTTCGATTCCATCAGGGTATATTCTCGCTTCTCTTTCTAACTTTTAATTGCTTATAGGTGGCTGTCGAGTAGCTTCAAATATGCGTACATGTTAGGATTAAAATGAAGTTGAAGTTATTGTCCTCTTCCTCGGAAGAAAATAAAATAGTTTTTTCCACCCTGTGCTAGTCATAATTTTTGGATTAAACAAAACCTCTTAAAACCTTCTTTCTAAAAGAAGGAAAACATTGGAAAGATGTATATGCTTTTTAGAAAATGATGCATATACTAACATCTCATGCTAGTAAGAGAAAGAAGACAGAACAGACAAAAATCTAAATGTAAAAAAAATATTAAAAAAGGAAGGATTTGAACAGAATCTACCGGCATCTGAAGTGAGGTCGTGTATGGTGGGCTACCAAACCTGAAGGCTGTAATACTTAGAAGTGGTAGGTCGAAAAAGGGCTACTTGTAGAAGTTGGTGAAACAGTTTACTAGTGAGGTCATTTTCAGTTCGAAATATCATTGTGGAATTGGTTATATTTCTATATCATTAGGTGGGAGTGGACCTTGGGGTCCATGTGGGTGTTAATGTTTTCATTTTTGTCGACTAGTAAAAAGAAACATGATATCACAATGTCACTTTTTTAGTGTGTTTGGATACCTTCTAAATCAATGTGACTACCTCAAAGCAACGTCCGTGATTTTTCCAAAGCAATAAAGTTTAGTGAGAGAATAAAGTGGAGAAAAGAATTTGATCATGGTTTTGACATTTTTTCACTGAATTATTGATCAGGCTGAGGTGAGAGCATTCTTCGATGTGCACGAG
Organism: Vigna umbellata; assembly: GCF_029865625.1. Lineage (NCBI taxonomy): Eukaryota > Viridiplantae > Streptophyta > Magnoliopsida > Fabales > Fabaceae > Vigna > Vigna umbellata. The sequence goes on along the minus strand of NC_142165.1, from coordinate 31,543,523 downwards.
CAAGAAGGAAGCCACCCAGGAGGGGTTCATCTAGAGATGACGGGTCAAAATGTGACAGAGTGCATTGGTGGATCAAGAACAGTGACATTTGATGACTTGAGCTCACGTTACCACACACACTGTGACCCAAGGCTCAATGCTTCACAATCTCTTGAGCTTGCTTTCATCATCGCTGAGCGTTTGAGAAAGAGCAGGATGAGATCGCAGGAAGCAAGTTCCCCTTTAGGACTGTAAAAGCGCCTCCAAAATCAAACGAGAGAAAAATATCTTTGTTCTTTTTTTCCCCTACATATTTATTAATGTCACTTTTATGCTGCATGTGGATTTGTTGTGTTGTGTTCGTATGTGTATACTATTATTACCTAGTAATGAGTTTGAACTGCCAAGGACAAGAGTACTTCTCTTAATAATAATGAAACAAAGACGTTTCTATTATGTTTCCTATTCGAGTTTATCCTTCTCATCTTTTTGGTCCTTCTCCTTGGACTACTTGACAGGGGAATGTGATAGAATAATGCAGTTTTCTCGATTAAGTATATTGATTTAGAAAATTCTTAAGAGTAGCAGCATAAGGGGGAGAGGGCATGGGAAAGAGTGCTTTCTTACTGGAGGAGGAGGAAGAAGGAGTTGAAAAGAAAAACATAAGGGTAAGTAAATCATTTCACATGTAAGAAGGAGACGAAAAGAAAAAGATAAAGGTAAGTAAATCATTTTACAAGTTTGTGAGCAAGATAAAATGTATGAAGGTGCAGGAAAAAAATGACCATAATATGATCATGCTGTGGCCCAAACACGAGGAAGATAAAATTGGACTTGAGATCATTCAAATAGAATTTTTAATTTGTTATTTATATATAGCTTAAAATACTTTGAGACGTGAAACCATTTATAAAATGGCTTCTGTAAATAATTTTTATAATTTCGATTTAACATTAAATAGGTATGAAAATAAATAAGGTACTTAAATAAACCCCATGGGCTAACCTAAATCACCTCAGTTTTCAAAAAATAATGCCAAACCTTTTATTAAAACACTAGTTTGAAGCCTTAGTATGGGTCTTTTTTAGAGTTGTAAAAACGGGTAAGCCGATTCGACCCAGTATGGTCCACCACGGGTTGGTCACTGGCTCGACCCACCACAGGTTGGTGGGTTAAACGGATTGACTCATTAACTCTTTTAATTATAATTTTTTTTAAAATAAAAAATTACAATTTTTTTTAAATTCAAATCTAAATAAACGTTACTCTAAAATGATGTTAAACTCCAAAGACAATTCAAAATAAATAAAAAAGTACCATACAATCCAAGCGTGATCCAAAAACATATACAAACAAATACGTTTTTAATATTGATAATTTTTGTATCACTTGTCCATTTATAATATTAGAGTCTTGAATAGATAAATCGATAATATTTTTCTCTCTTGAAACATCTTCTTCTTTATCACCATATACAATATAATAAAAAAATGCTAACTAATAATATTGAAACACAAAATAATAAATATTAAATTAAATTAGGTGGGTTAGTGACCAACCCGGCTCACCACGGGTTCAACTTAGTGAGCCGGGTTGAAAACTAATCCGCATAAAAAAATTACATTTTTTTCAAACCCAACCCGGCTCAAACCCGTGGTGAGTCGGGTTGGCTCACGGGTTACAACCTATTTTGACAACACTAGTCTTTTTTTATATTAATTTATTAAAGTAAATTTTTTTGAATTATATTTATAACATAATTTGTAACATCCCAAAAATATAACAATAAACTATATAAAGGAGTTATCATATAATAATACGGTAGGACAATTACGAGAAATAAAGTTAACCTTACCGTTATTCCAAAAATAACCATAAAATTTAAAACTTTACAAAATTCCTATACTACTACAAAACAATGTACATGACCAGAGGTTCATACAACTATATATCTATATGACCGAACGATCTTAGGCTAAACAACTGAGTCCTCGTAGTCCAGCGCCTGCTCCAATGAATAACCGCCTCCCTCTACTCACACCCACAAAGTGATCATTGCAAATAAAAAACCGAATAGAAAACATGGATAAAACAAGAAAATAAGGGAAAACTAATGTAATTTAATTGAATACAACATATATAATCTTAACATATGTTCAAAAAAATGCACAAACCGAGCACTCAACATACATTGACTGAACACCAAACATCTAATAACCTACCACTAAACTGGACTATCCAGATTGTATGAATATGTAGCTACAGTCGTCCTTGCACTTGCGGTGGTGAAATAGCTGACACCAATCAAGCTAACACCCAAGGTTAATCCAGTGATGTTTACCTCGGTACCCTGAGGTTAAAGGACCTCCTGATATTCTCACAAATGAATTACCTCTCTTTGTGTGAGAATGGTAATCATAGAATTTCAGGATGAACGACAACTTAGTACGATATCCATATTCATACTTTACAATTTAATAACCAATCATAAGACATTCCTCCATGGAATTCTCTTCCACATTACTTGAAACATATGCCTTATTAAATATTAATACCATAATCCATACACAATAAAGTTCACATAACCTAATTCAAACATTTTACAAACAACCATAGCATAAATACCCAAGAGAACGAATACAATGCTAACGTTAGAGACCGAACACTACTAGAACACCATACCCCTCCCTAAGACCAAACGCTACTAAAACACCATATTCCTTCCTAAGAACGAACGCTACTAAAACACCATATTCCTTCCTAAGACCGAACGCTACTAAAGCATCATATTCCTTCCTAAGACCGAACGCTACTAAAATACCATATTCCTTCCTAAGACTGAACGCTACTAAAACACCATATTCCTTCCTAAGACCGAACGCTACTAAACCACCATATTCCTTCCTAAGACCGAACGCTACTAAAACACCATATTCCTTCCTAAGACCGAACGCAACTAAAACATCATTTTCCTTCTTAAGATCGAACGCTACTAAAACACCATTTTTCTTCCTAAGACCGAATTGTGTACAAGAACTACTATCCAATCATAACTGAATAATCATGAACAGGTAAAGCCCATGAGAAGCCCAACACCTATAACTTCGGCCGAACGTATTTGAGACCTAATACAGGTACGGGGTCGAGCACTAGTATAAGAACGAGCGCTAATAATAAACCACACAATCCACTAAGAACGATTGCTACGATTAAAACAGAATACTAGTACAAGATCGATCGGTCATTAACTGAAAAGCTCTACAAAAGTAAAACTCAGTTAAGACCGAACACAATAAGAAAGTCAAATGGTCAACGAAGGACCCTCAACGAACTGCATAATTATGTAGAATGACTGCATAATTATGATCAACACCAAATCTTTACCAATTACCTTCATTCTTCCCAACTTATAGTATACAGACCAAACTCACACCTACACAAATTCTACATCTTTACTATCACACTTCCTCCCAAAATCACTCGGCCACTGAACAAGAATTAGGCAGAATCACAATCAACATGAATACAACACTTAAGAGTCTTCAATAACATGACCGAACAAAAAGCTTTGACACCTTCAGAAAATTGTTTGAACTTCAAGAAAATCTAAAAACACCTAAAGATCACCGATTTAGAAAGAAAGGATCAACCAAAAGACTAAGAACATGATTAGAAATGAAAAGAAGAAGCTGCTGAACACATGCAACGAAATTTCCTTTTCATGCACCAGAAAATCGAAACACTAAGAACAGAGGATGAAACTTATTGACTCAAATCACTGGATTAACTGGTTGACAAGAAATCCTTAAGCTCAAGGATCACCTAAACTCCTTCTGAACAAAGAACAACTGATTAACTAATGAAGATTTTTAGAGAGAAGGAGGAGAAAAGAGAAGATCAGAATTTTAGAAAGAGAGAGTGTATGCAGAGAATGGGAGGAAATTTGAAACTTTCCTTTATATATTACTCTCAAAACCGAACGGTGCAATCCAGTGCATACACCTATCCTGCTCCAATTTCCTTTAAATTTCTCGACTCTCACATTATTAATAAAATATTTTTACAATTTATTTTATATATTATTTTTTTACTTATTATTAATATTTTTAATTGAATAATTTTAGTAAAATGTATATAGTAATAGTGTTATCAAAACGACTCATTCGGCTCGACCCGATCCAATCCATCACGAATTGGGCACTTAGTGAGTCAATTTGACCCGACCCACCACATGTTGGTAGGTTAAATGAGTTGATTCTCTCATTTAATTACAAGTTCTTTCTTTTTTCAATTCCAAAAAATAATAATTTTTTTCTACATCAAAATCTAAATAAATTTCAATACAATACAATCCAAAATCACCTTAAACTACAAATACAACCCAAGAGCAATAACATTGATAATTTTTGTTTCATTTATCCATTTATAATATTAGAGTCTTGAATGGACAAATCCACAATATTTTGCTTTCTTGAAGTACCTTCTTCTTTATCCCTAACTACAATACAATAAAAAAGAAAAAAAAGTGTTGACTAATAATATTGAAACACAAAGTAATAATTAGGTGGATTGGTGAGCTAACTCGAGTTACCACGAGCTCAACCTAGGTGAATTGAGTTCTTAGTGAATCGGACTCAAAATTGACCCCCATTAAATTTTATATTATTCTAACCTAACCCGGCTCGAACCCGTGATGGGCTGGATTGACTCATGGATTCCAGCCCATTTTGACAACCCTCGTAGATATGTTAATTGTACAGTTAATATAAAAATCTATAAATAAAATGTATATATTAATTGTACTATTTTATATATCGTAGGAATCGTACAATTTTATCTATCTTATTATTAATTGTATATTAATGCATAAAATTAATTATATATTAATGCATCTAATTTATATATTAGTGTACATTAAAGATTTATAATGATATAATAATTATATATTTCTTAGGAATTGTATGTACATATTAATTGTATAATTAATTTTATGTTCAAAATTTATCATATGTATAATTAATATATAAATATTTTTTGTTAATATTATTAATTTTACATTTAATAATTGTAAATTTTATGTCAATTAATCATATGTATAATTTTATAAAATTCAATTGTACATAGTACAATGCATAGAATAAAATTTAACTATGCATAGTATAAACTTTAATTGTATATTTTACAAAGATGATTAAAAGTTTGATTAAAAAAATTTAATTTTAAAAGTAAGGCCTCCTTGACATCTCTTAATCAATGGCATTACAGATACCCCGCTTCCTAAGTAGTGGAAAGCCCTCACCCTGAACCACTATGATGGTCCACTAACCTTGACTAGCATGTGGCCATATCCACCACAGAAGTTAGTCTCTACTCGACTAATGATTCTCATATGCAAGGCCTTTTCGACGACTTTAAAAGGACTTTCTTTAAATTGGTTCACTCGCCTACCCTTTACTCTATCGACTATTTTGATACCTTGACGTTGTTCTTCAAATTGTAGTTTGCCACTAATGGAACAATCATCTCACCTACCTAACACTCCTCAATGTCAGGTAGGAGAAGGAAGAGTCTTTGTGAACCTTAATTGATAGGTTCAGGAAGGTGGCTTTAAAGATTAGGAATCTAAATCTTGAGGTAGCTTTACACTACATGATCACGACGCTAAGGTCAGGACCTTTCGCAAATGACTTGTGTATGACACCATTTGCAACCATGGATGAGTTAAGGCAACGAGTCGCTAAGTTCATCCGACTAGAAGAAATGAGAGAGTATAGGAACAAGATTTGAGTTGAGACCATCCTAGCCGAAAAGGAAAGGACTAACCAAGATTCAACGTAGAGGAATAACTCTTGCCAAAGGGAACCTAGGCCTACCTGGTTCTTACATTACACGCCTTTAAACGCTCCTAGGTGATGGAAGCCAGCTTCAACTAAAATGAAGCAAGAAACAGCTCCACGAATAGACCAAACAGTGTAGCGAAAATGGAAGCAAAATGGGTGAAGTTTTGGTGTATTTAAGTGGAGAAAGTGTGTATAGAGACCTCTAAGCTCAGAAGGCCTTCCTACTAAGGAAGGAAGCTAGAGGAAAGGGTAGAGAAATTGAAAAGGAAGAGTGACTCAAGAGCATTTAGGGTTGGAAGTAAATTTTGCAACATTTCACTAAAGTTGAAAAGGTGATTTTTACAATGGAGAGGCCTTCTTATATATAGGTGAAGAGGGACCTTAATTTTGACCTAATTACCTCCAAAATTTCAAATATACTTCGAGTTTGGGAGCCAAGCTAGCTGGTCACGCTTTCCACCCCAAGCACACATGGAAAACATGTAAAATTTGAATTCTGATACGTAGTGGCTGGGCCAGGCAGGGTTTTGGCTGGGCCATCTCTTTAATCCAAAAGCTAGTTTCCTTTGCATTTCTAATCTGAAAGTCACTTCTTTTTTTCCCCTTTTAGCTCCTTTGCTTCCCTTGGCTTTTCATGCTTCTTGGGTGGTTTATCTATGATCTCCAAGATTTATTAAACCCTACAAAACAACCATATAAATATTAAAAGAGAATCCTTCTAAGACATAGAGAAAGAAAATCAAGAAAGAGCCTTTAAAAGTCCTTCTTCAACTTCCCTTTCTTAGCCTTAACATGAGTTGGTACTCCTTTGAATGAAATTCCCTAAATGGGTTTCCATCACTAGGTCTCGTGTGTTGGAGCAACTTTGTAAAAATATCTTATACCGCCACTCAAAAAGTGTTAGAGCCTGCTAAATATCAGCACGAATAAGTATTGAAAGTATCACCACAATAATGACTATACTACAAACGAGTGCACTACGCTCATAGATAAGGTTGATGATATAATCAGGTTGGCCACTTACCTGAGGTTCGAGGACCGAAGAGAAGATTGTAGACACATAAAGAAGGAAGAAAAGAAAGAGGAACTGACATAACATGAGGAGAGACACTATGATGTTAGACCCCTATTGAGGGGCATTATCAATACCATATATAGAGGTTTCGTTTGAGGAAAATCCTCATCTTCGGCCAGGAAGAGACATCTATGAGTCGTGTAATTATCTAACATGGTACCTTGGAGCTTAAGGAAGAAGAGGATGCCTCTTATTCCAAGGAGTTAAAGTACCAAGGAATTAAAGTACCAAGGAGTTGGAATGTAGAAAGAGAGAAAAAGATGCAGTGTAGAAAAGTCAGGCTGAGGGCCCTTTAGGGTCCCTGACCGCTAGTTTCATGTATCGCACACCGCTTAGGCGCCCTTCCAAGGGCGCTGAGCGTCAGTTCTCTTGCAGTTTCGCCTGCTTGGCCCCACTTAGGGCACTAAGCGCCATCATTATTGGCCTTGGACTTTATTTTTGCTCTATTTAAGAACTTGCACGCCCTAGGGTTGGTATCTCTTGATGGCTTGAGCACAAAAACACATGTTTTTCCCTTTTGGAGGCAGATTTGGGGATGCGGGAGCTCTCCTCTTCAGTTTCAAGGGGTTTTTCTATCTCTTTCATTCCATTGTACACCTAGTTTCTTCATGACGATGAAAAACTAATCTTATTTGTTGTTTGGGAAGATGTAACCTCTAAGCTCTCATGTATTTGAATTTGTTCTAAATTATTATATGTTTCTTTCATTAATTGTTAGGGATTTTTTCCTTTGCTCTATGCCTATTATATTTGGTTTTCTTTGTTATTGGGAAATACCTAGAAACCAGGATTTGGAGAATTTATCCCAAAAGCAATATTGTGCAGGGATGGGGATAGGAGGTTTCGTTGTCTTAAGCTTCTATTCGTAATGCAGAATTAATTATTAGGGATGCAAGGGATTGTGGTCTAATAATTAACGATAGACTTTCTTCGCCGAGGGACCAGGTTTTAAGTAATTTAGAGAGTGGCGTTAAAAATTTAATGAAGAAGATGAATTATTTATGCTTGAAAGTAAGGATGGTGAAATCTAAACCCCAACAACATTATCATCTCATATTATCAACATCATCCATTCATTCTTGTGTTTTAGCCTCAATTGATCAATTTGCATTCATATTTACTTTTGTTGCATTTGCATTTAAAAATCAACAAAATATCTTTTCAGTCTTAATTAGTTAAGTAATTACACAATTGTCTAGTGCCGTGAGTCTTTTGGGATACGATACATGGTCTTACCATTTTATATTACTTGATACGATTCGATACAATTGCCGATGTGTTAACAAGTTTTTGGTGTTGTTGCGGGGGACTCGTGGTTTAAACTATATCTTTAATTTTTCTGTTTTTAATTTTTGTTTTTGATTTGATTTTTTTTATTTTTGGGATAATTGGGTTCTCTAGTGTAATGTTCTTTAGCGTTTGCAGGATGAAATCCGAAAATTTGTACCAGGAGCACAAGAACGTTAGAATCTTTCTTTTTAGATCTAGAAGTAGAGAAGATTGCAAATAGTAGATGAAGAAGGCAGATAATGAAGAGAAGTTAGTTCACCAGTGAGATACAAGAATACGTTATGGGTGATTAAAGCTATTGAGATCGAGGCTCCTTATTCAAGGAGAGTAAAGATGGTGACTAGGAAGTTGTTGAAATTATGTTGGTGTGATGAAAAAGAGAAAAGCACCAACATCAAAAATCCGGATTGTGCTTAATGGTGTCAGACTCGTGACGTTAAACAAGAACTTATTGGGAGGCAACCCATTTTCTGACTTTTTCTTTTTAATTGATTATTTGTGTGGTTTGGATTGGATTTTGCTTTACAGTAATGACAACATCTACTAATGGATGCTGGAGAACATCTACTGAGGGATGCTAGGTGATAACAGTTGAAAAACTGTAATTTCATGCTTAAAATTGATACTAAAAGCAACCTTTAACACTCAGAAACTAGCTTGAAATCATGCTTTTGGTTATATTTTCAGAAATAAGAGAGCTGGACAGGTTTATGCTTGATTTCAGTGTTTTGTGCAGGTTTTAAGGTGAATTTAGTGAAAGAAGTGAAGAAGGATAGAAATGGAATCCGAAAAGACATCAAAAAGTGCAAAAGGAGAAGTCGAAGTTACCGCTCAGCGGTAGTTTACCGCTGAGCGACATTCAGGAACCCACGTTGGCTCCGCTAAGGGGTGAAAAGGCCGCTGAGGGGAGAAAAACAACTCACGCACTTACCGCTGAGCGGCACTATTTGGGCTTGGGCCTAATTTTCTGTATTTTTAGAATAGTATATAAGCTTCAGGACGTCCTAGGGTTTGTATCTTTGGCAGAGACGAAGCAAACACTCTCTTTTCCACCCCTTGAAGGAAGATCTTGGATGCTCAGGCTACCTTCTCCTCTTTCTAGGGTTCTATCTTTCTTTCATTCATTATTGTTCATCTAGTTTCACCATGAATATGGTGAACTAAACCTTGTATTGTTGTTGGGGAATCAATGTAGTCTTGTGAAACTCTCATATATGGAATTTGTTTTAACGTCTTATATTAAGATATATGCTTTCTTTCATCTTTAGTTAGGGTTTTTCCTCTTTGCTTATTGCTTGCTTTGTTTAACTCATTCATTGCCATGATTATTGATTTTGTCGATACGGTACGGGGAAGTCTAGATCCGGGGAATTTCTCCCAATAGCATATTGGTTGCCTTTAAGCTCCTGCACTTTAAGAACTAATTACTAGGAATGCTAGGAATTGTATGAACTCGTAATTATGGATAGGCCTTCTTGCAAGGTGATTTAGAGAGTGGCATTAGCATTGATGATAAGAATGATGAATTCTTAAAAGTATATGAGAGTGGATAAGATGAAATTGATAACCCCAACAACATACTCATCCATCTAATTCATTGAAGTGTTTGTATTCTGTTTTTCTCCATTGATCAAATTCATGCATACATATTTAATTACTGTCTTTTGCATTTAAACCTACAATCAATTTGTTCTTAAGTCTTAAATAATCAACAAATCATATAGCTAAACTAGGCCGTGAGTCCTTTGGGAAAACGATACTTGGTCTTACCTTGTTTTATTACTTGATACGATTCGGTCACACTTGCTGATTGTTCAACAAGTTTATGGCGCCGTTTTTCGGTGTTCATAAATTTGGCATCACTAGGAGGACTCAGATGATAGCATCTACAAATGGATGCTGCTATGAAGAGGAGCATCTACTGATGGATGCTACTAGATTAAAGCATCTACTGATGGATGCTATGATGATGAAGATTCAGATGAGAGCATCTACTGATGGATGCTACTAGATTAATAATCTACTGATGGATGCTATGTCATTAGACATCTATTGATGGATGTTACTGACAGTATCTACTGATGGAAGCTACTAGATCAGGATTTATTTTGCTTTATTTTTATGCTTATTTGAATTTTGTTTATTTTGTTTTTGTCTTAGCTTGCTTTTGTACTTGGTTTAATGAATTGTGCTATAATGGTTTGGTATGATAAAATGTTGTTTGTGATGAGTAATATTCTTGTGTTTTCTCTATTGTTCTATGAAGCATGTTGAGTTAATGATTGGTGAGACTTTTTAGAATAAACGGTGGTTGCTCATAGTTGTTTTAAAAACAAATGCATGATTTTAATTGTGATTAATTTGCTGGGGAGGATGTTATCAAATTTTGGAACTTGAGTTAACCTGTGAGAGGTTGGAATCCATAGTCTTTGATTGATTGAATACTATTGCTTTGGAAGTATGATTGATTTTGCCTAAGAGTTTATGATTAAACCTCTTGCTTGCTTGTTACATATGATCAAGGCCATTTGTTCTTCTCCCATATAAGCCAATGCCAATATGGGAACCCAACAAAGAACAATGTTTTTTCTATCCTTTGAACCTTGAGCCTAAATTTGAAATTTGAAAAAAATATTTTTTTTTAAATCTTTGCCTTGATTTGAGTAGAGTATGTTTATATGGTAATGGAGAATGGTTCAAGTTTGGGGTTGTGGGAAACCGGAAAGAACTTTGTAAAAATCTTTAAAGAGCATTGAGTAAAAGAAAAGCAAAAGAAAAAGAAAGGAGAAGAAAATAAAGAAAAGAAAAGGTTAAGCTCAATGAAAGAAAAGTTGGGTATGAGTTGAAGATTGGTTTCTCACATAAAAGGAGAAAAAGGGATTATTGTTAATGTAAATAAATGAGTTATGCACTCTCTTAACTCAAGGAATTTTGTTGTCTAAGAAAAACCAATTTTCTTCTTAGCCCGACCATGTTACAAGCCTTGAAAATCCCTTGTGATGATAACTTGTTTGTGAGTGTGTTTGATGGTATTTAAATGAAAGGCAAAGTTGATTCATGTGACATTGTGATAATAGAGTGAAAGAGACACCGACACCTCACTATACACCTGTGAGCTTGAGTGAAACACTTTTTTTGGTGAGGAATGGTTCCATGCATTATAGTTTGACATTCTGTTTGGTTGTTGATCACTCATAAGGTTTTGCAGCTATTGTGTAATTTTTGAGTATGTGAGCACCATAGTTGAGCTTGATTGGCTAAAGCGTCATTATATCTTGACTGATCTTTTCATGAGGAGCATACATGAGTGATTTACTTGTCTAAGAAGAGAATGCTTTTGGATGTGCTTGACCATTGTAGTATGATTATTTTGTTTAAGCCAAGTTACATTTTGCTTGAGGACAAGCAAAGTTTCAAGTTTGGGGTTGTGATAACGGTTGAATATACCGTTATCTGTGATGCAATTTTGATATTAAATAAACTATTTTTGACTTAGAAGCTTGCTTGAGCTCTTGTTTTTAGCTTAATTTTGTGAATAAGTGAATAAAGGTTGTACTTGATTATTTTATCACTAAATTCCCTTGATTTTGGAGGTTATTGGAATGTTTTGAAAGAGGAGTTAAAGTACTAAGGAGTTGGAATACAGAAAAGAGAAAAAGATGCAGTGCAGAAAAGTCAGGCTGAGGGCCCCCTTAGGGGCCCTGAGCGCTAGCTAGTCAAGGCTGAGTGCCCCTTTAGGGGTCCTGAGCGCCAGACAAGGCTAAGCGCCCCTCAAGGGCCTTGAGCGCCAATTTCATGTATCGCACACCGCCTGGGTGCCCTTCCAAGGGTGCTGAGCGCCAGTTCTCTCGCAGTTTCGCCTGCTTGCCCCACTTAGGGCGCTGAGTGCCAGTGTTATTGGGCTTGGACTTTATTTTTGCTCTATTTAAGAACTTGCACGCCCTAAGGTTGGTATCTCTTGATGGCTTGAGCACAGAAACACACGTTTTTCCCCTTTGGGGGCGGATTTGGGGATGCAGGAGCTCTCCTCTTCAATTTCTAGGGTTTTTCAGTCTCTTTCATTCCATTGTACACCTAGTTTCTCACTAGTAAAAAATATGCTTTTTAACTTGCCTAATAGGCTTCAGTTAAAGAAAAACCGAAACATATACGAAATCGGTGGCAATCTTGTATTTTAGACGAACTTATATGCCCCGGTTTGTGAAGAGCCGAAGCATGTAGTGCATATTACCTCGGTTCAAAGCATAACCGATGCCTAATACTATGTAATAAAAGTCACCTCACCCTCTACAAAACTGCGTTTTTGCCTGAAACATAATCTAGTGCTTTGGTTCTAAACAGAACCAGTGTTGAAATAGGTTTATGCCTCGGTTAATGCATGACCGAGGCCTAAGATTCTCTCAAAACCTACCTTTTTTACCTGACCTGCACTGCACCCTACTGCTCATTTCTGCTGCTGCTCATTTCTCCTATTGCTGAAACCCTACTACTCACTTCTTCACCCAGTTCCTCCCACAATTAAACCACACCACTCCAACCCCAAATCTGGTGGCGGAACTTGGAGGAAGCGAACGACGCGTGACGAACAGAGGGGGGACGAACGGTGCGATAGAGGAGGAGGAGAAGCGGCAGAGGCAGGGTCAATTGAGGTGGCGGAGGAGGAAGCGAACGGCACGGGGACGAACGGCGCGATAGAGGAGGAGGAGAAGCGGCGGAGGCAGCGTCGATTGAGGTGGCGGAGGAGGAAGCGAACGGCGCGGGGACGAAAGGTGCGAGGACGGGGGCCTTGTGGTGGGTTTTTTCTTGTTTCAGAGTTTGGGTTTGTTTGTTCTTTGAATGAAGAAGGTACTTCGCTAGTGGTGGGATTTTTGGGTTTGAGGAATTTGGATGATGGTGAAACGTGAAACGTGGTTTCTGTGTGCAGGTAACGCTCTTTTGAAGTTCAGGCAGAGAATAGTGGGTGACCCTTTTGGTGCTTTGTCAAATTGGGTGGATGATGATTCATCTTTTGACCCTTGTAATTGGTTTGAAGTTGAGTGCTGAGTTGGGAGAGTTGTGGCCTTGTAAGTGCTAATTTTTTTAACCTTTTTTCTCAGAAACTGCTTATTTTTAAACCAGTGCTGTTTTGAACAATAGTTTCCTTATTTTTGAAATTTGACTTGAGTGATTTTGTGCTCAGGAAATTTTAAGGATCTCTGCTTGCGAAACTTATCCACATAAATTCCAGAGATTCAATATGACTGGCTAAAGAAGAAGAAAAAAAAGAAGGACCCTACTGCCTCAGTTCAGGCGAGGTAGTAGAGGGGGACAAATGACTCCGGTTCATCAGGAACCGAGGTATAATCTTACCATTTTATGCTTCGTTTCTGAACCGACGCGTAAAGTCTACCACTTTTTACCTCGTCTGAATATGCCTCGGTTCAGGAACCGGTGCCTATCAGCGAAAATAACCGTTGTTGTTTCCCTTGACTGCACTAGTGTCTTCATGACGATGGAGAACTAATCTTATTTGTATTTGGGGAATATGTAACCTCTAAACTCTCATGTATTTGAATTTGTTCTGAATTATTATATGCTTCTTTCATTAATTGTTAGGGATTTTTTCCTTTGCTCTATGCCTATTATATTTGGTTTTCTTTGTTATTGGGAAATACCTAAAAGCCAGGATTTGGAGAATATATCCCAAAAGCAATATTGCCCAGGGATGAGGATAAGAGGTTTGGTTGTCTTAAGCTTTTCTTCACCAAGGATCGAGTTTTAAGTAATTTAGAGAGTGACGTTAATAATTTAATGAAGAAGATGAATTCTTAAATGCATTAAAGTAAGGACAGTGAAATCTAAACCCGAACAACATTATCATCTCATATTATCAACATTATCCATCCATTCTTGTGTTTTAGCCTCAATTGATCAATTTGCATTCATATTTACTTTTGTAGCATTTGTACGTGGAAATGACAGTGGTTATTTTCACCTATCCGCAACGGTTCCACAACCGAGGTATATACAAGCGAGGCAAAACGTGTACCACCGCCTCTACGAACGCCTTGCCCTTCTCGACCCCAACAAAACCAATAGCCTTGCCACTGCCCAAAAACCTCCATCCACCACCGCCGCCCTTAAAGCCCTCTTCCGGCCACCCGCCCTCCTAGAGCTACGCCGCACAAAGTCCTTTTCCACCTCCAAAACCAAACCTTTCTCTACCTCCTTCGAACCCCATCGCAAATCTTGCAACGTCTGCGTGCGCATCATCCTCTCTAACATTTTCCACCAAGACCTCAAACTCTAAAACGAAAAACCCACAGAACTAAATGACATTCACCCATACGAACTAGATCCGTCATCCTTTGGCAGCGACGAACACCACAAGCAAATCCACGAAGCACCTTCACGAGCTGTGTGCGAACACAAAACATTCATGGGTCGTACCTCTACCGTTGCGCCGCTATCCGTTGGGCTTGGCGATGACAGTAGATAGGCCGCCATCCGTGACGACGGAGCTTCATGAAGATGGCCATGGAAGATGAAAAATGGGAAATATTTAATGAAGGAAGTTTTAATCGGTGGAAAATGAAGAAGTAACTAATCAATGAAATCATGGAGAAAGGCGTTTAATCGGTAGGGATGGAGATATTCAATGGTTCAAACAACCAAAATGGGAGGAAATTGGATGAGAGATGAAGAACCCTAACAAAGGTGAAGAATAGGGTTTGCACGAAGAGAAACCTCGTTTTGAAGATGTGGGAGGAAAGTGTCGAGAAATAACCTATATGCCTCGGTTAGAAGGCAAACCGAAACATAAATGCCCAATGACATCGGTTCGTAGAAGACCGAAGTAGTAGGGCTTTGTCGTAGAGGGTTTTATGCTTCAGTTTCGTAAATAATCGAGGCAGTAAAGTGCATAGGCTTCAGCTCTTACTAAACCGAGGTTTATAAGTTCACTTTAATTACAAAAATTCCACCGCAGTTTAATATGCTTCGGTTTTTTGAAAATCGAGGTGTATTAGGCGCGTTTAAAAGCTATTTTTTTACTAGTGCTCCAAGGTAGCAGTGAAAAGACATGGAACAATCCAGTATCTATAGAAGAATAGCCGGATTTGAGAGATAGGAGACATGTACTATGTACCCAATCTCAAAAGTAATATACTTAGGAATGATCAAATGATGGATAAGGACTACTTAGCTTTAATGAAGGACCAAGTACTATACTTAGAAGATAAACTCGCTCTCTTGTTTGAACGAGTAGAAATGTAAAAGAACAGAACATATAAGTTAGAGTGGATCATACTATATAAGAAGTGTTTGAAGTTTGATGTAAAGGATAAAGCCATGGTGTAACATTTTCGTTTTGGCCATTTGAATTTCAATGGGCTGGCCAAGCTATCAAAGAAAGAATTGGTACACGAATTGTCGAGTATGGAGTTTGACAAGAAGTGTTGTGAGAAAGGCTTTCAAACTCGAGAGTTTACGTAAACTCATGAGAGTCCAGTAAACTTGACTCGTAAACTCGTAAGAGTTTACTTTTGTACGAAAAAAATATAAATTCATAGAAATATTTTTCATACAAATATATTAATTGAAATACATAAGTTTCATAAAAATATTGTTCATAGAAATATTATAAAACATAAATAGAAATATCAAAATCTTTATGACTATTCCTCTAATCCTTTAATAATCCTCTAATAATGGCATCATCATTTAAGGAATGAAGATACATTAATTCTCATTGAATTTGATGCATTTGCTGACATGATGTTCTAAATCTTTTTACTAAAAAAAAGTGGTAGAACTTAGGATTTCAAAAAACACAAAGAACAAATTTCATTCTTGTAATAAAACCATAAGAATTTAATTGTTTAATAAATCGTTTAATACTAAAATAAAAAATTTAATAAAACAATAAAAATTTCAATTTCAATAAAAATCATTTACATATAATAACAACATGAGTATATTTTGCTTTTGTAATAAAATAATAAAAATTTCAATTTCTAATAAAATCATACAGGGGTAAGGGGTTGTAATTTTAGAATAAGAAAACTTCACTTATCACCACTTACGGCTCGAAGAAGGCCAGACCAAAAGCTGCAACGACGACGAAGGCGGCGAGGAAGACGACGAGTGCGATAGTGATTGCAAACCAGGCCAACGGCGACGGGGACGAAACGCGACCACCCACGACGAGTGAACGAGTGATGACCGCGATCGGCAAGCGGACAAAATGCGATTACGAACGACGACCACAAACGACGATCAGACAGAGCGAAGCTTGACCACGAGCGATGAAGATCAATGGTGGAGTGAAACAAAACAAAAATGAAGAACACTAATAAGGTTATTAAACCCTAAACAAAACGACTCCTACTTTCTTTGTTTTTGCCTTTTTTGGACTCGCTAAATCGTTGTGAAATCACGATTCTGAACGATTCCACCAAGTCCATGTACGAATCTATCGAATTTGGTTCCGAGTTAACTCGGAAACCATGATTGGGAACGTAAACTCGAACAAATTAACGAGTTAACTCGCGAGTTTGACAAACATGGTTGTGAGGAATGTGTACATGGAAAACATCTGAGGAAGTCCAAAATGATGAAGTATAACCTGATTTCTATCCCAATGGAGCTCGACACAAAATTTTCCAAACATGGAGATGGATACCAAGTTGATGCAAGCAAATAGCATAGTTTAATTGGAAGCCTGAGGTACTTGAAAAACACGAGACTAGATTTGATGTGAAACGTTGCAATCACAAGTTGGTGTATGGAGGAGTTGAGTTACTCTCACTATAAGGTGTTGAAACAAATATTGAGGTATTTTAGAGGAACAATATCCTTTAGACTGTTTATGCCAAGTTGAATGATTACCAACTTAGTGGGTACTCGGATAGTGACTGATGCAGAGACATTAATGACCATAATAGCACATTGGGCTATATTTTCTTCATGGGAAACAAGACATTTACCTACCTTTAGAAGAAACAGCCTATCATGGCACTGTTAACCTATGAAGCCAAGTATGCTATAGTGTCTTGGAGTGTGTGAAATATTATTTGACTTAGAAACCTTCTAAACACACTCACTACGAGAAAAATGGTTATTACCTACTGATAATTACATACGAATCAAAATTCGTATGTAATAGGGGTATTACATACAAATATTACATACGGATCCTAAAAAGGGAGTTACATACGGATATTACATACGGATTTTACATATAGATTTTACATACGAATATATCCGTATGTACTTTTCGTGCGTGGTGGCGGGATAGTTTCCTAAGCATAGGATCCGTATGTAAGTGCTATAATCCGTATGTAAGTAGAAGCAAGTGTTACCTACCAGTCTTACATACGAATCTGGAATTATTATTATTTTTTTAAAATGAGATTAGATTTCATTAATTCGAAGTTTGTTTGGTGGAACACTCACTCGAGCTGTGTTCTCTCAAATCTCTCTCAAACCCTAACTCTGCACTCTCGACACTAATTCTCTCAAATGTCTCTGCAACCTTAACTTCAACTCTTCACTCTCCACGCACTGATTCTCTCCAATGTCTCTGTAACCCTAACTTCAACTCTCTACTCTCCATGCACTAATTCTCTCAAATGTCTCTCAAAGCGTAACTTGAACTCTCCACTCTCGACACACTAAAACTCCCATCTCTCGAACGCACTGAAACACTCAAGTTGTGTTCGTGCGAAAACCTTTTTCCCTAAATCTCCTTGTGCCTCGTTGAGGAATCGGGTTCCGCACTGTCGTTTGGCCTCCATGGTTCGGTGGAGGTCACGCACTGAAACTCTCGTCTCTCGAACGCACCAAAACACTGAAGTTGTGTTCTTGTTTGAAGCTTTTTCCTTAAATCTCGTTGTGCCTCGTTGAGGAATCTCGTTCAGCACCATCGTTTCACCTTTGTGGTACGATCGCGGTCTTCGTTAGGGTGACGCTAAGACCTTCATCTGGTAAGTAATCCTTTCTTCCTTCATTTTCGTAGTAATCTCTAATGCTAGTAATCTGTAAAATCGAAAAAGGTTCAAACCCTAATCTGTGTTTAATTCATTTGGGTTACCCGCAATAATTCGTTAATAAGAATGAAAATATTTTAGAATTAGGGGTTTACTAGCTTTTATCTTCTGAATCCATAGCCACAACCACCGCTACCGCGAGGCTTGGATTGATTCGGAGCAACCATAGCAACAATCATGTAAGTGCAAAGCCATAACTTCAACTTTGATGTTTCAATTCCACTTGTGTCGATATTATTGTTAGGGTAAATATTTAGAACGATGTTGTGTCGATTTCCTTTAATGTTGTTATGATCATTGTATGTTTAAACATTTGAGATTAGGACGATGATTAGTAGGATAATAAGGTTATATGTATACTGTGGGAACGTAGATGTTTTTTCTCTATTACTGAGTAATATGAAAAGCAATACTTTGGTACTGGTGCTTGCAATTTCTGTGGGTTTTTACGGTTATTCTAAAAGCTAGAGTATTTTTGGTATGGGTTTAATTGGGTGATGTTTATTTATCGACTGATAGTTTCTATTGTATATGTAGTGGTTTATGACCAAAGCTTGTCAACAAGATCGTTATCACGATGAGGGGGGAGTTCAATGTACATGTTTGAAGTGCGACTATACAAAAATGGTTTCAAGCCTAAATTATTTCATTTGGACGGATCATGGTGAAAGAATGCCAGAAGATTATGTACATAATGATGTAACTTGGATCGATGTAGACATGGAAGGTGAAGCAAATAACCAATTTATGACGGTGGAAAACATGGTGCATGATGCTCTTATGCAACAAGAGTCGTGCCAAGCATCTAATTCAAATAACATAGAAGAGGCTCCGAATGAAGAAACTCAGATTTTATAATATTTTGTTGGATGCAAATAAGTTGTTGTACGAAAGAGCATCAGAGTCAAAATTATCAATGTGTGTCAAACTATTAGCTTGCAAGTCCAATTGGAATATTCCTAACCAATGCATAGATTTTATTCCAAAAATGCTTATGGATCTAACACCCATCAACTCAGGTTTTCCTAAAACACTAGTGGAAAAATACCTTTTTATGATGAACCTATTATGACGGATAAAAATTATTCATCATAATAGGTTGACCGGTGGCAGAACGGTAATAAAAATAGGGTTAAATATGTTTTTAGTCCCTAAACTATTGGTCGTTTCTGGTTTTCGTCCCTCTTTCAAAATAAGGTACAATTTGGTCCTCATTTTTTTCGAAACTCTAGTTTTAGTCCTCGAAACTTTGGTTTTAGTCCTCGAAAACTAACCTCGAAAACTACCACATTTTTAACGGTGTTAGTTTTCGAGGACTAAAACCAAAATTTTGAAAAGAATGAGGACCAAATTGTACCTTATTTTGAAAGAGGGACGAAAACCAGAAATGACCAATAGTTTAGGGACTAAAAACATATTTAACCCATAAAAATAAGACATATTATAACGTAGTTTTGTAAATAAGTTATAATATGAAACGCGGTAGCAAACTTGTAAATAAGTTTAAGACATATTATAACGTAGTTTTGTATATCAGTTATAATATGAAATGCGGTGGCAAACTTGTAAATAAGTTCAAAACCTATTATTACGTAAATATGGGCAACTGTTGGAAATTTCTTAATATATTATAACGGAGTTTTATAAATCAGTTATAATATCTCCTCCTTTCTAATTTTTCACATTTCCCTAATTTCATTTGAACGTTTCCTATCTTCCGTGTCTCTAAACCTCCGAATACTTCCCTCGTTCAAAACCTATTATCACGTTCCCTCTAGTTCCCTCTCGTTCCCTCTCATCTCTAATTTCTCGACACTCTTCCCTTCGAACACTCCTCCACGCCCGTGCTTTTCTCGGCTCCGAGAACACTCCTCCCTCCCCACGATTGTGGTTGTGGTTTAGGCTATAGAGAGAAGGAGAGCTAGGTTAGTGATGACAAATTTATGAACACCGAAAAACGGAGCCAAAAACTTGTTTAACCCTCGGCAAGTGTGACCGAATCGTATCAAGTAATAAACTCGGTAAGACCAAGTATCGTTCTCCCAAAGGACTCACGGCCTAGTTAGTTATATGATTTCTTGATTATTTAAGACTTGAGAACAAATTGTTATAAGTTTCAAATGCAAAAGACAAAAAGTAAACATGTATGCATGTGATGATCAATGGGAAAGAAGAAACAAAACACGTGAATTGAAATATGTGGATGAGTATGTTGTTGGGGTAATCAATTTCATCTTATCCACTCTCATATATTTTAGGAATTCATCATTCTTTTCATCAATGTTAATGCCACTCTCTAAATTACCTTAAACCCGATGTCTCGGCGAAGAAAGCCTAATCATAATCACTAGTTTACGATGTCTTGTCTCCCTAACAATTAATCATGCATTATAGTGAACGGAAGCTTAACGACAACCAACCATCATACTCTTATGTCTAGGTTTATACTACTGTTGGGAGAGTTTCCCCAGATCTAGATTTCTCCGTATGTGTCCATATCGAAAAAAACAATAATCATGACATCGAATGAGTTAAACAATGCATGCTTTGAGCAAAGAGGAAAAACCCTAACTATTAATGAAAGAAAGCATGTATCTCAAATAAGATGTTTAAACACAAATTCCATATATGAGAGCTTCAAAAGATTACATTGATTCCCCAACAACAATACAAGTTTAGTTCTCCATCGTCATGGAAGAACTAGATGAACAATGGAATGAAAGAATGGAAGAGATAGAAAAACCCAAGAAAGAGAAGAGGAGAGCCGTCACCATCTCCAATTCTACCCCCAAGGGGTGAAAAGTGTGTTTCTGCTTCGTTCCCAGCCAAAGATACAAACCCTAGGACGTCCTAAAGCTTATATACTATTCTAAAAAATACAGAAAATTACGCCCAAGCCCATAAAAGTAACAGAAAACCGGTCCAAGCCCATTTAGAATGGTGCTCAACGGTATTAGCGCATGATCCATTTTGCCCCCAGCTGCTGTTTTGCCCCTCGGCGGTGATTTCGGCACCTGAAAACTACCGCTCAGCGCAAAATTACCGCTCAGCGCAAAATTACCTCTCAGCGCCACTCGGTCGCAACTTTTTCTGCATTCTGGTTGACTGGTTGACTTTTCTGGTTGACTGGTTGACTTTTTTGGTTGACTTTTCAGCATTCCAATCGTTCGGTACTTCAATTCTTCTTTCAAATCATTCAATTAGCCTACAAAATCAAGGGAATCTTGCACAAAACCATTAAATTCACCTTCAACTCTCTTATTCACAAAGCTAAAGCAAAAATATGAGTTCAAGCTAGTTTCTAAGTCTTAAAGGTTGCTTTTGGTATCAATTTTAAGCATAAAAATAACGGTTTTTCAACCGTTATCAGTTAGGGGAAGGCGAAGGCCAGCGCACTGAAAGCACTGTTTCTACAGACACGGCTTTTGCCTCCGCTGCCTCTTCGTCGAAATCTCCCTAGTCTGACCAAGTAGGTTTTATGATTCATTTCACATTCTACTATTTGTTTTTTCCTAATTTGTTATGATTTTCTTCTATTAATTTTACTAATTTCTCCTAGATTGGTGGGGATTGTGTTTGAATTGTTCATCATAAATTCCTTTAAATTAGGGATTATTGCATTTTCAGAGTTAGCCGTATTGCACTGGTATGAGATCAATAACTTCGACGCATAATCAATTTATTCTGTTTTCAATATGTTGCTTTGCTGTCTCACCAGCTTCAACTATTTGTTGGAATTGCTGTAGAAGAGGAATTCTGGAATGAACAGACATTTCAAAAAATCCTACTATCTTCTACTCAGTAACCATATATATAAATTATGTTTTTGAAGCTGACAACTATGTATTCTTTCACCCTTTTACATAATCCTCCTATATTTAAAGTTCAGTGTTACTGTGAAGTCTTAAAGTTTTGAGATTTTCATATGCTGTCTTGAAACACTATACAAGGTTACCTTAGATGCCCACCTCAAATCCTTAACTAGCATAGTCTATTTGATCATAGCAGCTGAATTTCAGTTTCTGTTTGCCAGTGAGAATAACATGAACTCAAGTGCTCACCATGCATTTAAGTTTTAAAAAGTTTTTATAGAGCATTCCAAGTACTTGAGTTTGTCTGTACTTTCTTGTTTGTCTGGTTTAATTTCACTTTTCTTTCAAGTTTTTTCACAATGGAAGCTGTTATCTAACTTTTGTTACTTCTAATAACTAAAAGTTGTTCAAAAGTTTTCCACAATGAAGTGTTTATAGGAGGTAAATTCATTCGAAGGCGGTGAGCTAATAGAGATTAAAAATTTCAAAACTTATTCAAGGCAAAATATATTTTAAAAATACTCCATTGGGCAGAAGAATAGTAGCTATGTTATAACAAAGTATTGTTAGTATAATAAAAGCTAGTATGTGTCTATTATAAACTAACACAGTTTCATTCCTATAGTAGACCCTATTATGAAAGAGGCTTCAATAAAGATTAAAGGTTTGTTTAACACTTAAAAATTGATAATGAGGTAGAATTTGGAGTGTTGTGTGCATGTAAATCTTTATAGCCATCTTTTTAAGCCTTTAAATATAGGTTGGTTGGAATAGCCAATTGTTTCTGGTTCATAAAAAGAACCAATAGCAGCATCTGTCATCTGCTTCCTCACGAGACTTGCAATTATATTCTCTTTCTCTTCCATTTTTGTATTTTTACTATTACAAATAATTATTTATATATATGGTTACTGAGTAGAAGATAGTAGGATTTTTTTAGTTATTCAATGTATTTGATGTGGTGGTTCTCATAATTTAAAAGCAAACTCTTAAATGCATGTCTGATTTCTATACAACCCAAAGTCTTGATTAACAAGAAAAATAGTGGATGGGATGTTACGTGGAAAGATGACACTAGTACAAATTTTCCTTTTAAACTCGTACTATATACCCCATTTTAAACCTAACCGCTGCCTATCACAAGACGGTGGTAGTTTCGTAATAAACCAGACCTTATAGGCCTCGGTTGTATGTGAAACCGGTGCAGAACACAGATATGACCTCGGTTGCATGTAGAACCGAAGCCGAAATGGTGTCTAAAAAGCTGACAAATTTCTGAGCAAGTGATGCTACCTCGGTTTCATACAGAACCGAGGCATAAAGCCTTCATTTTAAGCATCAGTCAGCACGAACTCGGTGTCCAAACACTCTTAGGCTTCGATGCTTTCCTAACCGAAGCATATATTCTTCGCGTTGTGCTTCAAATTCTGCACATTTCTTCTCGCGTTGTGCTTCTTATTTCTCTTCTCGTCGCCGCTGTTCTCCCAAGGGCTCCCTCCACCAGCGTCGCCGCTTCGCTTCGTCCGTCGCCGCTTTGCTTCGTCTGTCGTCGCTGCCGTCCATTGCTTCTTCGGTTCTTCTTCTTCGCGTTGCTGCCGTCCATTTCTTCTTCGTTGCTCTTCAGTTTAGATCCGAAAAGGGTTCGACCCTTATTTCTTGTTTAGATCTGAAAAGGGGTGTTCATCCTTCTTCCCTGTTTAGATCTGCGCACAATGGGGCGAGATTGTCTTCTCACGGAGAGACCCAACTTTGGGGCAGCACCACCAGCGGTCTCGCGCAAGCCAAAGACGGAGGCGCGACGAAGGCGCGTCGAAGGCGCAAGGGCGCAGTGGTCGTTCCTTTTCTTGCGGCGGGGCGCGGGAGGGAGGCTTCCTTCCTCTTCTCTATTCCGATTCGTCTAGGGTTCCGATTCGTCTAGGTTTTTTATTTCAATTTTTGGATTTTTGATTGGAGTTTCTGCTTGTTCCCTGTTGAATTTTTGGATTTTTGGTTTTCTACTTATGTTTCGGGAGAAGAAGGAATATCCGGGGGCGGAAGGGGCTGTGGGGTGAGTGGCGGCAGAGCTGAGACCTCCAAGAACAGAGGAACAGAGGCTGGTGGAAAATCCTTCTTGTTTCACTGAAAACGTGGAATTGCGTTGTTGTGTTGGTAGCTCTGAAAGTGGGAAGGTGAAATGATGCTGGTGGCAGTGGAAGATGGGTGTCTGCATGCATAAGAACATACATCAAGAACATCCTAAAGGTTAAAAAAATTAAAAAACAAACAAGTTATTGCCTCGGTTACGTAAAAATCGAGGCATAAATCCTGTTCTTTTTAACTCAGTTCACAACCGAGGCATAAAACCTACCCCTTTTTACCTCGCCGGTATATGCCTCGGTTGTAGAATCGGTGCCTATAAGCAAAAGTAATCGGTGCAGTATCCTCTTAGTGCACTAGTGTGATGAACACCTAGGATAAGTTTTATAACATTTCCAATAATTACTTTAAAGTCATTAATGATTTCTGAATAATTCACGATAATGATGTTTTTCTTTTTTCATTTTACCATGCATACAAGTTTAATTATTATATGAAAAAGCCCATCACCTCTTCAACGTACAGAGAAGTTGAAAAAGATGACTATTTATTACCCAGTATGTTATTAGCATTTAGTAAGGATGATGTGATTCATGTATCATATATACTTTGATGATCCACTGTGCTTATTCATTTATAACAGTGACTATTTTTTTTTTGTTTTCTGTGTCTCAAAACCCATCAAATAAAACTGTCCTTCAAAATCCAAATACCAATACCAAAGTTTTGATGGTATCTATACAACCCAATCGTACACACACAGAGTCATAAAATACAATACCAATGATTAACTTAGTTTATTCTTTACAATAAAAAAGTCGAAGTTAATCATTGAATACGTAAAAGATGTTACAGTTCCATCTTTAGGCCATTTTAATATTCAAATGTAATTTTGAAAACCCATTCAACAGTGAATCAGTATCCACCACCACTTAACAATGTATCACTTTATTGTTAGATTGAGTGACCTGTTGGACCAGAAGCCACTCAGTTTGCACCCTTCTTTTTCTGCTTCAATTGATCACTTTAATTGTTGTTTTGGTGTATTCAATTAAATTTCATTTTCAATTTTTTGTTAAAATAGGTTTATGGCTGAACCATCTATATCTACACCACCATAAAGTGAGGACCAAAGTCAATCGTCTACCCAACCCAAGTGTAGACATGCGACAAGGCTAAGAGACTTGACTGTTAGTCGTAATGCTGATCAAAAATTGCTCATTCAATTTGATGAGTACAAAAAAAGTTATTGGAGACAACCGTGCAAGATTCACTAGCTTTGTGGCCTTACTTGGTAGAAGGTTAGTATTCTTATTGACAAATGGGACCATGTTCTCGAAGAAGTGAAGAACCGAATATGGCAAACTATTTGGATTTAATATATAGTTTCATGTATAAATGATGTATTAAATATTATTAGACTATTTAATGTTTGAAATGAATTCTATTTTGTTAGTTTCATTAAATTTGTTTATTTGGAGCTATATTGATTATAAATTGATTGGATGAGATGATAATACAGGAATATTATTATAATTTCATTAATTGTCAAATGTAATAATCAATTTTTTTTAAAAGAAACATATATTATGACGTACTAAAGAATCTACGTTATGATATGTTGATCACATATTATAACGTACAAAAATATATTCGTAATAATATATCACATATTATAACGTAAAAACAAATCTACGTCATAATATCTCTCGCCTTATTATGGACAAATGAAAAATTGTCATAATAAACTACACATATTATAACGGACTTCAGAAACTATGTTATAATATGTTCAAGCTATTATAACGTAAATTTCTGCTACGTTATAAAATGCGTAGACTTACTATAACGCCGAGAACTATGTCCCTAGTAACTACGTTATAATATATCATTTTTGTACGTTATAAAATGTCATTTTTTCACTAGTGAAACTTACTACGATGCAGAAAAGTGTGTCAAAGGTGGAATTATAGTCGTAGAGGATTGATTGTTGCATGCTCTTTTATGATAATGAGTATGGTAAGAACAATGGCGCGTTGCTTGAATGCAAATTTTGTGAAAAGGCAAGATATCAATCACGTAACACAAGAGCGAGTACTGAAAAGCAAGTTCCTGTAAAATCAAAGTTCTATTTGCCATTAATTCTGAGACTACAAAGAATGTATGCCTCAACACAAACTATAGGACAAATGACATGGCACTATCAAAACAGGTCGACAAATGGTGTTTTGCATCATCCATGTGATGGAGAGGCATGGAAGCACTTTGATAGAGTATATCCTGACTTTGCCATCGAGCCACGCAATGTACGACTCAGTTTATGCTTTGACAGTTTTAATCCATATGTACAAACATCAAATATACCTTATTCATGTTGGCCAGTAATTGTGACCCCGTACAATCTTCCTCCGGAAATCTGCATGTCTAGACCTTACATGTTTTTGACTTGTCTCATTCTAGGGCCATTCAATCCAAAGGTTGCCATAAATGTGTACTTGGAGCCCTTGATAGACGAATTGAAGAAGTTATGGACTAGTGTCATAACATATGATATTTCAAGGAGACAAAACTTTATGATGATGGTCATGTTTTTGGACAGCTCCTTATAGTTCTACCAACTTTCTGAGTCAAATTCTTCAACATATATACATGCAAATTTCCCAATGTGGTTTAGGGAACACGTATGCCTCATCAAAATCTTCCTTAATCATTAAATTCAATAATTAATGAATAACTTCATATATTTTATTCTTGTAGGTTCATAAAGATTCTTTAAGTGTGAAGAACCAACATCTTAGAGATTTATCACTTGGTCCTTTAAGGTATGTAAAGGAATGTCACACCTTCTTTGTGAGTGGGTACAAATTCCATACTCATGCATGGAGCCAGGGCAAGAGAACTGTCGCAACCGGAATCACGGCGGGACGACGATCCAAAAAACATAACGGGTTTGAAAAAAAAGAGATTTGGAGTCGCCACCATAGTTTATTCTGAAAAAATACGGAAAAACCATAAATGATAAGGCATGGTCTACGAAAATGAGATTTTAAGTTCGGGAGTCGGTTACGTGTAGGGAAGGTATTAGTACCCTACAACGCCTGCCCTAAGGTAGTACCTTTAACTAAATACGCGAATATGATGTGGTTTTCAAAATGTTTAACTATCCCCTAAACTAAAACTCTAAAGAAACAAAATATATTTTTTAGTTTTTTTTGCCCGACAAGGATTGACCTTGCTCCTACGTATTCTCATTAAAATGAGAAATCAGGGTTACGTAGTTCTTTTGAATCTGTTTGAGAAATTTGTTTGGAAATTGTTTGAAAATTTGTTTTGAAATGATTTTGGATAATAGGGAAGTGAACCTGACAAGGGCTAACCTTGCTCCTACGTATCTCCACTTTTGATGGAGAATCAAGGAACACGTAGTTCTGGCCGAGAAATTATTTGTTGTTTGAAAATGTGAATGTTTTTAGTTTTTGAAGATTTTATATTTTTGGTCTTTTTATATAACAAAGGGAAAAGGTTTTTTAGCACAAGGACGATGCGAGCGATCACGCATGTGCTTAACCTTTAAAATATTTTTTACTATTTTTTATAAAAGAAAGAGAAAATGATTTTAGCACAAGGACGATGTGAGTGATCACACAAGTGCTTAACCTTTAAAATATTTTTTGGTATTTTTTTATAAAAGAAAGAGAAAATGTTTTTAGCACAAGGACGATGCGAGCGATCACACATGTGCTTAACCTTTAAAATATTTCGTATTTTTTATGAAAGAAAAAGAAAAGGTTTTCAACACAAGGACGATGCAAGCGATCACACATGTGCTTAACCTTGAAAATATTTTTTGGTATTTTTTATAAAAGAAAGAGAAAAAGTTTTTTGCACAAGGACGATGCGAGCGATCACACATGTGCTTAACCTTTTAAAATATTTGGTATTTTTTATGAAAGAAAGAGAAAAGGTTTTCAGCACAAGGATGATGCGAGCGATCACACATGTGCTTAACCTTTAAAATATTTTTTTGTTATTTTTAATTTATTTATTTTTAATAAAAAGAAGAAGAAAGGTATTAAGCACTAGGAAGATGCGAACGATCACACGAGTGCATATACCATTATTTACTTATTTAAGATATCATTTTTTACTTTATGATTTTTTTCATTTTTGTAATTTTTGCTTTATAAATTATAAGAATAATAGTTATATTTACATAGGGTTTAATAAAAAAATTATTTACCGAAGTATTTAAAATAAATCAATAACATCATAATAATATTTACATAGAGAAAAACAACGTCCAAAACAGAAAACACATTAAAACTATATTCAGTTTATTTTTTAAAACTTTTGTAATTTTATATTTTCTTGTGATTTTTTTTAGAGATAAAAAACAAAATTGTTTATAAATGAAAATTTAGAATAAAAAACAGTAAAAACAATTATGGAACAATAAAACCAAATTTAATAAGATAATTCAAAACAAAAAGAGGTGAAGGGATAAGAACCTGGATGAGAAGACAATGATAGTCCGATCAAGATGCGAGTGAAAATAGAGGCTTCAAGAGATGTAGATGTTGATATGGAGGAGAAGAGGTGTGTTGAAGTGTTTCATGTGTGGTGTGTGTAGAAGAATGATAATAGGGGAGATAAGGAATGTGTGGAAAGATATGCAGTGTGGGAGAGAAGAATAAAGTAGAGTTTTTGGGATGGAAATGAAGAGGTTTGGTGTGAGAAAGAAAAGATGAATATCGTGTAATTGTGTGTGTGTGTCTAAAATGAAGTGAAGAGAATGTGGATATTTATAGAGTTATGGATGAAGAAACTTGATGAATAAAAATAATATAATAAGTGGGTGGAAAAATTACATGAAATAAAATATAATAAAAAAAAGTAAATAGTAAAAGTTGGTGTGGAAAATAAGTGAAAGAAATAAATATAAAAAGTGGGTGGAAAAATTAGGTGAAGAAAGTGGATGGAGGAAATAATAAAAAATGTTAATGAGGAAATTATGTGGAGAAAGTTGGTAAAGAAAAATAATATAAAATGTGAGTGGAGAGAGTAGAGGAAGAAAATAGACGAAAGAAATAATAAAATAAAGTTGGTGGAGAAGGTGGTGGATAAAATATAATTTAGAAAAGTGATGGAATAAATAAAGGTTAGTAAGAGAAATTAATATAAAAGTGGGGATTAGAAAGTAGATGGAGAAAATGGATGAAGAAAATTATAAAATATGTTGGTGGAGAAGGTGGTGAATAAAGTGGATGGAGGAAATAATAAAAAATGTTAATGAGGAAATTATGTGGAGAAAGTTGGTAAAGAAAAATAATATAAAATGTGAGTGGAGAGAGTAGAGGAAGAAAATAGATGAAAGAAATAATAAAATAAAGTTGGCGGAGAAAGTGGTGGATAAAATATAATTTAGAAAAGTGATAGAATAAATAAAAGTTAGTAAGAGAAATTAATATAAAAGTGGGGATTGGAAAGTAGATGGAGAAAATGGATGAGGAAAATTATAAAATATGTTGGTGGAGAAGATATAATTAAAAAATGTAAGTGGAATAATTAGAAAAGTTGGTATATAAAAATTAATAAGGAAATGAGGTGGAAAAAGTATATGAAAAAGGTAGATGATGTGGAATGTGATATGGAGGGTGAGGTGGATGGTGATGTGGAGAGTGGGGTGTGATAAGAGAAAAGGGGTGGTGAGGAAGTAAAAAAGTGTGAGATTATTTTGGGCCATTGAATTAAGGAATAAAAATTTAATTTGGGGGTACAAATAGTAAAACAAATAATATATTTTTTTATGCTTTTGTTCTTTTTTTTTATTTATTTTTGTGATGAATTTTATTTACCCGGATGAAATTGGGTATTGACATATGCCCCTCTTTACTTAGATATTACTAGATAATATGAAAATTTGATATTTTCGTATTATTGGAGTAAAAGCTAAGTAAAGAAAGAAATACTAATTTCGTCCGGATTTCAAGATGAACAAGGAACAACAGGGAATTTTAAACAAAAAATGAACAGGGCTAAGAGAGTTGAGGTGTGCAGACATCGCGAAGGGTGTAACAACCCTATGGATGAATGAATGAGGTGTAACAACCTCGTGGAAGGTATAACAACCCTATGGATGAATTAATGAGGTGTAACAACATCGTGGAGGGTGTAACAACCCTATGGATAAGTGAATGAGGTGTAACAACCTCGTGGAGGGTGTAACAACCCTATGGATGAATGAATAAGGTCTAACAACCTCGTGGAGGGTGTAACAACCTCGTGGAGGGTGTAACGACCCCATGGATGAATGAATGAGGTGTAACAACCTCGTGGAGGGTGTAACAACCCTATGGATGAATGAATGAGGTGTAACAACCTCGTGGAGGGTGTAACAACCCTATGGATAATGAATGAGGTGTAACAACCTTGTGGAGGGTGTACCAACCCTATGGATGAATGAATGAGGTGTAACAACCTCCTGGAAGGTGTAACAACCCTATGGATAAGTGAATGAGGTGCAACATCCTCGTGAAGGGTGTAACAACCCTATCAATGAATGAATGAGGTGTAACAACCTTGTGGAGGGTGTAACAACCCTATGGATGAGTGAATGAGGTGTAACAACCTTGTGGAGGGTGTAACAACCCTATGGATGAATGAATGAGGTTCAACAACCTCGTGGAGGGCATAACAACCCTATGAATAATGAATGAGGTGTAACAACCTTGTGGAGGGTGTAACAACCATATGGATGAATGAATGAGGTGTAACAACCTTGTGGAGGGTGTAACAACCCTATGGATAAATGTAGTGAGCGTGATCATTGGGTTCGACCCTTGTCTTAGAGAGGACCGAAATACAAAAAGAAAAACTTGAGCTTAGGGTGCCAGACAAAACAAGGCTTAGGATGCTAGGCGAAACTAGGCTTTGGGGGCCAATCGAGCTGGGCTTTGTGGGCCGGTGTGGAAACTGGGCTTTGGGGGCCAGTATGGAAACTGGGCTTTTGGGCCAGTGTGAAAACTGGGCTTTGGGGCGAGGCAAGCTGGGCTTGTGGGGCCAATGTAGAAACTGGGCTTTGGGACCAGTATGGAAACTGGGCTTTGGGGATCGGTGTGGAAACTGGGCTTGGGGCCAATGTGAAAATTGGGCTTTGTGGGCCAGTGTGGAAACTGGGCTTGGGAGCCAGTGTGGAAACTGGGCTTTAGGGCCAGGCGAGCTGGGCTTTGTGGGCCAGTGTGGAAATTGGGCTTTGGGGCCAGGCAAGTTGGGCTTTGTGGCCCTGTGTGGAAACTGGGCTTTGTGGGCCTGTGTGGAAACTGGGCTTTGGGGCCAGGCAAGCTGGGCTTTGTGGGCTAGTGTGGAAACTGGGCTTTGGGGCCAGACAAGCTAGGCTTGGGGGTCAGTGTGGAAACTAGGCTTGGGGACCAGGCAAGTAGGGCTTGGGGGCCGGTGTGAAAACTGGGCTTGGGGCCAATGTGAAAGTTGGGCTTTGTAGGCCAGTGTGGAAACTGGGCTTGGGGGCCAGTGTGGAAACTGGGCTTTCAAATTTCGAAATTCTTGAAACTTGTAATTTTGTGAAATGTTTTGTAATTTTGACAAAAATTTGATTTTTGAAAAGACATCAAGGCGTTGAAACCTTTCATTACAAAGTATTAAAATCTTGATGCAGGATGAGGATGTCAAGACCCTAATGTGAGAGAAAAAGCTTGATCGACATGAAACAATATGGCTTGAAAGCGAAAATTTGAATGTTATTCTTTTTGTGTTTTTGAAGAAGGATTCGATAACCATTCATATGAATGAAGAGGGTTTGGATAAGAAAGACTTTCTTTTTGATGGATTGATGGCAACTTATGTTATGCACATATGAAAACATTTGCTTTGTTTTGTTTTTTTTTTTCGCTTGAGTCAATTGTCTTACTTGCAATCATCAAACTAGTCATTATTTTCAATGCTTCGAAAAGTGAGGAATGTCATACATCCGAGATCTAACTTTGAGATTATTGCATTTTGACTTTTTCTTCTGAGACATCAACGCACACATGCTTGAATTTACTAGAAAGTGAAGAATGAGAGCTGTTTAGAATGGTTTGCAAGAGAATGAGATAGCCATGCGGGCATGTCACCTCATACGCTCCTTAAAGGAGATGAGTGCCAAAGCGAAACACAAGGTACCTAAAAGTTGCCCCGGTTTGGTGTAATGAGTATGGTGATGAATCCATGATAATTCGGGTGGAAAATTCAAGTAAGATTCGCAAAGCTGCCCCAGTCTTGAGATTATGGGTTGATGAATTTCAAGGAAAAGACGCGTGGTGAGATCCACCAAGCTGCCCTAGTTTTTGTTGTTGTTTTTTTTTTTGGCATGGGGTTCTGTTTGGAAGAGGTAGTGGGCATGAAAGGATCGACTAAAAGGATGGCCCAAATTGGTTTGATTTTCTTTTGTATGCTTCTGGCTAGTTGGTAGGGAGATCCCCTATTCCTGAGACATTACTTTTTTCTTTTTTTTTTGTTTTCATTCATTCATTTTCAACTTTTTTTTTATGATACATTGAAAGTCATTTCGCCTTATCGCAAAATTAAGCTTTATGAAAATTTGAGCAAACATTATCCAATCTGTGTGGACTTTATTAGGTTTGCAACGTGGCTAAGGGCTAAAAGGTATTGAAAAAAGATATAAAGGCTCAAATGAATGTTTGTCGGCTATATTTTTTGGAAACAAGGGTTGTCATCTAGGCATTGCATCAACTATTTGATCTTTTGAGCACTTTGCTTTTTCTTGAACTTCATTTTTCATTCATCTCGTTTATCACCACTTTATGATTTTTGTTTGTTTCTTTTTTATTGTTGTTTTTTTTTGTTTACCCTTTTGAAGGATTCTCTTTATTTGATTACTGAGTGCTTTTTATTTGCACACTGAGTTGACTCCCTACTGATGATAACCTTTGCTTGGGAATAATTTTGAAAAAGAATTTATTTTTGGCTCAAACGGGGTAACAATGGTTATAGTTTTTGCCTTTTGGATAAAGAAAGAAGGCGACACATCATTTTGAACTCTGATTGCTTTATTTTCAAAAGATTAATTCTACGATTAGATGACCTCAACATGAGCCGTTTTTCCCTTTCTTTTCCTTTTCTTTCTTTCTAGATCGCCCTTTCGGGTTTTTGAATCTAGTTGACTTATTCTCTTTTTTTTTTGAAAATTTATTTTATTCGTCTCAATGGAATGAGGGATCACCCAACTATTACGAGCAAGAATAATTTTGGTCAAGCCAATCTACCCCAGTGTAAAGGTTTATTTTGTTACTAAGGGTAGTGTTAGTGTTTGTTCGGGGAAAATCCTCTATTCTTGGGAGGTGAAGGGTGAGAGTTTTCAAGCAACATGCGCACAAACGTCTCGAGAGAAAACGTCAAATTGTTATTTTTGATTAGACATTTGACCTCGGAAAAGTCTGACACAACAACTTTGTTTTTGATTTATCATTGTTTTTATTGTTTTTTTGCTATTTTCGAAAAACAAGAGTTTGGCAATTTGCAAGAAAGACAAGTGACTCAAGATTGCCTTCATTTTTTGTTTTTTAATTTTTTTTTCTTTTTTCCGCAATACTCTTTCAGGACTCGATTTCTAGCACTACTTGGAGAAACCCTGTAGTGAATGTTCACATTGAAAGTCAGGGATGAAAGTGCGATATCAATGCACATACCTCTCCAGCAGCAAGACACTTCACAACATCAAATTCACTTGTATAATGACTTATGTTTTCTTATGTGGTCCTAAAGCCCACTTCATTTCTTTATGGCGTTTGTAGAGACATTAAATATAAGTGGGGATTATAAAAGTGGGGATTGGAAAGTAGATGGAGAAAATGGATGAGGAAAATTATAAAATATGTTGGTGGAGAAGATATAATTAAAAAATGTAAGTGGAATAATTAGAAAAGTTGGTATATAAAAATTAATAAGGAAATGAGGTGGAAAAAGTAAATGAAAAAGGTAGATGATGTGGAATGTGATATGGAGGGTGAGGTGGATGGTGATGTGGAGAGTGGGGTGTGATAAGAGAAAAGGGGTGGTGAGGAAGTAAAAAAGTGTGAGATTATTTTGGGCCATTGAATTAAGGAATAAAAATTTAATTTGGGGGTGCAAATAGTAAAACATATAATATTTTTTTTATTCTTTTGTTTTTTTTTATTTATTTTTGTGATGAATTTTATTTACCCGGACGAAATTGGGTATTGACAAGAACAATCATAGCGGGGTTCATGTGAAAGGGCTTACAGAAGGAGGTCAGGATGATTTATATGGTATGATTAAACACATGTATGAGCTTGAGTACAATTCTTCAACTACTGAAAAGAAAATTGTATTATTTTATTGTGATTGGTTTGATCCATCAAGATTAAGTACTAAGGTTGATTCAAAATATGGCATTGTGGATATCCGAATGGATAAAAGATATGTGTTGTTTGATCTATTTATCATTGCACATAATGTACAACAAATTTATAATGTACACACACGTACAAACGGGGTTGGTGTGTTGCAATAAAGACCAAGCCAAGAGGTCGTATAGATTCTAATGATGTACAACCCGAAGTGCCATACCAAGTGGATGAAATGTCACAAGTTAATAACGTCATTGAAGTTGAAGAAGTTACTCGTTTGCAAGATATAGAAAGTGAGGTTGAAGAAGTGGACGCCATGAATGTTTCATCGTTTCAAGGGCATATAGATGAAGAAGCAACTAAATCGGAAGAATGAAATGAAGATGAAGATAGTGAAGATAAAGATGATGAAGATGAATTTGATAGTGCTAGCACTGAATAAATTTAAGCAAGGTTGATGTATTTGTGTGTCAAAGTTGGAAAGAATTGTGTATTTAGTTGATAGTACAATAATTTACCTTGCTTGTGATCTCTGAGTTAAATTATCATTAGGGATTTTTTTTCACAATGCTATTGTTTTCTCTGTCTAGCATTGTCTTCCAGATTTCATTAGCACCGTTTGGTTTGTGTTTGAGTTAATTTAGGTTTGTAGGGATTAGGGGATGTTGGAGTATGATTGTATGTAACTTGAGAACGTATTTAAAGTTGAATTTTAGTTGTGATGAAATTATTGATGAGTGCCTATAAGATCAAAACTTGTTGATATTCATCCTGGTATGAGATAATACATTATTTCTACTGCACATGGTACCTTATCACTACTGATGAAGCCATGTAAAAATATACTTATGTCTACTCTAGTCTTGTTTCAATGTTATAGGTAAATGATGTGATTGTATGTGTTGGATGCAAAGTTAAATGGGTTGAATAATGCTAATGTAGAGAGTTGTGGTTGGTATCTTACATTTTTTCTTGCTGCCAATATAGGAACAATATAGTATTTGGTTTAAATAGGATTTTGATTTGCTACTTATGTGGTTTCTAATTGCTTGAATGGTCTAAGCATGCAGTGAATAAACGATCTTGGCTAGTATGCAACATTTTTTATGAGTATAATGATTAGAGGATGGTCTTAAACTTCATTGTGCATCCATCCAGGTTTCATTCTTTTTATCCTTCTCATGTACAAATATTTTATCAACTGTTTTAATTCATCTTTTTCGTCATATCTACTTCTATGCACTTAACTGCCTCTGAATCATATGTTCTTGAGCATGTTATTCATTAATTTTGTTGATGTAAATGGCATCACCTGGTTTTGATCCTCCTCATCTGCCCTTAGCACAATCAAATAAGGCCAAGGGTAAAAAAACAATATGTTGTGAAGTTGTTATCACGCTTGAACAATCCAAATGCATCATCCAACCAACCAATTAGGTCAACCTCAACCTCAACCTCCATTGGTACCTCAATCCTACCTACATTAGATGTTGGTGGGTTGGCACCCACAACACCTCCTCTTCATAATGATCAATTGACATCAATTTCAAAGTGTGTTGCTTCAAATCCTTCAACTTCAAATCCTTCAATTCTTACGACACCTACTACATCATCCCCTGCTATGATATGACAACAACACATTAAAGTTCATCAGTTAATGAACTTGATGTCCAAGAAGATTCCAACAATCGTCCTTTTATTTGACCAGTTGAAGGAGGGTAACCATATACAGAGGTTTAATTATCATATATTGTCATTTTAATGTTGTAAGATCTTATTAATGTATTTTAGTTAATCTTTGAAAAACTCTTTGCTTGTAGGTTCTATTCTTCAAAAATTGCCTCCAAGGTCGTCACAACCACCATCAAGCAACAATTTGATGAGCCATGGCTAACATGGGGAGCAATCCCTAAGAGAGACAGAGCTCTTTACTTCAAACGATTTAAGGTATAAAATCAACATGTCACATCATTGTAAGGGTATTTTATGATGATTGCAACATTTAAAAGTTCAAACTCATTTAAAGGTGGGTAAATTCAATTATGTTTGACGATGAAAACTTGATCATGTACATTACATATATTTTGTATGTGAGATTCTACTTCAAATAATGATTATGATTAGATATTGTATTAGATTGAAATGAATGTTCTGTACAATGATATCTGAATGCAATGTTTTTTTCTTCTTTGGATATCAAAGTACTTTATTTCTTTTCATTTTCATACATTTGATTTAAACAATTCCAACTACAACATTGTAATCATAGAAAAAGGTGTCATGGAGGCTTGAGGATGAGCAAAGAGTTCTAAAAATGTTTCACTCCAAAGCATCTCACAGACTCTCAGAGATGTTTAAAGAGGCACAAAGAAAAGGTAAACAACCTCATTGGATGGGAGATGCAGTATGGATCGGTTTGTTGGAGAAATGGAACATGCCAACATATTGAGAAAAGTGTGATAAAGCAAAAAAAAAAACCATGAATCAGAAAAGGGAGGGTGTATACTAGAGGTTCTATTAGCGTGCATGACCACACTATTCGCTTGGTTAGATTTCTTTATATATAACATGAATTCCTTTTAAAACAAGTCATACCCTTCTTTACTTGACATATTTATTTGTTTGCAGTCAAAGGAGCTCGGTCGATCAATCCATGTTGATGAAATATTTCAACAAACACATATTCGGCGTTCACTAGGCAAACACATGTTAGTTTCAACAACTTGTATTACATTTCACCCATTAATAATTATTTACTATATCTTATTGATTCAAACATTTATTATTTAAACAGGAAGAATTTCAAAGTAGATTTTCTCCAGCCCTGTTTGAGACTGCATCCATTGGTGTGTCAGAAACCAATCCCTTAGATCCTATTGAGTAGGAAAAACTAAGGAATAGATGTTGGTTACAGGCAGTTGGTGGAAGGTACAAGAGGCGAGTTTATGAGATTGGACATGTGGATTCTTAGGATGAATGTGTCGATAACTACTTGCAACAGACACAATCATCTTCTAGTCAACAAGTTAATGCGGAGGAGTTTAATGAACTGCAAACCAGGCTAGCACAGAGTGAGTCGCGACTAGCATATAGTGAGTCGCGACTAACTAGTAGTGAGGAACAAATAATACATATCACTTAACAATTCCAAACTTTTATTGGTGCAATAATGCAGTATCTTCCATCGTCAACAGCCATGGCTGCACAAAGTATCCTCCCAACGGCAGACCAACAAAATCAGCCCCAGCACAATGAAGACCAACAAGAAGATCAACTTCAAGATCCAGAAAATCCTTATAAGGATTATTAGTATCAGGAATTTTAGACATTTGATATTATTAGTAACCACTTAGATATCTTATATGAATGAAGACTATTATGTATCGATCCAACAAATTATTATGTATGAAGACTATTATCATTCCATCAATATATGAATGTATGGGAGTATTATGCGTCTTTAAAGTGTTTGCATTTGTATGATTGAACTAATTTTACAGGTATGTGAGATCTTTGCACCAGGTTATACATTTAAATCTGCCAACACAGTTATTTACATATTTATCCGTATGTAATATGTGCATGTAATTACATACACATTTGTCCTATGTAATATCCGTATATAATATCTGTATGTAATATCCATATGTAATATCCGTATGTAATATCAATATGTAATATTCGTATGTAATATTTGTATGAAATATTTGTATGTAATATCTGTATATAATTACATACGGATTTATCCGTATGTAACTTTATCTACGACCACATTATAGACGGATTTTTGAGCTTACATACGAATTTTGGCCGTATGTAACAACGATTTTTCTTATAGCGACTAGAGATGAAGCAAGAAGAGAAGGTCGTGATCCAAGTATACTAAAGGTCGATCATTGAGCTAGCAAAGAACCCAATCAATCACGAAATAAGCAAACACATTGATGTCTGATTTCATTTTATCCAGGAAAAAGTAAAGGAAGGAAGCATGGAGTTAGAACATGTGGGAAGTAGAGAGAAAATTGTTTACATGTTAACAAAGTCACCACCTACACTATCGTTCCATGAATACACAAAACTGATATGGTTTAAGGACGAAAAAATTGAAATTTATGGAGGAGTTTTGTTAGAATAAACTTAAATTTAGGGTTTATTTGCAATTATGAAGTTTCTATTTTCTGTTTTTTTTTGTTGCTATGAGATCAATTAATATTTGATTGTATTTGCATTTGGTTGTATTTGGTTACTAGTTACTATTATTTAATTGCCTATTCAATTCAATAAAAATGCATGGTTATAATTTAGATCAATTATTGAGCCTCATATTTTTGAACAATTTTCTATATCAATTCAATATTAAAATTATGTAAACAATACTATTTTATATAGATTACTATATAGTATGACCGTCCAATTAGTAGAAGATCGGACAGTTTTATTAGCATGAAACCCCAAACGAGCCAGTCGACCAACTAAACGGTTGGGTTAAATAAAAATTAATGTTAAGAATGTTTACATTAAAGCAAAGCAAGATTATTACTAGTTGGGTCGTAACTAGGTCGATGATAATTCGAATCCTATTCCAAAATCTATAAATACAGGTTTAAGGTATGATGATAGGTTGGTTACATTCATTACTCATTTATTGCTAAAATTGTCACATTCTCCATTCTTACTAAGAAAAGATTTTGATATGTGTTTGGAGTTTGAAAACCCTATTAAAGAGAAGAGTCACCTCGACCCATAAACCGAAATAATTATTAAAAAATCAACATAAAGAACTTATACATAATTATAAATTTGACACTTTGTTTTCTTTTACTTTTATTATTCTTTTTCTATAATAGTATAACTTCTTTATTTTTGGAAATTGAAAATATAAGTTCTCTTCTTTAATTTTCCTTTTTCACGTTGAATAACATTTTAATAACTTTCTATAGTTCAACATATAGATGAAGCATAATAGAAGGGGAAAGTAACTAGGAAAGCTCGAGGGATATTGGTTAATTTCATCTCAATGAACTCAGCCTAACTTGCTTAAATTATATTTCAAATCACGGAATTATTGTATTTAGGCCCTAAAATCATTTCGATGTTAGTTTTTAGTCCTTAAAATATTATGTTTAATCATCGAAAACAAAAAATTTGCTCTCTCATTTATGGTATAATAAGGAATTATTTATATATATATATATATATATATATATATATATATATATATATATGTATATATGTATGTATATATATATATATATATACATATATATATATACATATATACATATATATATATACATATATACATATATATATATATATACATACATATATACATATATATATATATATATATATATATATATATATATATGTATATATATATAATTCAATTTAGGAACAGGCATTTATAGGCACTAAAGCATGTTTGACCCTTATTAGTATAATAAAGCAAAAAAATGATAAAGCTGAAAGAGAACTGATGCACAATAAGTTGAACTGTCTGATCAGCATTGGAATCAAAACTTGATTAAAGCCATGTTTTGGCTTAGCATCAGTAGAGACTCTTTAGAAGCAGTTTGAGTAGCAAAAGCAAGTGAAGCATCAGATACTGAGACAGTGAAGCCAATGCCACGTTGCTTCTCATATTGCATTATTCGGTAAAACACCTTGATAATTGGAGGAATACGAATTGTTGGAAATATTCATGAAGACCCATCAAGAAAAGCATCATATACTTGGTATAGTTGTAATGAAAAAGTGGTCTGATTCCCCACAGGTGCTATAACTGTTGCATTGCCTCTCTTATGCCACATTAGAAGATGAACAAACTGAGAGAGAAGGAGAATTGGTTCACATTGATATAGAAAATTAACTGATCTTAGCATGTGTGATGTTTTAGACTTTAACTATGGCTAATTATCAAGAATATAAGCCTATTATTTATTAAGTCAAACAAGCCTATTGTACCTTCTGAGAAATCTTTAAGAAATGGGAAGAGCTGAAACCAGGAAAGTTATGGAAGAAAATTTACATAGTTTCTATTTCTCAGTTCAAGTTAATATGTTAAATAACAAGATTTTTGATGTGCAGAAAAAAAAAATCGAAATATGTTTACTAACTGTCAGTAGTTTTTTTCAAGTTGTTAAATAGTGATAAACATTATATACACAAAAGAGAAAAAGAAAGCGTCTGAAGATTGGCTTAACATGCTGTTGAAAACTGTCGACTTTCTTGACTGATTCCACAAGGGACAAATGTTTCTTTGGCAGCATAACATAGAAAAAGAAGTGTCGGCAATATTGATTGATTCCATACAGTACAAAGGTTTAAGATAGATTTGTAGAACTTCCAAAGACGTCTTATCCTATGCTGAATTCCCAGTCTACAATATAAAAAAAATCCATTAACAAAAGCTTACTTATATCCCATTATTCAGTTTCCCATGATGCAATAGAGGAACCTGCCACACTTGCTTTATTTAATATCCTAATATTTTGGAACATGTGATTTTACATCTCTAGAAAACGGCACGTGGATTTGAGAGGGAAAAATAAAAATAAGAAAAAAAAAACCCTTAATTTAGCAAGCCATACTACTCATCTTAATTGAAAAACTAAGGAATTTCAGCCCCAACAGAAAAATCTATTCACATTTTCACATCAAACAATAGCTTAGCTTGTTCATGTACACACACTCAAAGAGGACACACAAATTCTCCACTTGTTTCTACATCCTCAAGATCTTCTTCATCAGCCTCCAAGTCATCCAGGTCCATGGTGCCCCCATTAAGAAGGCCACCAACAATTGGAACATTAAGAGATTTTCTTGCCTCTTGTACTATAGACAGCACTTCCTCAACACTTTGTGATGGATTATTTACATCATTTACTTGCCAGCTTCCAGTTTCCATCAGTTCTATGGGTAAGTTCCTTAAAAACCATGGATGGTTTTTAATTTCTGGTATTGTTATTCTCTGTAAAATGCCTTAAATGGATCAATACAATGGGAAAGGAGTCTAAATGCATTTCAATACAGGAAACAATAAGCATTGCTAGAATTGTGCCCAAAACATGAAGAAGCCAAAACCTGGAACTATTAAGTTAGCTGAGAATAAATATGAAGAGCATCTATATAAGCATTTTGCTCCAGAAATTAAGCAATTAAATCTTTTATCTAATAAGTATTTTATAGATGCAGAAAACAATTAAGATTCTAGATATTAAATCCGTTACCTTTTCAGGACTTGCCACAAATATTTGTGATAGAAGATGTCTACATTCCATGGAAACTCGTACATAATCTGGGACTGAGTACTGGACACTAAGTATCTTCTGTATAAGCCACAAAGGGTCCAATTGAAACACCATATCGTGAGAAAAACTCTTATATTAATACTAAAATTGTTTAAGGATTCAACAAATTTGCAGCCATCAGTTATTTTACTCACACCAATGGTTTTTTTGAAGTTTCTTGGGTCTGCAGGGTCTTCAAAAGGATAAGCCCCAACTAACATCACATATAAGGTGACTCCACAAGACCATACATCTGCAATCTATAGCTTCCAATGAAAACTTATAAGTAGAAAATAAAGCAGCAAGGACCACATGTATCTAAGTTACAAAAAGCCAAAACCAAAGCATAAGCAATGAGGAAAAACAAGACCTTACCTTTCCATCATATTCTTTCCTTGTAAGAACCTCAGGTGCAATATAAGCTGGAGTTCCTACCGTTGACTTAGGTTGAGAATGCAATACTGATGACTAAACACAAGAAAATAATAAATTAATGTCACATGAAGAAGGGCATCATCATCCAAAGCTGTAATCCTTGTTAACATTATATACTACCTTTGAGTAACCAAAGTCACAAATTTTAAGTCGTGGAGCAGTGCTTCCATCCAAGAGTGTGTTTTCAAGCTTCAGATCTCTATGACAAATTTGCTGCATAGACATTACCATAAATATCTGTTCTTTGTGAAGGAACATGGTTCATGACACATGTTAGGTTTAGTTTCATACCATTGAATGACAGTAACTGACTCCAGATATCAGTTGCTGAAAGAAAAATCTTGCCTGGTAAAAAGTAACAAGGACTTGAGGACCCAAGTTCTGAATGAAATAATGCATACACTAGCATAACATGACCAAATTAATAAAAGTGTAGTAGACTAAGTTCAACTTTTGGACTTATCAAATGGAACCTAAACAACAATATAAAAACTAGACAACATTATACTGAAATAGATCTAGATAAACTAATCAAATAGTACCTCACTTTCTATATTACCTCATCCTCACTGAATCTACCAGCATTGCATATCCTCTCAAATAGTTCTCCTCCAGAAGCATACTCCATTACTATTGCTAGATGAGTTGGTGTCAGCAAGACCTACAAGTAGACTCATCAAAGCTCACGCAAAGGATCTTTTTCCTTCTTTTGAAACTGATTGGAATATGATTCCAATTGTAAGTATGTTCAGATTGTAAAATACCTAGTGCATAGTTCATCATAAAATTTAAATTTTTTCCGAACAGAAGCACAAAACATTAACAATACCATTCACAAAACACAGGAAAAGGAGAAAATAAAAAATAGAAAATTAGAGAAAACTAAAATGTAGGATGGGTTTTTCTAATCACACAGTCTAAACTAAAAACATCAAGGGGGCAAAAAAGAAAACTGAAAAAAAAAGTGGATAAATACATCCGAAAAAGTTTGGTGCGGGGACCTTTGTATTATGCTAAATTCAATTCTGATTCCCAACCCACTTCAATACATGGTAGAATAACAAAACAGGAGACCAAAATATAAAAAGTATATCAATATTCAAAGTCATAATGATGAGTGTTTCCAAAGCTAACTTCTCAAGTTCCCCATCTTTCATGAGTGGTAACTACTTTCCACCACCACCACCACACAATCTTTGCATCTCACATTCTCATCTTTTCTTTAGGCCAATATTCAGATCCTCAAACGTTAAAAAACATTTAACGATAAAAAGTAGTCAGAGAATTAAACCAAGAATGCTTAAAATATTACATCTAAATAGCACAGATTAACAAAACAGAAAGGCTGTTCAAAAGTAGGATGAAGACCAAAAGCGAATTTTATATTTTGCAGAATTTCATCATTGAGCTAAACATAAAACCAAAAAAATAGAAGCCACCCTTCACTCATTATTAGAAGTGTGAGTATTCTTTTACTAACCTCCTTGAATCTAATAATATTGGGATGCTTCAATGATCTATGGTTCATGATTTCCCTCTGAACATGCTCATCAATCTGCAGCCCATATTCCAATGTCCCACAGTGAGCAAAAAAAAAACACATACCCAGATGAATAATTTGCCAAAAAAGAGAAAAAGAAACAAAGTTATGCAACTGAAATTGAAAGGACGAAGAAGATGAAGCAGACCTTCTGGCCTCTCTCAATGAACTTGACAGCAAAAAGCTCATTGGTGCGGTTTTCCCTAACCAGTTTGGCGACAGCAAAATTCCCAGAGCCAATATCTTTGAGAATCTCATAGCGCTCCATGTTTTAGTATTGCCAATTTCACTGCAATTCAACTACACTACACACCAGTGTGCTGCGTTTTTTAACATAAAAGGAATGAAGAATTAAAAGCCAAACTCAAAATGAATGTCTTATTCATACGAGACAGAAAAGTAGGTTCTCGGGTTTGTGAAAATGCCCATCAAGTCTTAATAAAGACGGAATCCAACCCACCCTTTGACTTCAGTACGAACGTTGCTGTCCACAATCACGGGGTGACAAATAGGAAAACAGAGAACAGAAAAATTCGAAAAAGAAAACAAATGCATAAA
Source organism: Vigna umbellata (assembly GCF_029865625.1). NCBI lineage: Eukaryota > Viridiplantae > Streptophyta > Magnoliopsida > Fabales > Fabaceae > Vigna > Vigna umbellata. The sequence continues at coordinate 31,499,213 of NC_142165.1, read as the reverse complement.
TCAAACTCATAACATTTGACACGTTTTGAATTTAATTATGAAAATAGGACAAAACATAATTTTTAAGATGTTTTTTTTTTGGTATACTATTTTCCAATTAAAATTAAACTTCCTGTTCATATCTACTGCTGAACTTCTTAAATGCTGCCTCTTTCTAAGAAATTGCTTACTGGGTTTCCTAGTTAGGAAAATAAACATATTAATATTTCAGAATGATAAAAAAAAAGTACTGTATTTTGTACTTACTTTTATTAAATATTTTCAGCCAGTCATTTGTTGAAAACTTAGAAGAACTTGTGGTAGAACTGGTGTGTGGAAAAATATTCCTTCAAACATTTATACTTCTATTTATTTTTAGGTGACTATTTCTGAGGCAAAAAAATATTATTTCTAGTTTTTAGCCATACTTCTATTATTGTTAGGTAAGTATTTATGACCAAAAGACTCTTCTTAATTTGTATGCTTCTATTTTTTTTTTTTGTAATATTTAATGATATCAATACGAGTGGTGAAAAGAATTTTATTTTTAAAAAATTAGTTATGTAGATACGCTACCTATGTTTCTTGTATATATATCCAATCTTTTAAAATTATTTTTTATGTTAGAATACGAAAAGAATAGTTGTAATTTACGATTAAAAAAATAGTGATGGCTATCCAAATTTGTCTTCCTCTTTCACTTGCGCTTCTCTGATAATTATTCGCTCTGTAATCAATTCTCAAGACTTAACCATGAAGTACTTTTAGAGGCAATTAAAATTTTATTCTCAAATTTACTAATAATTTGGATCATATTTACCTATAAAGATTTCAATGATTTTAAATTATACTATTTTGACAATATAAGAATTTTTCGACAAAGAACGGTTTTGAGTAATGACATATAGATCATCGGATTCTCACAATTAATTCCCATTACTATAAAACGGTGAATTCGGAACCAAAATGTTGGATTAATTTCAATTGTTCTAAATGAAATTGAGGTACCTACATATTATTTTTATTTAATCAGTTTTAATTGTATTTTGTATTTGGCTAGAATATGATTAGTTTCTTAATTTTGAATACATAGTTTTAGTTTTGTATATTAAAATAAGATATTTAGTTTTGTATATTCTCAATCAGTAATTTTAGTCCAAATGTTCGCATTAAGATGTTATTTTAATGTGGACTTACAGGTGATACTTTCTACATGAGGTTAAACTTAAATTATTTGTTTATTTCAATGTCAATAGAATTATTTTAGCAATTACTTTCCTGTTATTTGCACAAATAAAGTGTGTTAACTGGAACCCATATCAAAAAATTATTTTAGACAATTAGACAATTAGATTAAAAACATTATTTTCAAAATTGTGGAGACCAATTGAAGAAAAAAAATTGAAGGCTAGAATTGTCTTTTTAGCCACTTTATTTTGGAATGAGTTAAATTTTGTTTGTTTTTTTATATTGTTTCCTTGAAACTCTCAAATTTTTATTATTTTTAATAATTTAAATAAGAGGTTTGCTAACTTATGTAACTCCTTAAAATAAATTTAATGTAAAAATAATTATGATAAAATTTAATGTAAAAATAATTTTAAAACTTAGAAAAAGAAGTTTAGAGAACTTAAACTGAGAATTTTAAAATCTGGGATTACGATATGAGGAGGAACATTTTTCAATTTCTTATTTAGGATGAAATTTGATGGTTACATAGAATGGTTTAATTAATTCAACATAGTACATAATTTTGAATATAAAAGACCTTGAAAAATTTATTTAAGTAGCAGAGAATTAATGGAAACTATTTATTTAAATTTAAAATAAGAAAGAGGAAACTAAAGCAAAAAAAGAACAATAATGCGAATGAAGGTGTTTACGTGTTAGTCAAGAATAATCATCTTAAAATCACTCTTTCTATATCAGTCAACTTAAAAGAAAATGGATGGTTTTACCAACATTATCCTACATAGTGTAAAAATGCCGTAGAATTAATAATGTGATATTTATCGTTGTCGTTAAAAATATCTAAGGGTCATATTAAATTAAACGATGCATTTTTTTTTTTTCAGAAAGTGCAACTGTACCAGCTAAAAAATTAAACAATGTAAAAACAAAACGTTCATGGTTTTATTTGTTCTGTATCTATGGAAGAGTTGTTTTGGACAAAGATAAGGTCGTCATTTTGGATTTTACAGCCGAAGATAAGCATGCCACCTTTCCACCTAATCTTAATGTTATAAAATTTCAAATGCATTTGGCATTTAATAAAATACAAGATGGCTATGAAGCATGCAAGGATAAACATTCATTAGTTGTTCAAGCAAAATTACATATAGTTTTTTATTTACATGTACGGGGAGTCTTCACAACAAACTTTTTTTTTGTCAACAAACACATTTAAACGTGAGTGAAATATGATTTTTTTTTTTCATCAGACTCTTCGATCATAATTTAAAGGAAAATAAATTAAGTGTAATTAATTCTGCATTTAGTCCGAGGACTTTTATTATCCGTTTGCGAATCAATTCATCTATGTTGCGGCCAACCGTAGTGACTTGGGACGCTAGGGTTTCCAAGGTGTATTTTTGCATTGGTTGGCTATCGTCTAGAAACGTGACCTTTTGTCGTTTGGGTCAGTTTCATGACCTCAAAATATTGGTTGATATGATTACACTGCTTCTCCAGGTTTGGCTTTCTCTACTACGAGGTGGGTTGCTTGATTACTATCGGTTAGGACAAGGCACTGGCATTAGCCGAATTTATTGGGAGCACATATGGTGACACGAGGGTATAAGAGGTTTTTGCCTCTTTTGGGTTCGTCGTGACGATGATGATTATTCATATGCAAGGTGGACACGACGATTCCGAACATATTTAATGTTTTTTTGGTGTAACCAAGATGTTGTAAGATGTGTTTGTCTTTACTATATAAAGTATTTTCCAACGAAACCGAGCAAATGTTATAGATAGGGTTGAATTAGGTTAGTAGGAATATCCAACTTCTTGAAGGCGTGCCAAAATAGAGATTGGTTGAGCTCCCTCGGTCTATGAAGATCTTATGAACTCGCTAGTTGGTGATGGTTGTAGTGACGACCACTGGATTGTCTTGATTTGGGTCATCCAAGCATATGTCCTCGTCGAAGAAGGTTATAGAAGGTAAGAGTCATGGTGGGAACTGGTGGGAACTGGCTTACCGAGTTGATACTCCTTTGGTATCCTTTATGTTCTACTCGAGAGTTTTCTTCTCGGGTGAAACCTCCAATGATGGTCTGGATGTCACCCCTTGCTTAGGCAAGGTTGAGTTGGACAATCTAGCTTCGAATGACTGGTTGTGTAGGAATGAGATGTTGACCTTGGACGAGCTTGGGGCTTGAGATTTGGAGTACCATGTTGGGTTGGTCCCATTGTCCTCAACCTCGTCCTGTAAAATCGTCATGTTTTATTGTTAATTCATTGGCAACTGTACCAAATCGTATCAAGTAATATAAAATGGTAAGACTAAGTATCGTTTCCTAAGAGACTCGTGACACCAAACAATCGTATAGTAAATTAACTAGTTAAGACTAAAGAACGATTTCATTGAATGAAATTTAATGCAATAAAAGTAAACATAATAACTTGAATGTAAAATTTATCTTTTGAAGCTAAAACAAGAATGAATGAATGGTATTGAGATGATATGAGATGATGATGTTGTTGGGAGATTTCACCTACTTCATTTTCATGCATATTAGAACTCATCTTCTTCATTGGAATGCTAATATCGCTTACAAAATTACTTAGAACTCAATCCCTTGACGCAAAAAACCTAGCCTTGATTATTAGACAACAATCCCTTGAAAACCCTAATAACCAATTCCACATTAAGAAAAGAAGCTTAAGACAACTAAACGTCCAATTTCTATCCCTAGATAATATTTCCTTTAGGTGAAATCCTCCAAATCATGATTCCTAAGTATTTCCCAATAACAAAGAAATCCAATCATCAAGCTATGAATGGCCAAAAATATAACAAGCATTAAGAATTGGAGAAAATTACTAACATTCAATGAAAGAAGCATAAAATATTCAAAACATGTTCAACTACATAAAGTTCAGAGGTTACATCTTTCCCCAACAACAAATGAATTTAGCTCTCCATTGTCATGGAGAACCTTGGCTTACAATGGAAAATGTAAATGAGATGGAAACCCTAGAAATAGAAAAGGAAAGCTCCTGCATACCTAATCTTCCTCCAAAGGGTCAAAAATAGCGTTTCAGTGCTTATGCCGTCAAAAGATATCCACCCTAATGCGTAAAAGCCTTTAAATATATCAGAAGTGCCACATAAGCAAACGTCGTTGGCGCTCAGCGCCCCAACTGGGGGCAACCAGGTGAGACTGCGCGAAGAGTGGCGCTCAGCGCCCCCTAAGTGGGCAACTAGGTGTGCTACGAGATAACTGGCACTCAGCGCCCCAAAAGAGGGCAACCAGGTGTGGTTGCGTGACCTCCAACGCTCAATGCCCAGAAGAAGGCAATAAGGCGTCCTTACGCGACCATAAGCGCTCAGGGCCCCTAAAAAGGGCAACCAGCGCCCAGGGCCCTAGAAAAGGGCAACCAGGCGTCCTTGAGCCTTCTGCAACCTTCTTTTCTAGTACTTTTGTTGTCCTTCCTAGGTTTCAACTCCTTGATACTTTACTCATCTTCCAAAACATACCAATAACCTACAAAATTGAGGGAATTAGTGATTAAAAATCATTATGTATAACCTCGACTAACTTATTCACAAAACTCAACTAAAAACAAGAGTTTAAGCAAGCTTCACACTCAAAGAAAGTTGATTTAGTATCAAAATTGCATCACAAATAATGGTAAAATCAACTGTTATCACTTATGCCCCAACCTCGGCCCAAAAAAATTGTCATGTCATCTGCCTCATTTTTCGTTTCCCTGTTGAATGAAACAGGCTAGAGCACTAGAACATATCAGTTCTTCGATGAGATCCCTTAGATGATAGCATTCCTCAGTGGTGTTTCTTATGCTTTAATGGTAGGAACACTTTTTGGTGGGGTGAGCCTCGATGGAAAGTTGTCAAGGTTTGAGGAGCTAGACAAGCAACAAGTTGCATGTTTCTCTAAGTATGGTGACCTTGTTAGTATTCAAGGGAGTGTACTGGATGTATCGAGCCATAGTCCGATCAATGGCATTGTTTTCCTACTCTTCCCCATACTGGATGTTAGGCATATTTACCTTTTTCAACCTATTTTCTTCAATGGCCATGTATTTGACTGATTGTTCCCTAAGATTTGCCATGTTGTCCGGTCCTTTTGTAAAGAGAGAGTCTGAGAAGGGTCTATGTTGTAGATTATAGATCAATGAGTGCATGATCACAAATGGAGTGAGGTTAGGGATCATGGTCGTTGCAGCGGTGAACATGAAATGCATGAGGGTCTTGTTTTCCCCTTTTCTATGTACTTCAAGCTTGTTGACGTGGTGGGCATTGCCTTGCAATTCGTAAATCGGGTTCTAAGCATGGTGCTCAACGCTTCAAAGGAATCCACCAAGTACGAGGGTAGTGTGTAGTACTAGTCTAAAGTCGATCCGTCCAGGGTGGTTGGAAATAACCTACAAAGAACTCTCTTATCTTGAGTATAATACTAACATGGGTCAGATAAGTCTTTTCAGATGGGTGGCTAGGTTAGTTGTCCCTCGTATTTTTGAAGGTTGATGAGGAAACCTTTTGGATGTTGGCCCAAACCACTTCTATCGTGAAATGATGAAAATTCTCGAGTCAGGCAGGCAAGAAAGCTGGTCTTGTCTCAAAAATCTCAGGCATATACCCCGAAAACTTGACGCTCTTCAAGTTAACCTGCTTCTAAGGATGTCCTGTGGAATCTTGGGATTTTGTTGTTCCAAGTTCTCGATAGGGGTTGCGATGTTTGTGTTTGCGATGATCACGCTTCAAGTGGTGGGAATGTTTGTGAGTTTCCCTTGTTTTGTGTCAAGTTGTCCTGCTCTAATCTCTTTGAGTCTTGCATCGAGGGGATCAATTGTGACTTTCATGTGAATCTCGTTAAGTTGGCAGGCTGCATTTCACCCAGGAGTTACGCGGGCCTTCTTTATGAGAGTTAGGTCAAGGATGGGGAGGGGATTTTCCATTCTCCAAGTTAGTCAACTTTTATTGATTAAATAAGACTCATGACCTAGACAATTATGTGATTTCTTGATTAAATAAGACTTGAAAACAAAATTTTTTGGTTTAAAATGCAATTACCGAAAAGTAAATATGCATGCAAGTTGATCAATTGGACAAAAGTGCAGAGATGAACGGATGAATTTAATATTATGGGATGAATATGTTGTTGGGGTTAGATTTCACCTAGTTTGCTCTCATGTATATACGAATTCTACTTCTTCATTTATGTCAATGTCACAATCTAAAGTACTTAAAACCTGATTCCTCGGCGAAGAAAACCTATCCTTAATTGCTAGGTCACAATTCCTTGCATCCCTAACAATTAATTCTACATTACATACGCACAGAAGCTTAAGACAACCAGAACTCATACCCCCATTCCTAAGCAATACTACTTCTGGGAATAATTCTCTAGAACCTGAATTGTAAGATACCTTCTATTACTCATGCAAATCATAAATCATGTTAATGAATGAGTTAAACAAAGCAAGCAATGAGCGAAGAAGAATTATCCTAATAATTAATGAGAGAAGCATATATAATCAAGAATCAATTCATTACATGAGAGTTTACAAAGGTTTACATCATTTTTTCAACAACAAATAGATTTTAGTTCACCATTGGCATGGTGAAACTAGATGAATAATGGAAAAGAATGAAAGATAAAACCCTAGAAGTTGAACATAAGAGCTTCCGCATCCAAATCTGCCTCTGAGGGGTCAAAGAGTGTGTTTTTTTGCCTCTTCCGTCCAAAGATACAATCCCTAGGACGTCCAAGTCCTTAAATAGAACATAAATAAAACATAAAAATAACAGAAAACGGGTCCAAGCCTACGAAATTGACGCTCAACACCCCACTTAGGGCGCCCAGGCGGCGTGCCGAATCATATGACGCTTAGGGTCAGCTCAGAAGGCAAGCAAGCGTGGTACGACTCGAGGAAGTGGTGCTCAGCGCCCCAAAAAGGGTGCTCAGGCGCGAGACAGGGACTTCCTACGCTGAGGGCTCCAGAAAAAGGGAAGCCAAGCGTGAGATGGTGTAATCTGGCGTTAAGGGCCCTTGAAATGGCACTCATCGTTGGTGCGTTCCTCCTTTTTTATGTTTTTCCAGCTCTTACTGAGTTCCAACTCCTTACTTCTTCAACTCTTCTTCCAAATCATCTTAATTCCGGTTGAAAAAAAGGAAATCTAGCATAATATCATTAAATTCACCTTCAACTGTCTTATTCACCCAAAACTATGATTTCAAGCTAGTTTCTAAGTCAAAAAGGTCTTTTTTAGTAGCAAAATTAAGTATCAAATAATGATAAATTCAACCGTTATCACAACCCCAAACTTAGAACTTTTCTTATCCTCAAGCAAAAAACATGTAACTTAGCTTTCAAACAATCAATGCAATGGTTTCAACACATTTCAAAACCTTTTCTTTCAAGATAAGTAATCGCTCATATAAGCTTATTATAAAGAATATCAGTCAAGATGAATAAATGCCTTGATTCAATTAAGCTCATTGTGGTGCTCACATAATCACAAAATATTCAACAAATGCTATCCTTATGAATGATCAATCAAGCAAAGATGTAATCATGTAGACATGGAACTACTCCTCACCAAAGAAAAAGTGTTTCTCTCAAACACACAGGTGTATATAGAGGTTACTCATTCACTCTACTATCACAATGTCACATAAATCAACTTTGCCTTTCATTTAACCACAATCAAACATACTCACAAGCAAGTATCATCACAAGGTCTTTTCTATGGCTTGTAATGTGGCTAGGCTAAGAATAAAATTGGTTTTTTCTGGATCACAAAATCCTTGAGTTAAGAGAGTCATTCATAATTTCATCATTTAAACACAATCTCTCTTTTTCAACCCAACTTTCACTGGCATTGAGCTTTTCTTTTCTTTTGCTTTTCATTTGCTCAATACTTAGCTCAATGCTTATTCTTTTTATTTTCCCTTTTCAGATTTTCGAACAACCCCAAACTTGAACCTTTATCAATACCACACAAATATTCTCAACTTAACTCAAGGTAAAGATTTTCAAAAAGGGTTTTCATATCATGTTTAGTGCTAAAGGTTCAAAGGATAGAACACATTGTGCTCTCTTTTATTGGGCTAAAATCATGCATCGACAAAAAAGGGATAACAACATATGGACTTGATCATATGACACAAGCAAGCAAGTGATTCAAGCATAGAAACCTACGCAAAATCATTCATGTTTTCAAAGTCATAGCAATCATTCACAAAAACTCTAGGTTTCAATCCTCACACAGGCTAATTCAAGTTCCAACATTTAGATAAACATGCTGCTCAATATCACAATCACAAGTTTACCTCATGCATCTGTTTCACAATATTGTGAGCAACCACCTGTATATCAACATCATGCATCATCTCAACATCAATCAATATAATCAGCATCATAAAGCAACACTCATCACAAACATCATATCATCATCAAACCATTGCATCACATATTAAGTTTTAAGCCAAGTACATCAAATCCTATACTAATAACAGAAGAAAAATTGCAAAAACAAAAGAAATAAGGTTAGAAAGCTGGGTTGTCTCCTAGTAAGCGCTTGTTTAACGTCACGAGCTTGACCCAATAAAGCTCAAGTTTGATTTTCAATGTTGATGTGCTTCTTCCTTTCATGACACTAACATAATCTCAACATCTTTCTTGTCAACCGACTTGACTCTCCTAGAGTAAGGAGCCTCAATCTCAAGAACTCCATTTGCCTTTATATCCTTGATAACCCATAACCTATTCTTCAATTTCATTGGTTTGCTAAGGTAGGGTTCATTATTTTCCATCACAGAGTCATGGAGAACGAGTTTTTCTTCCTTATCTCCATCATCTTTCTTCAGCCTTGGAAAACAACAACTATGAATCCTCTTGACCGTCGTCTTGGCAGCTTTATCAGGTAGACTAGTCACTGATAGAACTTTGTCCTTAACTTTAAGACTAGTCTTTGTTACTTGTATTGGCTGCCCAGCTTCAAAGACATTGAAAGTCACCTCTTCATCTTGGTCTTTCAACGTTATAACTCCATCATCCACATGAATGAAAACTTTAGCTGTCTTCATGAATGGCCTTCCAAGGATGAGCGGTACCTCTACATTTTCCTCCATCTCCATCACTACAAAGTCCACCAGAAATTTGAGTTTATCAATTTTCACCACCACTTCTTCTATTACACCATAAGGATGCTTAATGGACCTGTCTGCCATTTACAAGATTGCTTTTATAGGTTTGACCTCCAGACCACCAATCTTCTTAAGCATAAATAAGGGAATTAGATTGATAGTAGCTCCTAATTCAACTAGAGTCTTCTCTATATCATGATTCCCAATGGTGCAAGGGATGGTGAAACTCCCTGTATCTTTGAATTTGGGAGGTAGCATCTTCTACAATATGGCACTGCAATTACCCTGCACTTCAATTGTTTCCTCATCTAGATATTTCTTCTTTTTGAGGAATTGCTTCATGTGCTTCGCATAAGTAGGGATTTGTTGCAGTGCTTCAGTCAAAGGCATAGTAATCTCCAATTGCTTGAAGATCTCCATGAAAACCCCATATTGCTTCTCTTTTTCAATCTTTGAACAAATTTTTGGATAAGGAAGGGGCTTCTCAATGATTTTTTTCTTTTTTTCTCTCTTCTCTCTCTTTTTCTTTGTCCTTCCCCTCATCTTTCTCTTTTCTTGCCCTTTATTTTCTCTCTTCATTCTATTCTTCTACTTCACTCAACTTAGCTTTTTCTTTTCTCTCAACTTTTCTCTCATCTAACATCTTGCCACTTCTAGTCATAATGGCATTGCACTCCTCCTTAGGGTTAATTGCAATATTAGCCCCAAAACTCCTGTCAAACATCTCCTCCAACTTTTTAGCCAGTTGACCAACTTGTATCTCCAAGTTTCTAATGGCAGCTTTAGTGCTCTTCTGAATAGAGATGGACACTTGCATGAATTGTTGAAGGGTGTCTTCCAGTTTTGTCATCCTTTCAAATAAAGAGGATTGTGGTAGCCCTTGCTACTCTGGTGGTCTATTAAATTGCTCAGCTTGCCCTTGACCCATGCTTGGGTGAGGTTTCCACCCTTGGTTGAAATTACCTGGGTGGTCCTGATTACCCATATAATTTACTTTTTCATGGGTATTGACTTGCATGGCACACTGTCCATTCACATGATCTCCACCACATAGCTCACAAAGTTGATGTTGAGCTTGAGAGACACGCTGCAACTCCTTCAGTAGTTGAGAGATTTTCTTCATCAGGGTCTCTAATTGTTGAGGCATCATCTTGTTTTGAGCCAACAGAGCATCTTGAGATTGTAACTGAAGAACTCCTTTCTGTTGAAATTGAGCTCTTTCATTCTGCATCTAATTATCATTAGTAGCCATGTTTTCAATCAACTCATACGCTTCCTCTAGAGTCTTGCATCTAATATTACCTCCAGCTGAGGCATCTAGCATCAATTTAGTATGTGAGCTAAGTCCTCCAAGGAATAGAATGACTATTGTGGCTTCATCAAAGCCATGTGTGGGCGTCTTTCTCAGCAAGATTTTGTATCTATCACACGCTTGACCTAATGTCTCCTCCATGCTCTGTTGAAAAGAAGATATTTCTTGTTTACCTTTGTTTACCTTTGACTGAGGGAAGTACTTATTCAGGAACTTTGCTACCACATCTTCCCACATAGTGAAACTATTCTTAGGGAAAGAATTTAGCCACATCTTAGCATTGTCTCCCAAAGAGATGGGAAACAAGCTAAGTTTAATAGCTTCATCTGGTACATCCTGAATCTTCATTGTATTGCATATCTCGTCGAATGTGGTCAGATGCTCATATGAATTTTCATGTGCTAATCCATTGAATTGATTGCTCTGCACCAAGTGAATAAGAGCAGGCTTCATCTCCATGTTGATAGCATTTACCCTTGGCCTGGCAATACTGTTAAAATACAAAGGACTAGTGACTGTTGCATAATCCTACAGAGTTCGTCTCACTAGACCCATAGTATGATTGTCAGCCATGTCTTTTGTTTCCTGATTTGTAAAGAGAGGTTAGAATTTTTCCTTGCTTTTAGTGCGAATTGTATCTTGCATGAACAAAGAAACAAACCCTAGAAAAAAATTGTTAGCACAACACAAAAACAAAAACAAAAACAAAATAAAAAAAATAAAGTCAAAGCTAATCAATAATCACAAAAATAGAATAGTTAAACCACGAGTCCCCGACAACGGCGCCAAAAACTTGTTAAGACTCCGACAAGTGTACCGAATTGTATCAAGTAATAAACATGGTAAGACCAAGTATCGTTTCCCTAGAGACTCACGACCTAGATAGTTATGTGATTTCTTGATTAAATAAGACTTGAAAACAAAATCTTTTGGTTTAAAATGCAATTACCGAAAAGTAAATATGCATGCAAGTTGATCAATTAGACAAAAGTGCAGAGATGAACGGATGAATTTAATATTATGGGATGAATATGTTGTTGGGGTAAGATTTCACCTAGTTTGCTCTCATGTATATACGAATTCTACTTCTCCATTAATGTCAATGTCACTATCTAAAGTACTTAAAACCCGATTCCTCGGCAAAGAAAGCCTATCCTTAATTACTAGGTCAAAATTCCTTACATCCCTAACAATTAATTCTACATTACATACGCACAGAAGCTTAAGCCAACCAGAACTCATACCCCCATTCTTGAGCAATACTGCTTCTGCGAATAATTCTCCAGAACCTAAATTGTAAGATACCTTCCGGTACTCATGCAAATCATACATCATGCTAATGAATGAGTTAAACAAAGCAAGCAATGAGTGAAGAAGAATTATCCTAACAATTAATGAGAGAAGCATATATAATTAAAAATCAATTCAATACATGAGAGTTTACAAAGGTTTACATCATTTCCCAACAACAAATAGAGTTTAGTTCACCATTGACATGGTGAAACTAGATGAATAATGGAAAAGAATGAAAGATAAAACCCTAGAAGTTGAAGATAAGAGCTTCTGCATCCAAATCCGCCTATGAGAGGTTAAAGAATTTGTTTCTGTGCCTCTTCCGTCCAAAGATACAATCCTTAGGACGTCCAAGTCCTTAAATAGAACATAAAAATAAAAGAAAACGGGTCCAAGCCCACGAAACTGACGCTCAGTGCCCCACTTAGGGCGCCCAGGCGGTGTGCCGAATCATATGACGCTTAGGGTTAGCTAAATAGGCAAGCAAGCGTGGTACAACTCGAGGAAGTGGCGCTCAACGCCCCAAAAAGGGCGCCCAGGCACGAGACTGGGACTTCCTACGTTGAGGGCTCAAGAAAAAGGGCCGCCAAGCGTGAGACAGTGTAATCTGGCGCTGACAGCCTCTGAAATGGCGATCAGTGTTGCTGCGTTCCTCCATTCTGATGCTTTTTCAGCTCTTCCTGAGTTCCAACTCCTTATTACTTCAACTCTTCTTCCAAATCATCTCAATTCCTACTGAAAACAAGGAAATCTAGCATAATATCATTAAATTCACTTTCAACTCTCTTATTCACCTAAAACTATGATTTCAAGCTAGTTTCTAAGTCAAGAAGGTCTTTTTTAGTATCAAAGTTAAGTATCAAATAACGGTAAATTCAACCGTTATCACATATACTCCTGAGGGTTGGAATGTAATGGAAGATCCACCTACAAAAAATTCTTTGAGGCTCAAGTTAGTAAGAAAGTTGAGATCTTGTGAATAATAAAGGATGAGTATGAGAGTGAGTGTTTGTATTCCTTATTGAAAACCAAATGTATTTATATGGTTTGTGATCCTCAGACCCATGTCATAAAACAAGTAATGTGATATCAAATAATATCAATAGAATAAATATTTACCTAATAATGTGATATCTTTCCATAAATAAAAGTAACAATATCGTGTTATAATCAAATTGACGAGATTTTTCATAATTACCGTTAATATCTGAATATTTGTTTTGATATATGTACTTTAAACTATTCCAAGATGACGATGTTTATTAGTCTTATTGAGTTGTTTTCTTTAGTACTATTACGCTAGAAAAATACAAAATATGGTTAAATTTTTATTGCTACCAATAAGCTTATGTGATAATATAGAGTTGTTTTATTTTTATTTTATATAATAAGTCTATTAGATCGGTTAGGATTATTGCTTAGAAGTAGTAATTAGTTTTTTTAGTTGGGTTTTTCTTGAAAATCCTATTTAAGCTAGGGATTTTCCTTTTCCATGTACAAGAGAAAACATGCAAAAGCTTTAATAAGTAGATATTAGTTTTCTTGACCTTCATTTTCTACCCCTTGCTTGCTTTCCCATCTTCTTCTTCCTTTGGCATCCATGGAAGATCTTCTTGTTACAACTTCAATGTTCCCATACGATCTCTGATATGGTATCAGAGCAGGTTCATTGCGTGCTCTGCCTCTTTTGATGCATTTCATCCCTGACTCAAACTAGTAGCCTTTTTCTTTAGTTCTTGGTGTGATGGAACATATAGATCAGTTAACAAATCCCCCCAGCCCTTTTTATCTGCATCTTGAGAAAAATCCAAGTCTTACTCTCATCTCTCAGGTTTTAAATGAGACTAATTATTCTTCTTGAAGTAGAAACATGAAAAAAGCTCAAATTCATAAGCGGAGGTATCAAGAAACCTCAAAGAAATGATCCCTTGTTTGATGCTTGGGAAAGATCGAACATGATCATTCTATCTTGGATTGTCAAGACCCTTTCTCCACAGATTGCAAAAGTGTCATATATGTTGAAAATGCCAAAAACTTGTAGGATGAATTAAAAGAAAGGTTCTCCAAAGGAGATTTGATACGATGTCGTTGAAGCTATTAAAAAAGAATGGCTCAATTTCTCACACCAAGAGGGGGGATGAATTGGTGAAGTATAAAATTTAAAACTTTCAAAATCTTTTTCACCAAAAGTGATGCCTTTATAACTTTCTTGAACCGCAAGGTGAAAGACTTGTTTATGCAGCAGAAATTAAATCGATTGAGTAAAATAAGAAGTCGACTAAATAAAAGAGTGTAGAGATTGAAAGATCAAACATTGAGTTTTTATACTGGTTCGACCAAGCCTACATCCAGTGTCCTTCCAACCACAGGAAGTCAATGCACTATAATGATCAAGGTTTTTACAACAAGGCTTTTATAGCGACCTCACGTCAAAAATATAAAACATCTCTCTAACCCTCTAATCAAAATATAGGCAGTATACAAACAGACTAGTAGCAAGAATCCCTTTTCCTGTAGTCTAAACCCTTTGAGCCACCCTTAAAGTCAAGAACGCAACACGCTCTTCTTCATGAAATCACAACAGGGAACCTCAGTCCAATCTTCACAAGATTGTAGCCTCTGATCTCTCAGTTACACCCAATGTGCAAATATGATCAGCCTTTGTATGTGTAGTTAACTTGTTCTTCAAGAATCCACAAGTAGATGATCACCACAGTCACTTCTTGTTTCTTGAAGCTCTTTCTCTCTTTTTGTAAGAATGCACTTTCTGCAAAAGATATCACAAACTGTTAGATTCACAAAAGTTCTTACAAAAATCAAATTCGCGTCAATTTATAGAACAACACAACTCTGACGCATTTTAATCGACTAAGCTACTAATGCAGTCGAATGTAGCAATTCTGTTATTGCAGTTAGCAGCAATCAATGCAGTTAATTGAATGTACAATTAATGCAGTCGAATTTCATTTAATGTTTGATCAACATATTTAAAAATATAGTGGTATTGACAGTTATATGAAACATTAACAATTCTTCAAAACATAACTAACACAATCGAATGCAATACGCATGTAATCGACTTTATAACAGAGTAAAACAGTTTTGAAAACATTTATCTTTGAAAAAACTCTCACAACATACTTGAAAAAGTTTGTGCAAAGACACGAGTTTTAATCGACTCACCCCATAATGAAATCGACTTAAAACTGTTGTTTTGCCACACAATTTAAGTTCAACAAAAGCGCTTGTGGTTTTTCTTTTCCATAAACATGTGTCATTCATTCATGTATAAAATCACATATATAATACAATGAAATGAAATGAACAACATAAACAACACAATCACGTTCTCAAAAACGCATATAACATGTAAGCATAGAACATGTAACATCAACTACTTGTGTGTTATTAATTATGTGTTGTCATCATCAAAAACTCAGATATCACTAAGATTATGGGTTCAGCTAAACTAGTTCTCCCCTATCAACAATCTATAAGAAGCTATCAAATTAATACTACTTTTCAAGGCAACTTCAGTATTGCCAAGTCAGTAGTCAAGAAAGTAGATAGGGTTAAAGTAAGCCTGAGTCGTCTCCCAATGAATACTGAATTTCTTTTCAATATTTGAATCTTATGAATACTATGCAATGCTCAAGAATGAAAGTGAGAAACTATGCTAATGGAATTAATGTTTGAAGAACAAAGATGAAACTTAGAAACAATTATGATGAAATAAGCTAATTTCACTACTTTTCTAAGATAGATTCATCATCGGTTTTCCATAGATAATTGTTCAATTGATTATTATTCAAGCTTCAAATTAATTAAAGTACATTCTTAATTAATTTGAGGGCGATTATGCAGTTAACCAAAGTAGATTCTCAATCAAATGCAAGACCTATTCGGTGGAGGAGTCTGAGAATGAATGAGTTCTGATTTTTGTCTCCCTTGGGTCTCTTTATATAGGCTTGATTGGGCTTGGCCTCTGAATCTTCTGTTGATAAGATCTTTTATCTTATATCTAATATCTTCCAAATATTCAATAGATTTAATCGGTTTTTGAGAATATTTGATAATATCTTTTCTAGATTCAAAAAGATTTGGCAAATATTATCTTTTGATATTTATTGATATAGTTAAATAAGGTAATTATTTAACAATATCAAATAAAATATCTTAAGATATATTTTCTCAAAATTATCTTTTAAAGTATGTAACATATTTGAACTTGCCCAAAATTACACTTCAATCCTTTTTATTTTATTCAAAATTGCACAGAAGTCCAAAAATTTCCTTTTGCTCTTTAGCCTTTTCTTTCTTTTCAAAATTGCAATTCAAACTTTAATTCTAGCTGCATCAAGAAACATTAGACTCTCCAAAATAATTTATGCAACTAAAATCACATTTTAAGCCTCTTTAATTCCCTAACCCGATAAGCCAATCATGCAAAATCTTATTCAAATCAATCATTCAAACACAATTATTCCACTAAAATTGTGAAATTAAATCTAAAATGTGGGCATAAATATGCACTCATCAAGATTATTTCAAGATTTTAGATTTATTTTAGGACATTAATTCGATTAAACAAGGAGAAGGGAATGTAAGTCAATTCTTTACTTATTTAAAAAAATTGGGAAGAATTAGAGTCTCTTAGACCCATATCATGTTGCACATGTGATTTTTCTTATAGTTGTGATATATCTAAGATTTCTCTCAAATACAAAGAAATAGAAAATGTTTCGTTTTATGAAATGCATAAATAATTTTATAACACTGTGAGAACACAAATTCTTTTAATGGAGCCATTTCCCAACATCAACCAAGTCTTCTCCCTCATCATGCAACAAAAAGGACAAGAAAGAAAAATTACTGGAATCACCAATTAGAATGTTGAAACAAAGATCTTAGCCAACACCAATGAAAAACAGAATCATTGGAAACAAGAACAAAGCTGGAAATCTCAAGGGCGTGGTGCTAGCTCATGCCGACAAGGAAAGGGAAGAGGAAGAAATCTCAATTATGGGAAACAATGCTCATATATTGCCACAAGATGAACCATACTATTGATGAATGTTACTCTAAACATGGTTACCCACCGTGGTATAAGAAGAATGACAGTCACAATAACCAAGACAAAGAAGGACAAAATGCAAGCAGTTATTCTAATGCTTGTAAAGATGATTCTGCCTCTACACAGACATAGATCATTCAACAAGCCAACATTAATAGTTCTTTAAGCTCTTTTACCTCAGAACAAATGCAAAAGTTACTAAAGATGGTAGAAGGTACTGATAATCCCTCAGACAGTGTCAACCAAGTGCAAAGAAACACATCAAGAGACAAACAATGTAATTTTTCTTAGATTATAGACATTAGGGTCATTGATCATGTGATCCATGAGAAAAAAATATTGTCACTTTTCATAAAATTAAACCTACATCTATCAAGCTTCCTAATAATTAAACCTACATTTGCAATGACCTTTATTACTTACAACCTTTTTCCTATTTTTGATCAAGATTTCATTCCTAGATTTGTTCTTTCTTATAAACGTGATTGGACGTGTTGATGTTTCCAATGGCCTCTATTACTTACAACATTTGCCTATTTTTAATCAAGATTTCATTTCTTGATTTTTTCTTTCTTATAAATGTGTTGATGTTAACCAGTGGCATTATAGAGTAGGCCATCATGAACACAAAACTATAGAACAAATATGTAAAGAGTTTCCTTATATTCAAATACCATATGATAATGTTTGTGATATATGTCATTATGTCATACAACATAAACTCCCATTTTTCTAAAGCACTTCTTTATCTATTAATTAATTGAAGCATTGTGATATAACATACCCTATTTGTATGCCTTTTTCCATGGTCATATATATTTTCTTACATAGTAGATACATTTGAGTTTTTTTAAATGCATAATAAAAGTTAGACTAAAGATTTACTACAAAATTTTGTTATAAAGATTAAAAATTAGTTTTGCAAAATCATTAAGATCATTAGATCTAACGATGAGCTTGGATTTGATTATGTTATATCGTATAACTCTTGCGGTATTGATTAAATTGTATTGAAACTCCATCACAAAATTCTATTATGAAGCACAAAGATAAACATATATTTGAATAAAAACCCTAATTAAAAAAACAAACATCAATTAGGATTATTACGTAGAAGAAAAAATCAGTTTGTTTTTCAGTTAGGATTTTTCCCTTTCCCTTTTTGTTTACAGAAACCTTATTTAAGCTAAAAATTTTCCTTTTCCATGTACAAGAATAAACAGAAGCTTTAGTAGATATTACTTTTCCTTACCTTTGTTTTCTGTCTCCTGTTTGCTTTCTCATCTTCTTCCTCTGACAATCATGAAGGGTCTTTCTGTTGCAGCTTCAAAGTTACCATACCATCTCTGATATTGTAGAACGAATAAAACATTCTCTCTGTTTTTTTTTTCTCTCATCACACACCTTTGGATGTTCTTGCTTCGATTATCTTGCATTGACTTTTTGTGAAAGTTCTCATTATATATTAAATATGGGAAGACTTCATAAATATCTTAAAAATATAATTATTTAAAATAAATAAAAAATCAAAAAGTCCATATTTACTTAAAATAAAAGACGTGGATGACATACGTGAAAAAGAATGTAAACATATAGCTCACGTGATGAATGTTCTAAAACATATTTATTTTATGTTTAATCGTTTAAAATGTAGATATTAAAGAATATTGATCCAAACAAAAAAAAAATCCCTCATGAGAGAAACTTAGATTTACACCCCTTCTTAGAATCGTTTCGTAGATGTTTAATATAGGTGAAAGTTTTTTACGAATCATATGCTTGCTGAGAATTTTAAACTCTCATATTTAGTGTAAATGCTTTAAAAATCGTTTTTAGAAATCTAACCCAGAACTCATTCTTTTAATCCCATTTTCCACTAATTTTTTTTCCCGTAAGAGAGAATGTGAATCTGAATTTTCTATAAACAATTTCTTTAATATACTATTATTTTTCATTCTCATATCTTAAACAAGTCAAACACATTATAACATAATAAAATATGATCCTGAATATGAAAAACGTTTTTGTATACTAAAAGGTTTCCCTAATAAATAAAAAAATTGATTAATATATTAGGATTCAAAATATTCTTTTCGAAAGAAAGATTTTTAAAACGTTCATACCAAACATAGGAATCTAACATCCTCAACCAATCTAAAAAAACTCTTAAATATTTTGTCCAATATTGTTTTGTCCATTAGCGTAAATCATTTATATCCCCTGGAGCGTATTTCTTGTTATTTTAAAAGGCTAGAATCTCATTGAATGATAAAATCACTTTAGGTTACGTCTATCTTTAATAACTGTTATTAACTCTAGCATTTATCACAGTTCAAAAACAACTCATCAAATGTTATGACTCGTACACAGTTTCTTAGTAACTGATAATTGATTTCTTAGGAATTCCGAAATTTCTATTATATATGTATATTTATTATAACTTAGAGAAATAGTAATCTCTTATTTCGGTTCTACAGGGAAATTAAAAGAAAATGTAAAAGGAAAGTTTTGTCTGCAACTGGTAAAACCAAATGCGCACCAAGTATATTTAAACCATTTTTTTTCCAACTCTTTAATATTTTATAATTTACATAAATTTTTTCCATTATCACAATTGATGAAATTACGTGTGATTATCTATTGACTCACTACTAGTTGGGTTTAACAGATGAATTTAACCTGATTTATTTCATAGTCAATTAAAAAAATTTACAACTATGATAGATCGATTTATTTAAACATATTTTTCTGTCTAACTTATTTCATATATTTATTATAATTACCAGTTAAGAAAAAGATTCAAAATAATATATAGATGAGTTACACTTCAATCTACGCTAATCAAGTTTTTTTTTCAACCCAACACTTGTAAAATTCTTCTTGGTGAGTGAGGTTGACGCATAGATTTAAAGTTATTTTACACCTCCTATATACTATATATCTTAATTTTCTATTTAGCTGATGAAATTTGTTTTCTCTCTTCATGTTTTCAACTGTTTAAAGAGTTGATTAAATTGACATTTATACAAAATATAGAGTTCCAACATGGCTATTATTGACTTCGTGCCTAATTGGAAGTAGAAGTGGCAGTCTTAGGATCATGGAAGCTGCACCCACCAAAAGTCTAAAACTGTGCACTTTCCCTCGCTGTCACGGCAATCAGCAACGTGGTTCCAAAGCTAATTAATGCAGTTTGACATACACTAAAATTTGTTAAAATTTTAAATTGGTGATTAACTTTGAAATTTTTAGATTAAATATATTTATTTTTAATTTCTAAAATTTAATCGAAAATTGGAATACCTTTTCTTGAAATAGTTTGACTTTCAAACTTTAATATAGTTTAATTCTCAAATTAGTACGAATGGATATAATTTTTTTAATCTAATTGTATTAAATATTTTTATCCTGTTAAACAATATTTAAGGTTATTGTTTGAATTATTTATAAAAGTATTAAAATAATTAAATTAAAAAGATTATACATATTTATTTATTTTTAAAGTTTAAAAATTAAAATATATCAAAATTTTATACAAAAGATAAATTTTAATATCACGTCCAAAGATTAAGAACTACAAACATATTTAATCCAAAAAGAATTTTTTATCAAAAACAATTGTTGTTTCTTAAATATTATGGGTAACTTTTTTATATGAAATTGTTGTTTTTTAAATATTATATACATATCTTTTTTATATGAAATTTGTTTATAAGATAAAATTTCCTCTCATTTATATACCATAAATTTATCTTTAATTAGTGCGAAATAAATTTCTAGCAGTTCAAGATTAATAAGTCCAATAAATAATAAATTTTTAAAATTTATTTTCAATAACTTTTATAACATTTTAAAAATTAGACTTTAAATTTAACTCAATATTATAAAATTAGTTTTGGAAAAATGAAATTATTGATAATCCTCGATAAACATTAAATATTATTTAAATAGATCTCCTTTAACTTCAACTCAATGTTATAAATTTTTGTTAGAAAGATGAGAAATTACTTATATATCATAAATCAAACCGCTGATTAATATATTTAAATTTAGTCATAGGAAGATGTACACTTGTTATCAAAATTGGTATTGGTTCACTGTTACAATTGGAGGTCCAATATATGGTGCTCCTCGAACAACTAGGTCACTAGGAACGGGTCTCTCCTCAAGTATAGCATAACCTGTAACATCACCACACAGAGAGGCTAAAATTTTGTGCCTAAAGAGGAATTAAGGAAGAGAAATGAAAGAACCAAAATGAAAATAGTTACCATGAAGAGAAGGAATAGGAATATCTGAAAAGTAAGTGGAGGGTCTTCCAAAGTCTTCAGAATATGGTGGAGAAAGCACATCTAGTATTGCACAAGGTGTCAACGCTGTGAAAGAATGAATATTGCCACCACTTCTTGGAAACAATATCGATGGCTCATGTGGTGCTTTCATTACTTCATCCACAACCTTCCCACCTAATCCTACTGCACTCACATTTCAAAGTTCAAACATAAATTGATATTGTACTATACTACAAATCTATCATTATTCACAAACTGTAATTACACCTGGATTAACAAGTTTTGTACCTTCAATTATATAATTAAATTTATTTTAAATTTATAAAACAGGAGTTGATTTTGATATTTTTAAATTGTCATTTATTGATGACATACCATTCTCCATTCAAGTCATTTCAAACACATTATTGATGATAGAGACTGGTCTTAATCCATTATAAAAGCCAAAACTGAACAAAAAACAAATAAAGGATGAAACAAAATTTGCTATATAGATAGAAAAATGCATAAACAAGTTCATATAGAAAGCAATTTCTTCTTACCAGTTTGGGTTCCGGAACAATCCAATGCAATCCAGTCATAAGCTTTAACATAAGCAGAACCATACAACAGCTTACTCAACACTGTCATTTCTGGGTGATCATGAAGAGGAAATACTTTTCCTGCTGGAAGACAGAACACACCCATCTGCATGTTCTTCAAATTATCAGTCACAAGGGTCCTTAAATCTCATTCCAACATTAACAAAAGAAGCAATTCAAATACTGTATTTCTAGTTTCTGAACTCACAGAGAAATTGTCACATTCATGAATGTGAATGTACTTAATCTCAGAGAAACTTTGTCCACAAACCAGTCCCTTGCTGCTATCACCACTTGCATCTGACAAAGGAGAATCACACATCCCCAACTCGTCGATTCCCAAATCCATAGCTTCAATCTTGTCTGCAAATTAATTGAATAAAAACATTTGAATTATATGGAAACTGATATCTACAGAGGTTAGGATTTGTGAATTAGAAGAATAATGAAAAAAACAAATGAACAAATGTGCACAACCTAGCAAATCTTTTACATAATGGATTTGTTGAAAAGTTGGAAGCTCCTTTTGAGAGAACAGGGCATGAGAAGCATCATAAAGCATTTGAATTTTGCTCTTTTCCATTGTTTCAGGGTGGAGTTTAGCCTTAGTTGGCTATGTTGCGACCAAATTTGAAAACATCAATGAGATATATCATGTATCAATAAATCAAGGGACAGTGAATAAAGGAGAAAAAAAGATTGTGAAGAAAGTAAATTAAACCTTGGGCCTTATCTTACCAGTATTAGAATTCAGTGGGTGTGCATCTTTTATCTCACTTTCTTCCCTTTTGAGGAAGTGTTATTTATTATACAACTAGGTCAAGCTGGGGGCGGAAGTTCCAAACAGTCAACTTCTAAAGATAACTTCTGCCCTATGTTTAAAACATAAAATGGGCCACAAACTTAGAAAAGATGTAAAACTATGCGAAATGTCACAATTACATTGGTCATTCATGCGGTAGCTTGATGAAATTTTAAAATTTCTTAAATTTCTAAAATCAAAAGATTTATATTAAAAATCATAAAATTTGTTGGTCGTGTGTCATGCTGGTAAAGAAAAAAGGGTTGTTGTTGTTGATGGTACAATTAACAAGTGTCTATGTTTTAGGTTGGGAGGTATTAAGCTCACTGAGTACTAAGTGCACCTCTTAAAGGATTAAAAGAATAATATGATGGAAAACTATTTATAGGTGCTGAAACTAGGAACTGAAAAGTAATATAACACTAATGTGAGGGGTATCTGTATATGCTCAAGATAACAACATGTGAACCATCAACTTTGAAATTTGGTGTCTTAATGTTATGACAAAGGATTAATAATATTGTAATTCTCAATTTCAGGTCCCACATTAGTTATAATACTTAGGAAAATATTACTCAGATAACAATATTCACATGGTTGAGAAAAATTTAATGTTTAGAGATAGCTGATTTAAATAATGATATAAATAATAAAATTATTTTTAAAGTTACTTTATGTTTGAATAATATTTAAAAATATATTAGCAATAAATGATGTAATAATTTAACTTTTATTGTTAATAGTAATGGTTTCCACAGGATAATTGTTTGTGATAAATAAATAATATTAAATATTTTTTCATAATATTAAATTTTAATTTATTGTGTTTAAAAATATAATTATAGATTGACATTAATAGTATAAACTTATTATTGGAAATTATTATTATTAAGTATACTTTGTCATTTATATTTCATAAAATAATTGAATTGAGATATAAATTATAAAATAGACATTTGAGTAATTTTAGTAATAATTCAAAGTTGGAAACAAAATTGAAAATGAGATAAGAATGTAGAAAAAAATGAAATAAATAGACAATAATATAAAATGGGTGATATATCATATGGTGATTAATTGTTCTTATATTTATCATAGTAATAAGAATTGTTTAATTAATAAAGCACGTTTTAGCATATGTAAATTATTAACAAACAATTCAACCTTTTGTCAATGTTTTCAAGGAGCACTTTTTAAAAGTTTGGAGTCACGAATCAAAATTGAAACATATGAACTATATTGAAACTAGTTTTTAGGTGAAATGATTCAAAGATGATCTTGTTATTATAAAGTGATAGAAAATTTTAATGTTCTATTTTGTCCTCTAATTTGACACTTTGATCTTTTGTAACAAGTAAGCCAAGATGAATGTGTGTTAGGACATCAGTTTTTTTTTTAGTTAAAGTAGATGCATTTTACACTCCTACTTATTATATTTTTGGATAATGGTTATTAGAAAGTAGGTTTTTAATCCTAACTCAACCCCACAAAACCGATTTGTAAGGTGAGGTTTGCACCTCACTTATATATATATATATATATATATATATATATATATATATATATATATATATTATAATTTGACCTTATCTCTAGTCGATGTGGGACTTCCAACACACCCCCTTCACGCCGAGGTATAGACATCTCGTGCGTGATAGTAGAAATTGGATGGTCCGATAACAGCCCGATAGCGGGTGGAATAGAAGAATAGAATGCCCACTTAGAACTCGCTAGGACAGGCTCAGACAACCATTAAAGTAAAACATTGACTTTAGGAAAGTCATGGGGTTGGAGTTATGGGAAGAACAAGCCATTATAGTGATGGTGTTGAAGGAGAATGAGATAATGAAGTGTAAAGGTTTTGGAGTGCATTAATGTTATGAACATAATATATTTATAGATAAATCAATATAATTTAGACTAAAGTAAAATATGACTTTAGAAAAGTCATGGGTTGGAGTTATGTAAAGAATAAGCCATTGGTGATGATGTTGAGAGAGAATGAGATAATGAAGTGTGTTCCTTAAATTTAAGGTTTTAGAGTACATTGACGTGGTTAACATAATGTATTTTTATAGATAGGTCAATATAACTTAGACTTTTAAATGATAGATGTTATCATGATCATGACCTTGGTAAAGTGAATTTCGACCACTAATTTGAAGTGTAACAAATTACATTCTACTTGTTTGCACGATTTGTTACGAGTAAACCATAAGTTCATTGGAAATGGTGTAATTAGTGGTCATTTTGTGATTTGATGTCTTGAATTGTCACCAAGGTCACTCAAAATCATTATAGGGTTTCACCTATGTGAACTATGTCTACTACAAAAATATTATTTATTACCGACGGAAAATTACTAACAGTCTAGGATCTATCAATAAGTTTAAATTACCAACAGACCATGTTGTTTTATTTACCAATGGATATTTTCAAAGGTAACGTATTAGTGATTTAATTTACAGACGGATTTAAGGCTATCAGTAAGTTCTTCGATCAAATGAGATCAAAATTTGGGTATTCCCTCCCTTAAATTCCATTTCACCAAAAGTCTTCCTCTTTGCCTCTATGCTCTCTCCTTTTGTCGTCTCTCTCGCCTTTGTGCTCCAGCCAACATCTAACTGGTGTGTGTTGATGTTCGTTCTTCCTTATTGTCATTTGGAGGCCTGCTTTGTTGACGCTACAGTCAGATGCCGCTGCCGTGAGATAATAGGGTGCCTCTTGCGTTAGGGGCACTAGTGCAGAAAGGGTTTTTAATGTCTGTTATTTTGGCCTTTTAACGTCAGATCCAAAATTGACGTCTTTGTGGGTGATGTTAATCAGACGTCGGATTGTATACACCAAACGTCTATATAGACGTTGGACAGTATACACCAGACGTCTATATAGACATCGGTCCGTATACACCAGACGTTTATATGGACATCAGATATGGATGTACCGGACGTCTATATAGACGTCGGATGTATATGTGTCTGACGTCTATAGACTTGGAACATTTTGTCCACTATAACTCATTGGACGTCTATTTGTGCACTAACAGACGTTAATAGACGTCGGACATGGCATTAACAGACGTCTACTGTTTTTTTTTAAAAAAAACTAATTTATTTTTACAATAAAACCACACCTGAAAAACAGAAAATTGTCCTAGAACAGTATACTATAATATATATATATATATATATATATATATATATATATATATATATAGGTGTGTGTGTGTGTGTGTGTGTGTGTGTGTTTGTGTGTGTGTGTGTTTTTGTGTGTGTGTTTCAACTAAAGAAAGTTCTAATTAATCTAAAAAACAATCCCATGTCAGCCAAATCATGTCCTGCTTTTATTCTGTCTTTGCTCTTCCCTTTCACGTTTAATAAAGTTCTGATGACTCTGTCACAAAAAAAAATTTCAACGTGCATCACATCAATACAATGTCTAACATCAAGTTTACACCAGTATGGAAGATTAAAAAATATTGAACGTTTCTTCCAAATGTTTCTTGCAAAGTTACTTTTATGATGTTTTCCGAACACAATGTCAATGTTTTTGACTTCGTTGTACACCTCTTCACCATTTCGGGGTCTGGACACAACCTCATCCTCAGCACTTCCATTAAATGCTTTTTTCAATCTACGATAAGGGTGATTACGAGGAAGGAATTTTCGATGTCTTGTATATACCGTCTTCTGAACATGCTTCAATTGAAGGTAACTAGTGTTTTATTCACAAATGGGACATGTAAAATGACCTTTAACACTATAATCGCTCAAGTTTTCATAGGCTGGGAAATCATTTATAGTGCAAAACAACATTGCACGCAAATGAAAATTTTCTTCAACATGTGAATCGAACACTTCGACCCCTTCTTCCCACAACAATTTCAAATCATCAATTAAAGGTTTCAAGTAAACATCAATGTCATTTCCAGGTTGTCTAGGACCCGATATCATCATGGACAACATCACATATTTTCTCTTCATGCACAACAAAGAAGAAAGATTGTATATCATCAACATAATTGGCCATGAACTGTGTTTGCTACTTAAAGTTCCCATAAGGATTCATACCATCAGTTGCAAGTACAAGTCTTAAGTTTCTTGGACCTGCACCAAATTCTGGAAATGTTTCATCGATCTTCTTCCATTGCGGTGAATCAGTTGGTGTCGAAGAAGATTATCACACTTTCTTTCCGTGAGTGTGCCATTTAAGGTTCTTTGCATCTTCTTTAACAGAGAACATACGTTTGAACCTAGGTATTATAGGGAAATACCACATCACCTTAGCAGGTGCACCATCATTACCTTCATCACCAGTGTTTCTATGAGATTTCTTTTTAAAACGGGATAAACCACATGTTGGACAATACTTTAGCGAAGCAAACTCCTTTATGTACAAAACACAATCATTAGGATAAGCATGTATCTTTTGATATTCAAGACCCATTGGACATAAAAAAACATTTGCCTCGTAATTACGAATAGGTAGAGTATTATTTTCTGGAAGCATCTCCTTCAACAACTCCAACAACTCTGTGAAACTTTTATCGGTCCATTCATTCCTTGCTTTTAAACTAAACAACTTCAAAGTTGCAGACAGACGTGTAAAGTTCGAGCATCTGGGAACAACGGTTGCTCTGAATCATTTATAAGAGAATCATACAAATTAGCTCTTCCAAAATTATCTTCACCAACATCACGTATCATGTCCTCTAAATGATCACTCATCCATTCTTCCATCTAATTTGTTCCTCATGACATGGTAGGCTGGTGCAGTACTTCTACATGCCAAGTCCAAACAGTATAAGTTCTCATTATGCCGAACATGAATAGATGGTCACGCATATTACCTAAGTCTTGTCGTATTTGATTAAGACAACGAACACAAGGACAAAAATATGTCCCGTTCACAGACTTTACATTTTGTTGAACATATTGCAAGAACACCGAAACACCCTTCTCATATTCTTCACTGATGCAACGTTCATTCATCCAGCTTCGATCCATACTATGCTCATAACATACTTCATCAGTTTCATTTTTTTAACTCTCACAAGGTTAGGCCCTACCCATTCAGAAAAATTATTTTTCATAATTTGCTAAGTCACATGCAAAGAAGTCTGGCTAATTGTCATCAGATTTATTATGACAAGTGAGCACTATTTTGTTAGATTATTCTTGCTTTGATTATCATTGTCTTGCATCAAGATTAAGCCATGTTCTTCTATCTAAGGTAACCTGCTAGTGTTATTCACTTGTAGCATTTTGCAATGAAATATGAATCTAAAGTGATGGAATTAGGAATCTCTCTACTTAGTTAACAGTGGTATTGATCAAGGCCTTGTAAACTCCTTAGTGTCCATACACTAGATATAATATCACCACCTAATTTCAAAGACAAGTTTGAATGGTTTCATCTTGTAACCTTTTTCATCAATATTTTGCAACTAGAGATCTTAAAATTTTACATTTTATTATTATACTTTATTTTCATAATTCTTAATTGAAATTAACCATATTTCATTTGTCAACCCTTCAATGCATTTTGACATTTCACTGTTATATATTCCTTCTAATGTTTTTAACCCTCTTCTAGTTGCATTCTTCATTCCATAGTCTTTTACTCTTTTTTAGCCTACATTATGCACTTTACTAGCATGTTTCAAACAATTTTCCAGCTATTATGTCTTCCTTCTAGTACTCATTGGTTGTGTTCTACATTGCAACCATCTCTATCAATATTTTCTTCTACAACTATGACATCTTCAACATATCATAAAAGTTGTATTTATCTCTGAGTTCCTGTTTATTTTGTTGGTATCGTGCAACATAATGTTTAAAAACATAGGACAAAACCAAGAGGGAAGGGGTGAATTGGTTCTAGTTAAAATTCGATTTCCTTTAAAAAAATTTCTTCGATACAAATAAGTAAAGTAGAGTAAGTAGGAGAAGATTCACACATGTAATTTTCATACTGGTTCGAATCAAAAGATTTTACGTTCAGTTGTTAATATCTATAAAAGAGTGATTAACTTTTCCACTCAAAATGTAATTCAGTTCACAAGTAGATAATGAAAATAAGACTAGAAAACATCTCTCTTAACTTATAAGAGATAACTAACACCTTCCTTCGACACACGAGGGAATGAATAGCTTCAATCTATTTGGTAGAGAAGCTCTTCCAACTTAAACACACTAAGTACTAGTTTTTCCTTCTTCAAGCACTGAACCACAAGCTAGCTTAAACACTCAGAGTTTTAGACAATTCTATTTTGCTCTACAATTGCTTAAGTAACCTTTTAAGAACTGTGAAGTAAACTAGGTCAGAAGCTGAACAGACAACTCCCAACTACTAGTGATAATCAATTACCCAAGTGATAATCAATTATTTTAGTTCATTAAAAGAGTTTTATTTCAGGATAACCGATTATCCCAAATGGTAATTGATTATCTACGAACCTTGGTTATTCATACTTTTCAATGATAATCGATTATCCTGAATTGAAGTATTTTTCTTGATTTTCATATGATAATCGATTATCCTAAGAGATAATTGATTATTGCCGCAAGTTTCTTACACTTAAGAACTAAATACAAGACATCTTTAAGGTACAAATGAAAGTTAAGCCTACTAGAAAGAAATCTACAACAAAAGGCTTTAACATAGATTTTAATTAGTTCTACAAGTCTTTGAGTGCATCCCCATCAAAATCTCTTAAGGCTTCAATCCTTTCATTTTTCCTCTCTACTTGTTAACCATGACATCTAATCAAATCTTCCCTAAGAAACAAAATGCATACTACTAGATTAGAAATTTAACAGCCCCCTAGCTTGTCAAAGACACAAGCCTGACTTTGTGACTTCTCTAGGCTTTAACAAAGACATTAACCTACTCTTGTAGAATTCTCATTACATTGTTGGAAGAAGTACATTGAAGCACTAATCATCTACATTCAGTAGTGGTGACCAGGATTATGATGAGTTAAGACAACAACTATAAGCTCGTGACCAAACTTATGATTATCTCAAACAACGTTGGTAATTACCGACAGATAATAAGCGTCGGTGATTATAGGCAAATATAGGTCACAATAATTATCAGTGAATATATCTTTCGGTAGTTACTGTTGACCAATATATGTCGATAATAGTTTCTAACAATGACATTACCGATGGATCTCATTCTATCAGTAATTAGTTGAAAAACTAGAATTACCTACGAATTTTAAATGTTATTGATAAGATATATCTATTGATAATTCCAATTTTTCTCGTAGTGATCATCATAAGAACTTATCTTTAATGGAAGTTGAGTAATTGATGATTTGCATTATCATTAAGGACGTTGTGCATTAAAGCAAGAGTCGTCATGCATGCATAGTCATATCATGATAACATGTCAATTTGAAAATTATTGTGTTAATTGATGACTAAGCTTGTAACAAAGGATGATGTGTTTCGTTTAGAGATGTCAATTTGACCCATGATCCATGAACCAACCCTAATTGACCCTTGAATAAACCCATTTTTAGGGGAGTCCAAATTAGGGAGCTAAGAAAGCCTCAACCCCCAAAGCCATTTCAAAGTGAATTAGGATTAAGACTAAGGTTGGTTTGGCCCTACTACAAGACTATAATTCATTCTTAAAACAAAACCTTCAGTCTAGATCATAGGTTGAGATGGGCGTGATGAACATGATTTAGTCACATTAGTTCATACCAAAATTTAGTTGTACCCATAGTGTAGTGAGAGGTTAAACAAGTTGTCAAATTCAAAAGTGATGTAATAATATGAGTGAATGTAGTGTTGTCAAAATGGGTTAGAATCAGAGGACCAACCAAGGCCACCACGGGTTCAGGCCGGTTGAATTTGAAAAAAATGTAATTTTTTATACGAGCCAATTTTAAATCCGACCCACTTAGAACCCGACTCACCCGATTGAACCCATGGTAAGTTGGGTTGGTTCACCAATTCATCTAATTTAATTTAATTATTTATTAATTTGTGTTTTAATATTATCAATTAACATTTTTTATTGTATTGTAGATGGGATAAAGAAAAATATGTTTCAAGATAGCAAAATATTACGGATGTATTCATTCAATACTCTAATATTATAAATAGATAGGTGACACAAAAATTATTAATATTAGAAACTTTTTTTTCGCTTTTTGTGTTTGCTTTTGGATTACATTGGATTGTATAGTATTTTTTTATATTTTGAATCGTCTATGGAGTTTAACATCATTTTAGAATGAAATTTATTTAAATTTGAATTACAAATAATTGTATTTTTTTTATTTAAAAAAAGCTTGTAATTGAGTTAGTCAATGAACCAATCCAAGGTGAGTCAAATCAGGTTTGAATTTTTTCGATTCGCTAATAAGTGAGCTGAGTTAAGTTGACTCACTAAGTGACCAATCTCTAGTGGGTCAAGCCAAGTTATCCATATTAAAAGCACCAAGTGAAATGTAATTGTGCAAGTGATTTTACTGGGGAAAAATATAAAATTAAACTAAAAACCATCTAAGAATGATCCTTAAAATGTAAAGTATGATGAATGAATCATTTCCTAAAATCTGGTTCAACATCCTAAAATGAATGGAAGTGATAAAAAAAATGAGATGAGTATTTACAATGCTTAAATATGAGACATGTGTGTTGGAACGAAGTAAAATGGTATAAAAGTGTGCTCAAATGTGTCAAACAAGATGGAGGAACCAAAATAAAAGTGAAAACATGAGTTACGAACAATTAAAAAGACATAACGAAGCATACAAAGCAAAGAACGAATGATTCGAAACAAAGCTAAACCAGATTTCAAAATCTACATTCAATTGGATTGATTCTTGACATAGCTAATCAAAATACATTTTAATTAATGTAGATAATTATGTATCGTCTAAATTTCAGCAGGTTTTTACACTGAATTTAGTAATTAAGTGCAATAACAAGCATCAATCCATTAAACACAGTTGTGAAACTTGATTTAGATGCAGAACGCAAGAAATAAACGTTGCTTCGATGAAAAGTACTCGAAACATGATCAAATTGAAACAAAAAACAATCGATTAAAAAAAATCAAGTTTATCTTAAGTTTTAAAGTATGTCCTACTTCAAACTTTTCATGCTTCCATCACATCACAATATTTAAAATAATAATAGGTAATTGAAAATAATTATTGTCTACAAAATAAAATAAAAAGTGTGGTGAATTTTATTGTGGAAATATTCATTGATATATGTCAGCAACATGTGATATTTTACAGAGAATGATGCTATTATATATGAGCCCATGAACCTTTAAAATAATTATATATACGTAAAGAAATTATTAGTCAATGGATATAGATTAAGAGAGTTTTAGTTGAAAAGGGGTGCTGGTGAATCTCTATAGTAATTGAAAAAATTGAGCTAAAAATTTTGGAGCGGAAATCGAGCAATTAATTAGTATAAAATTGCATTAGGTAAAGAAGTAATTAGCATAAATTGCCATGACTACTTTATCACCAGCCCATGTTAGGCACATTGCCTCTAGACTAGAAATCCAATAATTTCGATAATTGACTTAAATAAAATTTATGCCTGATTTTTAATTTTTTAAAAAATTACAATTACTTTTACTCGATCATATGAATTACATTTGCGTCATAAAAAGGCTAAATATTGTATTTTAAAAGTTAAAATAAAAAGCTTATAACTATTTTATGATTAATGCAATTTGGGTTTTGGATTTCTTTGCAGGTTAGCTGAAGCTGAAGGATGGGAAAGAGATTGTTGTGAAGAAATAGTTCATGAACGAACCATGGCACCAAATAACTATTTGTTTATGAGTATATTGCTCATAAAGCCTAGACAAATTTATTTTCTGTATTGTTGCAATTTGATTTGAAATTTAGATAATGTTTTAGTTTGATTTGCTTCATCAATTATTTAATATTTGAATTTTTTATTTAAGAAATTACTCATGAATAATTGTCCATCAGCATTACTCACAAAAGTTAAACTATGAGAAATTGTCCATGAAATGTGGTTTGTATGTATTATTACCCGTGAAATTTAAGTGGTGGAAAATTATTTACGGATGATGACCAGTATGTATTACTCATTTTTCACGGATCAAAAATCTATAAAAAAAATTACCGACACTACTTTTGCATATGAATTTTAAGTCGTCGGTAATATGTAAATAAAATGTTATTATTCATGGACTTTTGTCATTATCCACAGATTTTAGTCACAGTAAATTTAAATTTTTATGTAATAACGAAAAAACAAATGGCTTTAGAACTCAACCAAGACATATTCCACATATTTCATTCAAATTGACCAATTCTTGCTTTTGCTTTTCAAAAAACATTTGAATTAATTAACATAATTGTGTATCTTATGTGATTTAGCTTATTTCTATACTAAATCTGGTGTTAAAATGCAAAAGCAAGTACCACTCGGTCAAACCAATTCAAATGAACTCTAGCTATTTTGATAGAAAAACGTGAAAATAATTAATATAATAGATGAAATTGAACTTGGAAATGTTCCTCGGTAAATGAATATTATAAATAATAAAGAGAATCGTAATTGGAAATAAATTAAATAGAAGTAAATAAATTAATATATAATTTAAACTAAATAAAAGCTTAATAAAGCACAAATAAGTTTACTATGATTAATACAAGAAAAACTTAATATAAATAAGTTTTGGAAAAAAAAACTATTTGGTGGATGATATTGATATTTTTAATTTTTATTTGAAACTTTTATATTTTTTTACTATTTTTCAAGTAAAAGAAAGACACAAAGTATTAAGACGTAGATGATCACTAGGGCTTGACAAATGGAACTGAACTGCACTGCACTACTAAAAACTGTACTGAACTAAAAACTAATTTGTCTAAACTGAACTGTAAAACAGCTCAAACAAACTGGACTGAACTGTTTTTTGTTTTATCAAACTGTACTGAACTGTACGGTACTAAATTGTACTAAACTACAATATAAACTGAACTGAACTACTAACTATACTAATTTTAAACTGAACTGAACTACTAACTATACTAATTTTAAACTGAATTGAACTACTAACTATACTAATTTTAAACTGAACTGAACTACTAACTATACTAATTTTAAACTGAATTGTACTAATTTAAAACACCCATGGACTTTGCAAATGCCGGCAGAATATCAGACACTCCATCAATCAGCACTTCATCATGTGCACTATCAACATCATCGATTTCACTGACTCTATTGACAAGCAGATTGCTCCCGAAGCAACAATGAAGTTGCATCAACAAGCTGTGCCAAGTCTCAACATTAGCATCAGTTCACCAGCAAAATGACTCTTACAAATTGGTAAAATAATTATATGCTTACAAGGCTCAAGAGTTGCAAAACCATAATCTATGATGATATCAGCCAGACTAGTGCATGCTTGAGCAACCACTTCCTTGTCATCATCTTCAACCATAGACTTGATGTAAATAATCATCACATTATCTGAAGAATCAAGCAGACTTGATATGCTGTCACACAACAGACATCTCCATACAACTGAAAGAGAAAACCATCATTTTGGTCTTTGAATTGTAACACCTTAACTTAGCCTGGAATTAACAGAACTCAAAAAAGGCACTAAAATATGGAATTAACAAATTGTAACATGTTAATATAACCTGATTAACCTCAATAAAAGAACACAAGACACTGCGTTGAGTAGTAGCATACCAGCATGTCCATACTCCTGCAAAAAATTAAATAACACATTTGGAGAATAAACGAGTTTTGTAAATCAAATTCAATGCAAGTCTCCAAATTTCTAGGACTTTCTTTTGGAACAAAAACATCAAATATGAAAACCAAACAGTGAAGGAATGTTAAATCCTATGAATTGTTAGTTATTAAAGCAAACATAAACTGAGCAACAATATGAAGTAACTCATTGAAAAATATATTTAGATATAAGTAATTTGAATCATCGTGTAGCACAACATTCAAATTAAGATTAAAAATAGTAATTTGAAAAGCCAGTATTGAGCATTTGTGTACCGTCTCCAAGACAAAACAACATGAAAAACAAAGCATTAAGGTTATAGTCTTACCCACATGTACTTTAGATAACTAACAAATTGTGGCAAAGCTTCAACCATCCAAATTAATAGCAGCACTTGAAGGTCCCACTTCATCTTGAGAGGTTATCTCTACAAAAATAAAATAAAATATTTCATAATTTTTGAACACTTAAAATATAAATTAAAAAATATATAAGTTTGTCATATAATCTCACCTTGCTCAAATTTATCAAGTTCTTTAGGATCCTCATAAAAAAGTATAGAGAAAGGTGTTCCTTTTAACCAATCTTGTGTGCAAACAAGCACTTCCACTATTTTAGGCGTTAGGCAACTATGATAAGGACTAACCACTCTTCCTCATGTACTGAATGCACACTCTGATGCTACGGTAGAGATAGGAATGGCTAACACCTCTCGAGCCATGTTCGCAAGGATAGGAAATCTAGTTGAGTTGACTTTCCACCAATGTAAAATATCAAACTCAACTGACTTTATATAAGGTTCAGGATCCTCTCTCAAATATTTATCAAGCTCTGATATGTAATCAAATCTACATCCTGTAGCTCTTAGGTAGAAACTCATGCCATAAGGATCATCATCATCATCATCATCTAGTTGAGATTCTTGTTGGCTACTTTGAGAACCTTCCTCAATACCTTGAAATTGTTCATAAAGTGATTTTAAGGATGACAATAATTTTAATTTCAATCCACTAGCCATACTAGATTCAAATAGGTAGTCAATGAAGTAATTAACAAAATCCAACTTACTCCTAGGGTCAAGCACAATAGCAATCAATAATAAAATATTAATTCCATTAGGATTTCCCTAATATTTCACCACAATAATTGCATTAGCCTTCTTCTCAGAATAAGGTTCTTGTTTAGTAAAATGTCCCCACACATCTGATCGACCTTTATTATTCTCAGTTGACGATGAATCGATACAAGGAGGTAAATGATCCATTCTAGAAGTATTTGGTGTGAGGGTTTCTACCATTTCTGACATTCACGTCACTACATTAATTAAGAGTTCAAATTACTATCTATGATTTAATGGTCTAACCTTTTAAAACTAAAAATATATGAAGAACTGCAGGTTATCAACTATCAGAATCATCTAAGAAATTCAAGCATAAAATCTAAAAGCACATCTTAAAACCTATATTATCAACTATCAGAATCATCTATCTAAACTAACCCAGCTTCCAAGTATTGAAACCTATAAAATGAAATTAAAACCTTAACTAAGAATTTGATCAAGTATCTAAGGTGAAACGAAAGTAAATCACATGAGAGATAACTAGAAACATCAACTAGAAGAATAAAATTATGAATGCAAATAAGGCCTTAAACTCTGCTTCCAATGGAGGTAATTGGAATCATCAAGTTTTTCTGCTATGGAATTCATAAAAAACTAGGAAGCAGATGGGTGTGAGCTTGAATTGACCATTGCAGATCAAATTCTAGCCCTTGATACCATATCAGAAAACGATATGAAGAGAAGATAAGACGATAAACAAGGACTGATCTTGTATATTATTTCACTTGATTAGAAACAGAGAATACAAGCCTAGTACATATAGGCACTAAACTGTACAAGATACAAAAGACAGAAAACTAACATCCAGTTGAATAATGGTTTTGCATCAATATCTCTAATAGACAGCAATGAAGCATAACAGGAAAAAGAAAACAAACCATTTAGTACATATGCTTATAACCGATCAACTGAAGAAAAAGTCAGATTTCATTGCACCTGTATGTCATGAAATGTGGCTTCCTCAGTAGTTAATTTGGATGATAAATCTCCTACTTGCCTATATTTATATTCATATTTCTTTGCTAGAACCTCAACCTGAAAT
Source organism: Vigna umbellata (assembly GCF_029865625.1). Taxonomy (NCBI): domain Eukaryota; kingdom Viridiplantae; phylum Streptophyta; class Magnoliopsida; order Fabales; family Fabaceae; genus Vigna; species Vigna umbellata. Next base: position 31,462,605 of record NC_142165.1, on the reverse strand, counting down.
TAATATTTTGAGCAAATAATAAATGTTATGATTACTGAGGTAATAAATAACACATTCAATTTTAAAGAAAGATACCTCGTGTTTATCAGCTGATATTCTTTCTATGACCTCATTAAGTCGATTGTCACATCTTCTTTTGTATAGAACCTTTTATAGCAGAAGAGCAACAACTTTGTTGAAAAAGGGTAAAAAAAAACTACATAACAATAGTAACCATAAGAAGAAGAAGAATAAAGCCTGCTTTAATATACTTCACTCCTTTCTATCACTTATTAACCATAGAAAAGGTGAAAATAAGCATAAAAGTTAATATTAATATGACCCTATTAACCATAAGAACATTAAAGGTGAAAAAAAATGCCTTATAAAAAATTCTCACATTTGGCTTCATAAAAAACATTTATTCAAAAAGAAATAACAAATTCGTTAAGAAAGCAAAGAGAAAAAATAAATATGATACTCATAGTTAACATTCCTGCATAGAAAATGTAGAAAATAAGGCTTAAAGTACAAAAATCAAATAATGGAGCAATGTCACTCACAGTTTCCAACCCAGTTGACTGTTATGCTGTATGAAATTGATATCCCTTCTTGGCAACTCAGAAAACACTTGGATCATATTTGAAAGATTAAAATGGTTCACACACCAATCAACCCTAGTTTAAGAGAATCATATAAGAAACAAAATCATAACATGGAACTGAATATTAACAAAAATTCATAAAAGATTGGTTTAAGGAAAGTACACCAGCACAGGCAGAGACACAACACAGAGAGGTAGAGGCCGCGGTGGAACTCTCCTTTGTCGACAGGGTCACGGTGGCAGCGGCCGCTCGTTATCTTTGGAGCTCTCTTTCGACGACAACGTTGAAACGCAAGCTAGGGTAGAGTCACGATAGGATCACCGTGAGATTTCGTTGAAGCTCTCCTTCGCTAACAACGTCACAGTGAACAATGCGAGATTTCGCTGAAGCTCTCTCTCACGGTGGACATCGTGAGCTAGGACACGTTTTAGGAATAATTGAAAAATTGAAAATGAAAGAGGGATGGATAACAGTTCTAGCAGTTAACTGAACTGAAAATATTATAAGTTCAGTTTTTAAAAACTGAACCATAAAATAGTATATTTAAATTTTAGTAAAAATGGATCAGTTATTTTTAGTATAATATAGTATAATTAACTATAATACATTACATATCAGTTATTTTTGCCTAGCCCTAATGATCACTCGAGTACAAGTAATTTTAAGAAGCGTGTTTAAATTATTTAAAACTAAAAAAATATTAAATAATAAAATGATACCGAAGGTCACTCAAGTATTTACACCTAAAAAACATATTTAAATTATTTAAAAGAGAAAAAGATTAAGTATTAGACTACGGTAACATGAGTACCAATACTTTTGAAAAGCGTATTTTAATTTATTTTATTTTCAAAGAAAACAAGATATTAAATATTACACGAATGTACTCATTCATTTAAAAAACATATTTTTAATTATTTTAATTTTAAAAAACGAAAGGAATAAATACTAAAATGATATGGACACTCGTACCAGTGTTCACACCTTTAAAAATTAAATAAGAAAAATCTTTTCCTTATTTTTTTAAATATTTTTTTCTTTACATTTTTATATTTATTTTAAATCTTTTTAATTTATTTTAAATCTTTTTAATTCATTTTAAATAATTTTATTTTATTTCTTATTATTATTTTTATTTTTTAAAAGATAAAATTAGGTATGAAAATAGTATGTGGGGTGCAAAATTTACAAACCCATGTAAAGATCAAAGCCTGGCATAAGCATGAAAATAAATGGGGGGTGAGGTTATTACTGAGTCTGCAGAAAAATAAACAAATAGCCCAAACCAATAATTAAAATGGAGTGCAGGGATTAAAACATGGGTGCAGGAAAGTAAGCAAAGAATCCAAACAAACAATCAGAAGGAGGTGCGGGGATTTAAAAAGGGGTGCAGGTAATTAAAATGGATAGGCTGAGCCTAACATCTTCTTCTTCTTCCATCTAGAACCAAGAGTAAGGTTTTGTTTTTCACCCTCATATGCGGCAGGTCTTGAACTCAACATGACCAGCGCCGTCGCACCTCCACATGGCCGGCCAAGAGCATCGCCGGCGACCTCGCCAACGCCGGAAGCGCCGTCGCCCCCTCGTTCACCATTCCGTGCGCGAGAGGGAAGAATAGCTGCCCCTCTGTGACGAGCCCCCTATCACCACATATTAGTAATTAAAGATTAATTTCTGTTTTATTAGTAATTAAAAGTAAGTTTCAGTTTTAAATTTTCTGTTTAAATATTATGTTCAATTGACCTATTATTTAGGGATACAGTGGCTTATGTTCAGGAAACTGCCCACTACGTGCTTTTCTTTTGTTATAGAGTTGTTTTCTTTGTTGCTGTAAGGCTATAAAACCTATGATATGTTATTTGAATTAATAAGATTGTTTTCCACACAAAACAGAGAGTACTTTACGTGTTTACATTGTTATCAGAGTCCATGGTTTAGATCTGGTGTTTACAATTGGTATCAGAGTCCATGGTTCAGGTCTGATGATCGGACTTAGTTGAGTACGTCCCTTCATGATAAAATGAAAGTGAAGCTTGGCCGGTGGCCGGATATATCATGAGAGGTGGAGAGCAAGAGATGCTCAATGTTGTGATCATGGATCGTGAAAGAGGGCAAGGAGATGCTTAGTGTGACCATGGTGTACTCAGGATAAGAAAAGACTTATGTTGTAGGGGAGAGTTCTTTGTTTGAGGACAGGATGTTGGGTACAAACAAAGTCTCACATCGGATAAAATACAAGATGGACATGAGTTTATATACACATAAGATACTTCTATTGGTAAGAGGCCTTTTGGAGTGGTACCAATAGCAAATCTGTGAGGGTTTGACCCAAATCGGACAATATCTTACCAGTGTGGAAATCTATGTGTGTGTGTTGAACCTCCCTACAAATGGTATCAGAGCTCTTTCACAGGGGCTTGATCCAGAATTTTATTGAGTGTGTGAGCAAATCTTCAAAAAAAAGAAACTTAGTAGCAGCACATAGATACAAAGAAGAAACATGGGAGATTCAAACACCAGCAAATACGTGCAACGTGCAATTCCTAGATTTGATGGACACTATGATCATTGGGCGAAACTCATGGAGAATTTTCTTCGTTCTAAGGAATATTGGCAGTTGGTAGAGCATGAAATTCCATTTTGTTGCAGATAAAACAACTACGTCAAAAGCTGAACTCAAAGTTATGGAAGAACAACAATTAAAGGACTTGAAAATAAAGAATTATTTATATCAAGCCATTGATCGTGAAATTTTAGATACTATCCTCAATGATGATAGTATCTAAAATTTGAAACAAAGAACTCAAAGATATTTGGGACTCTATGAAGCAAAGATTTCAAGGATCTACAAGAGTAAGAAGAGCACAATTGCAAGCACTACGCCGAGAATTTGAAATTCTACATATGAAGGAAGATGAAACAGTGAATTAATACTTTGCCCGCACCTTAAAAATAGCAAAAAGTATGCATGCATGTGGAGAAAGTATGCGGGAGAATATTATTGCTGCAAAAATTTTGCGGTCCATGCTTTCGAAATTTAATTATGTTGTGTGCTCGATCGAAGAATCAAATAACTTGGACACTATGACGATTGATGAACTGTAGAACAACCTTTTAGTTCATGAGCAAAGGATGGTGGGTCATGACAAGGCAGACCAAGCACTGCAAATTATGCATGAAGACAGGAGAGGAAGAGGTCAAGGAAGAGGAAGAGCAAGAGGACGAGGTTTTTTTCGTAGCAGAGGAAGAGGCAAACAGTCCTTCAACAAAGCTAAAATTGAATGTTTCAAATGTCACAAATTTGGACATTTTCAATACGAATGTCCTACCTGGGAGAAAAATTTAAATTATGTAGAGGTGGAAGAAAACGTAGTCCAGGAGGATGAACTCCTGCTAATGACTTATTTTGAGTTGAAGCAAGGAACAATAGGGGAATGGTTTCTTAACTCTGGGTGCAGTAACCATATGAGTGGTAACAAAGAATGGTTCTCAGAATTAGATGAGAACTTTAGATATGCAGTAAAACTTGGCAATGACACACGAATAACTGTAATGGGGAAAGGTAGTGTTCGGTTGAATGTTAATGGAGCTATACATGTAATCTCACATGTGTACTACGTTCCAGAATTGAAGAACAATTTACTAAGCATAGGACAACTCCAAGAAAAAGGCTTGTCCCTAAATATTAAGAATGGGAAGTGTAAAGTCTCTCATCCCGAGAGAGGACAAATTATGGAAATAGATATGAAGGAAAATAGAATGTTTATTTTGAAAGCTACTAAGGCACCCTTAAATTCAACATGTTTCCAGATAGAACTAGAGGAATGGGCACAACTTTGGCACAACCAGTTTGGTCACTTAAGCTATAGTGGTCTGAAGACTTCTCCAAACAAATGGTGAATGGACTCCCTGCTGTCACAGTTCCAAGAGAGCTTTGTACACATTGTTTGGCTGGGAAGCAACACCGAAAGCCTATTGTTAACACTTCGACAAGTGTACCGAATCGTATCAAGTAATAATAATTGGTAAGACCAAGTATCGTTTTCCTAGAGACTCACAGCCTAAACATTCATATGATTTCTTGATTAATTAGGACTTGTAAACGAAATCATTGTGTTTGTATTATGGAAAATAAATATGCATGCAAGTTTGATCAATTGGATTGAAATATGCAAAGGTGACTGATATAAAATAATGAATGATTATGTTGTTGGGGTTTCCGACTTATCCTATCCACTCTCATGTATTTATGAATTCATCTTCTTCATTAATGTTAATGTCACTTTCTAATTTACCTTAAACCCGATGTCTCGGTGAAGAAAGCCTACTCCTAATTATTAGTTCACAATGTCTTGTCTCCCTAGAATTTAATCATGCATTACATTCGCACAAAAGCTTAAAGGCAACCAACCCTTCTATTCCTATGTCTAGGTAATATTGATTTTGGGAGAATTTCCCCAATTCTAGATTTTCTCATGTGTCCATTGTGACAAAATCAATAATCATGCAATTGAATAAGTTAAACAAAGCATGCATAGAGTAAAGAGGAAAAACCCTAACAATTAATGAAGTAAAACATTTTATAATAAGAATCAATTCAATACATGAGAGTTTCAAAGGATTACATCGTTTCCCCAACAACAATGGAGGTTTAGTTCACCATAGATATGGTGAAACTAGATGAAAATAATGAAAAGAATGAAAGATAGAACCCTAAAAGCTGAAGATCGGAGCTTTGGCATCCAAAATTCGCCTCCAATGGGTGAAAGGAGTGTCTTTTCGCCTCCTTCTGTCCAAAGATATGAACCCTAGAACGTCTAAAACTTTAAATAGTTTCTTCAAAATACAAAAAAATGGCCCAAGCCCAAGTCGTCAGCGCTCAGCGAGCTGCGACACTCTTTTGACCCTCAACGGTGGCGCCCAAGCGTGAAACAGTGCTCTCAGAACTAAGTTGGCGCTCAGTGGTGGCGCCCAGGCGTGAAACAATGGTTCATTTATGTGTCACTTTCCAGCCTTTCATGACTCCAGCTCCTTGCTACTTCAACTTCTTCATCCAATTCATCTTAATTCCTATCAAAACAAGGAAAAAACAAACATAAAACCCATCCAACTCTCTTATTCTCACAACTTAATCAAAAGCATGATTTCAAGCTAGTTTTTAAGTCATAAAGGGTGTTTTTAATATCAAAATTAAGTATAAAAATAACGGTTTTTCAACCGTAATCACCTATGCCCAAGAAAAGTATGTGGAGAGCATAAAAAAAGCTTCAACTTGTGCATTCAGATATATGTGGTCCTATCAATCCAATATCAAACAGCAACAAAAGGTATATTCTGAGTTTTATAGATGATTTCTCGTGAAAAATTTGACTTTATTTCTTGAATGAAAAATCAGAAACCTTTTTACACTTTAAAAGATTCAAGGTGCTGGTTGAAAAAGAAAGTGGTGTAAGCATTGGATGTTTAAGGACAGATAGAGGAGGAGAATTCACTTCAAACTAATTTGGTGAATTTTGTAAAAGCCACGACATACGTAGGCAGTTAACTACAACCTACACACCTCAGCAAAATGGAGTTGTTGAAAGGAGGAACAGAACAATTATGAACACGATGCGATCTATTCTGATTGGAAAACAAGTTCCCAAAATATTTTGGGCTGAAGCTGTTAGGTGGTGTGCTCATAGTCTCAACAGAAGTCGTACAATAGTAGTAAAAGACAAAACTTCAGAAGAATTATGGAGTGGAGTGAAGCCTACTATTGATTACTTTCGAGTATTTGGATGGTTGGCTCATGTGCATATACCAGATCAGCATCGAGCGAAATTAGATGATAAAAGCAAGAAATGTGTTTTATTAGGAGTAAGTGATGAATCCAAGGCATATTGGTTGTTTGATCCTGTCAACAAAAGAATTTTAATTAGCAGAGATGTGGTTTTTTAGGAGCAAAAAGGTTAGGATTGGAAGTAGAATGAAGAAGAATGTCAACATGATATTCTAGAATGTAGAAATAATGAAGAATACGTGAGTGACTCTAAAGAGCTATTTGAAGAAAACATTGTGGAAAATATTGGTGCTCAAGAAATCACAGATCAAACTGAAGATGCTGAGAATAGTTCTGCAGGTACTGATATTTATCCTAATAATTCTCATATTATTAATTATGAGACTTCAGTTGCAGGGAGAGCTAGAAGGAATAGAAGTGAACCAGTTTGGATGAAAGATTACGAAACAGGAGAAGGTCTTTTAGATGATAATGAACTAAATGTAATGGTGGTCACCGAAGATGACCGAATCTCCTTTGAGGAAGTCATTAAGAGTGGGAATTGGAGAAATGCTATGAGGAAAGAAATGAAATCAATAGAGAAAAACATAACTTGGGAGCTGACTGACCTGCCAATAGGAGTAAAGCCAATTGGAGTCAAATAGATCTTTAAAACCAAATTTAAAGAAACTGGAGAAATAGACAAGTTCAAAGCTAGGCTAGTAGCTAAAGGGTATGTTCAACAATATGGAGTGGATTACACAGAGGTATTTGCTCCCGTGGACAGACTTGACACAATTCGTTTAATTCTTGTTGTAGCAGCCCAATATAGCTGGAATGTGTTTCAGCTAGATGTGAAGAGTGCATTTCTTCACGGTGAACTTAAGGAGGAGATATATGTACAACAACCAGAGGGATTTGTGAAAACAGGTGAACAAGAGAAGGGGTAGAAATTAAAAAAAGGCATTCTATGGCCTTAAACAAGCACTGAGAGCCTGGTACAACAAGATAGAGGCTTATTTTGTTCGAAATGAATTTGATAGATGTCTTTGTGAACATACACTGTTTACAAAATCAAAGGACGGAGGTAAAATTCTAATTGTAAGTCTTTATGTGGATGATTTGATATATACTGGAAATGATGAGAGTATGTGTGATGAGTTTAAAAGATCCATGATGATAGAATTTGATATGTCAGATTTAGGAAAAATGAGGTACTTTCTTGGTATTTAAGTGATACAGAATTCAAGTGGAATCTTTATATGTCAGAAGAAATATGCTCAGGAAGTCTTGTCACGTTTTGGCATGGAAAATTGTAATGCAGTTAAGAATCCAATTGTTCCAGGAACAAGATTGTCAAAAAATGATGCGGGTTCCAAGGTTGATGCAACTTTGTTCAAACAAGTAGTTGGCAGTCTTATGTATTTGACTACAACTCGGCCAGATTTAATGTATGGAGTAAGCTTGATCAGTAGATTTATGTCCAACCCCGCTGAATCTCCTTGTTGTGCAGCCAAAAGAATATTAAGGTACTTGAAGGGAACAACTGAACTAGGCATCTACTATAAAAAGGGAGGAAATACAGAGATTGTAGCATACTCTAACAGTGATTTTCCTGGGGATATAGATGATCGAAGAAGCACTTATGGATCTGTATTTTTATTTGGCTCTGGAGCAGTCTCATGGTCCTCGAAGAAACAATCAGTTGTCACATTATCCACCAGAGAAGCAGAGTATATAGTTGTTGCCTCTTGTGCTTGTCAATGCATTTGGATTCAAAGGGTGTTGGAGAAGCTAAATTTAAAGAACAGAAGAACACATTGATTCTATGTGACAACAATTCCACAATACAGTTATCAAAGAATCCAGTGTTTCATGGGAGGAGCAAACATATAGACATTAAATTTCACTTTTTAAGAGACTTAGTGAAAGAAGGAGCTATCATGTTAAGTTATTGTCGCTCACAAGTTCAAGTTGCTGATATAATGACCAAGCCACTCAAGTTAGAGCAATTCTCAAAGTTGAGGAGAATGTTAGGCATGTTGGAAGCTTCAGAAATAAACTAAATGCTACTGCATATATTTTAAGGGAGGGAATATTAGTAATTAAAGATTAATTTCTGTTTTATTAGTAATTAAACGTCAGTTTCAGTTTTAAATTTTCTGTTTAAATATTATGGTCAATTATTGACCTATTATTTAGGGATATAGTGGCTTATGTTTAGGAAACAGCCTACTACGTGCAGAGTCTATTTTCTTTTCTTATAGAGTTATTTTCTCTGTTGTTGTAAGGCTATAAAGCCTATGATCTGTTATTTGAATTAATAAGAGTGTTTTTCACACAAAAACAGAAAGTACTTTATTTGTTTACACCACGAACAAGTCAAGCTGCCACCAGTGTCTCCGCTATTCGACCCTACTCGCATCGGCGCCGCTGCAACTCCCAGCCACCATTTCCGGGTTGGTGGGAAGGTTGATAATGATGGGTGAAGAAAAAATAGTGATATGAAGAATGGAGGTTAAGGTAGAAGCCAATTAGAGAGCGGTGTTTGGTGGTGATGAAGATGTCATGGAGTTAATGCAGCAAAGAAAATAAAATACGATGCAGAAGAAATCCTTGAAGTTAAGTGCGGATTCATATACACAAGATTAAATAAGACTAATAAGCTCGAATAGAAAGACTGGCCTTCACAATTTGAGAAACTAGTTTTCTGTCTCGTTTTCCTTCCTGACTGTATCTTTAAAACTGTGTAGTTGCTCCCTATGTGATCAATAATGCTATGTGCTCTCTAGCTTTTCTTGCTTCCAACAACTTTTCAATGCACTTTATCCCCTTTTTTTCTTGTTTTTTCTCAACCATTCTCTCTTTTTCTCTTGAATGTGGACCAGTGTTTGTTGTGATGATGAAAAAATTTAGATCAAGTTTTTGAATGCTGGTCATGATGATATTCAATAGTGTAAAAATTTTTGATTATAGGGCTGCTATGATTGCCCTGTCCAATAGAGGAATGAGGGAAGAAAAAATAGATGATTGGTTGCATTGGATTGGGTGGTGGTAGCAGTTGCTTGCATGAGCCTTTTTCTGCCTTGCGTGTAGGAGTAAAATAATAGTTGGTAAAGAGAAAGCCAACAAAACGGCCCTAGAAGGAGGGAAAATGCATTGTCATTCTTTCCTATCCCAAAATCTCAAGTTCATCTTCATTATCTTCCTTAGCTTCAACATCGACACTATTATGTTCGACACTAGAGGAAGGTTCTTGTGCATTGGATGGCGATTGTTAGCAATAGGAGACCAAATTTGCAACTTGACAGTAGGATTAATACAGATACAAGGTCCATTAGCTCCGCACTAACCAAAAGAGAATAAGAAACCAATATATCTTATGGATTATCACTTGAGGAATAAAGGTATTTGATAGAATCATATTTTCGTGATGTGTCAATTAATCATAGGTTCTCTTAAGGGAATATATCTTTTGTTAGTTTTTATTTCTTAGAAATTTGATCAGTTGACAACATATATTTACATTTATTTCAGCAAAATGAATGAAACCTGTTAAAATTATTTCTCTTTCCTTGTCTATTTAATTTCTAGGAGGTTGCCTTGATCTCAAATGAAGGTGGTGAAGCTCATTCTAAGCATCACACATGTATAACCATCCATGAATAAGAGAAAGCAACATGTATAACCATCATGAATCAGAGAAAGCAACAGAGAGATATATGTGGAGTGGAAACTAGATGCATAAAGGTGTTTGATGTGTATGAGGCAATGGTGGTATTTGAAATGTCTAAGCTCATAAAGCATTTCTTTTGATGAAGGAAGTTAGAGGAAAGTAGCTGAACTCGAAATTCAGAGAATGGCTAAAGAGTAAAAGAGGTTGGATTGATTTCTACAACATATCATTAAGCTCAAAAGTGAGAAAAATACAAAGACCAAGTGATGACAAATTTATGAACACCGAAAAACGGCGCCACAAACTTGTTGAACAATCGGTAAGTGTGACCGAATCGTTTCAAGTAATAAACTCGGTAATACCAAATATCGTTCTCCCAAAGGACTCACGGCCTAGTTTAGTTATGTGATTCGTTGATTATTTAAGACTTAAGAACAAAATAAGTGGAGTTTAATATGCAAAACAGAAAATAAACATGTATGCATGAGTTTGATCAATGGCTAAAACAAAATACAAACACTTCAATGGAATATATGGATGAGTATGTTGTTGGGGTTATCAATTTCATCGTATCCACTCTCATATACTTTAGGAATTCAACATTCTTTTCATCATTGTTAATGCCACTCTCTAAATTACCTTGCAAGAAGGCTTATCCCTAATTACGAGTTCATACGATTCCTAGCATTCCTAATAATTAGTTCTTTTAGTGCAGGAGCTTAACGGCAACCAATATACTATTGGGAGAAATTCCCCGGATCTAGACTTCCCCGTACGTTCCTGTATCGACAAAATCAATAATCATGCATTGAATGAGTTAAACAAAGCAAGCATTGAGCAAAGAGGAAAAACCCTAACTAATGATGAAAGAAAGCATAGGTCTTAAATATAAGATGTAAAAACAAATTCCATATATGAGAGTTTCACAAGACTACATTGATTCCCCAACAACAATACAAGGTTTAGTTCACCATATTCATGGTGAAACTAGATGAATAATAATGAAAGAATGAAAGATAAAACCCTAGAAAGGTGAAGAGGTAACCTGAGCATCCAAGATCCTCCTTCAAAGGGGTGGAAGAGAGAGTGTTTGCTTCGTTTCTGCAAAGATACAAACCCTAGGACGTCCTAAAGCTTATATACTATTCTAAAATTACAGAAAATTTAGGCCCAAGCCCATAAGTGTGCCGCTCAGCGGTAAAGTACCGCTCAGCGGTAAAGTACCGCTCAGCGGTAAAGTACCGCTCAGCGGTAAGTGCGTGAGTTGGTTTCTTATTTCTGAAAATATGAATAAAAGCATGATTTCAAGCTAGTTTCTAAGTGTTAAAGGTTGCTTTTAGTATCAATTTCAAGCATGAAAATAACAGTTTTTCAACTATTATCACAACCCCAAACTTAGAACTTTGCTTGTCCTCAAGCAAACAAGATGTAACTCAATCTTCTACCAATTCATATGATGGTTCACTCATTCAAAAATTTCTTTTCAAGATAAGCAAAGACTTCAATCACACTTTTGACCAAGATTTCAATCAAGATGTGCACATGCTTTAGTGTTCACAAAGTCAGTTAATATCAAACAAATGCTATTTTTCATGAATGATTAATCAATTAAGCATGGATGTTCATGTGCTCTTGGAATACTTCCTCACCAGGTAAAGTGTTTCACTCACACACAAGTGTATAAGAGGTAATCACTCATTCACTCCACTATCACAATGTCACATGAATCAACTTTGCCTTTCATTTAACCACAATCAAAACATTTACAAGCATGCATCATCACAAGGACTTTTCAATGGCTTATAACGTGGCTTGGCTAATCAAGAAAATTGGTTTTTCTGGATCACAAAATCCTTGAGTTAAGAGAATCATAACAACACAATTATTCTTATTTTTCCCAACTTGTCTTTACATTGAGCTTTGCTTTTTCTTTTCTTTTCTTTCTCTTTTTCTTTTCTTTTCACATTCTTATTCTTAACTTTTTGCTCAATGCTTTTCCTTTTTCTTTTTCATGCTTTCCCAACAACCCCAAACTTGAACATTTAACAATATCACAAAAGATTTTCTACTTAACTCAAGGAAAAGCTTTTCAACAAGGGTTTTCAATTTATGTTCAAGGCTAAGGGTTCAAAGGATAGAACACAAAGTGTTCTCTTTTAGTGGGCTAACTTCATTAATTTGGCCAATAAAAAGGGTTCCAACAAACGGCCTTGATCATATGATGCAAAACAAGCAATTGATTCAATCATAGAAAACCTGGGCAAAATCATTCATGCTTTCAAAGTAATAGCATTCAATCAATAAAAACTCTGGAGCTCAAAACCTCACAAATAGGCTCATTCACATTTGACATACACATCCTGCTTAATCTCACAATCACAATCATAATATCCTGCATTTGTTCACAAAGCTTTGTGAATCACCTGTATAAGCATTTAATGTGCACATCTATCTCAACATCAATCAATCAATAATCATCATCAAGCATTACTTATCACACAATCACAGTCAATAGCAAACCATCATAACAAACCAGGTTTCCAATAGAGTACATCAACCTTAATCTAAAACAAAAGTAAATAAGTTCAGAACACTTAAACCAACAAAAGTATAAGTTCATGATAGCATTCATTAGTAAATGCTATCTCAGCTCCTCCTCAATCTGAGTTGTCCTATGTATTCTCCTTCTTCTTGGATCTTATAGTCTTGATTCTCTTTGCCTGATGAGGAGGCCATCCCTGCATCAAACATAATTCACAAAACCAAAAGATACATTGTTAAGCATTAGTACCACAATGAAGAAATCATCCCCTTCAATGATGCTCTCTCCCAACCCCAAACTTAGATGCAAAACTAGTGAGCAAGTGAGTGAAAGAGAGATTTTCTCAAGAGGGAAGAGCGAAAAGATGTGGAGAACCTTGGAAAAGGTATGTGTGAGTGAGTGTGCAGAGAAGAGCCTGAAAATAGAAGCTTATGCGCAGCTTAGGGTATAAAAATACCCTAATGGGCTCGGGTCCCGCTAAGGGGAAACTAAACCCACTCTACGATAGTACCGCTCAGCGGCACTTTCGTGAAGTGTTCTTCTCCTACGTGCCTCCTAAACATGCCCCTTACTGGTTCCTTGCAATTCAATCTTCAGAATACTTATGCAAAACCTATTATGCAACTAAAATGAACAAACAGAAACATTCAATCAACTGGGTTCCTCCCAGGTAGCGCTTGTTTAACGTCACGAGCCTGACCCAAAATCCACCAACACCCATCAGTAGGTGTTACAATCTTACCAACACCCATTAGTAGGTGCAGAATTTTCTTACCAACACCCATCAGTAGGTGTTACAGACTTACCAACACCCATCAGTAGGTGTTACAAACTTAGTATCCTTCAGTAGATACTTAACCACCTAGCATCCTTCAGTAGATGTTATATCCAATAAAGTATTTACAAAAATAATGTCCACAAATTAAAAGTTACAAAACAAAATCAAAAGTTTTTAAATCACTGGGTTGCCTCCCAGCAAGCGCTCTTTTAACGTCATTAGCTTGACCCAGTAAAGTTCAAATTCCTTCTTCATAGTTGATGTTCTTGTCCCACCAACTCATCAGTTGTTTCCTGTGTACTGCTTTGATTTTTCTAGAATGTGGAGACTCTATCTCTATCATCTCCTTCTCTTTATAGCCTTTCACAACCCACAACTTGTTTTTGATTCTCACAGGTGTACCAAGTTGGGGTCTTCCTTTATTCCAGTCATCAGGAACTTTTCCTCCTCTTCCAATCTGTTCTCCTTTATGCACCTGAAACAACAAACAATGGTTACCTGTAACCTTGGGCTTTTCATCTTTATGGCTAGTCATGTGTGCATCTTGAAATGCAGCTTTATAACTAGCTTCTTCCTCCTGTGTTTGCGTCTCATCTTTAAAGACATCTACAACAACTCTCTCCTTTCGGTCCTGGAGCACCACTATACCTTCGTTTACATCAATGATAGCTTTGGCCGTTTTCATAAACGGTCTTCCAAGAATGATAGGTATCTTTTCTGTCTCCATCTTCATCACCACAAAGTCTGCCAAGAATTGGAGTTTTCCAACACAAACTATGATGTCCTCTGCAATCCCACATGGTTCCTTTGAAGATCCATCGGCCATTACTAAATTAACCTTTACAGGCTTCATATTAACATCGCCGATTTGCTCCAGTAAAGAGTAAGGTATCAAATTAACACTTGAACCTAAATCAAGAAGAGCTTTTTTAATCCTTTTCTTCCCTATGGTACAAGGGATAGAAAAGCCTCCTGGATCTGTTGCTTTTGGAGGGAATGGCTCCTTTTTAACAGTTTTACACTTCTTTGCCTCATCATCTCTACGTCTTTTCTTTGTAGAGACGTCTTCATCAGATTTAGTGTAAACAGTAATTTGTTGTAGAATCTGCTCCCAAGGTGCATCATTATCCACCATCTTGAATAATTCTGTGAAATCCAGTTGTTTCCCTTGATGTATTGGAAAAGGAGAAGTATTTTTGCTCTCTATTTCTCTTTTCTCTTCTGTTTCTCCTTTGTCTAACTCAACTATCTCATTTTTAGCACTCTCTACCACCTTGCATTCTTCTCTGGGGTTAACCTCAGTATTAGCCCCAAAATTTCTATTTGGCCTTTCTTCCACCTGCTTGGTGATCTGCCCCATCTGAATCTCCAAATTCTTGATAGCAGCTTCAGTGCTCTTTTGGGTAGACTCAATTTTCTGTATGAAATTATTAAGAGTGTCTTCCATCCTCATGGACCTTTCATTAAGCATAGAAATCTGCTGCCATAAGGTGGGTTGCTGTTGCTGCTTATTAAATTGACCAGCTTGCCCAGTTTGCCCTTGACCAATGCTTGGGTGTGGTTTCCACCCTTGATTGTAGTTCCCTTGATGGTATTGATTGGTCATGTAATTCACATCCTCCACGGCTTCTGCTGGAAAGGCACATTGACCATTGATATGGTCGCCTCCACATAATTCACACAACTGAGATTGTACCTGTGCAGCAGTTTTCAACTCTTTAGGCAATTGTGCAAGTGTTTTAGTAAGAGTCTCCAGCTGTTGAGTTAGAATTTTATTTTGTGCTAGCAAGGCATCATGTGTCTGTAATTGTAGAACTCCTTTCTGTTGCATAGGAGCACCTCTTTCACTGTTGAACTCATTATCACTAGTAACCATATTTTCAATAATTTCTGTTGCTTCCTCTGGAGTTTTCCATTTAATGTTTCCTCCTGCTGAGGCATCAAGCATCATCTTGGTTTGTGAACCAAGACCTCCAAGGGAGGTAAGGACTACTTCCACTTCATCGAATCCATGCGTGGGTGTTTTTCGTAGCAAGCTTTTGTATCTATCCCATGCATGACCCAGTGATTCTTCCATGCCCTGCCTAAATGAAGAAATTTCTTGCTTGCCTTTGTTCACCTTTGACTGTGGGAAGTATTTATTTAGAAACTGGGTTACCACTGCTTCCCACTCTGTGAAACTTCCCTCTGGAAAAGAATTTAACCAAAGCTTAGCATTGCCTCCTAATGAGAAAGGAAACAAGCTAAGTTTGATCGCTTCATCTGGCACCCCATTGATTTTCACTGTGTTGCAGATCTCATTAAATGTAGTGAGGTGCTCATATGGGCTTTCATGAGATAACCCATTGAATTGATTGCTCTTCACCAGTTGGATCAATGCTGGTTTGACCTCCATGTTAGCTGCATTGACTCTAGGTCTAGCTATACTGTTAAAGTGCTGAGGTCCAGCTGTATTGGTATAATCAGCAAGAGTTCTTCTGATATTATTGTTCTCCATATTTTTTGTGCTATGGTCAGAACCTTGTGGTGATGGTTGCAACAGAGTTTCCGGAGGAGGGAAAAGTTCTCTAGATGTTCGGATTCTTCTCCTCCGTCTACTGTCGTCTAAACCTTCAAGAAGAGGTTTTGCAGTTATCTTGCTCCTAGTTCGAATTGCCTCCTGCATACACAAGAACAAAAAACCCTAGAATATTTGGTTAGCACAAAAAGATATAGGAGAAGATATAAGATTCAGAGAATAAAATAAAATAAAATAAAATAAAATAAAATAAAATAAAATAAAATAAAACAAAATAAAATAAAATAAAATAAATCAGAAAAAATAAAAACAGAAAAATAAAAACAGAAATTCAAAATTAAAGTCAAAGATAATCAATAATCACACAAATTAACCAGTTAAACCACGAGTCCCCGGCAACGGCGCCAAAAACTTGATGACAAATTTATGAACACCGAAAAACGGCGCCACAAACTTGTTGAACAATCGGCAAGTGTGACCGAATCGTTTCAAGTAATAAACTCGGTAAGACCAAGTATCGTTCTCCCAAAGGACTCACGGACTAGTTTAGTTATGTGATTCGTTGATTATTTAAGACTTAAGAACGAAATAAGTGGAGTTTAATATGCAAAACAGAAAATAAACATGTATGCATGAATTTGATCAATGGCTAAAACAAAATACAAACACTTCAATGGAATATATGGATGAGTATGTTGTTGGGGTTATCAATTTCATCTTATCCACTCCATATATGAGAGTTTCACAAGACTACATTGATTCCCCAACAACAATACAAGGTTTAGTTCACCATATTCATGGTGAAACTAGATGAATAATAATGAAAGAATGAAAGATAAAACCCTAGAAAGGTGAAGAGGTAGCCTGAGCATCCAAGATCCTCCTTCAAAGGGGTGGAAGAGAGAGTGTTTGCTTCGTTTCTGCCAAAGATACAAACCCTAGGACGTCCTAAAGCTTATATACTATTCTAAAATTACAGAAAATTTAGGCCCAAGCCCATAAGTGTGCCGCTCAGCGATAAAGTACCGCTCAGCGGTAAGTGCGTGAGTTGGTTTCTTCCCCTCAGCGGCCATTTTGCCCCTCAGCGGATCCCCCGTGAGCTTCTGAGTGCCGCTCAGCGGTAAACTGCCGCTGAGCGGCAGTTGCGGCTTCTCCTTTTGCACTTTTTGATGTCTTTTCTGATTTCATTTCTCTCCTTCTTCACTTCTTTCACCAAATTCACCTTAAAACCTGCACAAAAACACTGAAATCAAGCATAAACCTGTCCAACTCTCTTATTTCTAAAAATATGAATAAAAGCATGATTTCAAGCTAGTTTCTAAGTGTTAAAGGTTGCTTTTAGTATCAATTTCAAGCATGAAAATAACAGTTTTTCAACTGTTATCACCAAGCACATCTATTTATAGCTTGAAGGAAGCCTTAAAGTCTGATTAATTTTCCCGCTAAAATTCAAAAGAAATTAGTTGGAGAGGCCAACTGTCGATGCACATGATCCAGGCCTGCTCACATGGACAACCACACTTCACATGGAAAATGCTTCTCGTAGTGGTTGGGCGCACCAGAGTTTTGGCTGAGCGAAAATCTATTCCGAAAGTCACTCCCCTTCACAAATCCAATCTATGCTTCCCAAACCGAAAGTTATGCAGAAAAAAACCCTTTCTTGGCTCTTTTTCTTCCTTTGACAAGTAAGGCTCTTAGTTGATTGGTCCATGATCTCCTAGCTTTATTAAACCTACCAAAACAAGAATTAGAAGTATTTAATGGTTAGAATCCTTCTAAGGCTTAGAGGAAAAAAAAGAAGAAAGAGCTTTTAAAAGTCCTTCTACTTCCCTTCTTAGCCTTAGCTTAAGTTGATCAGCTTTTAAAAGTCCTTCTACTTTTGAATGGATTTTCCTAAATAGGTTTCCATCAATGAGATTGGTTGTGGAACTTGAGATACACCTTCATCAATATCTCAAGGTCGTTTTCCTCCATAAACAATGTTCCTCATCAGTCGTAATTAACTGAAAACAAAGTCTCATATTCAATTGAGTACCAACTACTCCACCATATTCGGCAACTTGAAGACAACTACTCCCCTCTTGCGGATTAAGCTTGATTCACAACCTCTTCCTGTCCTTCTTCCTCCCTAGGAATTTTGAAGGTTAGATTTTCTTGGGGGCGACAACTTGAGGAGGGTGGATGTTTACAATTGGCCCCTTTAAGGTAAGCATCAAGGACCCCTTGCCCTAGTTCTTGTTACCCATCAGTATTTTATTCTTTAAGCTACAGAAAACGTCATCTTTCCTAATCTTTTGCTCATAATGGTTTATCAGTCTTGCTAAGGTCGAAACATATTCATATTAGCCGAATAGTCCATTACTAACTTGAAGAAGTATACTTACCAAGCATGTCATTCAAGGGTTGGGAGGACAAGTATATCTTACTAAGCTCTCTAATAGGAAGCTGACGAGGAATCTTGTCTAGAAAACTCAAAATCCTCCTACCCTCCAATACCTCATCGAATTGTCAATCCAATAAAAAAGGAAACTTACTGTTGTTGTTCTCAACATAAAAATGATAATGGCCTTCCATGGTCACCATGACCCTAAGAAAACCATTCTTAAATTCTTGAAAGATTCAGAGTAAGAAGCCTGCAAATATGGTCTTGACTGACTAAAGAAAACTAATTGGATGTTGAGGATGGGTACTATAAACATCCAAAAAACACTACGATGTATGGCCTTTAAGAAAGAGAGATAGTCGAAAGTGGCCATGAAAGACTTGGATTCTTGAATGAATACAAAGGACCAGATAACACCAAAGGGTGAAACAAAAGATTAGTAGATCAAACAATTGGAAGGGCAAACTATTTGCATAGGTACCAATTTCACTAGTGAACAAAAAATATTTATCTTTGTTATGCTAGAGAGCAATAAGGACCTATTCGCTTGCACGTCACCAAATATGTCGAGCATTCATGAAGGAGTATGATTGAGTCATGATTAGACTAGTGATAAGTAAAAGCTCATTAAAAAATCTATAAATAGAGTATGTTGGTAAGGTAGTCAGGTTATAATATTGCAACATTTAATACCCTTATAATTGGACCATTATTGACTTGATTATCGCAGTGTTTTCTATAGGTACAACCCAAACGACTTGGACGAACGAACTAGACAATCAAAATGTTAAAGGATTGCTTAAATAGAAAATCAATTGACAAGAGACCTTTGTTTATTGAAGTGTTTATGGTACTTGATCGGTCACATAAAACATTATACATTGCAAGTAAGAAAAATGGTGCTCCAACACACATGCACTTACATAACATGTCTCGTGATGTGTAACATATTCCATGATGACACACTTAGTAACATGTTCCATAACGCCACACAAGTAATAGAATGATAAGATCTTAAATAAATAAGTTAACTTCCAAATTGATTTTGGAAAAACCTAGATATTTTAATATTTTAATAATGGTTGAGGAACCAAATTTTCAATAAATCTCCTTCTATGAAAAGTAATATAACAAGATAAAATTATTTGTCTATATCAAGAATTTACACAATGGATACATGCTTCATTTGAAGATAACTTGAAGCGTTCGTGCTATTATGACAAAGCCAAGAAATTAATATCCCATTTGTGCTTCAATATCTAATTATTTCCCATCTTATTTCATTTCTTTTACTTTATGTTTGTGTTACACTACCAAAATTTCCAACTTTGTCGGGGGTTATTTTTTTCGTTTTCGGCGGTTTTAACCCTCGGAAAGTGCGTTACCTGCGGTTAGGAAAACCGTTGGGAAAAACTGTGTCGTTAAGTAATTACCGGCGGTTTTTTGAGAAACTACCGGTATTAGCAGGGGTTTTGGGAAAACCGCCGGTATTAGTAGGGGTTTTAGGAAAACCGTCGGTATTAGCGGAGGTTTTGGGAAAACCGCCGGGATTAGCGGGGGTTTTTCAGAAATCACCGGGATTTGCGTGGGTTTTCCAAAACCGCCGGTATTTTGGGAGATTTTCAGAAACCGCCTGGATTTGCAAGGGTTTTGCAAAACCGCCGGTACTTATAGAGGTTTTTCAAAACCGTTGGTATTTATTGGGGTTCTCCAAAATCACAGATACTTACTTATTTAATTATTTTTTATATTATTAAAATTATTTAATTATCATTTGTTTTAGTAATAAAATAAAAAATTAAATGATTTAAAACTAGAATTAAATATTGTTATATAAAAGTTGATTCAAACATCAATTATAAGCGAGTAGAAAATTTATATATAGTACAAGCACATTTTATTGATTCAAACATCAATTATTATAAATGAGAAAATTGATATTAGGTTTTTATTGATTCTACAAAAGATCCTTTAAAAAGATTTTATATGCGTTTCTTCCTTAAAATCTTATTCTAAAACTTATTCCTACTTTCATAGACAAATCCTCAAAACTACATAAATACAATGATTTAGTTGAGAGACTTGCATTTTATAACTTAAGTGAAAAAGGATGGAAACAAATGTTACATTTAACGATAAACATATATATTATTAAAATATAGCCAACGATATAAGAAATGGAGGGACACTTGAGAAATATAAGAAATGGAGGGACACTTGAGAAGTTGAAAGAGACTCGTCATCATAAATGATGTCCAATAAAATCTCAAAATTAGGTTTATAATGAATCCATCACATGGGTTCAACTAAAACCTCAGAATCCTTACATTTTATTGATAAAACATAAAAATAAAAAATAGAAATCACTACACTATGATTATCAACTTCAAAATTCATATGCCGACATGTTTATAAACTTTTAAAGATGTACAAAGAATACAAATTAAAATGTAATCTTAAAGATGTACAGAGAGTAAAAGTTAAAATGATTAAAGTCAAACTTACAACAATGGCATTAATTACCCACTGGTACCAACCAAATCTATAAAATTACCCTATATTTCGTATGATGCTTGTTATGAGGGAAATAAAACTAGCGCAACAAAAATAAATGTTACTTAATAATTTACACGCTTCATTATTGACCTACACTTGAACACACTGAGTGCACCTTATCGTTAAGCATCTGATTAAATTTGAATGTGTAATTCGTTAATCTGTTGATCCTCAAGTCAGCATACCTACAAACACAAATTGAAGACACTAACATAAGGGGCATAGCAGTGGGAGAATTTTTCTTATATTTATTATCTTTTAAATATAAGAAAAACAAACAGTGGGACACTTTTTCCATTCTCTCTCACTGTAGGGAAATAGCAATTTGAACAAATGCCTAGGTAGCATAGAAACAATTTACCATCCTAGTTCATAATAAAGAAAGCTAAGATATTGTTGATCCAATATTATACAATTCAAATGTCATTGAGCAAAGTCATATTGATTAGAGAACTTACTTTTCTTTACAGGGAGATTTTCTTTTTCAAATAAATCAGCAAAGGATGTAGATGTGGAAGTAGAAGCCACAATATTAGAAGCACGTTTTCTTTTGATAATTTCAAACCTTTGTGGATGTTGATTTTCTTCAATTATTTGGGAAATAGCTTTCCCTCCGTGCAATCCTTGTGATGTGTACTTATCATCATCATCTTCATAATCACTTAGGTCCACGATCTCCTTTTCCAATTTGAATTTTACCCCTGCATGTACAAAGAATATGTGCTAAAACTTAACATTATTTTGTTAACATGTTCAGGCAAAAGCTAGGAGAATGAAGAGTAGTAGATTCTGGAATATGAGTAAGAAATTGGTTGTTGTCTCAACATTTCTTGAAAAATACAGCCTTCGGCTCTACAAGTAATTAACTACGTATACTTTGATCAAATTCAGAGCAGATACATGTAATTTTTTTTTTGTATGGATAAACAAAATGAGTTACCTTCTTTGCATGCTTCTGTTTGTTCTTTCTTTTGTTCTTATTGAAAGAAAACATTTTCAGGAGAAAAGAAGAAAACACAAAAGAGATGACTTGCAGTTTAAAATTAGGAGCCTCAAAGATGACCAGAATTCTACAACAAATCAAGCAATGGGTTGAACATCTGAGGAAGACAATGAGAACAATGATGAGTTTGGCTTGAGGATAGGAACGAAAAATACCTTAGATTGGAAACATGTGTAATTTGTTTGTGTTGAGGTCCAATGAATGGTCTCACCTACCATGTGGATCACTTGCTCACTACCTTACCTTGCATTTGCAAGTGGACATATTAGTCTATGCTTCAAAATTAAAAAATTCATTATGTAAACTTGGATGAACTTATTAATGATATTCTTACTTCAACAACAAGATTGGATGAAGTGAGGAGTGTGTGTTCTTAAATTTTGTCTACTAGTTGTTGCAAACTGTGATGATTTTTTGAGTATTTGAATGTAATCTGGTTCAGTCTTCAATTAATCCAGTTTGAGTAAGAATTACTTGCCTCGCCACACCATTTCAATTAATTTACTAAAACATGATTTCCGCCAATAGCCATTTCCTTCTCTCAATAAATCTCATGGTTCAGGGCATAAAGAAATGTGACTAAGGTATATTAATCAATTGTGTAATCCAATTAAAAAATTTTAAAGGAAATTATAAAAGGTAAATATGTATAATAGATGTAAGAGATGAAAAAGAGAACAAAATTCCATTTCCATACCTAATGCACCTACAACATCCTCCTTGTTCCCTTTTTTAGGAGACTGACCAGTGCCAGAATCAGTAGAGTAATGAGTATTTTCATCCCTTTGTAAAGAAACAGGTTGCCTAGTGTCATTTTCAAGCTCGTGGTCACTAACATCCTTTTCATCTTTGAAAGCGAAAGAAACTCCAAGATTAGGATCCACTTCAGTGTTCCCAAAATCAGAGGCATCTTCACGCATCATTTATTTTCTTTGCAAGGATGGTTCCCTTTCTAGCTTTCTTTGTCTGGTTCACCACGAAAATGGTAAGGATTCTGTCACAGGCAATGGTAAGGTATGAACCAGTAGTATACAACAATGCTACTTACTAATATGCATATATCTAGCTCTACCATGAATGCATGCGCCACAAAAACATAAAATTAAAAAGGAATCGCGTTCTGCGAAATTTCACCAACTAGGCCAGTGACAATTTAAAAAGATTCCCGAAACATGGAACTTCAGTACAAAATCATGTCAATATTAGAGTGTCCCTACAATTACCAGAAACCAGAATTATGACAAAACATATTGAGTCGAGAACAGTCGTGATTCTACCATTTTCCTTATACAAACTCACTCCCGAGTCTTAACCACTTCTTAAAACTGCGATAAAAAAATTTTGAAGGAAAAAAAGGACAAAAACCTTACCTGTGATTACAATTGCTGATATGGATCTTCTTAAACCTTCAACATAGCTTTATGGACCATGGTTTCCTTGTGTATTTTGATGACAATAGAGAGGCAGCGGTTGTGGTGCCATGTTTCGGTCGTTGCAAAAAATCTTGTTGAAAATGTTAGAAGGGGATGAAACTATGTTGGTTTGAGGGGTTTATTGCGGGTCCCTAGATTTTCGGAAGATAGATGGAGGAGGGATTTCAAAGAGAGAAAAGCCAAAGAATTAGGGATTTAAAGGAGGGGAAAGACATAAAGGATGAGAAATTGAGAAGCAAAGGGAAGCCATTCGCCAAAAAAATCATGGCGCAAAGTGAAAGTTCAAAAACAAGAAAAAGACAGTGGAAAGGATGGGTAAGACGCATAAAAACGCGATTTAGGTAGGGTTAGGATAAATATATGCAAACTTATTAAAACAAAACCGTCGAAACTTTATTTTAAATAAAAGATAATAATTTTAACTACGTTCTTGTAATCATCCACCAAAATTTTAAAATTAAAAATATAGATAAAACATAACTGCGATTTTTATTAAACCCTTTCTAAAATACATAATTTTTGTAGTGTTATATGTAATTTTCAATTTTTTTATAGCAGACAAAATAAATTTAATTTTGAAAGTAATTAATATTAATAACCATTACTCAAATTTATCATACATTAAATCCTATTTAAATCATTATTACAAGAACAAATGTTTTCTAAAAATTACATTTAACAGCATTTATTATTAATTTATATTTAAATATTTACGTTAAAATTTATTACAACATTTAAGATTAATGTATTATCGACGATAAATTTATCTCAATTATTTAATTAATTTATTTTAATAGTTTCCCTTCAAAGTATACATATTACTTTTTTTAATTACAAACTTTCAATATACATGCATATATATATATATATATATATATATATATATATATATATATATATATAATTATTCATCAAAACCCAATTTATAACTGGTGTTTGCAAAGGTCCATATTTTTGTTACCTGTAATTTAAAAAAAGGAAAATGACACTTGAACAACCATTTTTGACAACATTTAGACACGCGCACACGTGTCAAAATCTGAGTGGTCCATTTTCATTTAATTTTTCCAACTGGACCACTCAGATTTTGACACGTGTGCGCGTGTCTAAATGTTGTCAAAAATGGTTGTTCAAGTATCATTTTCCTTAAAAAAAAGGTACGGGAATAAAATTATATATAATTTTGTTTTGGAAAATATACTTTAACAACTTTTATTTTCCTTTTATTTTCTATAAAATTTGTATAAAATGAATATAAATATAGTTTATTAATTTTGAAATGTGATGCAAGCTTCGAATTTGAAACCGGTGGGTACACCGTAACACAGCCATCCACGCTAGTCACCATGGGAGTGCGTGAGTCACACCTTTCCGCCAAACTAAATAATCAAACCCGTGCTTGCCAGCTATTCGCCGTCTCTGTCTCGAAGCATTGAAAACAATATTCTTATATTCTTATTAATAAAAATATAGAGGAAGAAAAATTCGCAGAAAAATAAATAAAAAATTGATAAAATGAAGAGGTTAAAAATAGAAGAGAGAGAGAGAGAGAGAGAGGGAGTGAGGGCTATTTTTGTCATGGGAATGAATGAATGGGATCCAAAAGTAAAAATAAGTCCCTCGAAAACGCAATCATGGGTGGCAGAAACGGAAGCACAGCAAGAACCAATCCCAACCTTTCGGTTCTCCCACAAATAAAATAGTTAACAAAACCCACTATTTGTTGCTCCCAATCCCTCTCACGCACTTTCCCTGCCTCTCTTTCTCTCTCCAACATCTCTCTCTTTCTCTCACATCCCTAATCAGATCCCGCAATGGCCAGCGCTCCTTCTCCACGCGAAGAGTTCGTGTACATGGCCAAGCTGGCGGAGCAAGCCGAGCGCTACGAGGAGATGGTGGAGTTCATGGAGAAGGTCTCTGCCGCCGCCGAGAACGAGGAACTCTCTGTCGAGGAGCGCAACCTCCTCTCCGTCGCTTACAAGAACGTCATCGGCGCCAGACGTGCCTCCTGGCGCATCATCTCCTCCATCGAGCAGAAGGAGGAGAGCCGAGGCAACGAGGACCACGTCGCCGTTATCCGCGACTACCGATCCAAGATCGAGAGCGAACTCTCCAACATCTGCGACGGAATCCTCAAGCTCCTTGACTCGCGCCTCGTTCCCTCCGCTGCCTCTGGTGACTCCAAGGTCTTTTACCTCAAAATGAAGGGCGACTACCACAGGTACCTCGCCGAGTTCAAGACCGGTGGCGACCGCAAAGAGGCCGCAGAGAGCACGCTCTCCGCCTACAAATCTGCACAGGTTTTCGATATTTTTTCATATTCTAATTTTCGTGTTATAGATCTGTTTGCTTTACTCGCCAGATTTGTGATTTGATTGATTGTGAGTAAATTATTCTTATGCGCGCGTGGACGCTCACGCGCGCACCATTTGGTCAATTTTTTTGGTTAGAATAGGGGAATCTAATACGGTTAAAGTGACTTTTTGTAGCTAAGCAGGTTTAAATTTGGAAATCACTTGTTTAGAATCTTAAATATTAAATTGTTAAATGATGTTTGGTCTGTGTTTGATCTACGATTCAAAATATGTTATTATGTTTCAAATTTTATCTTGGAATTGTGGAATCGTTACGGACAGCGATGATGAAATTTGGAATATACTTTTCTGAAATAGAAAGGGCTAAGAGGTTGAATAGTGTGACAGTGGGTAGAATAATATCGCTGGGACAGATTTTAATATAACTCTGATTTAAGTTAAACTTAATTTTGCAAAACTTTACAAATAGTTTTCTAAAGAGAAGATTTATATATTATAAATTGGTCTTTATTATATAAAAAACTTTCAAAAGTATTAAATCATTGAATCGTTTTTCCTGGCGAATTTGATCTACGGTTCAAAACTTTTGGTTGTCTGTTGCAAATTTTAGGTCTAGAAGACTCTGGGTTCTCTGTGGTAACGGTGGTTTTGGAAACGAAGTAATTGAAATTCAGAAGTTATTTGTCCGCAATTGTTAATCTTAAGTAATTGAACAATTTTTGCGTGCGTGTTTGATTTACAGTGACTTCCATATTGTAACGTGAAGTAGATTTATAGCATTGTAAGAAGATTTTCTTTTGTTTGAACGGTTTGTTTGATTATATTGCGAACTGTATATTCCGCTTTTTTGTTTTTTCTGATGTTTTGGTTTAACTTTATTGTGTGTATAGGACATTGCAAACTCTGAGCTGCCTCCAACTCACCCTATTAGGCTTGGTCTTGCTCTGAACTTCTCTGTGTTTTACTATGAGATTCTTAATTCTCCTGATCGGGCTTGCAGCCTTGCAAAACAGGTTAGTGTTAAGAAAAACTTGTCTTTTTATTTTAATAAATGACTATTCGATTACATAAGATATTTTTGCGGTAAAAACAAAACAATGGCTGGACGTGGTGAAATATTCGAAGTTAGCGGTTAATGAATTGGAATAATATATTCATTTCATTGCAACAACAGCATACTATAGTTTCAGTAATGTCTAAGTAACCTTGATGTTCGATTCTGATGACTAATTAAAATCATAAAATGTTAAATGATCGTAACTCGTGATTTTTGGTTGGCCTTCTTATGTAAAAGGTGTATGTAATCGTGAACATTTCTGTTGATTTTGAAATTCACTAGGCTTTTGACGAGGCAATTGCTGAATTGGATACACTGGGCGAGGAGTCATACAAGGATAGCACTTTGATCATGCAACTTCTTCGTGATAACCTTACCCTCTGGACCTCTGACATGCAGGTATGACTTTTGGGATTTCCAACATTTGTAGAGTAATATCACTTTATTCTCTTCAGAGAATCTATACATTGATTTCGGTGTTTATTTTGTTGGGTTTTCAGGATGACGGTGCAGATGAAATTAAAGAAGCCGCGCCTAAAGGTGACGGGGAACAAAATTAAACAAATCATACCGCTAATTAGTCGTTGAACTTCCCTTCTATAATGCTTTCAAAGGGAGAAAGTGCCGATTGCTAATCTCGATGTTACTGAGATTTTAGGCATTCCATGGTCTTTGTTATGAATTGTGGATGCAGTGGGCTATTTTAGTTTGTCCTTCCATTTGTACGCGTTTCTGAATTGCCTACTTTCTTAATGACACTGAAATTTCCATTATATGCTCGTAGAATATCAAGATAATATTCTCTTTGGCAAACATGATGTTGCTCATTAATTTAGGATATGAAATTGTGACACCTTTATTTGTTTTATTCGAAAGCCTCGGAATCATAAATTTGACAGATTTTAACGTGCTTTTGTTTCGTGTGAGGATTGCCAACTTCAGTCTGTTTGGGTCTGTTTTAATTGTTCTTGAGAGCTATTTTTTCGCAATGCACATGGGTTGATCTCATGGATGTGTTTGTTATATGCAGAATATTTTGTAACTTTCTATTGCCTGTTTGATTCCTTGTTTTTAGTGGCTGAATAAATTGGATGTAGTGAAAATACGTAAATTATAGGGACTTCGGAATTTTCATAAATAATGATCCAGCTGTCAATGGTTAATGCGGAACCAAGGTGAGGGTTTGATTATTTCTCGGCTTTTTATATGGTTATGGAAATGCAATCCGTACCAATTGATCTGATTATTATTGATGATGGCACTATGATTAAGGTTCATAAAATTGAAAATATGTTAGAATCATTCGAGGCTTACAAAATTATAAATCGTATAATCATAATATATTTATTTGAAATTCTTCATTTTATATTTATTTAGATTTGGATAAAGAGATGAATATCTATGTTACCAAATGCTAACTTATAATTGTCTTAATTGTGTTTTATTTAATTGAATGATGTAATAGAAAGCACTTTTATTTTGTAATTGAGTATAAATTTTGCTTTTTTTAAAAAAAAAACATTTGTTAGCTAGTTGGATTTTATTTTAATTTAGACGGTTACAAGTAAAGTGTGTAATGACCCTAAAATATAAAACAAGTCTATATATAACATTATCACATATGCAACTCTTGGTCAGACTTAACCAAATATATATATATGTAACATGTTTATATACATTAGACTAATCTTAGACTTTCCATTAATCACGGCTTTTTCTACTCACGTTAATAACAATCATAACAGAAAAAACACAATTAAAAAAACAATGAAGGGTAAGCTAATAATAACTTTGAACATATATATCATAATTTTTTAAATTAAAGGAACTTAAATAGTAAATTATCAATCCACTCTAACAATCAATTTTGCACACATTACAAAAAAATAGACATGTATATACACAAGTTTAATTTAAACTCAATTATTCATATTCATGTTTGACTCATACTTTAGAAGCCTTGTATTTGTTATGAAAAATGAAATTCTTAAATGTTACAAATCAATAATGGTACTTAGTTCTCCATCCTTCATGATAAGGTAAATTCACTTATAATTTAGTAGAAAATGTTCTTTATGAGTATGTGAGTTTAATAAAGTTTAAGATGATTTCAAAATGAGTATCCCTAATTAACGCATAACTTTAAGGTTTAATGTCTCAATAGGTCCCTATTTTTGTTCAGAATTTGAAATAGGTCCCTTTATTTTTTGATGTCTCAATTAGGTCCTTATTTTTGTTAATTTGATGCAAATAAATCCTTTCCGTCAATTTCATCAAACGACGTTAATAAATGTGTGACGTGGCCTTACACGTGTCAATACTGTCCTCAGGCCACGTCACACATTCATTAACGTCGTTTGATGAAATTGACGGAAAGGATTTATTTGCATCAAATTAACAAAAATAAGGACCCAATTGAGACGCCAAAAAATAAAGGGACCTATTTCAAATTCTGAACAAAAATAGGGACCTATTGAGACATTAAACCTAACTTTAAATCACTTTGTTATATCATTCATCCTTAAAAATGACATTGTAATATAATAAAAATTACATCATTTAACTTAAACACCTCATTAAAATCATTTACCTCATTTTACTTGAAATTTCACATTAATTTCCCCTATAATTTCTCATACAATCATTTCTAAATTTTAGCATACTTGCTCAGTAAGATCGTTTACTCGCCTAACGAGCTTTTCGTAGAGAGTTATTTGCTCAGCAACTTGATGTCTCGCCCAAAGAGTCTATCATTGGGACAAAATGCAAAGAAGTTCACCTAGTGAGAACATACTCGTGTAGCGAATCCCCCTCCCGTTACTCTTTGTAAAATTCGAATTTGGCTTTCACTCATCGAGCAGGCCTCCCTTGACTGTCTTCCAAACTCATTTTTGGTATTCGTTCAACGAGATAAGAGCTCATATAGTGAGTCTGCATAACACAAACATCAAAATTCTGCATTTTGACATTACAAACCAATCCAATAGTTCTTCTCATGCTTTAAACAAATCACAAACACACCCAATTCATGATTGAACTTAACATCTCAACCATAATTAATGCCTTTCGATATTCATACCATGGAAACCCCAAATCTAGGACACACATAGACTTGCATAAGAAAACCTTCATCTCATTTCACCAGTTAACCATAATTGAACATACCAATTGGTCATACAATCATAGTTTTAAACGCAAAATCAACAATCAAAACCAAACCAAACATATAATAACTAAAATTAGCTTCCCTCACCTACTTAAGAACTCACACACAAATATCCCTTGGTCTCTCTACTCACTCCTATTCATAGAGAAAGGAAATATTTGCACAAGAAGAAATCATATAAATGATCTGATCATAACCTAACAACCCTAATTGAATAAAGATCCATCAAAAAATTCTAGACTAAACATGTAATTCTACATCATATACATACAATCCTAAAGACCAAAATTGCTCTAAAAAGGACAAATGAAGAACTTACTCTATTCAACAAAGTGATATGATAGAAAGGTAGGCCTCATGACTATGACTCTTACTGTATACTCCAATCTTTAAACAGATGAGAATTGAGATTAAAATTGAAAAGAGATAATAAAGAGAAAATTTAGATAGAAGGTTTAGAGAAATGATAGTTTATAAAAATGATTTTTTATTTATTAGAAATCTATTTATTGTTTGAATTTTTATTATTAATCACTATTACTCTTAGACTTTATTCTAAGTTCTCACAGAGGTATAATAAAATATATTTTTAATTTAATTGAATGATATCCTGGTTGACAATATTTGGTTAGATGAAAAAAATATGTTTAATTGCACTAATATTAAATTGAGTTGTGATTCGATTGTATTAATCTTTAATTGGGTGATGTTGCATAATATAAATAATAATGTGAACTTTTAATTCTATTAAATTTTAATTAAAGTTTAACTTAAACTGTTTAGGTTTTATTTGAACTTAATTTATTCACATAGAAAGGTGAACATGTAGTGCAATCGAGAACTTATAAAACATATTCATACAATTTTACGATTTTATTTGACTATCCTAATTATTTTACTATGTTACAATCAATGTGTGAGATTTGAATAAAAATATTATATAAAAGTATAGATATTATAATTTTACAATTTAAATTTCGATTTCAACACCAATTCTAAGAATGATCTTATTCTCAATTATTCTTTTAGATTTTTATTACTATAATTTCTTGAAGATATTTAAAATTATCTCTTTCAATATTTAATTATGCGTCATCTTGCATTGAAACATGTCATGTCGAGTATTTTTAAACGGGTTAGTTTGTTAGTTTTTTTTCTTTTCTTTTTGGTCAAATGTAAATAAAATATTGAGATGGTTTGTCTTAAATTATTGGTTTTATGTATTCTATATTCTATATTATAGTAATGAAAATAGAGATGTCTTTTTTCTTATCGGCTAATTAATTTTTATTTATTTGGTAGTTCTTTTTTATACCATCTATAAAATTGTTACTATATAATCTTAATTAATTTCTAATAATGTAAAAGTAAAACACTTGACAATATTGTATACAATTATAAAATAAAAAAGTAAACAATGAGAAAAGATAAAAGTGAATACAACAATTAAGGTTAAACGTCAAAAATGAAAAACAAATATTAGTGTTTTGAATCATTTATTTGAAGTTAGGGGAAAAAAACTAAGTCAAACAATTCACACGTACTTGATTCAAATTTAAAGTGAATCGGCAAAAAGTAATCAAATTAAATTAGTTTGATTAAAATTTAAAGTAAAATGCACTGATTAATCAAATTAACTCGAACCAATTTACTAAATAATGAAGTAATTAATCAAATTACTTTAAAGTTTAAGACTATTAAGTTTTACAAACTAAGACTTAATAATGAAGTAATTAATCAAATTTAGAATGTAAATTACTATCATTGTTTATAAGAAATAGGTGGGTATGTATGTTAGCAAATCATCCATTTATTAAAAAGCTACATCTATAATTTTCTTAAAATAAAACTTGGTAATTTAACCAATCTAGATAGGTAGATAAGTAGAGAATAGGTTAAAAAAAATGCAGTCATAGAGAAGAGAAAGGAAAATTTGTACAACATGTGAACCTTTGACCAATAATAATTAGGTGTACGGGCAACTAGGCCCCATTAATGCTTTTCTTTTTTGAAAACAGAATTCAAAATTTCTCAAATAATATTGCACCTTACTTATTTTTAATTTTACTCTTATTTATAACACTCAATTACTTAATTTATCATGATTTAAAAAATGATTTACTTAATTCATAGTAACATGTGTTTTTTTTTTCTTTCTAAATCATCCTAGCCATTAATATTTTCTATTCATCTAATTGTTTTAAATATTTTTTTGTTCAAATAAATTAATGCACAAAATATGTTGAATTGTTTTAGAACAAATGTATCTTCGTAAAATACAAAATAAATACAAAAAAAAAACACTTTGTTATATATTTTAAATTTGGTAGACTTTTTTAACCAATGTCTTAAGAAATTGCTCTCTCTCTTCCCCATCACACTTTGTCTCACAAAATTTCTCACTCAAGTTAATTTCTTGCGCTAAATTTACTAAAATATAGGGTTCAATAATTTACCAAAGAAATAGGTTAGAAAGTCTAATAATAAGTGAAAGAAAGTTAATGTAATAAATGAAAATAAGAAGAGCAACATATATAATTAGAACATGTGTTTATTGGCCATAAAAAGTACAGCCATGAGGTTCTCTGGTTGAAGGTTATGGGTCTGAAAGCCCAAAGGATGCATTCTCTTCATGGGTGGAATAATTCCACTTTATTTTCAATGGCTTAGTTTGGGTTAAATATATTTTTTATTTTTAAACTATTTTTAAAAATTCTGTTATTTTAAATTAAATATATACATATTTTGTTTTTTTAATTAAAGTTGTTTAAAATATTTTCTGATTAAATGACATGTGAAAGCTAGATTATAATTTGTGAAATTTTTCTATCAATAGTTAAACATATTGTTATTTAGTAAAGATATTTTACATAATTTTTATAAAATGTAGAAACGAAATAATTATATATTTAGTTTAAAAATGAAACAATTTTTTAAAATAATTAAAAAAACATTTAATTCTATCTGTTTTTGTCACTTTCTTTTTCTTTTGAAATTTAAGCTAGAATCATCACCTAATTCTTGAATCTATTGCTCTTCATATACTTTTCATTTGTATTTGTTCATACGAATTCCATAGTTATACAGGGTTATACTCCTTAGACTTTGGTGCTTTATTCATTGCTTACAATACACATCTTAAAGAATTGTCTTACGATGCTATGTCAAGAAAATAATTCAAGCTAAAGTACAACGGAGAAGGATAGTATTAGTCTAAACAACTATATGATCAATCAATTAAAAACTAGGTTTAATACATATTTTTATCACCTAGTTTGTTAATTTTATTCAAAGTGATAATCTTTTTAAGTTGTTCAGAGTGGTCTCATGTTTTGTAAAAATGATTCAATTTGATTCCTTTTGCTAACGACGTTAAAAACACCAACGACATAATATCCAACTTAGTGAATGACCTGTCCAAGTTTTTCATTACGTAACAACGTCAGGTGAATTACGTGGCAACGTGAGGTTTATTGATGTGCAAATGTTAAAGGTTAAAGTTATTGGGTAAAAGGAAAGGGGGGTTAAAGTTCGTATTGAAGATGGTTAGGGTTCGCGGAAGTTCTTTCCTGAATTGAGCAAAGTCCTTGTGACGAGATAGATATGACTTCTTTCTAAAGTTGTTCTTCTTGTTCCAATATACGGGGTAAAAAAGTTTCTCATTCCTCACATGGTAGTTGTTGGAGGGGAGGTGAGATAATCCCTATTTGCAATTGTTGTGATATTGCTGTAACCAAATTGGCCAAAACTACAAAAAAATGCTAGTAGACAATTTTGGGCATGTCATCATTATAGGGTTTTATGAATACCCTTTTCAGTTTATATTTATTGAATTTATGTGTTGATAGTTAATATTGAATTTGAAGTTATTTTAGTGAGTAACAGGGTGAATCTTCAAATGGGATGTCGTGTAACTTTTTCAGGTGGTGTTCTGAAGAAAACCTTGATAAAAGAGATGCTACAATTGCCAAGAAAAGGAGGAGGATATATGATCTGGAAAATTTAGTGAAAGTATTGAATAAAAGGATAAAACTTTTAGTTGAAGTTGTGTGTGTTAGTATTGCGCTGAACATTTTGATATTGTGGTTGTGTTTATGTTGATGTTTTTAGGTGGGCAATGTGGTTGTATCTTTTATTGATGTAATGTTAAGGTTAATGTTTAGGTTCAAGTGTTTAGGTTGATGTTTGCAGGTTGATGTAATGGATGATGTATCAATCTCTGTTATAATGAGTTCAAATGAAGAATATGATTTCCTTATGGATTGTTCAATTTAGTCCCCCTTTTTTCTAAAAAATGTGCAATGTGGTCCCTAATGTATATGAACATGATACATATCAAGGATACCTATCAGAATATAATAATATAAGTGGTAATATAAAACACTTAATAACATAAGATTATCACATAATAACATCATAACATTATAACAAATGCACCATCAAAGTGCTTAATATGAGTACATAATTAAAGTGCTTAATATTAGTACATATACATTATCAAAGTACTTAAAGTTGATAATGAAAATACAAATTACATCCAAATTTTCCCAATGAAAGTAAATCAAATTACATCTAAGGAGCTTTCATTATGATATCTAACTTGTTCCTTTTCATTGGTGGAGTTAACTATGGAATGAATTCTTGAGTTGGCTATGGTGGCTGAGGGGATTGGGGACCTGGTGGCTGTGATGGTAGAGGGGATCGGGGAGGGGATTGAGGACTTGATGGTTGTGATGGTAGAGGGGATTGGGGACTTAATGGTTGTGATGGTAGAGGGGATTGATGAGGAGATTGGGGACTTGGTGGCTGTGATCGTAGAGGGGATTGGGTAGTGGTGGCTGTAATGGTTCTATGATGTCAGGACGTAAGGGACAATGATTTCATTGTGCCGAAATTTACAATAGATGCTACATTTCTTTCTGTGGCCACCAACACTCATTTGGATCTCATTCCTAGTTAGCTCACATGCGTTAAACCTTCGCTTTTTCTTTGGTCTACCAAGCAACTTCCTCTTAAATGGTGGTAGTACATCTGGAAAGCTTGTTGTTTCCTATAGCAGGTGCATATTGATAGGATAAATGATGGAGGCATATGCCTCTTCATATGTGGATATTCTGAACCAACTTGGAGTATAATTTTCTTAGTCTACATTTGAGTACTTCATTGCTACAATAGCATGACAACAAGGGATGCCACTAATCATCCACTTCCTACAACTACATTGTTCATTGTCCAAGTCCATTGTGAACTTGTTCCCATTGACAGAAACATGCCTAACCTTAAACACCTTTCGTGCAGACCAACTGTAAGAAATAACGGACATGAACATCAATCAGAAATGAACATGAACATAAATGAGAATTGGATATGAACATACATGAGAATATTACCTTGGGATCCAATATCTTGATAAATTAGATTCCTTGACAAGTCTCTTTTTAATCTTTGGGCAGATAGAAAAATCCATAGATGCCACCTTGGTTCTGTTGGTGGCCCATCATTTCATGAGATAAAGTTTTATCTCCTTTAGCATGGTGATAATGGGTTTTCCTCTAGCTTGAACAATAACATTGTTGAAAGCTTCACTCATGTTGTTATCAAGGGTATCAAACATTGCTTTACTTGTGAACCAAGATGTTGACTAATACTTGTTACAAAAAAATTATGAAAATGGTTTACGCTACATAAGTTTTGTTAATGTGCATGTAAGAAAAAAAATGTACCTCAGGAGAATAACTATAAGGTATCTATATGCTATTATATTTACTTCTTTAATATTTAGCATTTCCCTTTCCCAAGCTTGGGGGTACGTGCTTGTGGCAGCCCTCCACATTAGATTCTTCAATATCTGATCGAAAAACCTTTTCCTAAAGTTTGCATACAAGTGTCTCACACAAAATCTTTGTTCTAACCCAAGAAAAAGTTCCTGGATAGTTGGCACCAACCCCTGTCCACATCAATTTACTAATAAGACCTACATCAATTATAAAGCAAGAAGTAAAACTAATCTAACTACTACACATACCTTTTGTTGGTTATACATCCACATGCATGACCCACACACTTTATTACCCCCAAGGTCTTCAACCAATAACTGTAAAAACCACATCCATGTGTCTTTGTTCTCCACTTCAACTATTGCATATGCTAGTGGTAACATCTGGTGATTTGGATTCCTTACAACAACAGTAAGCAACTCTCCCTTAAATTGACCTTTCAAAAAACAGCCACCTAAACCAATAATGGGCCTACAACACACAAAACTATCCTTATAAGCTTTCAGACAAACATAAAATCTCTGAAACATTAGGTTACCATTTTCACTGTCTACTTGAACCTTAACAGTTGACCTCGGGTTACACCTCAATAACTCATGTGCATAGTCATAAATCCTTCTAAACTGTTCTTTAAAGTCACCTTCAAGTTGACTTGATGCAATTAACTTTGCTTTGCGTGCTTTAAAATTGAAACATTGATATTCCATTTCCTTAATGCTTTAAACATACCTCATTCACCCTTAAATTGGAATTTTCTTGTAAAGACCTATCGAATCTCTCACTCAACCACTTACTATTAATCATTTTAATGTTGAATTGTCTATTGTAAGTATGAGTATAAACTATTTTCCTTAATTGGCAAAATTTGCATGATGGAAAAAATTTACAGTAAGCTACTCATGGATACTTACGTTGGCCACCCATGCATCTCACTTTTACTCTATGTTTATCATTTTTCACAAACTTTAGAGCCTTCCCAGCATGAACAACATAACTTCGAGTGACCTCCTTGAACTCATTCTTATCTGTAAATGTAGTCCCAACTTCCCATTTGTAATCTACCATTGACTTTTGTTTTCCATATGTAGGAAAGGGACCACGACTTGGTCTTTCCTCACTATCATCCTCCTCACTTGCACTATTTTCTAGAGTTAATAGGAATTCAAAATCTCATTCATCTAACAAGCCCCTAGCATGTCCTTTTGGTTCAATATCACTCTCTTGAGCTATATATTCTTCATTATTATCTTCTGCATTTCCATCAGCTTGTACCTCCAAACCAATACCAACATCTTCAACCTCCTCCACGTCCTCATCAACACTAAGATTATCCATATGTACTTCATCCTCACTGTTCAGTTCCATTTCTTCCTCATTGTCCACCTCCACTCCACCCTTTGTGTCCACTTTCACTCCACCCTCTGTGTGCAACAACTTAGCCTCAATCACCAACTTACCCTCAGTCACCAACTTACCCTCAGTCACCAACTTACCCTCAGTCACCAACTCACCCTTAGTCACCAACTCAACATCATTTTGCACCTCTACCTCAACCTTTGTGTGCACCCCCACTTTAGCATAGTCACAATAAGCTATCTCCCTATCTATATACTTAAAGGACACCTCTTGATACATCCTAGAAGATGTAGAGGAGCAGAACCGAGAGATTGGAGGCGCAAGGAGACTTGAACAGCTGCTGAAACCAATGAAACAGTAGCAGTAGCAACTGTAGATTGTGGTGCAGAATTGGAATTTCAGGAGCAGATTGGTGAAGAACTTAGGATGTGAAGCAGCGGATGAAAGGTGTTTATGGTGAATGGAGATGGAGGCTAGCTTGGAGAGGTGATTCACAACTCAGAAGGCTTCCTAGAGTGGAAGGAAGTTGCAATGGAAATCAAGCTAAGAAGAGACTCTTGGAGAAGGAATTTACTATGCATTTCAGCAGAAATTCTTTACTAAAAATCCAAAAGTGCTTTACAAGCTTTTCCTATGAGATTTTATGGATCAATCTCAAGGCTTTAAGCTAGCAATTTTCACGTTGCAGATCTGAACCCATGTGCTACATGTATGGCTTCTAAAACACGTGAAAAATGAGTTTTATGTGAAGGAAAACAATTACTAATGCAGCCCCATAGAAGGATAAGTACACCCCTTCTTGTATAGAAATGTCCTTTTTACCCTTCTCCATGTTTTGGCAGATTTGGAATATCTTCTTGTTCTCCAATTTTCCATCCAAAGATAGCAAATAGTACTTGACCTTGAGGAGAATATTCATCTTGGAGCTTTTTGGCCATTCCTCTTGTGATGGGTCCTATGGTGTTAGACCTTCTTGTATCATCCCCTCCCTCTTGAGAAGGATTTGCCCTCAAATCCAAAAGATCTTCATCTTCACTATCAAATCCTGCAAAAGGTTTAAGATCAGATACATTAAAGGTAGCATGAACACCATATTCAGGAGGAAGATCAAGTTGATATGCATTGTTATTAATCCTCCTGATCACTCTAAAGAGTCCATCTCCTCTAGGATTGAGTTTAGATTTTCTTAGTTGAGGAAATCTTTCCTTTCTAAGATGAATCCAAACTAAATCTCCTTCATTGAAGATTAACTCTTTCTTGCCCTTATTATGTTTCTTGGCATATTTCTCATTTTGTTGTTGAATTTGAATTTTAACCCTTTGATGTAAATCTTTGATAAATTTAGATTTAGATACCCCATCTTGATGAACAAAATCAATAGAATTTGGAAGGGGTATTAAATCCATGGGTGTCAAAGGATTAAAACCATAAACAACTTCAAAAGGAGACAATTTAGTAGTTCCATGAACTACTCTATTGTAGGCAAACTCAACATGAGGTAGGTACTCATCCCAAGATTTGTGATTTCCTTTAAGAACTACCCTTAGTAAAGTGGAAAGAGATCTATTGACTACTTCAGTTTGACCATCTGTTTGAGGATGACAAGTAGTAGAAAAAGATAACTTAGTCCCTAATCTAGACCATAAGGTCCGCCAAAAGTGACTAAGAAATTTTGTATCTCTATCCGAAACTATTACCTTAGGTAACCCATGAAGTTTAACCACATCTCTAAAGAATAACTTTGCAATGTTGCTTGCATCATCTACTTTGTGGCAAGGTATAAAATGAGCCATTTTGCTAAATCTATCTACCACCACAAAGATAGAATCAAAACCCCTAGAAGTTTTGGGAAGACCTAACACAAAATCCATACTTATCTCTTCCCAAGGGGTGGAAGCAACATTCAAAGGAGTATACAGTCCATGAGGCATTGATTTAGATTTAGCTTCTAAACAAGTTATACACTTAAAGCAATGCCTTTGAACATCCCTTCTCATGTGAGGCCAAAAGAATTTTTCTTTCAACATGCCAAGGGTCTTTTCTACCCCAAAATGTCCCATTAATCCTCCCTCATGTGTCTCTTTAACAAGGAGTTTTCTATGTGAACCTTGAGGAATGCAAATTTTTCCTTCTTTAAAAAGATATCCTTCTTTCACATAGAATCCTCCTTGAGGTTTATTGAGACATTCCTCATAGATATGAGCAAAATCAAGATCTTGTGAATATAATTCAAGAATGTTATTAAATCCAAGAATTTGAGCTCCCAATGTGGCTAATAGATTAATTTTTCTTGACAAGCATCAGCCACCACATTGGATTTTCCTTTCTTGTATTTAATAACATAAGTGAATTGTTCAATGAATTCCAACCACTTAGCATGCCTCTTTTGTAACTTGTGTTGACTCTTCAAATACTTAAGTGATTCATGATCACTATGAATGATAAACTCCTTGGCAACAAGATAATGTTCCCAAGTTTGAAGAGCCCTCACAAGTGCATAGAGTTCTTTGTCATAGGTGGGGTAATTACAAGAGGCACCATGAAGTTTTTCACTAAAGTATGCAATTGGGTGTCCTTCTTGTAATAATACTGCACCTATGCCAAATCCTGAAGCATCACATTCTAGCTCAAAAGTTTTGGAAAAATTTGGCAAAGCTAGAATGGGTGCTTGTGTGAGCTTCTCTTTGAGTAGCTCAAAAGCTTTTTGTTGTTTATCCCCCCAATGGAATGTAACATCTTTTTTCACCAACTCATTGAGGGGTGAAGCAAGACTAGAGAAGTTAGGAACAAATCTTCTGTAAAAGCTTGCCAACCCATGGAAGCTCCTTACTTCTCCTACATTCTTTGGAGGAGGCCAATCTTGGATGGCCTTTATTTTTTCTGGGTCCACATGAACCCCATTTTTGGTAACCACAAATCCAAGAAATATGACACTATCAACACAAAAGGTACACTTGTCAAAATTTGCAAACAATTTGTGTGTTCTAAGAATTGTTAAAACAACTCTCAAATGATTTTCATGAGTTTGCAAATTTTGACTATATACCAAGATGTCATCAAAGTAGACAACTACAAACTTCCCAATGCAATCCCTAAGGACATGATTCATAAGTCTCATGAATGTGCTTGGAGCATTTGTAAGACCAAAAGGCATAACTAGCCATTCATATAATCCAAACTTGGTCTTAAAGGCAGTTTTCCATTCATCACCTTCTTTAATTCTTATTTGGTGATAGCCACTTTTTAAATCTACCTTTGAAAAAATTTGTGCTCCATGCAATTCATCCAACATATCATCAAGCCTAGGAATGGGATGTCTATACTTGATTGTGATGTTGTTGATAGCTCTACAATCACAACACATGCGCCACTTCCCATCTTTTTTTGGTACAAGCAACACTGGTACAACACATGGACTTAGACTCTTTTGAACTAAGCCTTTATCTAGCAACTCTTGGACTTGTGTTTCAATCTCCTTAGTTTCTTGGGGGTTTGTCCTATAGGCTGGCCTATTAGGAAGAATTGCCCCTGGAATGAAATCAATTTGATGTTCAATTCCTCTTATGGGTGGAAGCCCTTTTGGAATTTCTTGTGGGAATAGATCATCAAATTCTTTCAAAAGTTTTTGAATGGATGGAGAAAGAGTTGAAGTCTTTGAATCACTAGATGTGCATGTAAGTGTCCCTTGACAAAGAAGAAGATATGAAGGTTGCTCAACTTGAAGTGTATTGATTAAAGTCTTTTTGTTTAAAAGGACTTCATGTTGAGTGACCTTAGGTGGCACACTTGTTGCTATACCTTCCTTTCTTTTTGACTTTTTCTTTTGATCATGTTCTTGCTTTCTTAAGGATTTCATTTGTGCATGATCCTTAGCCACTTGGGTAGGAGTCAAAGGATGAAGCACAAACTTCTTGTCCTTTTGTTGGATAGTGATGGTATTGGTTAGACCATGATGGATAGTTTGATGATCAAATTGCCATGGTCTCCCCAATAACACATGACATGCTTCCATGGGAACTATATCACATAAAACTTCATCTTTGAAGTTCCCAATGGAAAATGCCAACTTCACTTGATTCTTGACTATTATATCCCCATCTTCATTTAGCCAATGAAGTTTATAAGGTTTTGGATGGGGTATAATATCAAGCTTCAACTTCTCAACCAACCTTGTGCTACAACAATTGAAACAAGATCCACTATCAACAATGAGAGAACAATGATTTTCTTGAATTTTACATCTTGTGTGAAAGATGTTCTCTCTTTGTGATATGTGTTCAAGACTTGGTTGGTTGCTAAGTATCCTTCTCACCATGAGAAGTTGCCCATCATCAGCATATATTTCCTCTTCCCTCTCTTCTTCCTCACTCTCACTTGTACTAGTTGGGGTGTCACTTTCACTACTATAAATGTCCTTGCCTTTCAAAATAATGTTTCTTTTTGTAGGACATTGAGTAGCTACATGACCCCTTCCTAGACATTTGAAGCATTTGATTTCACTTGTTCTGTGTGTGAGGGTGTCTTTCTTGGGTCTCTCTTCTATTTTGGCTAGAGGTTTAAATGGCTCTTTTTCTTTAAAAATTTTCTTTTCAAAAGTAGGTTGAACTTGAATTCTTTTAGAAGAAGATTTTCTCAAGTTTTGTTGTTCTACCTTTATACACATTTGAACAAGATCATTCAAATCTCTATAAGGTAGAAGTTCAACCCTATCT
Organism: Vigna umbellata; assembly: GCF_029865625.1. Taxonomy (NCBI): domain Eukaryota; kingdom Viridiplantae; phylum Streptophyta; class Magnoliopsida; order Fabales; family Fabaceae; genus Vigna; species Vigna umbellata. The sequence goes on along the minus strand of NC_142165.1, from coordinate 31,420,988 downwards.
CTTATGTCAAAATTGAGCCCACTTAAAAATCTAGCTAAAGTAGTTTCTGGACCTTCTACTATGCCTGCCCTCATCATATACAACTCCATCTTTTGTCTATATTCCTCAACTGTCATAGACCTTTGTTGTAACCTTTGGAGTTTATCCATGAGTTCTCTATTGTAGTAGGAGGGAATGTGTCTCCTCCTAAGGGCAGACTTGAGATCATTCCAATAGTGGATGGGAGGGGCTTGATGTCTAAGCCTCTCTTGGACCAAGGCAGTCCACCAATACATTGCATACCCTTGAAAGCTTAGGGTAGCTAGAGAGACCTTCCTCTCTTCACTCACTTGGTGGCATTCAAACAATTGTTCCACCTTCATCTCCCAATCAAGATAAGCCTCTACATTGTCCTTCCCATGGAAGTGAGGCAACACACATTGACTTCTTTAGGGGGTGGGGGTGCATGAGAATTTCTCCTATGCCTTCTAGAAGTAGAAGGCTGATGAGGGTAATAATCACCCAGACTCATAGACATCCCTCCCTCTTGAGAGTTTTTACTCTGACTTCCCCTAGACTTACTTTTCCTTATCAATCTCAACTCATCTTGAATGACAGCATTTTGAAGCTCTCTATTGGCTTTCTCTTCATTCATTTCTCTTCTCATTTCCTGGAATTCATTAACTAAAGTTTGAAGAGAAAAATGTTCTTTTTCACTATCACTAATCCTAGGAGAATGCCTTCTAGACATTATGATGGACTTAAATGTTATTCTTGAAGTAAAGACTAGAGATTTTCGCTTGAAAGCAATATTCCAGGTAAGGGAGGTGATTCACTAGGAATGCTTAAGTACCAAGCCTTATCCTTGCCAAATATGCTTCTGGCTACTTACTAGAGTCCTTAGATCAAAATCACTCTTAAATCCACTTAAGTCTTAAAGACAACAAAGAAAACACAAAGCAAAGAAAGGACACAACCTAAACTCTAAATTCGGACCCCTAAGAGAGCTTCCTATTCGCACAAGATATATGCTATCTATGTCGAGAATTGGAAAAGCAATTAAAGTGAGGTCTCCTAGGTGAGGCTTAGACTTTGGATCTAAGACACACTCACCGACTACTCAATTTTTAGGTTAGTGAGACTTCTTTGAGTCTAGTTACAAATGAGGGAAGAGCACTTGTGAACTCTAGCACCTCACTTGCTTGTATTTAGAACTTACAACCAAAGTAAACCAATGGAATTACAAAGAAATTTGGTAAATTGGAAAGGAAAAGTTAGAATAGGCTAAGGAAAACAATGTGTGCAGCTTTGGTTGCTCTCAAAGAACTTGAATCTACTGGATTCCAAACAATTCTCTCAGCTGCAAAGTGCTTAAACAGAGAAATTAATTTTCTGTAGTATAGAACTTCTACTACAAGTTCACGGCCTTTTCCTTCTTCAAGACTCAACTTCAATTCACTTTCCTCACCAATTGAACTTCCTTTGATGCTTCCACTTGCAATTGAGCCATTTGAATTATAGTTCACCTATCCAACAAGCCAGTTAATCACAGAAACTACCACCACAATTGCCAGCAAAATCACATCCAAGTGACAGCAACACCAGAACTTTTGTCAAACAGATGGTGTGCAGAGTGTTCAAGATTCAGAAAAACAAGCAATTAAATGGCTATCAATCACGGTGGCACATCAAAATGATCTTAGGAATGGCTCTAGAACAGATTTAAAACGCAATAAAAGACCAGAAACCAGAATCAAACACGAAATAGCTATGCAATGAAAGTGGACCAAACTGTTTGTTGAAATGTCTCAATGAACTTGCATTAATTTTTGACAGCAATGTTCAAAGGTGCAACCAGAATTTCGAAAACAGGATGTATTGGTCCTATTCTGCCTTTTAATGTTTTAATCACTCTTTTTAACTTGAACTTTTGATTATGTTATGGACCAATGGCTTTTACTACATCCACTCTTATTGAATCAAACAGCCAAACTTTGAATCTCTGGACCAAAAAATTTTACTGCATAGCTCTTGGCAGCCAGCACAAATCTACCCAGAAAAATGACCAAATGCACAGTACATTTTATATGCTCATTCCAATGACTTAAACATAGTTTCAATGATGAGTGAAGGACTTGCAGAAACAACTATAATGAGCTAAATCACTGTGTAACAGAATTGGAATACTGCAGTGGTCATTTTTAGCTCAAATTCACAACCACAAAGGTTCAAAATGTAGATTGGCTTTGATTCTGGATTAAAAGCATCAAAAGGAGTCTGAAAATGGTATTTGAAAGTTGCTCAACACAGCAGAATCAACTTAAAAATGATTGGCAATGATCTAGTACCAATCCAACTCAAATTATGCAGAATTTTTTAACTCAAAACACTTGCAGATCGGCTACTGCATTTTTGATGCTTACAACATTACAAAACACTTGGAATCAAATCATTTCATGTTCCAAATGATTCAGACATTAACTCATTCAATTGTTGTTCAATAGAACAGTGCACAATGCTAAATGAACAGTGGAGTTTTGTTACAAGCAGTAACACTTTCTGGAAAAACAGAACAGAAACTAAAAAACCATGCAGATCTGAGTTTGGTTGGCAAATTTAAACACCTGAGCTCATCTCTTGATTGTTCATTGCTCTTAATTGGTGTAGCCACATCCAACACTTTCAGAACCGTAACAACTTGGTTAAAAACCAGATTTGATGACAAAACAAGCAAATTAACCAAACATGACTAAGACAAAACGGAATTGATGCTCAAATGATTAAAATGACTCAAAACAGCAAGAGATAACCGAATAAAATGATGATAGACTCAAGCAAATAGAGCTGGTATCAATAAAACTCAAAACATAGAAGCCTAAACACATCATAGATGCTGAAACAGAAACAGACTTCAGAATAACCACAAGACATAGTAGGAATTGAATAACAGTTTGGAAAATGAAAGATGAAACCACTTATCTCACGGTTCAAGTTAGAACCTAAGCTCTGAATACCACTTGATACATCCTAGGAGATGTAGAGAAGCAGAGCTGTGAGATTGGAGGCGCAAGGAGACTTGAACAGCTGCTGAAACCAATGGAACAGTAGCAGTAGCAGCTGCAGATTGTGGTGCAGAATTGGAATTTCAGGAGCAGATTGGTGAAGAACTTAGGATGTGAAGCAGCGGATGAAAGGTGTTTATGGTGAATGGAGATGGAGGCTAGCTTGGAGAGGTGATTCACAACTCAGAAGGCTTCCTAGAGTGGAAGGAAGTTGCAATGGAAATCAAGCTAAGAAGAGACTCTTGGAGAAGGAATTTACTATGCATTTCAGCAGAAATTCTTTACTAAAAATCCAAAAGTGCTTTACAAGCTTTTCCTATGAGATTTTATAGATCAATCTCAAGGCTTTAAGCTAGCAATTTTCACGTTGCAGATCTGAACCCATGTGCTACATGTATGGCTTCTAAAACACGTGAAAAATGAGTTTTATGTGAAGGAAAACAATTACTAATGCAGCCCCATAGAAGGATAAGTACACCCCTTCTTGTATAGAAATGTCCTTTTTACCCTTCTCCATGTTTTGGCAGATTTGGAATATCTTCTTGTTCTCCAATTTTCCATCCAAAGATAGCAAATAGTACTTGACCTTGAGGAGAATATTCATCTTGGAGCTATTTGGCCATTCCTCTTGTGATGGGTCCTATGGTGTTAGACCTTCTTGTATCACCTCTTCTATCAAGGTCCCACCGTGGTGGACCACTACCTCAAACTTTTCATCAATCATTCCAATCCCTATCCTACAAATGGAAACCAGGACCACTAAATTATCTTAAAGTAACACCTATGGAACTAATATAAACCCCAAAAACGCAACAACTTTAACCATATTTAAACCCAAAAAAAGCGACAAATATAACCATATTTAAACCCAAAACCAGCAACCAATTACAGATAATTACAAAACAATTACAAATTCAACCTTTAACAAAACAATAACACATAATTACAAAATTGATACCACAAAAAACATGCCCAATTAAACAAAATAATACATTTAACAAAATTAACATATTCAACACAAAATTAAACCCTAACACCCCAAGCCAACAATAACAACATTAAGTTAAGAACACTTAACTGACCTACGCTCTTCCAATTGGAAGTTCAATGAACCACAAACCCAAATTAAAGACAAATGTCACCAGATTCTTCAACCCCAATTTGCGAATTGCTTCCAACCTAATTGTAATTTCCTTTAACCTTAACTTTAACTTTTCTACCTCAATAACTTTAACTTTTAACATTTCCACGTCAATTGACCTAACGTTGCCATGTAATGAAAATCTCTGGACAGGTCATTTACTATTGGTTAAGTTGGATATTAATTACGTCGTTAGCATTTTTAACGACATCATAAAAAAAACGAAATTGAACCATTTTTACAAAAACACGGGACCTCAAAAATAGGAGGACTACTGTAAACCAAAACTAACAAATGAGGAGACCAAAATAAATATTGAACCTTGGTTGCCAAGAAATTGGATTCTAAGCTAGGTTTCTATTTTATTTTTGTTCATTACAGGTTAGAATTTGGTCCCTAGATAACCAAATTCTAAGGTTGTCTTGGTGAACCTTGGTCGAGTTATCAATAAGAAGTCGGTTCAGGGAATCAAATTCTGAGCAAGTTTTTTTTTTAATGATTACAAGTCAGAATTCAGTCTCCAGAAAGCTAAATTGTGAGCTTTTTTCGTTAAGATTGTTAGGCTATTAGTCAAAAGTCGGTTCTCGAGCAACTGATTTCTAAGTTAATTTTTTTTCTATTTCATTAAAATAAAGAGGGAGGAAAAATTGAATGTTTTTTTTCTTTTATATTACATCTAAATATATTTTAATTTGTTTTTATATTTGTTGAAAAAAGAATGACTTAATTTCTCACACCAAGAGAGGGTGAATTGGTAAATGTAAAAACAATATTTTCTTTAAATATTTTTCGCAAAAGGACGCCTTTAAAAGCTCTCTTAAAACGCAAGGAAAAAGATTTGTTTATGCAGCAAAAATTAAATCGATTTAATACAGTAAGAAGTCGACTGAATAAAAGAGTGTAGGGATAGAAAGATCAAAACTGGTTCGGCCACGCCTACATCCAATATCCTTCCAACCACAGGAAGCCAATGCACTATAATGATCAAAGTTTTTACAACAAGGTTTTTATAGCGACCTCACGTCAAAAATGTAAAACACCTCTCTAACCCTCTAATCAAAATATAGGCATATACAAAACAGACTAGCAGCAAGAATCCCCTCTCCTCCAGTCCAAACCCTTTAAGCCACCCTCAAAGTCAAGAACGCAATACACTCTTCTTCCTGTAATAACAACAAGGAAACCTCAATCCAATCTTTACAAGATTGTAGCCTCTGACCTCTCAGTTACACCCAATGTGCAGATATGATCAACCTTTGTAAGTGCAGTTAACTTGCTCTTCAAGAATCCACAAGTAGATGATCACCATAGTCACTTCTCGTTTCTTGGAGCTCTTTCTCTTTCTCTGTAAGAATGCACTTTCTGCAAAATATATCACAAACTGTTAGATTCACAAAAGTTCTTACAGAAATAAAAACTGCGTCAATTTATAGATTTTCACAATTCAGACACATTTTAATCGACTTAATCACTAATGCAATCAAATATAGCAATTCTGTTATAGCAGTTAGCAGCAATCAATGCAGTTAATTGAATGGACAATTAATGCAGTCGAATCACAATAAATTCTTGGTCAACATATTCAAAAATATAGTCGTTGTAACATTTAATTCAAGCATTAACAGAATTTCAAAATTGTAACAAACTTAGTCGAATGCAGGTTGCATGTAATCGACTATTCAACATAATTAAACAATATTTTGAAAAACTTTCTCTTTGAAAATACTCACAACACACTTTGAAAAAGTTTGTGCAAATCCACGAGTTTTAATCGACTCACCCCATAATGAAGTCGACTTAAAACTGTTGTTTTGCCACACAATTAAAAGTTCGAACATAAGTGGTTGTGGTTTTCCTTCTATAAAACATCAGACATGCATTCACCAATAAAATCAATTATATAGCACAGTGAAATGCAATGTATCAACACAATCATGTTCTTAATGCTTTTAAACAGATTTACACATTGATTAAAACATATAGCATGTAAGCAATAGAACGTGTAACACATAAACAACACATGTGTTATTAATTATGTTGTCATCATCAAGACCCAGAAGCTTTGAAATTGTAGGTTCAACGAAAGCAGTGCTCTTCCTATCAACAATCTCAACAATATTATTAAACAATAAGAAATAGGTAAAATATTATTGTCATATATTTTAATTCTTATAATTTTTTAACAATAAAAATGGAAAATGTAAAACTACACAGTCTAATAATTAAATTGTTCATAATTATATTTATTATTTTGGTATGAATTATATGGAACATTGCTTTGTACAAAAGATGAATTATTTTGTTAAAGTTTGTTGAAGTATACTGTCGTTATTATTATTAATATTTATGTTAGGGTTGTGTTAGGGGCTTCCAACCCTTTTATTTTTCAGAACTATTGTCTCCTATAAATACAGTAGTAAGTTGTATCAGGTTTTTTAAGTAAAATATAAGACTTTTCATCTTCTCTCAACTCTTCAAGTTGGTATCAAGAGCCAGACCTTTGTGTCTTCCTCGTCTATCGTCGGCGACATCGTCTCTTTTTCATTTTCGTTGTCCGCCGTTGTTCGCCGTCGCCGTCGCCGCTAAACGTCATTTTCTCTGACGAAGTCAAGGGTTTGGTGCTCCTTGAGAAGTGCAACCCAACCCTTGTGGTCCCATCCTCGGAAGCCTCCGTGACTGGGAAGTGCATACCTAGAGAGAATATACTAAATGACATTTTAAGAGAATGGGAAAGAAATTAAAAATGGAAGAGATTAAGGAAGAGGAAACTTATGATTTGAAGATGCGCTACTTGAAGGAAGCTCCAAGATAAGCATCAAAGGAGGACCGCCACTTGCTTGAGCAAGATAAGGTCTGCCCAAAATAGGGACTTTGCAGACAGAATACTATCTCAAAGAAGATTGCAAAAGTGCAAATCAACTCAAAATTCAATTGATTCAAGGTAAGGTTGCTACAAAGGAGACCCCTTAGCCTTCTTATATAGCCCTTGGAGTGAGTTTGGAGAATGGAATTAAGAGATGTGGGACTTATAAGTCTCAATGTCGGCTAGCAGCTGCAACACTTCTCCTTGGGGCTTGGAGTCCCACATTGCTTAATTCTCTCCATCCAAAAGGGTTTATAAGCCATCTAGTTCTCCTAAAGTTCAAAACATAAAAGCTAGCTATGCTACTGATAACAGTTGAAAAACTGTTATTTTCATGCTTAAAATTGACACAAAAAGCAACCTTTACACTTAGAAACTAGCTTGAAATCATGCTTTTATCCATATTTTCAGAAATAAGAGAGCTGGACAGGTTTATGCTTGATTTCAGTGTTTTTGTGCAGGTTTTAAGGTGAATTTAGTGAAAGAAGTGAAGAAGGAGAGAGATGGAATCAGAAAAAGTCAACCAGAAACCAGAAAAGTCAACCAGTCAACCAGAAAAGTCAACCAGTCAACCAAAAAGTCAACCAGTCAACCAGTCAACCAGAATACGGAAAAAGTCAACCATACGAGGATCTTGGATGCTCAGGCTACCTCTTCACCTTTCTAGGGTTTTATCTTTCATTCTTTCATTATTGTTCATCTAGGTTCACCATGAATATGGTGAACTAAACCTTGTATGTTTGTTGGGGAATCAATGTAATCTTTTGAAGCTCTCATATATGGAATTTGTGCTTGCATCTTAATCTAAGATTTATGCTTTCTTTCATCATTAGTTAGGGTTTTTCCTCTTTGCTTAATGCTTGCTTTGTTTAACTCATTCAATGCATGATTATTGATTTTGTCGATACGGGAACGTACGGGGAAGTCTAGATCCGGGGAATTACTCCCAATATTATATTGGTTGTCGTTAAGCTCCTGTGCTAAAAGAACTAATTATTAGGAATGCTAGGAATCGTATGAACTCGTAATTAGGGATAGGCCTTCTTGACAAGGTAATTTAGAGAGTGGCATTAACAATGATGATTTGAATGTTGAATTCCTAAAATATATGAGAGTGGATAAGATGAAATTGACCCCCAACAACATATTCATATATATATTTCATTGAAAGTGCTTGTCTTTTGCTTTTGCCATTGATCAAAACTCATGCATACATGTTTATTTTCTGTCTTGCATATTAAACTCCAATTATTTTGTTATTAAGTCTTAGCTAATCAACAAATCACATAACTAAACTAGGTCGTGAGTCCTTTGGGAGAACGATACTTGGTCTTACCGAGTTTATTACTTGAAACGATTCGGTCATACTAGCCGATTGTTCAACAAGTTTGTGACATCATATTTTGGTGATCATAAATTTGTTCATCAAGTTTTTGGCGCAGTTGCCAAGGACTCTGGTTTAACTGGTTAATTTGTGTGATTATTGATTATTTTTTACTTTAATTTTGAATTTCTGTTTTTATTTTCGGTTTTTATTTAATTTGGTTTTATTTTATTTGATTTTATTTGATTTGATTTTATTTTATCTTATTTGATTTGATTTGATTTTATTTGATTTTATTTTATTTTATTTTATCTTATTTGATTTGATTTGATTTTATTTTATTTTATTTGATTAGATTAGATTTTATTTGATTTGATTAGATTTTATTTGATTTGATTTGATTTGATTAGATTAGATTTTATTTTATTTTATTTTATCCTCTGAATCTTTTATCTTCTGAATCTATATCTTCTCCTATATCTTTTTGTGCTAACAAATCTTTTCTAGGGTTTTGTTTTCTTGTGCATGCAGGAAGCAATTAGAACAAGGAGCAAGAAAACAACAGAACCTCTGCTTGAAGGTCTAGACGAGAGTAGACGAAGGAGAAGAATCCGAACATCTAGAGAACTTTTCCCTTCTCCAGAAACTCTCTTACAATCACCACCACAAGGTTCTGTTCATAGCACAGAAAATATGGAGAACAACAATGTTAGAAGAACTCTTGCTGACTACACCAATATAGCTGGACCTCAGCACTTTAACAGTATAGCTAGACCTAGAGTCAATGCAGCTAATATGGAGGTCAAACCAGCACTGATTCAACTGGTGAAAAGCAACCAATTTAATGGGTTATCTCATGAAAGCCCATATGAGCACCTCACTACCTTCAATGAGATTTGCAATACAGTAAAAATTAATGGGGTGCCAGACGAAGCTATCAAACTTAGCTTGTTTCCTTTCTCATTGGAGGCAATGCTAAGCTTTGGTTGAATTCTTTCCCAGAAGAAAGTTTCACAGAGTGGGAAGCAGTGGTCACAAAACTTTTAAACAAGTACTTCCCACAATCTAAGGTGACAAAAGGCAAGCAAGAGATTTCTTCATTTAAGTAGGGTATGGAAGAATCACTGGGGCATGCATGGGACAGATACAAAAGCTTGCTAAGAAAAACACCCACGCATGGCTTTGAAGATCAGGAAGTAGTCTTAACTTTCCTTGGAGGGCTTGGTTCACAAACCAAGATGATGCTGGACGCCTCAGCAGGAGGCAATATTAAATGGAAAACTCCAGAGGAAGCAACAGAGATTATAGAAAACATGGTTACTAGTGATAATGAGCTACATAGTGAGAGAGGAGCTCCTATGCAAAAAGGAGTTCTCCAATTACAGACACATGATGCCCTGCTAGCTCAAAATAAAATTCTAACTCAACAGCTGGAGACTCTGACTAAAACTCTTGCACAATTACCCAAAGAGTTGAAAACTGCTGCACAGGTACAAACCCAGTTGTGCGAATTGTGTGGAGGCGACCATATCAATGGTCAATGTGCCTTTCCAGTTGAAGCCGTAGAGGATGTAAACTACATGACCAATCAGTACCGTCAAGGAAGCTACAATCAGGGGTGGAAACCTCACCCAAGTATTGGTCAAGGGCAAACTGGGCAAGTTGGTCAATATAATAAGCAGCAGCAGCAACCCACCTTATGGCAACAATTATCTATGCTTAATGAAAGATCCATGATGATGGAGGAAACTCTTAGCAATTTCATACAGAAAACTGAGTCTACCCAAAAGAGCACTGAAGCTGCTATCAAAAATTTGGAGACTCAGATAGGGCAGATCACCAAACAGGTGGAAGAAAGGCCAAATAGAAATTTTGGGGCTAATACTGAGGTTAACCCCAGAGAAGAGTGCAAGGTGGTAGAGAGTGTTGATGATGAGAAAGTTGAGTTAGATACAGAAGAGAGAAGAGAAATAGAGAACAAAAGCACTTTTCCTTTTCCAATCCATCAAGGGAAACAACTGGACTTCACAGAATTATTCAAGATGGTGGATAATGATGCACCTTGGGAACAGATTTTACAACAGATCACAGTTTATACAAAATCTGATGAAAACATCTCTACAAAGAAAAGACATAGAGATGATGAGGCAAAAGAGTGTATAACTGTTAAAAAAGAGTCATTCCCTCCTAAAGCAACAGACCCAGGCAGTTTTTCTATCCCTTGTACCATAGGGAAGAAAAGGGTGAAGAAAGCTCTTCTTGATCTAGGTTCAAGTGTTAACTTGATACCTTACTCTTTACTGGAGCAAATCGGCAATGTTAATGTGAAACCTGTAAAGGTTAATCTAGTAATGGCCAATGGATCTTCAAAGGAGCCATGTGGGATTGCAGAGGACATTATAGTTTGTGTTGGCAAACTTCAATTCCTGGCAGACTTTGTGGTGATGAAGATGGAGACAAAGAAGATACCTATTATACTTGGAAGACCGTTTATGAAAACGGACAGAGCTATCATTGATGTAAATGAAGGTATAGTAGTGCTCCAGGACAGAGAGGAGAGAGTGGTTGTAGACGTCTTCAAAAATGAGACGCAAGCACAGGAGGAAGAAGCTAGTTATAAAGCTGCATTTCAAGATGCACACATGACTAGCCATAAAGATGAAAATCTCAAGGTTGCAGGTAACTATTGTTTGTTGTTTCAGGTGCACAAGGAAGAAAAGATTGGAAGAGGAGAAGAAATTCCTGATGACTGGGAGAAAAGAAGACTCCAACTTGGCACACCTGTAAGAATCAAGAACAAGTTGTGGGTTGTGAAGGGCTTTAAAGAGAAGGAGATGATAGAGATAGAGTCTCCATATTCTAGAAGGACCAAAATAGTTCACAGGAAATAGCTGAGGAGTTGGTGGGATGACAACATCAACTATAAAGAAGGAACTTGAGCTTTACTGGGTCAAGCTAATGACGTTAAAAGAGCGCTTGCTGGGAGGCAACCCAGTGATTTAAAAAACTTTTAATTTTATTTTGGTTTGTAATTTTTAATCTGTTGAACATGATTTTGTGAATATTTTGCTGAACATAGCATCTACTGATGGATGCTAGGTGGTTAAGTATCTATTGAAGGATACTAAGTGTGTAACACCTACTGATGGGTGTTGATGAGAAAATTTTGCACCTACTGATGGGTGTTGGTAAGTTTTAAACACCTACTGATGGGTGTTGGTGGATTTTGGGTCAGGCTCGTGACGTTAAACAAGCGCTACCTGGGAGGCAACCCAGTTGATTGATTGTTTTTGTTTGTTTTATTTTAGTTAGGGTTTGCATAAGTATTTTAAACATTGAATTGTAGGGAACCAGTGAGGGGCATGTCTAGGAGGCACGTAGGTTAAGAAAAGAAGGAGAAGAGTACTTCACGAAAGTGCCGCTGAGCGGTACTCTCGCAGATGGGCTTTAGTTTCCCCTTAGCGGGATCCGAGCCCATTAGGGTATTTTTATACCCTAAGCTGCGCAAATGCTTTTATTTTCAGGCTCTTCTCTGCACACACACTCCTACATACCTTTTCAAAGGTTCTTTACAACTTTTCCCTCATCCCTCTTTAGAAAATCTCCCTTCCACTCACTTGCTCACTAGTTTTCCATCTAAGTTTGGGGTTGGGAGAGAGCATCATTGAAGGGGCTGATTTCTTCATTGTGGTTTACTAATGCTTAACAATGTATCTTTTGGTTTTGTGAATTATGTTTGATGCAGGGATGGCCTCCTCATCGGGCAAAAGGAATCAAGACTATAAGATCCAAGAAGAGGAGGATACAGATGATAGCTCAGATTGATGAGGAGTTGAGATAGCATTTACTGATGAATACTATCATAACTAGAGCAGGACTTATGCTTTTGTTTGGTTTAAGTGTTCTAAACTTATTTATTTTTGTTTTAGATTAGGTTTGATGTACTCTATTGGACACCTGGTTTGTTATGATGGTTTGCTATTAACTGTGATTGTGTGATAAGTAATGCTTGATGATGCTTATTGATTGATTGATGTTGAGATGATGTGCACATTAAAATGCTTATACAGGTGATTCACAAGCTTTGTGAACAAATGCATGATATTATGATTGTGATTGTGAAATTAAGCAGGATGTGTATGTCAAATGTGAATGAGCTTATATGTGAGGTTTTGAGCTCCAGAGTTGTTATTGATTGAATGCTATTACTTTGGAAACATGAATGATTTTGCCCAGGTTTTCTATGATTGAATCAATTGCTTGTTTTGCATCATGTGATCAAGGTCGTTTGTTGGAACCCTTTTTATTGGCCAAATTCATAAAGTTAGCCCACTAAAAGAGAACACTTTGTGTTCTATCCTTTGAACCCTTAGCCTTGAACATATACTGAAACCCTTGATTGAAAATCTTTACCTTGAGTTAAGTAGAAGATCTTGTGTGGTATTATTAAATGTTCAAGTTTGGGGTTGTTTGGAAAACATGAAAAAGGAAAAGCATTGAGCTAAGAGCTAAAAAGTAAGAATATGCAAAGAAAAAGAAGAAAAGAAAAAGAAGCAAAGCTCAATGCAAAGGCAAAAGAAAGTTGGTAATGAATAAGAATGATTGTGTTGTTATGATTCTCTTAACTCAAGGATTTTGTGATCCAGAAAAAACCAATTTTCTTGTTAGCCCAGCCACATTATAAGCCATTGAAAAGTCCTTGTGATGATGCATGCTTGTGAATGTTTTTGATTGTGGTAAAATGAAAGGCAAAGTTGATTCATGTGACATTGTGATAGTAGAGTGAATGAGTGATTACCTCTTATACACTTGTGTGTTGAGTGAAACACTTTACCTAGTGAGGAAATATTCCATAAGCACATGAACATCCATGCTTAATTGATTGATCATTCATGAAAAATAGCATTTGTTGGAATTTAAATGACTTTGTGAACACTAAAGCATATGCACATCTTGATTTAACTCTTGGTCATAAGTTTGATTGAAGTTGCTACTTATCTTGAAAAGAGGAATTTTGAATGAAGTGAGCCATCATATGAATTGGTTGAAGATTGAGTTACATCTTGTTTGCTTGAGGACAAGCAAAGTTCTAAGTTTGGGGTTGTGATAACAGTTGAAAAACTGTTATTTTCATGCTTAAAATTGACACAAAAAGCAACATTTACACTTAGAAACTAGCTTGAAATCATGCTTTTATCCATATTTTCAGAAATAAGAGAGCTGGACAGGTTTATGCTTGATTTCAGTGTTTTTGTGCAGGTTTTAAGGTGAATTTAGTGAAAGAAGTGAAGAAGGAGAGAGATGGAATCAGAAAAAGTCAACCAGAAACCAGAAAAGTCAACCAGTCAACCAGAAAAGTCAACCAGTCAACCAAAAAGTCAACCAGTCAACCAGTCAACCAGAATACGGAAAAAGTCAACCATACGAGTTTTGGGCCAGTTTTCTGCGATTTTATGATCTGTTTGGGCTTGGACCCGTTTTCTATTATTTTTATGTCCTATTTAAAGACCTAGATGTCTTAGGGTTTTGTATCTTTGGCAGAAACAAAGCAAACACTCTCTCTTCCACCCCTTTAAAGGAGGATCTTGGATGCTCAGGCTACCTCTTCACCTTTCTAGGGTTTTATCTTTCATTCTTTCATTATTGTTCATCTAGGTTCACCATGAATATGGTGAACTAAACCTTGTATGTTTGTTGGGGAATCAATGTAATCTTTTGAAGCTCTCATATATGGAATTTGTGCTTGCATCTTAATCTAAGATTTATGCTTTCTTTCATCATTAGTTAGGGTTTTTCCTCTTTGCTTAATGCTTGCTTTGTTTAACTCATTCAATGCATGATTATTGATTTTGTCGATACGGGAACGTACGGGGAAGTCTAGATCCGGGGAATTACTCCCAATATTATATTGGTTGTCGTTAAGCTCCTGTGCTAAAAGAACTAATTATTAGGAATGCTAGGAATCGTATGAACTCGTAATTAGGGATAGGCCTTCTTGACAAGGTAATTTAGAGAGTGGCATTAACAATGATGATTTGAATGTTGAATTCCTAAAATATATGAGAGTGGATAAGATGAAATTGACCCCCAACAACATATTCATATATATATTTCATTGAAAGTGCTTGTCTTTTGCTTTTGCCATTGATCAAAACTCATGCATACATGTTTATTTTCTGTCTTGCATATTAAACTCCAATTATTTTGTTATTAAGTCTTAGCTAATCAACAAATCACATAACTAAACTAGGTCGTGAGTCCTTTGGGAGAACGATACTTGGTCTTACCGAGTTTATTACTTGAAACGATTCGGTCACACTTGCCGATTGTTCAACAAGTTTGTGACATCATATTTTGGTGATCATAAATTTGTCCATCAGCTACCTTGCGCTACAAGCTAAGACACCTTCTTTCTCTTCTTTTCTTTTAAGACCAAGCCATGGAAAGTCCCACATTGCTTGTGCTTAAACGAAAAGAAAGGTTTATAAGCGTTTATTCAACTAGAACTAACGAAAAGAAACAAAGAGGCAAATACAAGCCTATGAAATCTATTCTACTCTTTTTATGCTTTCTGTCACTTTGAAAACTCTTCATTGTTGCCCCATCTATGATCATATCACTCCGCATGAGCCGCCACGCGCCGCTTCTTTCCGGCCAGTCTTGGCAGCGTGTTCCGCACGCGCCGCCTTCCCGGTGTCGGAGTTACACCGCGTCACTGCAGATCGTCTTGCTAGGGCTTCTTGAGTGTGTTTTGGTTCTTGTTTCTCCGTTTCGTTGGCTTGGGCTTATACCTAGGGTTTCCTCCCTCACGTTTTTTGAAACCCTAAGTCTCATTTCTTCTTACAGTTTTAAAATGGGCTCTTCTACTGGAGTTAATTCCTCTTTATCTGCTACCCTATCATTACATTTGCAAAACTGAATTGGAAAAATTATTTATCATGGTCCTCTGCTGTGGAATTGTGGTTTCTTGGTGAAGGACACCATAATCACCTTGAACAAGATATTTCTGTGGTCCCAGATGAAGAAAAATCTCAATGGCATAAATTAGACTTTCAGTTATGTGTTGTTTTGTGGCAATCGGTTGAGCAAGAGGTTCTAGATATCTTGAGACCCTACAAGACATGTTCCTCTTTTTGGAAAAGAGCCCAATATATTTTTGCTAATGATATACAACGTCCTTTCGATGCAACCCAAAGAGCAGTTTCTCTCAAACAAATCAACCATGATATAGTTTCCTATATAGCAAAAGCTTGGGCTGTTGTAGAAGAGTTAAAGAACTTCTTTGTAGCTGATTCATTAGAAAATATCAACAAAAAGCTTGACAAGTTTTACATGGTCCTAATTTTGAAAAGTTTACACTCTAATTTTGATCATGTATTTGATCAAGTTTTAGCTGATGATCAAATCCCATTGATGGATGACTTAGTTACTCGACTCCTTCGGGTACCTACATTGGTTAAAGATGAGAATTTAAGTGATGCTATTGAAACATCAGCAATGGTGACACCATGAGGAAGAGGAGGAGGTAGGAGCAACCGAGGAGGACGTGGTGGTCGAAGTAGACATCCTCAATGCTCATATTGTAAGAGAATGGGTCATACCCAAGATAAATGTTATTCATTGCATGGATTTCCAAACAAAGCTGCTCATGCATCTAAATATGATAATTTAGAATCTAGAATTTTTGATGAAGAGTACCAAGAGTTTTTGAGGTACAAGTCTGAAAAATCTTCTAATCTTGGCCAATCCTCCTCAATGTCAAATGTGTCAACTTCCTGCATTTCTCAATTCTTGGAAGGTCATATTCCATGGATTCTTGACTCTGGTGCCTCAGATCATATCTCTGGTAACATCCCTTCATTTTCTTCCATGTCATCTTCGAAAACTCCTCATTTCATTACTGTTGCCAATGGACCTAAAGTTGCATCTCAGGGGATTGGCAAAGTTTCTTATCTCCTTCACTAAAATTGAATTCTATTTTTTATATTCCTCATTGTCCTTACAATTTAACCTCTTTAAGTCCATTGACTCGTTCCTTAAATTTTTATGTAACCTTATATGCTAATTCCTTTGTTATACAGGAACATGGTACAGGTCGTCTGATTGGAGAAGGACATGAGTCACGAGGACTTTATTTCTTAAAACCTAACTCCTTAGTTTTCTTTTTCGCAACTTCATCCCCAAAACTTTTGCATGATCAGTTTTGGCAATATTTGTGTCTTTTTTTTAATGAAATTAAGAACCAATTTAGGAAGACAATTAAAATCCTCAGAAGTGATAATGTTAAGGAATACTTTGCTGTAGCATTTTCTTCATTCTTATCTTCCCAAGGAATTTTACACTAGTGAACATGTCCCCCACTCCAAACCAAAATAACATTGCAGAGAGGAAGAATAGACATCTGATTGAAACTGCACGCTCCCTGATGTTGAATACTAATATTCCTGTTCATCACTGGGGGTGATGCAGTCCTTACTGCCTATTTTCTGATCAATAGGATGCCTTCTTCCTCTCTTGAGAATAAAGTTCCTCACTCTATCATTTTTCCAAATGACCCTCTTTACCATGTCTCTCCTCGTATATTTGGGTGTACTTGTTTTGTTCATAATGTTTCTCCAAGTCTTGATAAACTCTCTGCAAAAGCTATTAAGTGTGTCTTTGTGGGATACTCTCGCCTTCAAAAATGGTATAAATGTTATTCTCCCTCAACCAAGAGATATTATATGTCTGCTGATGTCACATTCTTTAAGGATACACCCTTTTTTTGTCTCCCATGGAGGATCGTTTATCTGTTCAACAAATGTTTCCTCTACCATCATGTGATCCCTTGGTTACTCTTGCTTCTTTACTTCAAACTCAAAATGCAAATGATTTTGTTCCTCCACCTCTTCTCACATATCAACGTCAGACACAATCTCAAACTCAGAACATTAAAGATCCTCGAGACTCAGATCCTCCTTCATCAAATCCCAAACCATGGATCCTTCATCCTCCTCACTCTCTCTTGACTCAGATAATAATTTGCCTATTGCCCTTCGGAAAGGTATTTGCTCTACTCGTAATCCTTATCCTGTTTATAATTTTTTGAGTTATCATCGTTTGTCTCCTCCATATTTCTCTTTTGTTTCTTCCTTATCTTTCATTAAGGTTCCTAATAATGTTCATGAGGCACTTGGTCATCCTGGATGACGACAAGCCATGATTGATGAAATGCAAGCACTTGAACACAATGACACTTGAGACCTTGTTCCTCTTCCTCCTAGTAATAAGCCTGTTGGTTGTAGATGAGTCTATGCTATTAGGTTGGTCCTACTGGTGCAATCGATCATCTCAAAGCTCATCTGGTAGCTAAGGGATATACTCAAGTCTATGGCCTCGACTACTGTGATACCTTTTCTCCTGTGGCTAAAACCAGTACTGTTTGTATTACGCTTGCTATGGCTGTCATTCGTCAATGGCCCCTTTACCAGTTGTGTCGCAACCAGAATCGCAACGGGACGACGATCCAAAATAAGAACAGGTTTTGAAAAGAGATTTTGGAGTCGCCACCATAGTTTATTATGGAAAACTACGGGAAAACCATAAAGAAAGATGATAGGCTGTCGTTGGAGCTATCAAATTAATACTACTTTTCAAGGCAACTTCAGTATTGCCAAGTAGTATTTAAGAAAGTAGATAGGGTTAACGTAACCCTGAGTCGTCTCCCAACAAACACATAATTGCTTTTGAATATCTGACTCTTATGAATGTTATGCAATGCTTATGAATAAAAGTAATGATTTAAGAATGTTTAAAGAATAAATAAGAAACTTAAAAATAGTTATGATGAAATAGGCTAATTCCACTGCTTTTCCAAGATAGATTCATCATCGGTTATTCACAAATAATTGTTAAATTGATTATTATTCAAGTTTCAAATTAATTAAAGTACATTCTTAATTAATTTGAGGGCGATCATGCATTTAACCAAAGTAAATTCTCAATCAAATGCAAAATCTTTCTAGATTATTCACAATAAATTCAACCAAAGTACATTCTCAATCAAATTTTATTGTGTTTAATCATGTCTATTCTTAAATCTCCTAACCAAATTAAAAGCTAATCAATCAAAGTAAATTCTCAATTGATTATAGTTGAAATTATTACTAATCAACCAAAGTACATTCTCAATTGATAGTAAAAACCATTTAATCATATGAAAGTTCCTAAATTAAATCAAAGTAGATTCTCAATTTAAACCTAGAAACCCTAGAACTCATATAATCAATATGCATGTAGATTCAAACACATTATGATGCAAAAATCTTTGCTTTTAACAAGATAGAGAGATGAAAGACATAGAGAAAGAACAACTTAAATCAATAATCAAAATAAACAATCGTATTGCATCAATCTAACCTCAGAATCCATAATGGAATTACAGCAGAATAGCCCTAGATGCTTAGCTCTCCATGAATGGAGTTGAATACAAGATGAAAGAAAAGTGAGAGGAGTATGAGAGAATGAATTAAGTGAAGTCCCCTGGGTCTCTTAATATAGGGCTTGCTTGGGCTTGGACTCTGAATATTCAGTTGAAAGAATCTTTTATCTCATATCTTCCAAATAACTAAAAGATTTAGATAATTATAACATTATTTGGAAGATATTTTCTGTTGATATTCACAAATTAAATTAATTTAACAACTGAATTTTATTTTTTTAGTTTTTCTGACTTTTCAAAATTGCGCAAATGCCCTGAAACTTCCTCTATCTGCACTTTTGCCCCTTCTGAGTTTCTGAAATTGCAAGAAAGCCCCTCAGTTGACCAGACTTTGACCAGAGAAGGACGCACCAATGGGAGCTCGCCACATGGCTTTCCCCCTTTCTCCCAAATTAGGGTTCAGATGCGTTCCCACTTCCTGCGTCGTTGTTCTCATTTTCGAATGAGCTCGCCCTCTTTGAATCTGGTTTTTCTGGGTTTTTGGATTTGCAGGTCTGAGATGATGATTGGCCGTGGAAGAAGGTCGTGCGACGGCGGCGGCGCGGCTTGAAGGTTAACAGCGGAAGGACGGTAGTGGCGGCGACATGAAGTGTCGAGGCGCGATTTTGGAGAAGCAGTGCGCGGCGGCTTCGCGGTTGCAGATCCAGTGATGGTCTGATGCGTGGAGGCTTCGACCTATGGTGGCTCTGCTTGCGGCGTGGTGGCGCGATGATAGCTGCCATGGGAGACGATGACGATGCTGGGTTTGATGGCTTGGTGGTGCGCGACGGAGGATGACGGCGATTTCTGGGTTCTTGGGTTTCCTTTGGTTTCTCTGAGTGTAGGTGGTAGTTCTCGCAGAGGAAGATGACGGTGATGGAGGTGCGATGGTGATGCGTGACGGAGGCGGAGCGGCACGGCAAGGTTGCGGATGGTGCTAGAAAGTCGCGCCTTGGTGGTAGCTGTCCGGTGACGAAGCGGCGCGGCGGCGCGGTTGATGGTGGCGGCCTGACCTGTATCCGCGACGACTAGCGGGAATGGTGGTCGTGGAGGTTACGGCAGCGGCGAAAGCGAAACGACGGCAGTTGACGGCTAGGGTTGTGAATTAGGGTTTCTCTGTTAGAGAAGATGATGTGGCAAGAAAGGTGATGTGGCGGCATGTGGTTGACTAGGTCTGTGTGGGTAGGATTTGGACACGTGGCATGATTTGGTGGACTCTGGCTTAGGAGGGGTATGGGTAGGGAAATTTAGGAGGTGTATTTAGAATAGGGTTACTGTTTGGCTTAATATTGGGCCTGTTTAAGAGAAGAGGGGTGTATGTAGGGAAATTGGGAGGTGCAAGGGTAAAAGTTGCCTGTTTGGCCCATCTGTACATTATTTTCCAAATAAAATCTGATTTTTGGGCCTTGAATTGCCATTTGGACCAATAAAACTTATATTCTCAGCTGCACAAATAAACATTAAAACATCCAAGAATAATTTATGCGCTAAAACTTACTTTTTACATCTCTTTATTTCCCAAACCCAACAATTTCAATCATCACATATTCACTTAAAATTAATCATTTAAGCACAATTATTCTATCAAAAATTTAAATTGTAAAGCATAAATGTGGGCATAAATATGCACTCATCAAAAGACACGGTCCGCGAAAACTAGATTCAGGGTTCGGGAAGGTGTTAGCACCCTACAACGCCTGCCCTAAGGCAGTACCTTTAACTAAATGCACGAATATGATGTGGTTTTCAAAATGTTTAACTATCCCCTAAAATAAAATTCTAAATAAACAAAATATATTTTTTTAGTTTTTTGGGCCCGACAAGGATTGACCTCGCTCCTACGTATTCTCATTCAGAATGAGAAATCAGGGTTCCGTAGTTCTTTCGGAACTGTTTGAGAAGTTTGTTTGGAAATTGTTTGAAAATTTGTTTTGAAATGATTTTGGATTTTTGGGAAGTGAACCTGACAATGACTAGCCTTGCTCCTACGTATCTCCACTTTTGGTGGAGAATCAAGGATCACGTAGTTCTGGGTAAAAGATTGCTTGTTCAAAAAGGATGTTTTCATGGCTGAAAGATTGTTTATTCAAAATGGATGTTTTTAGTTTTTGAAGGTTTTTTTTTCATTTTTGGTATTTTTTTTATAAAAGAAAGAGTAAAGGTTTTTAGCACAAGGACGATGTGAGTGATCACACATGTACTTAACCTTTAAAATATTTTTTGGTATTTTTTATGAAAGAAAGAAAAAAGGTTTTTAACATAAGGACGATGCCAGCGATCACACATGTGCTTAACCTTTAAAATATTTTTGGTATTTTTTATAAAAGAAAGAGAAAAGGTTTTTTAGCACAAGGACGATGCGAGCGATCACACATGTGCTGAACCTTTAAAATAGTTTTTGGTATTTTTTTTTTGAAAGAAAGAGAAAATGGTTTTAGCACAAGGACGATGCGAGTGATCACACATGTGCTTAACCTTTAAAATATTTTCTTGGTATTTTTTATAAAAGAAAGAGAAAAGGTTTTTAACACAAGGGCGATGCGAGCGATCACACATGTACTTAACCTTTAAAACATTTTTTGATATTTTTTATAAAAGAAAGAGAAAAGGTTTTTAGCACAAGGACGATGCGAGCGATCACACGTGTGCTTAACCTTTAAAATATTTTTTTGGTACAAGGATGATGCAAGCGATCACACAAGTACTCATATCATTAGAACGATATTTAATTATTTTTTGCTTTATAATTTTTTACATTTTATCTTTATTTTTTTGTAATTTTTACAATATAAAAATAGTATTTACAAAAATATTTAAAATAGATTATAAAAATAGTAATAATAGTTACGTAAGGATTTAATATGAAATAAGAATAACAGTTTATAACTATTTGAAATGAAACAATGATATTATTTACATATCTATTTATAAAAATGACAATATTATTTACATAAGTATTTAAAATGAAATTATAAAATATAAAGCAAAAGTACTATTTACGTAATTAAGTATGTTTAAAGAGACCTAAAATTCAAACAAATTAAAATTATACTATAGGTATTAAAAGGGTACTAAATAACTAAGGAACAGTAAGGCTATTTTTGTTATTTTATAATCTATATAATAAAAAACTAACAAATCGAAATTTTATTTATTTATTTGTAAACGGAGATGTATCAGATGTCCTAAAACCATTTTTTTTTTAAATTTTATAATTTTATCTTTTTTTTTATCTTTTTATTTATTTACTTTTTATGATTTTTATTAGATATTTTCATTAGAAAAATGAGTGTGTGAAATGGAATACAGCAGACAAACAAGCCTAATAAAATAAAACACAAGGCAAAGGGGTGGGGTTATCTTAAAAGAGGTCCATGCAGCAATAAAAAAAAGCTTAATTACCTACTTAGTCCCCATGTTAGGAGGTAATTTTCTGTTTAGTACCCAGTTTTAAAAATGTAGGCATTTGGTACCTATGTTTTGAAATTTGTATCAATTCAATCCTATCTAGTTAACGGCGTTATAATTGATGCGAGAAATTAAGGACGTTAATGATAGCCTGGGTGGAATAGCTATCAAATGTTTGAATGCATCTTCATTAACGTCCTTAATTTCTCGCATCAATTATAACGCCGTTAACTGGATAGGATTGAATTGATACAAATTTCAAAACATAGGTACCAAATGCCTACATTTTTAAAAACGGGTACTAAACAGAAAATTACCTCATAACATGGGGACTAAGTAGGTAATTAAGCCTAAAAAAAACTAATAATCAATAAAAACACAACAGCATAAAATAAAATTCAAACAACAATCAAAACAAAAAAGGCTCAATAAGAGAAAAACCAGGGGTGTGTGGTCCAAGCCCACGAGGATAGGGGTGCAACAATGAATTTGCAGGGTAATGCGGGTGAATGTTGGTGCCGAAGGCCCATTTTTTATTCCCAAATCAGAAAGCGCTTAGGATTTTCTTCTTCTTCCGCGTAGAACCAAAGGAGGCTTAGGGGCTTCTTCATTGTTCACGGCAGCTCCATGGCTCCAGACTAGCGTCGTCGCACATCTCCTTGGCCGGCCAAAAGTCACCGTCGGTGCTGTCTCCTGCGCTGGAAACGTTGTTGCCGTTTGTGGCGGTCTAACCTTCGTTTTTATCCTTTCGCTCGCGCGAGAGAGGTAAGCTCCGACACCGTTGCTCGCGCCTCTATTGCTCCTCGTCGCAACGACCTGGACCGACGAAGTTGCCGGCGTCGTCAATTCCGCTATCCTGCGCAAGTCGTCGCTGCGACCAAGCCGGGGCCGTCGCTTTTCCTCATCGGCTAGGAGCGCCACCGCGGACCACCATCTTCGTCTTCTCTCGCTCAGACCTTGCCTACCCCAAACCAGCTACCATGGTGATCTTCAAGTTCAGCTAAAAGGTGCTGCCACCGGTCCTCGCCAAGGCCATCGGTGACGTTACTCACAACAAGAGCGTCGTCCCTCTTCGTAGCGTTCCAAACTTTTCATTCTTCCTTTGTTTCTCTTCTCTCTGTTTCTCTTCTCCCTCTATTTCTGTGATTTGTATTTTGGCGCTAGCAATGAAGGTGATGAAGCTTAGGGATTACTTGTTCTCTATTTTTCAGGTGTTGAACAAATGAAAGATGAATTCATGATGAGGAAGGTGTTTTTCCGTAAGAAATGGATGTTATGAGAATAAAGAGAAATCAATTCTTGTGTGTGAAAGATGATTATCCAATGTTTTTCTGTCTATGTTTGGGGGTTTTGATAGTTGGAAGATGAAGTGCAAGTTGGGTGGGACGATGGCTTTCTGTGATGCGCGTGATGGAGGAAATGGTTTCGGAGGAGGCCTCTCTGTTGAGTGAGTCCAGAGTGAATAGAGGAGTTGAGACTAAGAATTTGTGTCCCCTTTTGAACGATGTTGGTGCTCCCCTTTTCTTTTCTGCCCCTCCCCATTTCATTCAAAATGTTTTCCTCAATGTAACTGTCTCTTTTGGTAAATTGAAGAACCTTTTTTTTTCTTTTTTGTTTTCTCTGCACTCTCTTTTCCCTTTCACAGGCTAAAGTCAGAGGGCATCAGTCAGAGGACACCTACCATCACTCTGCAATCCAGCCACTCCTCCCATGGTCAGAGAAGACCTTTGCCTTTCTTATAATCCAGCCAAAGGTAGAGCAAGTTCGCACATGCCTGAGCCAAGTACTCCCATCCAAAAAGGAGATAGCGTGGAAACAAAGAAAAAGAAAGCAGTCCGAGAGAGAGTTGACTTTTTAGATTTTTTTTGTTTTGTTAATTTTAAACATAAAAATTAAAGAAAAAGACGATAAAAAAAAGACTAAATCAAATAAAGTGAAATAACTAATATATATATATATATATATATATATATATATATATATATATATATATATATATATATATATATATAAAGTAAAATGGAAACATAACTTAAAAATAAAAATGAAAGAAAATAACATAAAATAAGACAAAAATAAAATAAACCTATTAGAGTCAATCCGGACGAATTGGGTGTTGACAAGTTGGACATTAAAAATGTCTTTCTTCATGGTGGTCTAGAAGAAGAGATATACATGGAGCAACCTCCTCGAGTTGTTGCTCAGGAGGAGTCTTGGTTAGTTTGTAAATTACATCGTTCCCTTTATGGCTTGAAGCAATCACCTCACGCTTGGTTTGGTAAATTTAGCCAGGTTGTGCAAAATTTTGGATTGAAAGGATGTGAGGCGAATCATTCAATATTTTATAGTTCTCCTAATAAATGTGTTTATCTAATGGTCTATGTTGATGATATTGTCATTACAGGAAATGACGTCACTAGAATTGCTCAATTAAAGAATCATTTGTTCAACCACTTTTAGACCAAAGATCTAGGTCGACTAAAATATTTCCTATTTATTTAAAAACCTATTTTATTTAACTAAAAAGGGAAAATTAACATTATTTCAATTTACAACCTATTTTTATCCTTTTTATATTAATATGTCTTAATTCTAGAAAATTAAAAGCTAAACTACCCTAAAAGAATAGTATTAACATAGAAAAATGGGGAAAATAGAGAGTTATCAGGTATCAAGGTCAAAGGATTGATGCGTGTATTGGGTTTATGAGGGTGATTGATCTTGGCTAATTTTCGTAAAATAATTAGGTTGGGAAGATATAATAGTTGTGGTGTAGGTCAAGCAATTTTCTACACATCTCAAAGTTGGGTTGGCCTCTATGATGTCGATGGTTCCTTTCAAATCATCGTCATCTTGAATCTAAGGCGTTTTGAAAGTCACATGTCTGCCTAAAATTTGTGAAATCTGAAGTGGAGGATTAAAGGTGCATGGGTTGGATCTCTCTTGGCTTTTTGCGGTAATATGTCTATTAACTATGATAATGGAAAACATCTATGAATGTGTATCATGATTTTGTTGTCGAACCTAAACGAAATATAGCTTTCAAGGTCATCAATGATGTCATCATTATTATAGATGCATGCATGCATACATGGAAGCAACCATTTGAAGTTGAGGTACAAGATGATTGACAAAGGGTTGAAATTTTTGCAAAGTGATAGAAAAATAGAAGTTTCAATATGTGTGTTTTCTAGCAAAAATTGAAGTCATCATTTCAGTTACACATTAGCTTAGGTGATGATGTCACCTGAAATATTAGATGAAATTAAATATGTGTTGCACATGATGATGTGAATCCAACAAGGTTGTTATGCCAAACTCTATCCTACTAAACTCCATGTTGTCGAGCTGATGTTGCCAGACTAATAGGATGTCGAGCTTCTGTGCTGTCAGGCTACTATAATGTCTACCAGGCTCCTATGCTTTTGAGTTACTAGGAAGCTAAGCTTCTATGCTGCTAGGCTTCTATGATGGTGAGCTTTCATCTTCTTATCTATTTTCATTTTTTGGTTTTAAACAATTTCCCAAAATTTGTGCGTCTTAGCATTCTAGCCTAGATAGATTCGTAAAATGAATCAATTCATATCATATGACAACCACAATCCTAACCTAAAGTAGATGGAATTTTTGGAAATAAAGGGACATCATCCTCAATATAATTTTAGTCACAAATTGAAGTTATTAGGCAAATCGTAACAAAGTTCACAAGGGGTTGCGTTTAGGTGAATTGTTGTAATAAATGTCATTATCTTTACATGAACTTCTACCGCTTTCTCTGTTGCCATAAAAAATAACGCCTTAATATCGTCATTTGCAAAGATCGTACATGATCAATTATGTGCAATGTGGCCATATATGAAGATTGATAACATGTATCGTAAGTTAACTTCATATTAATTTAGTGTTAACATGTTGAAGTGGTTAAGGATTGTTTGCTTCACTTCGAGCATAGTCATTGTATTCGTTATCGTGACCTACGCAGTTTGAGAACTAATGTATGTTTAAGAGTAGTTTTCTTATGTAAAGATGGTGTCGTCAAAGTATATTAGATGTAGATGTCTGGGTTGGTTGCGGTAGTGTGTCACTGAGTAAATTAGATTGATCGAACAACCTATAAGTTACTTTATTTATAGGGTCAGATGTTCATTGTGGCCAAGAACAATGATAGTTTCATGGTGTCTACAAAATTTCATGTAACAACTCGCATTGATTCTTTGGGGTTCAAATATCATTATTGACATCCACACTACACAAGGTCTGATAATCATTTATTATGCATGTAGGCTTTAGTCATTATCATGGTGTCTACTAAATTTAATCTAACAATTTGTGAAGACAGAGATTGCCTATATATATGTTCAAGTTGTTGAACTTTTGTAATTGTTGAATGACACTAGTCTGAAAGGGTCAGGTTACAATTTCGCCTATCTAAAGATGTTCTTGAATTACCAAAAATTCTTGATGATCTCCGTAATTTCGCCTATCAAAAGATGTTCTTGAATTACCAAAAATTCCTGATGATCTCCGTAAAGTAGACCTGAGGATGAGACATGAGAATTAGGTTACCAGACATGCTTAATGGATACACATATGGAACAATAGGAGTGACATAACATTGAATGGATTACTAGTTCTAGGGCATTTTTCCATACTAGGGAGTACATGTCGTGGTATGTAGCTAAATTTTGTTTTTATCTACTCTACAAATATTGCATGACCCTAGGATGCATCGTGCCTCGACTTCAACACATATCCCTTCTCCTGAATATGATGACACTAGGCATCAATACAACACTCCAAAAGCATAGCGAATCTCTGATCTAGGCATGCCAACCATGTTTGTAGCTTATGCCCCAACTCCACTTTTAGCTCAAGGTATTGGGGTACCTTATCATAAGTCCTTTTATTATGTCCAAAGTCAAAATCAAACAGTGTCCTCCTCTAGTGCATATCAAGGAGATGAAGATCGACAACATTATGAAGCACAACCTTTACAAGAAGAACCACTTAGACCGCGCTAGGGAAGGAGGAACCCAAATAGGAATAGGTAATGATTGCGATGTGGAACTAGACACCATTATGGGGAATGAATAAAAAATTATTACTTTTAATGCTTGATGTAATAATATTTAGATATTATATTGTTCCTTTGTAATATAAGGCATTGATGTTATAATGAACGAAGATGTTTCATTGATGTTGACTGATTTCCATGACTTAGTCGTGTCTTAAATGTAATTGTTGTGCAATAATTCTCACCCTTCGATTATGATGTTGATGTTATTTTTTGACTAACTTTTACAACACCTAACTTACTTTTTAGGCATTCTGAACTCATTCCATTGTGTTTAGTGGAAAAAATATTTTAGAGTTATCATATTTTAATAGCATACACAACACCAACATTAAGAGTGCAAAAACACATTTTTAATTTTAGTACACTTAAATCTAACATGTATTGTGAGAGGTATTGATAAATAAATGCTATCACATGGAGTCTGCTACAAAGACAAGACTTAACACCTTTCTTAGGTAAGTGCTAAAACACATATTTGTTTTTAGTCCATTTAAATCTAACATGTATTGTGAGATGCATTAATGAATAAATGCTCTCACATCCAATCTGTTACAAAGACAAGACTAAACAACTTTATTGGGTAACCATCCCAAAACATATATTTGCTTTTAGTAAACTTAAATCTCACATGTAATGAGAGATAACTTCATGAATCAATACTTTTATATACATGTCAAAACATATTTTTGTTTTTAGTACACTTGAATTTGACACGTAGTAAGAGATGCACTTATGAATTAGTGCTCACTTTGTTTTAAAAACAATATTAACACATTCATGCAATAAGTGTTATTATTTTTAATAATGTTTTGAGTAAAAAATATTATTATAATCTTTTATCTAATTGGTTATTTACAATTTTTTCCAATTTTCAAAGATAAATAAATAAATAAATAATACTTATCAATGAGAGATAAAAATATAAAATATATATAAAAGAGATGAATTAAAAAATTAAAATTTATTGAATATCTAGTAAATTATAAAAAGTTATTAAAGACTTAATTAAATTTTTTTAATAACTTGAAACTTAATTAAGTATTTAAAATTTTACAGAAAAAAATACAAAAGTTGTATAAAATAGTCTTTTTCATTAAAAATTGCGGTCAACAAATTAACGTACAGTCAAACGTATATTGATAAACCGAACCTCTTATGAGGTAGACCACTCATCTACATTATACATCCATTAACACACAACAAAGACACCCATCACCCTTTTTCTTTTCTCACCATCTTATTAATAACTTCATCACTCTCTTTACTCATTAATTATTATACTCACAACCAACAAACACTTTCCTCAATAATTTCCCACCAAACTCACCTCTATCTCTATTTTCTTTTATTATAATTATTACCAAAAATATCAACTAATTAAAAATTCTCTTAAAAAATATTATTAAACTTTTTATGATAAATCCACTCTCAATTTCACAATAATTAAGTTGATTTTAATCATGTATCATATGTTGCTCTCTCTGTCACACTCTGTATCTATATTTATACCTCAGTATTGGGTTTAACAAGAGAAAGTGTTTGTAGTGAGAAAGCAAAGAAAAGAAAATGGAACACAAAAACTATGAATCATCATCAATTTCTTCAACCTCTATGAGAGATCAGTATCTGAAACAACTCAACAAGCTTTCACATAACATTTCCAAACCCAACGTTAAGAAACCCACCTTCGATTCTCTCCCCGAATCTCAGCCACAGGTGTACAACATCAGCAAGAACGATTTCAGGGACATGGTCCAAAAGCTCACTGGTTCGCCCGGTCACAGCCACCAACCCAAACCGCTTGCAACCTCTCGCCTCCACCGCCTCCGCCCGCCGCCGCTTCCGCAGGTTCTCAGCCACCGTCCGCCGCCTCACCCCGTCGCCGCCGCGCCTCCCTCACCTCTACCGCCGTTTCCCAGTGTCCACGCGGAGTCCCCTGTCTCGGCGTACATGCAGTTTCTGCGGAACTCGATGCCGTCGTCTTCTTCGCAGTCGGAGTTTCAGATACCGGCTTCGCCGGTCAGTTTCGGACACTTGAATTCGGTTTCCTTTGTTCCCCTGTCACCGACTATGCCGGTTTCCATCAGAGATCCTTGAGACTTGTGTTTGTTGTGGTGAGTTACTGTAGTTTAATAAAATTTGTAGTTTCAGTTAGATTTCTGAGAAGGAACCGTTGGACTTAAAAGTTGTAATTTACTGGGGAAAGAGATAAATTGAGGATTCATTTTTATATTAAAGCATGATTTAGCTTAGATTAATGAGCTAATCTTGCTTAAAAAGTTATGAAGATGACAATTTATAAATAAAATTTAGTCTTTTTAACTATCAAAATTAGGATTATTTTACCTATCCATCAATACATATTAATATGACATGAAATGATTGCTGTATTACTTGATTAAGAAACACAATACATTACCATTTTTGTCAAGTGGTATTCGTTAAAGATGATTATTTGTATTAAGACATAAGGTATTTACAATCTTTAGATTTTTTCTTGCCGCTTATAAAATTATTATTTTTTATGTAAACTTTAGTTACAAAGTGTTTTTTTTTTTATATATATGTTAAACTCAAGCTATCTTTTATCTCCTTCATTTTTCTAAGGATTTTCTTTTCAGTTTAGGATTGTTCGGATGAGAGGAATTGCGAAGAATGAAAGAATATCTTTGTTAATTTTAAATTATTGTACAATCATTTTAATATGTTTATAAATACTATATTTGAGGACAAGATTTGGAATAAAGAATAATGTTTGAGTCCTAACTATGAGGGTTTGAAAAGTAAGCGTACACTTACTTTAATATAATCTCATATTTATTGTTTTTTTTTTGTTTATGAATAAAGTTTCCATCATAAACATGTGGTTAACACAAGAAACAATGTCTAGTTTGAAAGGTATTCAATGGAAGCGAAACGGATACATGGGGAATGACCACAATTTATGGGAAGTTTATCCCCATAGTCATCTCGTGAATCTCACCTCAACTTAAAATGTCACTCTTTTTTTTTTCTTTAATTTTTCTTATCGATTTCTCATATCTATGTATGTATTATTTCTCAAATTAAATACTTTTCCGTAATATATAATTTCATTATATTTTAACTTATTTTAATTCTGTTTATTTATAGCATCTTATTTAATCCTTAAGAGTTCATTAAATATGGTTTTAGTGTTCAGATTATTTTAAAAGATTTTGTTTCATCTCTCAATTATATACTTATTAAATATATAATTATTTTATGTTTTGTAAAAGTTCTATAAAATATTTTCTTTTATTAGTAGTGGATGTTATATTATAATCTATCATATCATAATTGCCACATGATAAATGTTATATTATAATCTATCATAAAATTCCGTTTGTTACATGATAAGGTATAGGAATGAAATATGTATATAATAGTACATGTGTATTGAAATATAAAACATCAATAAAATATAACTTATTAAGGTTTAAGTATTTTATGTGTTTTCATTCTATTACTTTTTTTATTTATTGAATATTAAAAAAATATATTTTTTAATTGAGTATTTATCATTTAATTTTTTGGTTAGTTGAATGTTGTGAGTGTTATTTTTTTGCATAGTGATATTCTTTACTTTTATGTCAGTGTTATAAAAATGTAAGGTTTTACGATCAAATGAAAGTAATTAAGGTCAAACAATAAATTATTTTTATAATTTAATTAAAAACATGTTGAATAATGAGATTATAATGTTTTTGAAGGACTTTCATATATCATAATATACAATAATTAAGGAAATATTGTTGTTACCCTCGTTGAAGTAGTTATTATTTAACATAAAATATTTTTCATTTCATCATATATATATAGGTTTAATACGTATTTTGGTCCCTCTTTTCGTAAGGTCTGTTCAAATTGGTCCTACTTTTTTTCAAAAGTTCACTAAGATCCCACTTTTCGCAAAAACGATGCACGTTAGTCCTTTTTGGTTACGGCGTTAAAAAGACTAACGGCACAGCTGCCCAGCTGGCACAAAACTGATGAGCTGTCCATTTTTTTGTTGAGGTGACACTGTGATATGTGTTAAAATTAATTAATTTAAATTAATTTAATTTAAAAGATAGGGTTAAAAAAATTTGACAATTACATTTGGGGTAAAATCCAAAACACATAAAAGTCATTACGGTATTCAAAACACCTTGTAATGGCGACATCCCCAAAATTTCCTCCCAGCATTCCTTGAAGTTCTAGCAACTTTCATTACAGCAATATCACCACTGTGGCAAATAGGGGTTATCCCAACTCCCCTGGAAACAACACCGTGTGAGGATTGCGAAAATCCTTTGGATGTTGCCTTCGAACAGGAAGAACAACTTTGTGATGAAGTCATCCCTAACCCTAAACCTCTGCTTTTAAATTTCAGAACAACAGTACCACGAATGTCCAACAACCCTAACCTTTGCTTTTAGATTTCAGAACAAATGTAGCACGAATCACCAACAACCCTAACTTTGCTTTTTAATTTGGGAAAAACAACCATGAATCCTCTACTTTCAGGATGAATCACCAATTCACAGTGCCACCTCAACGAAAAATGTACAGCTCATCAGTTTTGTGCCAGCTGGGCAGCTGTGTCGTTAGTCTTTTTAACGCCGTAACCAAAAAGGACTAACGTGCATCGTTTTTGCGAAAAGTGGGATCTTAGTGAACTTTTGAAAAAACGTAGGACCAATTTGAACAGACTCTACGAAAAGAGGGACCAAAATACGTATTAAACCTATATATATATATATATATAGAGAGAGAGAGTTAAATAAGAACACTTTGACACACATAAGATGGTTTGTAGATTTTCTTACAAAAGCAGATTTTTTTTAGAAAATTTGCATGAGATTTATAGTTTTGTTAGAAAAATTGAGAAGCTAGCAGTTTTTATCCGGAATGTGGAGTAATTTATTGAATATTCGTCAATAGTAATTAAAATCACATTAAATTTCTTATGTGTTGTTATCTACATTTTTTTCTTTATGGATTTTTATTTCTTGAAGTAATTATTTTTTTATTATGTGATTACCAACAATCTAAAATATAGTAACCAAATAATAATTAAGCCTAATATAAATAGAAGATTTGTAGAACTTTGTTTGACATGAAATTACGGTTAGAAACATGACAATAAAAGAGAGAAAAGAGAGAAATAAACGACATAAGAATAACGTGGTTCGGTCAATAAATGCCTACATCCACGATTACACTAGAAAATTCATTTTTATTTTGGTGTGTTTTTCAAGCTTTATATAAAATTGTTTATATAGCTAAAATAAATAATTACATCTCACAGTATTAAATGATGTGAGACTAAATTAAACTACATAATACTAATAATTCTCCCACTTGAAGCTTGATTTACATTATCTCCTAGTGTTGTTGCCTTCATCATCACTTACTCTTAAAGGCCAGTTGAGGCAATACAAAGCCTCAACTTATTTGTTGTGATAGCCTTGGTCAACATATCATGTGGATTCTCTGCACTTGGAATCTTTTACAAAGACAGGTCACCATCATTTATCAAGTTTCTAATAAAATGATACTTCAATTCAATGTGTTTGCATCTAGAATGAAGAACTGAATTTTTAGCAAGTAATATAGCACTTTGACTATCACTGAATAATGGAGGGTCATCTTGCTCTTTCCCTGATTCTTTTAAAAGATTCTTCAACCATATCATCTCCTTTGCTGCTTTTGAGATGGCTACATACTCAGCTTCAGTGGTTGAGAGAAAGAGAGACTTTTCCTTGAAGTTTAGACTTCCAACTGATAGTTTGTACCACCCAACGTGAAAATGTAACCTGTTGTGCTCTTTCTACCATCTAGATCTCCTCCCAAGTCTGCATCAGAGAACCCTTGTAAAGTGAGATTGGTTTTTCTAAAAGACAAATGCATCTTTGAAGTACCCCTCAAATATCTCAATATCCACTTTACACCTTCCCAATGCTCCTTCCTAGGATTTGATAGAAACCTACTCACAACTCCCACTGCATGTGCTATGTCAGGTCTGGCGTAAACTATAACATACATCAAGCTCCCTACTATAGAGGCATATGGCACCTTAGACATGTAAGATTCTTCTTCATTTGTCTGAGAAGATTGCCCTTTTGAAAACTTTAAGTGAGTTCCCAAAGGTGTATTCCTATTTTAGCATTTCAAACATTGAATCTACTAAGTAATTTTTCTATATATTTCTCCTAAGATAAGTTCAAAATACCTTCAGATCTATCCTTGGAGATTCTCATACCAAGAATTTGTTTGCCTATACCAAGATTCTTCATTTCAAAATTTCCTCACAATTGGTATCAAGAGCCAATTTCTTAGTATGCTTTGTGGTTGCAACTTTGTCTGATCTTCCACATCAGAAAATGTTTGGTTTTCTTTTTTCTGGGGAATCTTAATTTAGAGAAGTCGTGGGAGATTTCTTCAAAGGCAGTGGGAGCAATGGCATTGGACGAAGGGAAGGTGAAGATCGAGAAATTTGATGGCAGTGACATACACATAGGACTCCACACTGGTAAGATATTATCCGCTTTGGATCAAGCCCTAACGAATTTGCTTTTGGTACAACTCCAAAAGGCCTCTTACCAAGGGAGGTATCTTATGTGTATATAAACTCATATCCATCTCTTGTTGACTTTGTTTGTATCCTAACAATCCTCCCCTTAAATAAAGGACTATTGTTCTCCACCTCCCCTACAGGTGAAGTCTTTTCTTATTCGAGTACACTATAGACCCATGGTCATGCCACTAAGCATTTCTTGCTCTCCACCTCCCATGATTCATCTGGCTATCTACCACCAGCCACCTGTCAAGGTTTCACCTGACCATGGAAGGACGTACTCATTTGAGCTTGGTCACCAGACCTGAACCATTGGCTTTGATACCAATTGTAGGAAGGTTCGACATACAACCACTTACTCTCATGTTACAATATTTGTGGTATGTGTAATGCTAAATATAGTTCTTCTATCTTTTTTCTTGCAATTTGCAAGGGATTTTTAAATTCTTCAATCTAAACTATGGTGTCAGTTCTTGTTAGGAATCAAATTATAATTGATGTATTACATTTTACATCAACAATATTCCGTACACTTTTTCTTATTATAATTTATATATTACATTTTAAGTCAACAAAATTTGATTCATTTCTTTTTTTTTTTCTTTTTAGAAAAAAAGGTTATTAATGTTCTGATCAAAAGTGATTACACCCAAGTTATTATTTTCTTTAGAGGAGTTTAAAACTGTCACAATTTTGTTCTTAAAAGACTTTTTAAACTATTAAAGGAAAAATGTATTTAAATTATACTTAACTTCAATTTTTAAGTAATGTGAGACTATTAGATGTATTAGTGATAACGGTTGAAAAACCGTTATTTTTATATTTATTTTTGACATTAAAAACAACCTTTATGACTTAGAAACTAGCTTGAAATCATGTTTTTGCTTTAGTTTTGGAAATAAGAGAGTTGGATGGATTTTATGCATGGTTTTCCTTGTTTTGGAAGGAATTAAGATGAATTGGATGAAAGAAGTTGAAGTAGAAGGAGTTAGACTCAGAAAAGGAAGGAAAAGTGCACAAAAGAAGAACCGTTGTCACCGCTCAGCGCCATTTGTGTCGCTGAGCGCCAATCTGGCTTATGGATACATTGTTTCACGCTTAAGCGACATCGTTGAGGGCAAATTCAAATATTGCAGTCACCGCTGAGCGCAACTTTTACCGCTGAGCGCCATTTAATTGGGCTTGAGCCTGTTTTATGTAATTTTTAATAAACTATATAAGGGTTTAGTCGATCTAGGGTTGATATCTTTTGACAGAAAGAGGCGAAATTACACTTCTTTCACCCCTTGGAGGCAGATTTTGGATGCTAAAGCTCCGATCTTCAACTTTTAGGGTTCTATCTTTCATTCTTTTCATTATTTTCATCTAGTTTCACCATGTCTATGGTGAACTAAACCTCCATTGTTGTTGGGGAAACGATGCAATCCTTTGAAACTCTCATGAATTGATTCTTGATTATATATGTTTTACTTCATTAATTGTTAGGGTTTTTCCTCTTTACTCTATGCATGCTTTGTTTAGCTCATTCAATTTCATGATCATTGATTTTGTCAATATGGACACATACGAGGAAATATAGAACTGGGGAAATTCCCCCAAAAGCAATATTACCTAGACATAGGAATAGGAGGATCGGTTGCCTTTAAGCTTCTGTGCAAATGTAATAGATGAATAATTGCTAGGGAGATAAGACATTGTAAACTAGTGATTAGGAGTAGGCTTTATTCACCGAGACATCGAGTTTAAGGTAAATTAGAAAGTGACATTAACATTAATGAAGAAAGAAGAATTCATGAATACATGAGAGTGGATAGGATAAGTCGGAAACCTCCAACAACATCATCATTCCATATTTTACATCAATCACTTTTGCATCTTTCAATCCAATTGATAAAAACTTGCATTCATGTTTATTTTTCGTATTTCAACCTCAATGATTTTGTTTATAAGTCTAATTTAATCAAGAAATCACATAACTGTCTAGGCCGTGAGTCCTTTGGGAAACGATACTTGGTCTTACCAATTATTATTACTTGATACGATTCTGTACACTTGTCGAAGTGTTAACAAGTTTTTGGCGTCGTTGCTGGGGATTCGTGGTTCAATTATTCTATTTGGGTGATTATTAATTAGCTTTGACTTGGTTTTTATCTTTTTATTTTTGTTATCTTTTTATCTTTTTATTTTATCTATTTTTTTTATCTTTTATTGCTAACAATTGTTTATAGGGTCTTGTTTTCTTGTGTATGCAAGATACAATTCGGACTAGGAGCAAGAAAACAACGGAACCTCTTCTTGAAGGATTGGACGAAAGTAGAAGGAGAAGGAGGATCCGAACATCTAGATAATTATTTCCTTCTCCG
This sequence comes from Vigna umbellata, assembly GCF_029865625.1. Classification (NCBI taxonomy): domain Eukaryota; kingdom Viridiplantae; phylum Streptophyta; class Magnoliopsida; order Fabales; family Fabaceae; genus Vigna; species Vigna umbellata. Next base: position 31,384,732 of record NC_142165.1, on the reverse strand, counting down.
GAGACACTCCTACAATCCTCACCACAAAGATCTAACTAGAGTACTGAAGAGATGGCTGGAGAAAATAATGGTAGACATACTCTCGCGGATTACACCAATCTTGTTGGCCCTCATCACTTTAATAGCATTACTAGGCTGAGGGTCAATGCTGCAAACATGGAGGTGAAACCGGCGTTGATACAATTGGTGAAGAGCAATCAATTTAATGGACTGTCACATGAAAGTCCATATGAGCATCTAACCACATTCAACGAGATTTGCAACATTGTGAAGATCAATGGTGTGCCGGATGATGCAATAAAGCTAAGCTTGTTTCCTTTCTCATTGGGAGATCAACAAAGCTTGAAGAAACTCTTCAAAAATTTATTCAGGTGACTATCTCCAACCACAAGAGCACTCAAGCTGCAATTAGAAATCTGGAGATACAGGTTGGCCAAATGACTAAAAAGTTGGAGGATATGCCTGACAGGAGTTTTGTGGCTAATACTAAGGTTAACCCTAAGGAAGACTATAAAGTTATTGTGAGCATACATGATGAGAGAGTGGGTGAAAAGAAAGAGAGAGTTGAGTTAGAAAAGAGATACGAAAAAGAAGAAAGAAAAGGTGAGGATGAGAGAAAAGAGAAAGAAAAGAAGAGGGGAGAGAAAAATTGTGAAAAAAGTGAAAGGGTTTTCCTTATCCTAAGGGGAGTGAAAAATTGGGTAAAGAGAGACAACATAAGCGTTTTAAAGAGATCTTCAAGCAATTGGAGATTAAGATACCTTTGATTGAAGCATTGCAACAAATTCCTGCTTATGCAAAGCACATGAAGCAAATCCTCACAAAGAAGAAATATCTAGAGGAGGAAACTAGTGATAAACAGGGAGAATGCAGAGCTATTTTGGAGAAACCACTTCCTCCAAAAGTGAAAGATCTAGGAAGTTTTACTATTCCTTGCGTCATTGGGAAGGAGAATATAAGGAAGGCCTTAATTGATTTAGGGTCAAACATTATTTTGATGCGCTTATCTATGCTCGAAAGGATTGATGATTTTGAAGTCAAGCCAACCAAGGTGACTTTGCTCATGGCAGATGGGTCCTCCAAGAAACCCTATGGTGTAGTGGAAGATGTTGTAGTTTGTATAAAGCAACTTAAATTCCTGGTGGATTTTGTGGTGATAGAGATGGAGGAAGATGAGAAGATCCTAGTTATTCTTGGAAGGCTGTTTATGAAAACGACAAAAGTAATCATCAATGTGGATGATGGGTTGATAGTGCTTCATGACCGAGAGGAAAAGGTGATCTTTAATGTCTTCAAAGCTGAGTAACAGATTCAAGAGAAGGAGACTAATCATAAAGTTGCATGTAAGGATGCACCCGTGATTAGTCGTAAAGCTGCAAAGCCAGCCACCAAAGGTAAATTTTTTTTTTGTCACAGGTTAGGGAAGAAGAAAAAGATGGCAAAAGCAGGACAGTTCATGGTGACTTGATGGATGCACAATTCCAACTTGGTACACTGGTAAGATTTAAGAACAAGTTGTGGGTTGTGAAAGATTTCAAAGAGAATGAAGTGATAGAGATTGAAACTCCATATTCAAGGAGAGTCAAGAAGGTGGACCGAAAGAAATTGATGAGTTTGTGTGATGAAAGCAAGAGAAACACCAACATTGAAGAAGGAACTTGAGCTTTATTGGGTCAAGCTAGTGACGTTAAAAGAGCGCTTGTTGGGAGGCACCCTAGTGATTTAAGAACATTAATTTCTTTGAATTTATTTATTTTGGTGATGTAATTTGAAGGCTTAATTACCTACTTAGTCCCCATGTTAGGAGGTAATTTTCTGTTTAGTACCCGGTTTTAAAAATGTAGGCATTTGGTACCTATGTTTTGAAATTTGTATCAATTCAATCCTATCCAGTTAACGACGTTATAATTGATGCGAGAAATTAAGGACGTTAATGATAGCCTGGGTGGAATAGCTATCAAATGTTTGAATGCATCTTCATTAACGTCCTTAATTTCTCGCATCAATTATAACGCCCTTAACTGGATAGGATTGAATTGATACAAATTTCAAAACATAGGTACCAAATGCCTACATTTTTAAAACCGAGTACTAAACAGAAAATTACCTCCTAACATGGGGACTAAGTAGGTAATTAAGCCTAATTTGAAACTTTGGAACATTGTTATATTTGGGTTTAGCATCTACTGATGGATGCTAGGTTGGTGAGTATATACTGAAGGATACTCAGATGGTACACCTACTGAAGGTTGATGGTAAGATTTGCACCTACTGATGGGTGCTGGAGGATTTTGGATCAGGCTCGTGACGTTAAACAAGCGCTACCTGGGAGGAAACCCAGTCAATTGACTTTATCTTTGTTTGTTTGTTTTGGTTCTTCTCTAGTTGCATTATAGGGATTGACTTGAATGTTTTAGTGGTGTGAGAGACTAAGTGCATTGGTTAAGTGAGAGTGAGTAGAAAATATATGAGATTTGAAAAATTGAGAGTTGAAGTTGAGACGCATTGGTAAAGGATGCTTAGGGCAATCTAGGAAGGAAGAAAGTGGGTGTCGCGCATGCCGCTCAGCGGTAATTATCGTTGAGCGCGAAAGCTGCAAATTTTTCTATTTGGGTTTTTAAAATTTGGGCTCAGCGGGATTTGGCCCATTAGGTCTTTTTCATACCCTAGGGTGCGTCTTGGCTGTCACTTTTAGATCCCAATCTTCCCAAACACTCTCAAATACTCTCCAAAGAGTTTTCTCCATTTTTCCCTTCATCCCCCTTCACAAAACCTCTCTTTCAACCATTTTTGCATCAAGTTTCCATCCAAGTTTAGGGTTGTGTGAGAGCATTGCTGTTAGGGGCTGATTTCTTCACATTCCTAGAGCATTCTACACATATTTAGCATATCCACCCAAGTAAGTACATGCATTTTACATTCTAGGGTTTTTGAAAGCATGAATTGTTATGAACATGGTTGTCTAAGCATGATTTTTGAAGGATTTTAATTTTTATGCATGATTAGATGAATTAATCACTATTTGGACCGATTAAATTGTTTGATTTGGGTATGGAACTAGGAAGAATGCATGTAGGTGGAGATTAGAAGCATTTTTAGGCAATTTTAGCAAATCTGTAGAAACGCCGCTCAGCAGAAATTTCCCCTGAGCGCAATTTCTGCAGAATGGTGTTTTTGAGTTTTTGTTGATTGTTTCTCTGCACAAGTGGCGCTGAGGGGTTCTATTTTGCCCTCAACAGTGATAAGAAGTGTTTTAGGAAGTTGTTTGTGGTTTACTAATGCTTAATGATGTTTCTTATGGTTTTGTGAATTGTGTTTGATGTAGGGATGACTGATCATCGGGCAAGAGAATCAAGACCTTGGGATCCAAGAGGAAGGAACCAGATTGCCCCTATTCCACCAAGTTCCTTTCCCGCAAACATGAGCAACATTTCATTAGTGTTTAAGATAGAATACTATTGATGGAAAGGAAGGCTGGGTGGATACCTGACTTTGCACCACAGTTTGGAGAGCAATTGGAAAACAAAAACTGGGAGAAAATAGCCACTTATCCTACACCAGCTAACATAGCAGTAGTCAAAGAGTTCTACACCAATGCAAGGCGATTGGGTGATTCTCACACTGAGGATTATATGAGCTATGTTAAAGGAAGAACCATTCGGTATGATCCTGATTCCATTAATAGGTTTCTAAATATAGAATGGGCTGGTGAGCAGTGTCAGTTTGATCTGAACATGGAAGAAGGAGCATATTTTAATGATGTGAAGAGTGTGTTGTGTGTGCCTAGAGGACACTTTCAGAGAAACAGGAATGGTGTAGTTGTGCATATCAGGAGAGCTAATCTAACTCCCTTGGCAAAGTACTAGATGACGTTTTCTCATGCCAACGTCCAGCCTTGTTCGCATGTTTCTGATATTACTATCGACAGGGCTCTTCTTCTGTACTGTGTGCTCAGAGGGATGAGCATTAACATTGGACAGGTCATAGCCAATGAGATACAGGTGTGTGCCAATACTATGAACAACAAGGCACCTTTGGGGCATCCTTCCCTGATCACACACCTCTGTGAGGTAGCTGGAGTGAATATTTCTACACCACTAGTGGAGATGCCTAGGAAGGCAATTGATGAGGCCTACTATAGACAATATTGTGGCGGAGATGAGGCATCTCGGCCAGTACAACCACGCCAGTCTTCTAGAAGGAGAGGACCATCACGAGCACATGCATTGCCTCATGATGCAGAGCCTTCTCAGATGAGGGACATGTATATGTCTCTAATGGAGGACAGGTTGAAGTCTATCCACATAGGGCAGGTGGCTACAACAAAGATGATCATTGGGATGTATGATACACCCCCAGGACATCGGTGGACCATGGATGAATTCAACAATGTGGTGGCATGGCCAGAGGAGCAAGCTCAGGCTAGTGGAGCTAGAGCAACTGAAGCTCCAACTATGGATGATGGTGAGGATGATGATGATGACTTTGAAGATGCTGAAGAAGAAGGAGAGGAGGAAGATTCAGATGATAGCATGGGTTGATAAGGAGCAGAGATAGCATCTACTGATGGAAGATGTCACCTCTAGAGCAGGATTTTTTTCTATCTTTTGTTTTGTACTATTGAACTTATTTGCTTCTGTTCTTAGAATAGGTTGTGTTGTACTCAGTGTGAAACTTTATTTTCTATTATGGTTTGCTTGTGATTTATGCATGATGAGTATTGCTTGATGATGCTTGGATATTGATTGATGTTGAGATTGTGCACTATATGCTGATATATAGGTGGTTGTTCACAAGGTATGTGAATATATGCATGATGTTGTGATTGTGATTATGATGCTAAGCAGGATGTCTATTTGGAATAGATGGAATGTTGAATGAGCTTATGTGTGAGGTTTTGAACTCTAGAGTTTTTGTGATTGAGTGTTATTACCTTGAAAGCATGAATGACTTTGCCCAAGTTTCTATTATTGAATCACTTGCTTGTATGTGTCATACAATCAAGGCCATTTGTTGGTAACCCTTTTTAGCTAAATGCATTATTGTAGCCCAATAAAAGAGAACACAATGTGTTCTATCCTTTGAACCTTTAGCCTTGAATATGATGTGAAAACCCTTTTTGAAAATCTTTACCTTGAGTTGAGTTGAGAATATCTTGTGGTATTGATAAAGGTTCAAGTTTGGGGTTGTTGGGAAGTCTAAAAACGAAAAATAAAAAGCATTGAGCCAAGTGTTAAACACGTGAAAAGCAAAAGAAAAAGAAAAGCTTAATGCAAGGGAAAGTTGGGAAGAAGTGAGAATGGTTGTGAATGAATCTCTTAACTCAAGGATTTTGTTATCCAGAAAAACCAATTTTCTTCTTAGCCTAGTCACATTATAAGCCATAGAAAGTCCTTGTGATGATGTTTGCTTGTGAATGTGTCTGATTGTGGTTAAATGAAAGGCAAAGTTGATTCATGTGACATTGTGATAGTAGAATGAATGAGCGGCCTCTATATACACTTGTGTGATTGAGTGAAACACTTTATCTGGTGAGGAATAATTCCATGAGCACTTGATTGCATCTATGCTTAGTTAATTGATCATTCATGAGAATAGCATCTCTTGGAGATTATGTGATTATGTGAACACCATGATGAGTAGTTGTGAATCAAGGCATGTGTGCATCTTGACTGAATTCTTTTTGATGAGATGATTTGAGTAATTACTTGTCTTGAAAGAAAGAGTTTTTGAATGTGTTGAACCATTTTATTGATGGTGGAAGACTGGGTTACATCTTGTTTGCTTGAGGACAGACAAATTCTAAGTTTGGGGTTATGATAACGGTTGAAAAACCGTTATTTTTATACTTATTTTTTAGATTAAAAACAACCTTTATGACTTAGAAACTAGCTTTAAATCATGCTTTTGCTTAAGTTTTGGAAATAAGAGAGTTGGATGGGTTTTATGCTTAGTTTTCCTTCTTTTGGTAGGAATTAAGATGAATTGGATGAAAGAAGTTGAAGTAGAAGGAGTTAGACTCGAAAAAGGAAGGAAAAGTGCAAAAAAGAAGAACTGTTGTCACCGCTCAACGCCATTTGTGCCGCTCAGCGCCAATATGGCTGATGGATACACTGTTTCACGCTTAAGCGGCATTGCTGAGGGCAAATTCAAGTATCGCAATCACCGCTGAGTGCAACTTTTACCGCTGAGTGTCATTCTTTAGAACCGCACTTACCGTTGAGCGCCAAACTGCCGTTGAGCGCCAAACTGCCACTGAGCACCATTTAATTGGGCTTGGGCCTATTTTCTATAATTTTTAATAAACTATATAAGGATTTAGTCGACCTATGGTTGGTATCTTTGGACAGAAAGAGGCGAAATTACACTCCTTTCACCCCTTGGAGGCGGATTTTGGATGCTAAAGCTCTGATCTTCAGCTTTTAGGGTTCTATCTTTCATTCTTTTCATTATTTTCATCTAGTTTCACCATTTCTATGGTGAACTAAACCTCCATTGGTGTTGGGGAAATGATGTAATCCTTTGAAACTCTCATGTATTCGATTGATTCTTGATTATATATGCTTTACTTCATTAATTGTTAGGGTTTTTCCTCTGTACTCTATGCATGCTTTGTTTAACTCATTCAATTGCATGATCATTGATTTTGTTGATATGGACACATACGGGGAAATCTAGAACTGGGGAAATTCTCATGGAAGCAATATTACCTAGACATAGGAATAGGAGGATCGATTGCCTTTAAGCTTCTGTGCGAATGTAATGCATGAATAATTGTTAGGGAGACAAGACATTGTAAACTAGTGATTAAGAGTAGGCTTTCTTCACCGAGACATCGGGTTTAAGGTATTTTAGAAAGTGGCATTAACATTAATGAAGAAAGATGAATTCATGAATACATGAGAGTGGATAGGATAAGTCGGAAACCCCAACAACATCATCATTCCATATTTTACATCAATCACTTTTGCATCTTTCAATCCAATCGATCAAAACTTGCATTCATGTTTATTTTTCGCAATTCAACCTCAATGATTTTGTTTACAAGTCTAATTTAATCAAGAAATCACATAACTGTCTAGGCCGTGAGTCCTTTGGGAAACGATACTTGGTCTTACCAATTATTATTACTTGATACAATTCGGTACACTTGCCGAAGTGTTAAGAAGTTTTTGGCGTCGTTGTCGGGGATCAAAAATTGTGTTTATCACCGGGTTGGGTTGGTTTGGTCAAGCTGATAATGGTTTTAGCTTGCTTCCATATTGGATTTCTTTATCGTTACAACACTTCAAGCAATCCTCGTTGCTCTTTGAGTCATATTTCTTCTTGTTCTCATGTTTCTTATCTTTACTTCATTTTCACTTATTGTTGAAGGAAGTGAAGGCGATCGAGGTGAAGATGGGACATCCTTGTCAGGTTGTGCATTAAGGTTGATCGAGAGCTAGCAACCAAAGACCTGAACTTCTAAATCATAGAACATTTGTGTTGTTCAACTGACCTTTAAGTAGGTTTGTGAATTGAAGTCAACAACGTAATTAACTTAGACTAAACAATAATTAAAAACAGGTTGGCCACTAGTTTGATTACAATGCTTCCAGTCCCAGATTAACAATAATTACCCACTCCTCTCACCCCGAATCCAACTCGAATTAACCAACTTAGCGAAGATCAATCCAGTTTTCATAAAAACGAATTAAGCAAACATAATGGACCTATTTAATCATTCTGCACTATTACAAATTAAGCAATTGTGACTTTAATCAACTAAGCAAAACATAAATTTGGCAACTAAGTGTGTACCTAATTACATCACATAACAGATTATATGATGCAAGGCAAAAACAACATAATCACAATGACATCATAATGATCTCATGGAAACGTTGCAGTCTCACTAATGTCCAACCAATCAGATTTAAGCCGCCATTAATACAATTGTAAACAGTTAAATAGAATTTGAAACATAATAGAAAAGGAAAATGGAATTGGAAATGAAACTACAAGTAAGAACAGAACACAATGGATTAATCAACAAACTCGGAAAAAAAATTGAATGAACCTAGAAAATGAAATTGTAAAACAGAATAGGAAAACGAAAGAAAATTGGAGTACGAAATTTCACTGTGAACAAGAACAATAAAACAAAGTAGATGAAACGAAACAGCGAGAACAAGAACAGTAAAATGAAATTCAATTAGGAATGCAATGGAAAACAAAATTCAATACATAGAATGAAAGAAGAAAACGAAAATGAAACCTAAGGGAGAGCCCCTACTATTGTTAATGTCCTGACACAATAGAGAATGGAATCAAACGTTTTTTCTCTTTGGGTACTAAAACCTAAGCCAGGCCGATCTGCCCTACAAATGGGCCTCTCTCAATCTAACCTAAAAAGGGACTCAAAGTCAAAAAATCTGACCCAAAATACATTAAAACAAAATTACAAAATGAAATTGAAATACAATGCTGATGTGGACAATAGAAAATAACGTAGCAACCCTCTTGAAGTCCCAATTATAATTCCAAAATTTACCCTGAAAATAATAATGGGAATAATTAAGCTTAGATAATTCAAATTAATTAAAATATGAATTATTGGTCAAATTAAGCCCAAATAGAAAAATTGAGAGAATAATGGACAATTAAGCACAATTCACTAATTAATTTCGGTGCGCAAAACCTAAGAGAATAGGACAAAATAACGATTCATCAGTCACCTTTGTGGTCTTTTGTTATCATCTCCTCCGTGATTTTTTCTCGTTGCCACCTCGATGGACTTTTCTCGTTGCCATTACCAAGGTCTTTTTTTGTTTCCACCTGCGTGGACTTTTATTGTTGTCACCTCTGTGGTCTTTCATTGTTGCCACCTGCGTGAACTTTTGGCGTTGTCACCTTCATGGTCTTTTATTCTTGACACCTTCGTGGACTTTTATTGTTACCACCTTTGTAGTGTTCTATTTTTAACACCTTTGTGGAATTTTATTGTTGCCACCTCCATGGGTTTTTATGGTTGTCACCTCCATCGACTTTTATCATTGTCACCTCTGTGGTCTTTTATGTTTGCCACCTATCGTTGTCACCTTCGTGGCTTTTTATCGTTGCCACTTCCATGCACTTTTCTCGTTGTCGTCGTCTAGTAACTCAGGTGTCTCGTTTGAGGGTTTACGGTGCCATGTTCATGGGCTTTATGTGTTGTCGAAGTAAGCTTTCTAGTAGTGAATGTTTGTTCTTGTGCATCTACAAGAGGAGCCTAGGGAAGGAAACCCCTTGCGTTGGCTATCTTTCTTGCTCTTGCAAGTCTTTTCATCCTTCAAATTTATTTGTTTTTCCATTCTTTCTTTATGGTTATTTTTGCATAGTTATATGGTGTGTAATCGTACCTGTGGTACTGCTAGTCAATAGTCATCTTAGCATAAAGGAACAAAAACGAATAACTAAATAAATCATAGATAACAGGTAAAGGTTTTAGGAACAAAATGTTTTCTTATCTCTTAGACATTTTTTTGTGTGTCATCTTAAGAATTTTATCAATAGACGTTTGTCCTCGTTCTTATTTACTCTTGAGGTGACCTTGATTAGCTTGTCAAAGAAGATTATGGGTAGTAGCCATGGTGGTAGGAACTAGCTTACCAGGTTGATGCTTCTTTGGTACCTTTTTTGCATAGAACAAGAGCTTCCTCCCCCTCGAAACCTCCAACAACAGTGTGGATGTTGCCCCTTGCTTGGGCAGGGTTGGGTTGGACGATCTAGCTTTGAATGAATGGCTTTGTAGCGACGAGTTGCCAATCTTGGACAAGCTTAGGGCCTTAGGATTTAGAGGACCATTTTGGCTGCTTCAGTTGTCCTCGGCCCTGTCTTGCAAAATCACCTCGTCCTTAGCCTCAATCCTTACTCTGGAAGCCGCTAGGTCCTCTCGTCGTTTCTCGCTTGGATGAAACGAACTAGAGCTTCAGAGCAGATAAGCTCTTCAATGACATCCTTTAGTTGACAACATTCGTCAATAGTGTGTTTTGTTGTCTGGTGGTAGAAACACATTTTTGTATTGATGTCCTCGATGAAAGGTTGTTGAGGCTTAGGAGTTGAATGAGCTCTAAGTTGCAAGCTTCTTTGAGTATATCAGGTTGTAGCTCGTCAGCGGTGTTATTGTTCCTATTCTTTCCTCTCGTTAGAACGTTAGGCTTCTTTGCCCTTTTTATAATGTTTTCCTCATGGCCATGTACTTGGTTACTCGTTCTTTGAGATCATGCATGTTGTCCGATTTCTCTGTAAAAAGAGTGTTTGAGAAGCGTTCAAACTATAGACCATTGATTATTGAGTGCATGATCCCAATGGAGTAAGGTTTGAGATCACTATTGTTGTCGTGGTGAACCTTTCCATGAAATGTCTTAGCGTTTCATTTTCCTCCTACTCTATGTATTTTAGGGCTATGATATTTGTGTCGATGAAGCTCTCATTCAAAGTGGTTGGATCATCTACAACTTTCTCTCATTTTGTGTCGGGCTTATGTGCTTCAGTATCTTTGAGATCAACATTAAGGAGATTAGTCTCAATTGGAGTGGCAAGAGCGTCCACGAGTCTCTCTTGCTTTGTGCCAAGTTGACCTACTCTGGTGTTGAGGAGATCAGTCTCGACCTCTACTCAAACCTCGTTGAGCTAGCTAGTTGTGCTCCGTTTGGGAGTTATAGGGGTCTTCTTCCCAAGAGTTGGGCTAAGATCGGGGTGTAAGGCTTTCAGCTCGACATCATAATGTTTGTGTTGTTCGTTTTTCTATTGGATTAACATCTGCATTTGATGTTACATAGTCGCCATTGGGTTGGATTTCATCTCTCGGGAAGTTGTGGTTGACTTCGAGTGGTGACGATGGAATGTGAGGTCGGGGAAGATCTTTACCGAGGCCACATGGTAAGCATCAAACGATCTTACTGCGATCTTGGACATAAATTTGCGGGCATGTAACAAGATCCTATTGGTGACTTGAATGCTCCTTATGGTCAAAATAAGATTCTTTATCTATTGGTGACTTGAATGCTCCTTATGGTCGAAATAAGATTCTTTATTATTCAAAAGGAGAAAATTCACCTACAAAATACTATCTAACACTCAAGTTAATAAAAGACTTTAGAATTTATTAATATAAGTATGAGATATAAAGTGAATATTAAATAAGTCTTTCTAATAAAATATTACTAACGGTATATTTAGATTCATATAAACCATGAATATATGTTATCATTAAAATAATATTTATTTCAAATATATAATACATTACTAACTAATAATAACGTAATAATACTTTGTCATAAATAATAATTATAATAAATAATAATTATAATACCAAATAAGACGTAATTTTAAACTCTTTTTTTTCACTTGAATTGTATTAAAAAAAGTTAATACTTTCATGTTATAACTATTATGGTGCTAATAGTTAACCATTAGGTTTCAATTGTAACGTGCAAGCCAGAATATCCTCGTCATTTAATCTCATTATCTGAAAGAATCTATTAGTCAAACTTTTCTTCGTGAGTGTATGTCCTTTTCTATCCGCATTTTCCCGGTGACTGATTGGTTCATTCTTCTTGACTTTCTTTTTCTCATTTCACTCAAATAAAATAAATAAAAATATCATTATAAGATAAAATGAACAACAAAAATCAAAATTATATCTATAATAATATATAATTGTTTTGATATGTTTAATAATCTTTCATAATTTGAAAGTCGATGTTAAAAACAATTTATATTTTTTTTTCTTATCGTTCGAAAACAATACGAGAGAAATCATGATAACATTTTGAGTTTCAAAATAAAAAATATCTCAAATACGATTATTCACATTAATTAATGATATTATATCCCTGAATTAGAGATAGAAATTATACCTAGAAAACCCATTAGGCCAATGATTCAGTAACCAATTTTATTTTACAACTTTTATTTAAAAATCCAAAAAACCTATAAATACATATTAACTATGTGATACCCGGGCACTGATAAGAGGGCGGGGAGTGACGCCGGTGCAGGGAGCATGGTGCAGGGGGCACAGACAAGGAGCGGCTCCTGGCAAGGCTTCCGGTGGAAGGGACACATGGATGAATCGAACATACACCGGAATGAGAGGGATCTGGAGACTGTGTAGGTATGGGACTATACAGTTGAAGGATAGCTTAAAGGAATTGATTTGACTACTCATATCACCAAAATGCATTTACTTTTCGGTAGCCTGACCCATAAGAACTCCATGGTTAAGCGTGCTTAGCTTGGAGTAATTCTGGGATGGGTGTGTGCGAGTGAGGACAAAGCACACTGGAAAGCCTGGTGGTGGTCTGTGGGGGCAGTCAACGGTCCCTGTGAGTTGCCGGGACGTTACAAACTATGCACGGATTATTCACCCTATAATTCTCTTGATCATTACAATATTCTCATATTTTTATTACTAAGCTCTATAATCTTTTCTTGTTTTATGTCCAAAATATTTTGTAAATACATGTCTCTCAATCTTTATGAGCAACTTAGTGATCATTTCTTAGAATTACATATTCAATTCTCAAATTACTATTTCTTCCGTATCGGAATAACATTCTTTTCACGTAAAAACATGAATAATAATGAGAATTGAAAATAAATAAATATGAACTTTTTTAATAAAATTTATAACATAATTTCCTTAATAAGTATTTAAAAGATTTAGCATAGATGGGAGGGAGTGTAAATTTGAGTGACCGACAGAGGGTGCGGTTAGTCAAAATTAGTTAGGTTGATCTGTTATCAACCTCATGAAGTGGCCACCCCCACATCATCAATAATTCAACCTTCAAAGTTCGTGGTCAATGATATAGCCGGACACAGACACCTAAGCAGCCTCTTTAAAATCAAATCAATTTAAATAATAATCCAAAATTATTGAAATCAAATCGAAAACCACAACTATTTTTTTCTTTTTAATTTGTTAAGTTTATTTTTTCCTAGTTTAGATTTGAAAATTAAAACAAAATTGTGTATTTAACGTATTATATAATTATATTATTAAATCAAGATAATAAGTTTCTATTATACTTTTAAGTATAAGATATGTCATTTACTTATAAATATAAGGAAAATTTAAAATTATAAATATAACAATAATATGTACATTATATATTCTTATTTGATAACTTTTATTATAAAATATTTAATAATTTTATATGATAGAAATAGAAATATTTAAATTCAAACAAAACGTTCCTGAATCGTATTTAAATTTTATTTTTATTTTGAATGAGTATTTGAAGGAAGATAGAAGAAAAATAAGAAAAAAAACCTAAGATAGAAAAAAAAAACTAAATTTTATTATTTTCAGCTCACTTTTTTTTCATTTATCAAAAGAAATGTAAAAATATTGATGTTCCAAAAACATTAAACGTTTTTACCTGAAATATTAATTTTTATTTAATGTTTATTATTTTAAAGAACTTAAAAGATGTTAAAATGGTTCTTAATTAGGAAAAAAAATAGTATCCCGTAGATACCAAACTTTTGGTATTTATTTCTCTCTGTATAGTTCATCTTCTTTCTTTTAGAACCATATATTGTAATGGAAGCCATGTATGGTAGCATAACTACCCATGTACACCTTTGAATAAGGTTTTTTTTTTCCTCCGTTATCTTTTGAATTTATCATGTCTCAACAACATCTGCAACATCATCTACTTACATATAACATATTATATGATCATTGCTGATAATTTCATTCACAAGCACACAACACAAACATGTATGGGGTAAGTTACCAATAAAACAATCATAAAACAATATACGTACTAATTATATCAACAATAATCAAACACCCCATACATAGAAGTATTAATCATAGAATTCCTAATCCTATAACACAAACAATTCAATTATCTTAAATTACTCGATCCTTGATCCTCGATCCTCAATGTTATCATGAACATCATAAACATAGACCAACTGTTTATCCTCTTAACAACACCTATGCTAACTACACCACATGATACCCTCACTATCATCATAACATTCCTCTAAAGCATTATCGTCATTAATTACGATCATCAACACGTGTACCACCATCATGAATAACTTCATCATGATCACCACCATGAACCTTGACAAAACCATAAACATTATAATGGAAAGAATCAGTCTCACTCTTGTACCCTACCTCACCCACATGCAGTCTCCATTAAAGGCCACTTGTAGTCTCCCCTAAAGGTCACTTGTAGCCTCCCCACGGGTCATCTGTAGCCTCCGCTACAGATCATTTGTAGCCTCTCCTACAGATCTGCTTGAGTAGTCCCGTAATCTAGCTAAAGAACATGTATTCCTATCATAAAAGGACAAGGAAACACCATCTCCTCTACACAAGGAAGGTTCAATATCTGAACAACCCTTCCTTTGCACACAAGGCAAAAGGAAACACTTATTCCTAGATAAACTTAGGATTTACTAAGTATAACAAGTAGACTTATCCTTCACTCTCATGCTCATCAACCACATACTCAGGTACACACCAACATTCACTTATGCTCCAACCTCAACCACAAGTCAAACCTGAACCTAAACATAACCACTAATCTCATTCTCTTATTATCATCACGTTCTATAGCTCCTCAAGCTTGGTCCACATCCATTCTTCATCAAAACACACATTTCCAGTAAAAACACATTGGGATAATAAATTATCATAAGTGATAATCAATTATTTTCGAGAATTTTACAATTACACAAATTATACTATGATAATCGATTATCATCCCAGATAATCGATTATTCCAGAAACAAGACTCAAACAAATATGAAAATAATCGATTATAAGTAGTGATAATCGATTATTGTCGAATCGAAATACATCATGGACATAATTCAAGTGTTCAAAACACATACATCAACCCTAAATCATAAGGAAACATACCCACATCATGCATATATTCAAGTCTCACATACCCTTATGAATAGACCCTAATACATACATTCATCACTTGAATCATCTAAAACTCATCATTATGCAGATTACAACCCAAACAAACCCAATATATTACATATGATCATCATATCACTCTTTATAACATATATTTATGTGGTAAAAACCCTAAACAACATACATTTGTCCTCTTTTAGCTTCAATACATATTATCATGGGATAACCCAAAAAAACATACATATTTTCATAGGGAAAATCCTACATAAATATGATATAAACCCTATCATCATGCATACAGAAACCTTTGCCGAACAATAACAAGAGATAATCATAATCATATAAACATGTATCGAAACAAGGATTTCCATGCAAGAATATTAAGAATGCATAGCATACAACAATTAATAAATATAGGGTTAAATATGTTTTTAGTCCCTAAACTATTGGTCGTTTCTGGTTTTCGTCCCTCTTTCAAAGTAAGGTACAATTTGGTCCTCATTCTTTTCGAAAACGTTCGTTTTAGTCCTCGAAAACTAACACCGTTTAAAAAGTTGGTCCTCATTTAGCAACAAAATGAGGACTAAAACCAAAGTTCCGAGGACTAAAATGAACGTTTCGAAAAGAATGAGGACTAAATTGTACCTTACTTTGAAAGAGAGATGAAAACCAGAAACGACCAATAGTTTAGGGACTAAAAACATATTTAACCCATAAATATAAAAGACCATTTTGCCCCTAAGTAAAAATACAAAGGTTTAATAGCCAATTTAGTCCCCACTTTGGTTGAAAAATCTCAATTTAGTCCCTCGTTATAAAAGTGTTTTACATTAGTCCTAACTTTTAAAATAGTGGGTCAGATTCGTCCCTTTCGTTAAATATAAGTTAACGAAATTAATCGATGATGATGTGACACAGCTTAAAGCTGATGTGTTAGATTGGTCCCTCGTTAGCTTTAAGTTGTGTCACATCATCATCCATTAATTTTGTTAACTTATATTTAACAGAAAGGACCAATCTGACCCACTATTTTAAAAGTTAGGACTAATTCAAAACACTTTTATAACGAGGGACTAAATTGAGATTTTTCAACCAAAATGAGGACTAAATTGGCTATTAAACCAAATACAAATAAACTAAAGGTTTCCCTTAACTCTCTTCTTACTTAGAATTGAACATACCATCATTCAATTCTAGACCACCCTTCGATCATCAAGCCAACCCATCACATTGGTACTATTAAACACACATACTACAATCCAACCATCATACCAAAACATGTTTTTACACTTTATTAAAATAACATCAAAGAAATAACATAATTATGTTTTAACAAAGATATTCACACACAACACCTTATTAGGCTTATGAACTCTTAAAATAAAACATACTTAAGTCTTAACAAAACTTTATTCCTAAAACTCCTATTTTCTTTGGGTCTTATTGTAACACCCCGATTTCTGAGATGTCGCGGGTTATTAAAAATTGGTAAAATTCAAAATTTATCATAACGCGAAAACGTACTTAAAGATAACCTTATCCAATTACATTATTTCGAGTAATAAAGTAACGAAGAAAATACTCCAATTATATTGTCTTAAATTGTCTCTTGAGTTAATCGCACCTCTAGAACATCTGTAACATTATCTATTGATCATCGTTGATAATTACATTCACAAACACGAACATCTATGGGGTAAGATATTGATAAAACAATCATAACAACAAGATACATACATACTGATTATATCAACCATAATCAAACACACAACAAGATATATATCTTCTGATTATACCAACCATAATCAAACACACAACAAGATACATACCTTCTGATTATATCAACCATAATCCAACACCCCATACATAGTAGTAATAATAATAGGATTCCTAATCTTCTACATAAACAATTCAATTATATTGAATTACTCGATCCTCGATCCCCGATCCTTGAACTTTGATCATTGGTCCTTGATCTTTAACCCTTGATGTCATCACTAACATCTCTCACATATACCCTTGGTTTATCCATTCATTAGCACTCATGTTAACTACTTACTATAACCATTATAGTAACAAAACTATCAACATGACATAACCTGAAGCATCTCAAGTACGATGATCATCATCATAGATGCACCACACTCATGATTATCCTAGTCAAGAACAACACTATGAGCATCACCGTACCATAATATCATAGTGGAAAGAGTCCATCTCACTCTTGTACCCTCGCTCACCGATTGTAGCAGCTCCTATAGCCCACATATAGCCTCTCCTACAGGACATTTGTAGCCTCCTCTACATATCATCTTCTTCTAATGCACACAAGACAAAAGGAAGCACCTATTTACAGATAGAACCAGGATTTACGAGGTACAACAAGTAGACTTATACTCCACTTGCATGCTCATCAATGAAATACTCAGGAACATCTCAATACTCACTCGTGCTTCACTCTCAACCACAAGTCAAACTGACCCTAAACATAACCACTAACCTCAATCTTCGTTTATCATCATGTTCCACAGCTCCTCAAGCTTGGTTCACGTCTATTCTTCATTAAATTCGTCATTTTTCACCAAAATGCACTATGATGATCGATTATCACTTAAGATAATCGATTCACTACTACCCAAACCACCCATGAGTAAAATCAAAGCAACACACCCAAGAACCACACCTACACCGGTAGAGAACTTTACCCCTCATGCATAAGTTACACCACCAAAAATCTCACCGTTTAAACCAAATAACGTGATCTAGGAAATACATAACATCTACAATCACAACCATAGAGATTTAGCACACCTTACAACATTATCATAAATTGATCAATGCATTCAAAATAATACCAAAATAAACACCAAATCACCAATATAACATTTATATCATAGTAGTTAAGTCCTTATTACAATTCCATCACACCAAGCAACATCAATTCATAATAAGACTATAACAACCACTGCGATAACCAAACCTACATTCCCTTAAATAAAATCATGTTCAACCCATTAGCTATGCACCATTTGCCAATTTATGGCAACTCGTGTTTATCCAACCATCATTATAAATGTATCTCAACTTCCATACTTCACCGTATAATTCCTGTTTATCAAAACAAGATGATTCTAGTGGTCCTCCACCGCAGCTTTGGACTTGTCTCCCCTGTTTCCAATTGTTCACCCTAACACTAAACTCAACACGAGTCAAAAACCTTCAGGCGAGACCTCTATCCCTTTCTCCCCCTCGCAAGAGGAAAGAACAACACTCGAATCCCAGTCCCTTCCACCGCCCCTCCAAGACGAAGATACTCATCTCTTCCACCGCCACTTAAAGATGAAGAGATCCACCTTTCTACCCTCTCGCAAGAGGAAAGGTGACTACCTTTCTACCCCCCCCAAAAAAGGAAAGAGCAACACTCGAATATCAGTCTCTTCCACTTCTCATCATAGACTAAGAGACCCATCTCTTCCACCACTCTCATGGACGAAGAGACTCATCTCTTCCACTGCCTTTTAAAGACGAAGAGATCCATATCTTCCAACACCTTTTAAAGACGAAGAGATTCACCTTTCTACCCCCTCGAAAGAGGAAAAGTCACTACCTTTCTACCCTTCACAAGAGGAAAGTTGACTACCTTTCTACCCACTCGAAAGAGGAAAGATACAACTCCGGATTAACTAAGTATATCCAGAAAACCATACTTAAAACATACCCACCATCACACCGCATAGTTGGTTCAACATTGTGCCTCTCTCACTAAGCTAACCAATGATAAAGGAAAACCATTACCTTTCTTCTCGTAACTCATCCTCTTCCCCTACCCCACACAGGTGAAAGAGACATCCTAACTTTAAGGGTACCACCGCCACCACACTAGATCACTTCCTATTGTTGAACAACATCACACAAGAAGGGATAATCAATTATCATCCCAAATAATTTATTATTCCCAAAACCACACTCAAAACCAACGCGTAGATAATTGATTATAACAAATGATAATCGATTATTGCCAAATTGAAACACATCTTGGACATGATACAAGCATTCAAAAGTACATACATCAATCCTAGATCACATGGAAACATAGTTAACACATCATACATGCATTCAAGCATCACATACCCATGTAAACATACTAAAACACATAATACATCACTTGAATCATCCAGATCCAATCATTGACATATTATACCCCCAATAATAGGGTGCAAAAGAGTCTTCGATAAAAACACCAAAATAGGGCTTTTGATCAGCCAAACTAATTAAGCATAATGCTTACAAATGAGAACCAAGAAGATGAAAATTCTCCAAAAATAGAGTTGTTGATGCGAGGATATTTTCTCCCAAACTAGACCTTCGATTGATGATCCAAGCTTTTGGAATGAAGAACCATATGTCTGGAACCCACTGTCCAAAACTCAGTCTTATCCAACAGTGAATGACTTCACCACGACGAAAACACCAATGCAGATTTTATGAAATTCTCCAAAATAGAGCTACTGATGCGAGACTATTTTCTCCGAAACTAGACCCCCGATTGACGATCCGAACGGTCAAAATTAAGAATCATGTGTCTGGAACCCATTGTCCAAAAGTCAGCTCGATCCAATGGTGAACGACTTCACAACAACGAAAACACCAGTGTAGGTTATATGTTATGCAGAAATTGTTTCTTCTATTCCTTTCTCTCTTACTTGGTTTTTCCCTCTCTTCAAATAAATCTAATGCGCCCTACTAATCTAACCCATCTCGACTAAAACAAAGTGAGACATAATGGTCCACGTTATTTTGCCTATTCACCACATAGGAAGGGATCCCAATAACCCAACACTTACAATATATATTTGCATGGAAACCCCTAAACATCATAATTTTGTTCTTTCTTAGCATCAAACCCTCTATTGGGATAACCTAACAAACCATACATACATTCATAGGGAAAACCCAACACAAATATTACATAAACCCTATGCCCATGCATACACGAACCCTTGCCCAACAATAGCAACGTATAATCATAATCATAATCATATAAACATGTATAAACATGTATTAACAAGGATTATCAATCCAAAATAACCAAGAACACATATAACATACAACAATAAACAAACAAAGGTAAGTTTCCCCATACCTTGGCCATCATAAGGCTTTATCCACAACCCTAAAACACTACCAATCTTCCTTTACACTAAGAGTTTCTCGTCACTCTCTCTCTTCTCTCCCAAAATGTCAATCTCCTTTCTTCCTCTATTTTTCTCTCTTTGATTTAGAGTTTCTATGGTTTCTAAATACAACCACTCCTTTCTCTATATCTCAATATTTATGAATCCACCCAACTCTATATCTAATATTTTCTCTCTTATAAATATACTTTTAATTCTAATTTATTATAATGAGTCTATCAATAATATATATGTTGAGATTGTTGATAAGGGGAGCACTGGTTTAGCCAAACCTTACAATCTCAAAGAATTTCTGGTTTTTGATGATGGTAACATTATCAATAACAACATGTGTTGTTTATATGTTACATGTTTATAACTTTCAAGTTTATGATTATTTGAGAACATGTTTGTGTTGATTCTGTCATTGTTGCAATTCACTGTATTTTACATGAGATTTTATCTGTGAATGCATGACATATATTTGAGAAAAGGAAAACCACATGCACTTTTGTTGAACTTGTAATATGTGGCAAAACAGAAGTTTTAAGTCGACTTCATTATGAAGTAAGTCGATTAAAACTCGTGGCTTTGCACAAACTTTTTCAGAGTGTGCTGTGAGAATTTTTGAAGAGAAAGTTTTTCAAAACTTTGTTTAACTGTGTTGTATAGTCGATTACATGCAACCTGCATTCGACTAAGTCTGTTACAGTTTTGAAATTCTGTTAATGCTTGAATTAAATGTTACAACAGCTATATTTTTAAATATGTTGACCAAGCTTTTTTTGTGATTTGACTGCATTAATTGTCCATTAAATTAACTGCATTTATTGCTGCTAAAAGCTTTGACTGAAGTGTTGTATTCGACTACATTAGTAGCAAAGTCGATTAAAATGCGTCAGAGTTGCGAATTGCTATAAATTGACGCGAATTTGTTTTCTGCAAGAACTTGTGTGATTCTAACGATTTGATTGATTTCTTTCAGATTATTGATCTCTTGCAGAAATTGTGAAAGCTCCAAGAATTCATCAAGAAGACTGTGGTGTTCATCTTTGGTGATTGCTTAATAAGCAAGAATCTGTGTGCTCTTACTGTCTGATCAACCTGCACCTGAGGTGTCTATTTCGTGATCAGTTTCTATCAATCTTGTGAAGATTAGAGTTTCCTTGTTGTGATTACAAGAAGAGAACGTGCGATGTTCTGGACTTTGAGGATTGTTCAAAGTGTTAAAGACTGCAGGAGAGGGGACATCTTGTTGTTGTTCTTTGTTTGTATATGCCTATATTTTGATTAGAGGGTTAGAGAGGTGTTTTATATTTTTGACGTGGATGTCGCTATAAAAGCCTTGCTGTAAAAAACTTTATCATTATAGTGTATTTGCTTCCTGTGGTGGAAGGACACTGGATGTAGGCTTGACGAACCAGTATAAAAACTCAGCGTTTGATCTTTCTATCCCTACTCTGTTACATTTAGTCGACTTTACATTTTACGCATTCGATTATATTCCGTTGCACTACAAAGTTTTTTTCCTTGCGTTTCAAGAAAGCTTTTACGGATTTTGAAATTTAATAAATTTTTAAATTGGATTTCAAAATTCATAAGTTTGTGGATTTTCAAGTTCAATGAAATCTTAAATCAAATTTTAAAATCAAATAATTTTTCTAAACTGAATTTTGAATTTTTATTCGTTAAAAGAGAAATTAAAGAAAAAGAAAATGTATGAAGACTTAGGATGCATGATTTAATAAATATATAATACACACTAAATGTGTTTTGTTAAGCAGTAATTATTACTTACCTAATATGTTTTATTTTGTATATTTCTTTATTGAAGGATAAAATTATGAACTTGGAGATGAAGAAAAAAATCTGGGTGTTGCTCCCTCCACCACCACACCATGCTTCCTCCACCTCCCCAAATTCTTTTAATTTCAATTTTGTCCTTAGGTTAAAACTTTTTTACTTTTACTATTTAAGATTTTTTTAATTAATTTGAAAACCCTATTTCTCCTCATTTTTTGCTCCGCGCGCCCCACCCATCTCTCACACGGATTCCTCTCTTCTTTGTTTTCGTTTCACTTCGTCTCATTTCTTCTTCCTTTCCTTTCTTTTTCCTTCATTTGTCTCTTACTCATTTTCCTTTTGGGTTTCATTGCTTCCATTGTTGTTGGTCTCTGGTGTGGAGGAGCGTCGAGGAGCATGGATCCAGATTTCGTTTGGTTTGTTTTTTTCTTCATCCAGGTTGGTTTTCTTCAGCATTCTTTTGTAGCCTTGTTTGGTAGTTTAATTTATGGTGTATTATTACTTTTTGGCTTTGGATCTGTCTTATTTTGTCGTTGCTTGTCCACTGTCTTTCTGCTGGTTGTATTGTTGGTCGCTTGAACAAAGCCAAAACGGATGTGAGATATCCGTTTGGCCTTCAATAGACGTATCAGGAACCAATGTTTTTGTCTTATGTCAATATGGTCTGTGCAAGTCTTCGGTATTCAATTCCCAAGTCAATTGTCTATTGTCAAGTGTGGGAAGCCAAACAAGACCTTCTCGATCACTTCTTCACTGAACTAGGAAAAATTGAGGTGAGAATTAATCTGTGTTTCCTATTTCTGTTGTATGTTTTTAGTGTCATTTTATCTGACATTTTTTTTTTGAATATTTGGCTGATTTTCCTTTCCTAATAAATTAAACACTAACAGTCTGCATAAATCTTGTTGGCAGTCCAAGTGTATGTCCTCATTGCTCAATGACGATCCTGCAATAATGGAAAGACGAAGTGCCCTTGCAAAGAGGCTTGAGTTATATCGGAGTGCACAAGTTGAGATCGATGCAGTTGCATGGTCTAAGTACATTTAGATGTGTATGTTGTATCATTGCCATATTTAATAGGTTGTTAAAAGAAAAAAAAAAGGAAGAGATGATTTCAATGTCTTCTCACGCACTTTGTAGATATTTCATTTCTGTAATTCTATTCAACTTTCATTCTTGCTTCAAAAATAAATCTTGCAAACAACATAGACTTTGTAGATGGGTTTGACACATTCATTCAAACTTCCGTTATTGGCAAAAGTTTCTCAATTCAGGTGCATTATGAAGCAGATAGAAGGAATATTGATGGTAGGTAGGCAATTAAAATCTTATCCCTCTTAAAAGTAGAGGGAAAAAGAATATTTTTTTAAATATTAAAAGGAAAAAATTTATCTGTGTTTTTCTAAGAAAATCAACTTTAGAATAGTTTTAGATAAAATAGTTATGATAAAATAGTTTTAATAAGTTCGTGTAATTTTTATGTTCAGCCATGTTCCTACTTGGCCATGTGACTCAATTTAGTTGGGTAATCAAATCTCTTATGCAATTATTTAACGAATTACTCAAAATTAAATAAAATTACTTAGCACATCAAAACAAATAATGCTAATAATTCTTTCAATAAACAATATTGGTGAACTAATCTAGGCCAATAGAAAACATTTTTCACTCAAAATTTAATACGGCTTACCAGATTATACTTTCTTTTAGATAAATCAATACACAAATTTATATCAACCTAATGTTATTTAATGTCTTATTTATATGAATAAAAATATATGTTAAGAATATACTAAAATATGAATCATTTGATCATATTATTATTAAATTTTAATACAATTCAATGTAAATAATATGAAACTATAGTTTGTAGTTGAATAACATAATCCTTAGTAATTCAAACATAGAATGCACAAAATGGTAGAGATTACTAGTAGAACTATTATGTAAAACCATAATCAGTCTCTAGAATAAATATGGCTTAATTGCTGGAAGTGAACTTTCCAACATTGCTTTGATTTTCCACATCCACCATTGTCCATCCCCTGTTTATTGCTCGTAACTCCAATGAAAATGTAAAAATGAAAATCGCTAGAAGAAAGTTAAAAGCATCATAAATTTAATCGCTTTGCAAAGAACGCAATACTACAAGTTGTTGAAGAATAAAAGTAGTCCAAAGAGCCCAACTGCATCATTGGTGCTAATTATAACAAAAATGGCAATAGTGAAATACAATCAAGACGACAAAAAGAGTCAGTGAAATTTTTCTTTCAAGATAAGATATATCACACTTGTATATCAAATATGCTAGAAAAATACAATATATAAACAAAACTAAAAGAAAAGGAAAAATTTAAAACCCATTAACCCATGTGAAGAGTCTCAATGGCTTCGAAGAAAAGTGCTGACATTTCAGGGCTTGGAGACTTGATTGCACATTTGATGCCAGGGTTTCCAAAAAAAAAATCCTAAACAGTAAAAGTAAAAAGGTTTTAACTAAAAAAGAAGGATAAAATTGAATTTAAAGGAATTTGGAGAGGTGGAGGAAGCATGGTGTGGTGGTGGAGGAAGTAACACCCAAAAATTCTTAGAGGTGAAGAGAGAAGTTTCAACTAAGAGTTTAGACTCAATTTTGTTTCGACTAAGAGTTTAACAACACATAGATAAACTCTGGATAATTTCTTTCTGCACTCCACATTTTCCATATTTTCCATATGCATCTGATGGGGTTGGTTAAAAGATCTAACTACCGTCTCCGCTTATGTCAGCCCATACCTCCTTGCACATAAAAAAGTGTTTAAGATTGTGTATAATTGAAACATTATTTTTCTCGTATAATCTGAAAGTAAAAAAAGTAAAATTGAATTATATAATATAACTTTTGGATTTTACAATTTATAAATTAAAAAAAATTAAATATAAAAGTCAATAAAATTTTTAAATAATACAATTTGAAAGTAACTTTATTTTTTAAATTACACTATTTCAAAATCATTTTTAAAAATAAAGTGAGTTTTTTTTTTGTATTTGTGAAAGTGCATTATAGAACAAAGTTCCAAACTCAATAGTGTGTGGAATATGGATAAGCCCATGCAGAATTTTAAAGCCCACATATTTGTGGACGCTCAAGAACATTGTATCCTATCATTAGAGGGTTATTTCTTTCTACATACCTGTAATTTCTAGTTGTAATTTTATAAATTTTTGCATTGAAAAGTACAATTTTTTGTATTTCGGATAGTAATTTGAAAATATAAAATAAAAATTTCATAATGGATAGTAGAATCTGTAATATAAATATATTTTTCAGAGTTTTTAATTTAAAATATAATTTTTATATTAGAAATTGTATTTTTCAAAAAAATTATACTTCAAATTGTATATTCTAAAATAAAAACATTTTAGAATATAAAATTTATATTCTAAAATACAAGAATTTAAGAATTTATAAGATTAAAGAAAGAAATTGATGGAATTGCGGAACTCGTTAGAGCTGTAAAACGGGCGTGATCCATTCAATTTGAGAAGCTTTAAAGGATCACTTAAAAGATTTGCAGAGGGTTTTGTTTTGTTTAGTCTAACTTTATGTTGAGTTAGTAGATAATTTTGATCTGTTTTATTTTTAAAAAGCAAAAATAAAATAAATGAAAAACATATTTTAACAATTTAATTCATATTATTAAATATAAATTTAAGTTTTGAGTGTAATGATTTGATATATAATATAAATCATAGCAGATATATTTTAAAAAAAATGAAACTCTCATAAATCTACGAATGAGCCTTACCTATACCCATTTAGATCTCGACCAAATAGATTAGATATAACGTAATTTAACCTTACGTAACTTATTTTATAGAATCTCAAATTGATACGTCAAAAGAAACTTTTTGAACATCTCTAATTATTATGACAATAAGAATGTTCTTATTTTTGTAACTTCCATTTTTTTTTTAATTTAAAGTAATTGAGTATTTAAACATAATAAAAATAAACTCTTTTTTGCGCATAACTTTTGTCATAAAATATTAATGTGAATCAATACATTATAAAATTTAATGTTTTAAATAATTTTAGAAAAGTAAACACTTCCAGGTATTTAATTCCAACATTTTTAATTCATATAATATTTTTTTTTATTTAAATTCATCATGTTTCAACTAAGGTTATATAAAAAATCACGATAAATTTTGACATTTAAATTATGTTGACACCCAAAATTTATCAATTATTTCCATTATATAAAATTTTATTAAAAGAATAAAATGATATAAAATATAAATAATCACATCAAATGATAAAATTTATATTTTATAAGATATAAATAAACTATTCTTATTATAAAAAATCTACAAAAATATATAAAGATAAAACATTAAATTAGTTATATAATTATTTATGAAAGAAAAAGTTTTTGAAAAAGGTTGAGTCCTTGTAGTGATTGTTCTGAAAAGGTGAGTTACAATCTGTTTTGCTTGAGACAAGCTGTAACGTGTGAGAATAAAAGGGCCACTGCAGGGATAGAATGGGCAGGGTAAATGGAGGCTAAGGATGAGTCAGTTGGGAAATCAAGCCACATGGCACCGATAGCAGAAGAGAGTGGCAAACAAAGGCACGTGAGAGAGAGAAAGGAAAATACAAGGTTGAGGGATTTTCTGTGGGGAAAGAATGGGTACAAAAAGGGGAATTAGTTAGCACTGGAGAGGAGGCAATGATTGGAAATTCTTCTTCTCTCTCTAGGACGTATTCCTTCATTGTTGAGACCAACTTTGGGTATTGCAGGTTTTGTTAATTCTCTGTGATACCATTCGAACTCACAGGAAAAATAAATAAATTCTGAATATACATTTCTAGTTCCCAATTTTTGGTGCCTTGCTCTGTTTCATATTACTGTTACATTGAGTATATTACAAACTGGTGCTTTCATTGCCATGGTCGAGGCTTCATCTTCAAATGACCTTAAGTAGATCCTAGAGCTCATGCAGAAACGTGAACGGGAGCATGCTGCAGAGATGCAAGAGCTTCATAATGCCATTGAGGATTTGAAGGAGAATATGGCACATGGAGGAGCGAACTCACGGAATGTTCATGGACCGTTTCAGGTCAGAAATGTTAAGCTCGATTTTCCACGTTTTGATGGTTTAGATGTGCTACAATGGATATTTAAAGCGGAGCAATTCTTCGACTATTATGATACTCCGGATGAACAGCGGTTGACCATAGCAGCAATTCATTTCGAGAAAGAAGTGGTGTCGTGGTATCAAATGATGCAAAGAAATAATTCCATTGTTTCATGGAACACCTTGGTCCGTTCATTAGAGTTGGAATTTGGCCCTTCACCCTTTGAATCACCTAGATCTACCTTGTTTAAACTCACCCAATCCACATCTGTCAATGAATATTATGTGCAGTTTACAACTCTTGCTAATAGGATTTATGGTGTTAGCAATGAAGTCCTTCTAGATTGCTTCGTCAGTGGGTTGAAAACCGACATTCTTAGAGAGGTGATAGCTCAAGCACCAAACACAATCCTTAAAGCCATTTCCCTAGCCCGACTGTTTGAAGAGAAATACACCTTCAAACCACGACCATACAACCCAAACACTTCCAGAAATGCCACCCAAAACACATCACCTACTACTACCCAATCTTATAACAATCCACCACAACAACCCATTCTTCCTACCCCGAACCAAATGCCTTTTCCCCAAAACCTCCGTCCCAATAACATTAAACATCTGTCACCAGCAGAAATGCAATCACGCAGGGAAAAAGGGCTGTGTTATACATGCGATGAGAGGTTCACGGCAAACCATAAGTGTCCAAATCGCCAATATACATTTTTACAAGTTGAATATGATGAGGAGGAGCAGACTGATACGGAAATTCCTGCATTAGAACAAAACTTGGAACACCATCTCTCACTTAATGCTTTAAAGGGTGTTACCGGTGTGGGAACTATGCGCTTTCACGGGTCATTACAAGGCCTGACTATTCAGATATTGTTGGATAGTGGGAGTTCTGATAATTTCTTGCAACCACGAATTGCTCATTGCCTTAAGCTGCCGGTGGAGGATATGTCATCTCTGTAGGTCCTGGTAGGCAATGGAAATGCCATGTCTACCGAAGGGGTTATTAAAGAAGTCCAGGTTAAGGTGCAAGGTCATACACTTAAACTTCCAGTGTACCTATTACTAGTTTCTGGTGCTGATATGATATTAGGTGCTGCTTGGTTGGCTACTATCGGACCACACATTGCAGACTATCGTTCACTCTCCTTAAAGTTTTATTCGGACAAACAACTCATTACATTGCAAGGTGAGCCACCAACTCTGCCAAAACCAGCAGAGTTGCATCAGATGACTAGATTGTGCAAAATTGATGCCATTGCAGAACTGTTTACATTACAATTAACTCAACCTCTAACACTAGAGGATGATGGCTTGGTTATCCTAGAGCATATTGACCCTGACATTGCACTTCTACTTCACACATACAACATGATATTTGCTAAACCAAAGGGCCTTCCCCCAAATAGATCTCAAAACCACTGCATTTCTCTCTTGCCAGATGTGAATGCTGTGAGAGTGAGGCCATACAAATATCCTCACAGTCAGAAGCAACAAATATAGAATATGGTGCAACAAATGTTGGACGAAGGCATTATTACCCACAGCACCAGCCCCTTTTCTTCCCCAATTATTTTGGTCAAAAAGAAAGATGGTACTTGGAGATTTTGTACTGACTACAGAGCACTGAATGTTATCACAATCAAAGACAAATTTCCTATCCCAACTATTGAGGAGCTACTAGATGAATTATTTGGTGCAAAATTCTTCTCTAAGTTGGACCTCAAATCAGGCTATCACCAAATATTGGTTCATCCTGCTGATAGATTCAAAACTGCCTTTCGAACTCATCAAGGCCACTATGAATGGCTTGTCATGCCATTTGGATTGACAAATGCACCAGCAACTTTTCAAGCTCTCATGAATGACATATTTAAAGGCCTTTTAAGGAAATTTGTCTTGGTTTTCTTTGATGACATACTTATATATAGCCCTTCATGGTCTGCACATATTAGTCACTTGGAAACAGTTTTGCACATCTTGAAAGAACACACATTATATGCCAAATTATCCAAATGCTCTTTTGGTCTTTCTCAAGTGGAATACTTAGGCCACATTGTCTCGGGGAATGGAGTAGCAATGGATGCTAACAAGGTTCAAGCTATTTTACAATGGCCCTACCCTCAGAACACAAAACAGTTGAGAGGATTCCTTGGTCTAAGAGGTTATTACAGACGATTTATAAAAGGGTATGCTGCAATAGCTCACCCCTTGACCAATCTCCTGAAAAAGGATAACTTTCAATGGACATCACATGCAACTCACGCTTTTGAGGCCTTGAAACAAGCCATAACCACTGCTCCTATATTAGCATTACCATATTTCACCAAAACCTTTGTCTTGGAGACTGATGCATCCGGTTTGGGGATTGGTGCAGTTCTAAGCCAAGACAAGCATTCTATAGCATTTTTTTCAAAGAAATTATCTTCTAGGATGCAACATAAATCTGCTTATACCAGGGAATTTTATGCAATCACTGAAGCAATTGCAAAATTCAGACATTACTTACTGGGTCATAAGTTCATCATTCGCACTAATCAAAAAAGCCTCAAAAGTCTAATGGATCAATCCCTCCAAACCCCTGAGCAGTAGGCATGGCTCCACAAATTTTTGGGATATGATTTCACCATTGAATACAAACAAGGAAAGGATAACCAGGCTGCAGATGCCTTGTCCAGATCCTTTTTTATGGCATGGTCCAATAGAGAGACTAACTTGATGTCCAAAATTCAGAAGGCCACACAGCTCGATCCTCATCACCAAGCTATTATCCAAGCTTGTGTAGTAGGGAAACCACCTAATAATGATTACTCCTACTCTGATGGACTCTTACACTGGAAGCACAGAGTGGTAATCCCTAGAGATGAGGAAATTATACAATTGTTGCTCAAGGAATACCATAGTTCAACAATAGGGGGTCATGCTGGCATAACTAGAACCATGGCTCGACTGTCTTCCCAGTTTTGTTGGTCTGGCATGCTCAAAGATATCACTCACTATGTCCAAGAATGCCTTATCTGTCAACAAGCTAAATCTGCTACCACCTTTCCAGCAGGGTTACTTCAACCACTCCCCATTCCCCATCAAGTTTGGGAGGATATAGCCATGGACTTCATTACGGGTCTTCCACCTTCCAATGGGTATACCGTCATCATGGTTGTCATTGACCGGTTATCTAAGTATGCTCACCTTGCTCCCTTGAAAGCATATTATACTAGTAAGATTGTGGCAGAATTGTTCATTAACATAGTTGTCAAACTGCACGGGTTCCCTCAAACTATAGTTTCTGACAGAGATAAGATCTTCATCAGTCACTTTTGGCAATACCTCTTCAAGTTGAGTGGCACAACATTGAACATGTCTACGACTTACCACCCGCAATCAGATGGACAATCAGAAGCCCTGAATAAGTGTATAGAGATGTATCTTAGGTGCTTTGCTTTTGATAATCCTAAGACATGGACCAGACTATTACCATGGGCAGAGTTCTGGTACAACTCAGCATTCCATAACAGTCTACAAACAACACCATTTAAGGTGGTGTATGGAAGAGATCTCCCAGCCATAATTAAATACACCATGGATCCTAAAGACCCTCCATCCGTCCAGGAGCTCTTAGGGGAACGGGACAGGGCTTTGACTCAATTGAAGAGGCAACTTCTTAAAGCCCAGGAAAAAATGAAGAAATATGTTGATAACAGACGCATGCATAAAGAGCTGAAGGTTGGTGATTTGGTTTTGGTCAAACTCCAACCTTATAGACAACACTCCATTACCTTACGAAAAAACCAGAAACTGGGACTGAGATATTTTGGCCCATTTCCAATCATCGATCGCATTGGCTCAGTGGCCTATAGACTTTTATTGCCTGAAACTGCTAAAATCCATCCCATCTTCTACATATCTCAGTTGAAAGAATGTAAAGGTCCCCATGACATTGTTTATGTTCCACTCCCATTGACTACACTGCCCGAGGGTCCCTTGTTGATGCCTCAAGCTATCCTTCAAAAACGTAACATAATCCGCAGGTCCAACAACATTTCCCAAGTCTTAGTTCACTGGGCTGGGTTATCTGAAACAGAGGCCACATGTGAAGACCTTAAAGAGTTTATCAAAGCCTACCCTGACTTTAACTTTAACCTTGAGCACAAGGTTAGTGTTGATGGGGAGGGTATTGTAACGTGTGAGAATAAAAGGGCCATTGTAGGGATAGAATGGGCAGGGGAAATGGAGGCTAAGGATGAGTCAGTTGGGAAATCAAGCCACATGGCACAGATAGCAGAAGAGAGTGGCAAACAAAGGCACGTGAGAGAGAGAAAGGAAAATACAAGGTTGAGGGATTTTCTATGGGGAAAGAATGGGTACAAAAAGGGGAATTAGTTAGCACTGGAGAGGAGGCAATGATTGGAAATTCTTCTTCTCTCTGTAGGACGTATTCCTTCATTGTTGAGACCAACTTTGGGTATTGCAGCTTTTGTTAATTCTTTTTGATACCATTCGAACTCACAGGAAAAATAAATAAATTCTGGAATATACATTTCTAATTCCAAATTTTTGGTGCCTTGCTCTGTTTCATATTATTGTTACATTGAGTATATTACACAAGCAAAGTTCTAAGTTTGGGGTTATGATAACGGTTGAAAATACTAGTGGAAAAATACCTTTCTATGACGACCTGTACTGACGGATAAAAATTATCCATCATAATAGGTTGACCGATGGCAGAATCATAATAAAAGTAAGACATATTATAACGTAGTTTTGTACATCAGTCATAATATGAAACGCGGTGGTAAACTTGTAAATAAGTTTAAGACATATTATGACGTAGTTTTGTATATCAGTTATAATATGAAACGCGGTGACAAACTTGTAAATAAGTTCAAAACCTATTATTACGTAGATATGGACACCTGTCATAAGGTGTGGAGTTTTCTTGATGTATTATGACAGAGTTTTAGTAATCAGTCATAATATCTCTCTACCTATCTAAT
Organism: Vigna umbellata; assembly: GCF_029865625.1. Classification (NCBI taxonomy): domain Eukaryota; kingdom Viridiplantae; phylum Streptophyta; class Magnoliopsida; order Fabales; family Fabaceae; genus Vigna; species Vigna umbellata. The sequence continues at coordinate 31,352,711 of NC_142165.1, read as the reverse complement.
TTTTCACATTTTCTTCTGGGTAATTTCACGTTCCCTCTCACTCTCGTTCCTTCTCCCTCTCTTCCTCTCTAAACCGCACACTCACCCATCATCACTGAACCACATCTTCTTTTGATTCCTTCAAATCTTGAAAGAATCAGGACACCAAAATCGAACCACATCTCATTCGAACTCTCGATTTCGCGTTCGCTGCCTCTTCTTCGCCAAAATCGAACTACATCTTCTTTGCTGCCTCGAGCGTCGCCTCAAACACCAAACCTCATCTTCATTCCAACATTTTCCACCGATTAAATCCCTTCCTACCTCAAACACTAGAATCTCCTCCGATTAAACCTTCGAATCTAGGGTTTCCCTTTGACTTCACCGTCTTCCGCTATGTTCCTTTTCACCGACTCGATTTTACACCGCAGAAGAAGCTTTTGAACAACATTGACCAAGTTCATGAGGTCGTGGTTGAAGAATTGAAGAAACTAAACGAACTCCCAGTGCGAAGAAACCGAAGAGGGAAAAAAGGGTGCACACCTTTGGAAGGTTCCTCGCTGCCGCTTTCGCCAATTTGGATGCGCCTAACCTCCACTGGGAGAAGATGGCTCTGTGTCCCGTTCCTCGCCTTGACGGAGCCGTCATTCAGATTCGCGATCTTCTCTTCATCTTTGTCGGTTATGGCACCATCGATTATGCTTACTTCCTCTTTATTATCTGTATCAATATGATTTCTATTTTTTTTTATAATTTTTAATCATATGGAACGTTTTGTTCAGGGGATTAATGGAATTTAACGCAATCACCTCTCGGATAGGTCATTGTCAAGCGAAAGCAGTATGATTATAGAAGGTATGAACAAAGCTTGTAGATATAGCCCAAAGGAGAAGAAGGTGAGATGAATGCTTCCAAGTGGAGGAGTCTAAGAATGAATGAGTTGTGATTTCTGCCTCTCTAGGTCTCTTTATATAGGCTTGATTGGGCTTGGACTATGAATCTTCTGTTGATAAGATCTTTTAGCTTATATCTAATATCTTCCAAATATTCAACAAACTTAATCGGTTTTTGAGAATATTTGATAATATCTTTTTTATATTCAAAAAGATTTAGAAAATATTATCAATTGATATAGTTAAATAAGGTAATTATTTAACAATATCAAATAAAATATCTTAAGATATATTTTCTCCAAATTATCTTTTAAAATATCTAACAGATTTGAACTTGCCCAAAATTACAATTCAACCCTTTTTTTATTTTATTCAAAATTGCACAAAAGTCCAGAAATTTCCTTTAATTTCACTTTAGCCTTTTCTTTCTTTTCAAAATTGCAATTCAAACTTTAATTCCAGCTACATCAACAAACATTAGACTCTCCAAAATAATTTATGCAACTAAAATCACATTTTAAGCCTCTTTAATTCTCAAACCCGATAAAGTCAATCATGCAAAATCTTATTCAAATCAATCATTTAAGCACAATTATTCCACTAAAATTGTGAAATTAAATCTAAATTGTAGGCATAAATATGCACTCATCAAGAATTCTCCATGTTTATCTTTCAGAGTTCACTTCTTTATGCTTATTCTACACTCCCTCCTCTAGCTTCCTTCGCTTTTGGAAGACTTTTTGAGCTTGAGAAACCTCATACACTCACCAAACCTTCGCTGAACCTTTCATCAAACACATGGCATGCACCTCCATTTTCCTTCATCAATTTATTACACTGCGTCACTTTGAGTCATGGAGCTGCTTGATCTTGGAGCTAGGAGTTGCTTCCATCAAATTGCTTTATCCTTATTAAGTTTGTGCTTGAGATGCTTGGTATATGCATTCATTGGTTATTAATGACTTATGCTTTAAAACAAATTGTATATTTCATTTCTAGAAGAGATAATCAATTAAACAATGTATCTAATATGTTAGATTTCTCCAGAACACTTGTATGCTTAGCAGGGGCAAACGACTATGTAGTAATCGATTACATTATTTGTATAATCGATTAAAACACGTTGTCATGCCAATATGTGTTTGATAAGTGCATTGATCTGTTTGAAATAGAAATTGATTTGGAAATTTTCTTAAGTGTTGAACATAATCGATTACATAAATTTCATAATCAGTTAAATATGTTTCTGTTGTCAAAATCAATTTCATTTAAAGCCTTAACTATTTATAACGGTCATATGAATTTATTGTTGGCTTGTATGAATTGTATAATCGATTGCATGCGTTGTATGATCTGTTAAATCTAAAAAGAAGCAAATCTGTTAAAGCAGGAGGAAAAACTTAATAAATTACATTAATTACATAATCGGATAACATGTGTCAGGATTCAAAAATACTATAAATAATTTTCTTGTGTGTTGTTTCAATCTAATATTTTGTACTATCAATTTCATAACTAACATTTTGGTTTAGTGTTGATTATAAGAACGTCCAATAACCATCTTGAAGAATCAATTACCAAATTTGGATTTATACATTAAGATTATATCAAGAAAGCAAACTTAAAGTGTTCTGATCATATCTGCACTACTCTAGTGTTGCTGTGAAGATCGATATCATAATCTTCAATCTATAGATTGAGTTCCCGTGCGGCTGTGCCAGGGAGAGAACTGTGATTGTTCTCATTGAGAGCTGGGATTGTTCTCAAGGTGTTTAGAGAGCTGTGAGTGTTCTTTTGTTGGTAAGATTGTGAGGTTGTTCACATCTTGTATTGTTATAAGTGATATTGAGTGGGTATAAGAGTGTATTGAGAAGGGATATCTCTGTATTCTTGTATACTCTATCATTATAGTGGAATCCCTTCAACTCAGGTTGATTGAAAGAAGACTGGATGTAGGCTTGGTCAAACCAGTATATATTATTGTGTTGATCTTTCTCTCCTTTCTCTTTTATTGTTGATTCATTATACTTGCTTTATTGATTTCAAGAAAACCAAAGATTTTGCAAAGTTTTTTAAAGAAACTTTTTTAAAGCAAAATCCAATTCACCCCTCCCACCTCTTGGCTTGAGATATAAGGCATCACTTTTCTAACACTATCTTTAAGCTAACATTTTTAACGTAATATTTTGCATGCTTATTTTGTATTTGCATAAATCATCTTTGCCTTATGTTAACTAAGAAGACCTTAAGTACATATATCTACATCAAAGATCTCTTAGAAGATGCACTAAAGATACTCCACACCATTAACCATCCTGCACAAGCTAAAGTCAACTATGGAAAGATTATGTGCCTATGCTTTTGTCCAATTTGCAAAAATCTTTCTAACCAAGGCATGTTTACCCCTATTGGCTATTGATATATTACTTCAAGAAGAGAACCACATGTGTAACTACTGTTTTCAAGCTCGATATATAAAAGATCTCTTTGAAGAAGAAATGTTGATGGCGACGAAAGTCTTGCTACAAGAGTGACCGTAAGATCTTAAACTTCATAGTCTTGTAGTTTTAAGAAAGAATATTATTCTTGTTCATTAGCAATCTAAAAGTGATAATGTAAGATAGTACCCATTTTTCTAGTAAACCTCAGTGTTTAGCTATGAATGATTTCTTTTCAAACAATACTCGGTCTTAGCCATGAGTAATTGTGTTCAAGATAATACTTTGTGTAGTTAGTAGTGATTGTAATCTAAATAATACTTAGTCTTAGCACTGGGTTGTTGCATCCAAATAGTACAGTTAGAAAAGTTGCCCTTATATGTGTATATTATTTAAATTAGTAGATCAAGAGTCAATAAAAAGAACCCAAGCAACAAAGCATTTAGAAAAAGTTTTACTTTTTATAAAAACCTCTATGATAATTGATTATCACTATTAATAATCGATTATCCAATTAAAAATAAGTTTTTCATAATAGCTTATGGAATAATTGATTACCACTTATGATAATCGATTATCAAAATTAGTTGCGACCTAACTCTTAAGTTTATTGACCTAAGTTTCAAAAGTAAGAGTCTATATATTTTGGCTAAACATAGTTTCTAAAACAACTTTTCACTCAGAGATTTAAAGTTGTGACTGCTAGAGAAACTCTCCATGTTTGTGAAAAAATGACTTTGAAAAACCAAGGTTGGTAGAGCGAAAACTTTCATTTAGTGTGCCTTAAGTGATTAATTGTTGTTGTTGTTGCTAGGATAGTTGTTCATTCTTTGTGTTAAAGGAAGTGTTGTTTGATGAACGTTTGGCAAGTGTACCAATCGTTATTGTAGTAATTTACATAATTTTGAGCAACAAAAAATATCAAGTAAAATGATGAACATCAACAAGTGATGGGAATTCAAATAGTATAAACAATGTTAGAGAATTGATTTCATACATTTTCACATAAATTCCTACCCTTTCTAATTGATATATGAATTATAATTATCCACTTGAGTTTATTAAGAGCTTGTTTACCCTTAATTCCTTAGACAGGCAAACGTATCCATTGAATTCTAACCCCCAATCCCTTAGGTCAGTTACAAAATTCAATAAAATCATGAAGAACAATTATTATCTCAATTGCAAACTAATTAGTTATGCCCAATTTCCTAATTGTGACAACATCTAATCTTTTTTATTTATCATCGCAAACAATCCCTAATTTCCCAATTGTGAAATTGCCCATAGAATAGACATTAAAACATAAATAAAACATTGGGATAATTAAAATTAACTAAACATCAATTGAAAAGGTTTAGAAATCATAATCCAAAGTACTACATCAATCCTCTAACAAAAGGAAATTTAGTTCTGCATAATGTAAAATTCAAAAGAAAACCAAAAGAAGAAGAAGAAGAAGTGTTGAAGTCGTGGCGTGAACGTTGATGTCCCCCTGGTCCGTTCCTCCTTTTTTTACGTTTTCAATCCTCCTCCTTTAATCCTCCTCATTCCTGTTTTTAAGAGAGTGGTTACTCTCTCTCAGTAACTGTCCTTTCATTTCTATTTAATTTAAATCTCTTTAAATCCACGTCATAAAAGAGGTTAGTAACTGCTCTGAAAAATTCCACAGCTCATGGAAAAATCCACAATCTGCTTGTGCTCTTCTCTGGATTCAATTTTGTACTTCCTGAAGCAAAATCCATAGGTTGTGGAACAGTCCACAGCCAGGTTGTGGAACAGTCCACAGCCAGGTTGTGGAACAGTCCACAGCCAGGTTGTGGAACAGTCCACAGCCAGGTTGTGGAACTCTCTATTTTGCATCTGCATTTTGTACCTCAATTCATCCCAAGTTGTGATTTTGACACTTAGAATCACCAATCTACAAGAAAAACACAAAATCACCATGTATGATGAAATCATTCAATTAATGCAATTATGTATGCAAATGACCTAAACTAAGATATGAATGCAATTAGATTTTATTCATACATCAAAATACCCCAAGCTTAGACGTTTGTTTGTCCTGAAGCAAAGAGAATTCAACTAACACAAACTGATAATGCACACAGAATTATTAATGAATTTAAATGGAAATATACCCTCTTATCTCAAGTTCAATTCAAACAATGATATTCCTCAAGCACACACTTCACAATGTTTTTAGGATGATGACTAACTTATTGGGTCCTTAAGTGCAATTACTTAGTTGAGGTATGACACTAGACATCAAGGCAGATAATATTTGGAATTTTATTTTCTCTTGAAAAAGATTTTCTATTAGGTTCCTCACTTAGAAGACACTTACCTGCCAACTAAGCATGGATCTTCCACTCAATTTTTTCTTTTACTTGCCACACTCAGTCTCAAAGGAGTGTCTCTTCCCTAGTAACATATAGTCTCAAAGGGGTGTCAATTTTATTCACTCAATATATATTTTTCAATCTTTTAAATTTTTTATTTATTTATTTGTTTTTGACAAACAATTCTCTAGTAACAAGTGTAGAGAGTGTCACCATAGAAACCTAAAAAAAATATTTTCTATCTCTCAAAAACTATCTTCCTTAAGTGTCATAGTGTTAAATCTCACTGTGTAGTGTGTGAAGTTTCCCAACAAGCAATCAGAAATATATAATCATATTGTGCTTAAAAAAATGTCATTGTACAAATATAGACTTAGAGTTAAGATGATACATTTCCATTTAAACATGAGATGCAATATGCAAATGTAATAATGATGTAAGATGCCATGCACAAGAACACCCCAAGCTTAAATATTTACATGGTCCCTAATGTATAGAAAATAAAAAGTGTAGGGGGCTACAACTCACAAGATTACTGATGCCGAGAGCGGAGCGTTGTGAGAACTTCTTCTAAGAGTTGTTCCATAATTGTCTGATGGAGAAGTTGAGTATCCCGAAACTGTATGAACTCTTGATAATGTTGGAGTTGTTGAGTTTGGAGTTCAATAATGGAATGTTGGAGACAAGCAAGTGTGTCAACAAAGGAGGGTATAGAAATAAGAGGAATTTGAGAGGAGGGTCTTCTTCTTCTCTCTCTCTCTTTTTTTTTTGAAAACATAGAAACTAGTGATGGTCATTTTCATGTGGTGATGTGAATGAGCTCCTTTCTTGGGTAAAACATGAACAAGACTCACCCATTCACTATCAGAAATTGGATAGATAATGCTCGCATCTAATAGTTTAATTACCTCTTTCCTTACCACTTCCTTCATAATGGGGTTGAGCCTTCTTTGTGGTTGACATATAAGTTTAAATTCCTCTTCCAAATATATTTTCTCCATGCACACAGTAGGACTAATACCTTGTAAATCAGCAATTTTCCACTCTATGGCAAATTTATACTCTCTCAACACCCTTAAAAGTTCATCTTCCTTAATAGTAGTAAGTTCATTGCTCACAATTATGGGGTTAAGCTTCTGCTCATCTAAGAACCTGTATTTAAGGTGAGAGGAAAGTTGTTTCAATTCTATCTTAGATGTATCTTCTTCTTTGCTCTCACTCTTGTGTAGGTCTTTTATCCCTCTTGTGGAACTGACTAATGGCTTGAGGACTTCTAATTGATTAACACACTTCACTACCTCTTCATCATTAATTTCTGTAGTCAACTCTTTTGCTTCCATTATTGACAATAGAGCTCTCTTTAATGGATTCTTCCTTACATGGTAGTCTACCTCCTCTAACACAAGAGACTCAATTATTTCAGCCTTGAAACAATCCTCTTTGTCCAATTTATGTTTCACTGCTTCATTTATAGAGAATGTGACTTTTTCATCTCCTACTCTTAACATCAATTCACCTTGTTCTACATCTATCAGTGCTCTTCCTGTGGCTAAAAATGGTCTTCCTAATATAAGTGGGACTTTATCATCTTCCTCCATGTCAAGAACCACAAAATCAGCTGGAAAAATAAATTTATCTATCTTCACTAAGACATCTTCTATAATTCCATAAGGATAAGTCATTGAATGGTCTGCCAATTGTAGAGTTATCATAGTAGGCTTCACTTCTTCAATACCCAGCCTTTTAAAAATGGACAAGGGCATCAAATTGATACTTTCTCCAAGGTCACACAATGCCTTACCCACCGTTATATTTCCAATCTCACATGGAATGACAAAGTTTACTGGATCCTTCAACTTAGGAGGTAATTTTTGTTGAATTATTGCACTACACTCCTCAGTGAGCATAATTGTTTCATCTTCTTGAAGCTTCCTTTTCTTTGACAACAAATCTTTCATGAATTTAGCATAACTTGGCATTTGCTCCAATGCTTCAGCAAATGGAATATTAATGTGGAGCTTCTTAAAGACATCAAGAAATCTTGCAAATTGCTTCGCTTGTTCTTGTTTCTTCATCCTTTGAGGGAATGGAATTATAGGGACATACTCACATTTTACTCCCACTCTCTTGATTTTTTTCTCCCTCATTCTTCTCCTTACATCTTCTCTCAACTTCATTTTCTTTTCTCTCTTCTACTGTTTCATCAACTCTTTTCTTTTTCTCTCTCTCCATCTCACTCCTTTTTTCATTCTCTAACACTCTTCCACTCCTCAATTGAATTGCCTTACATTGTTTCCTTGGGTTTGGCATGGTGTCACTAGGGAATGTTCTAGGAGATCTCTCTTAGAGTTGTCTTGAAAGTTGACAAATTTGGTTCTCCAAATTTCTTATTGAAGCTTCCTGGTTCTTGAAGTTAGTCCTTGTCTCATTCATGAAATTAGAAGTCTGCTCCATAAAGGTAGAAGTTTGCATAGTTAGCTTCTCTAATGCATTTTCCAACATAAACATCTTATTTCCTTGATTGTTAGGCTGTGCTTGATATTGATATGGAGGTTGTGGTTGATTAGATTCGATTGGATTGCTCCAAGGTCTAGTTGGTTGGTGCCTCCAATTTGCATTAAGGTTGGTAGAAAACTGATTCTGTTGTTGTCCCACTGCATTCACATGGGCCTCTTGTTGAGTGGCCTAACATTCACCATTCTGATGCATTCCTCCACAAAAATCACACACTGGAGATATTGTATTAACATTACTTGATTGCATATTTTCCAGCTTCTAAGTCAAATCAGTGATTTGATGTGTTAGCAACTTGTTTTGGGCTAGGATAGCATCCAAAGTATTAACTTCCAATACTCCAGCTTTTCTATTTTGGCGATCAAACTGCATATTCAGTGTGTTGTTTGCCATTAGCTCAAGAGTCTCCAAAGCTTCCTAAAGCTTCCTCTGGTGTTTTTAGATTAAATGATCCTCCACTTGCTTCATCCAAAATTTCTTTAAAAGAGGGTGCAAGACCATTATAGAAAATCTGCACTTGCAACCATTCTAGTAGAGCATGATGTGGACACTTCCTCATTAGCTCCTTGTATATTTCCCATGCCTCATATAAGGATTCAGTTTCTTGCTGCACAAAGGTAGTGATCTCACTTCTCATTTTAGCTAACTTGGACGGAGGGAAGTATTTGGTTACAAATTTGGTAGCCATATCCTCCCATGTAGAAATACTCCCTTAATGTTGTGATTGAAGCCAACTTTTAGCTTTATCCCGTAGTGAAAAGGGAAAAATTCTTAAGCGAATTGCATCATCTGAAACTCCATTAATCTTCAACGTATCACAAATTCCAAAAAATTCTCCAGGTGAGAATTAGGATCTTCTGAAACTGCACCTTCAAATTGATTTTGTTGGATGACTTGTAACAATGCAGGCTTGATTTCAATATTGTTGGCTTGAATAGGAGGTCTCACAATGCTCCCTTGATAACTGTTAGGATTTGGCATAGAATAATCACGAAGAGTCCTTCTCAAAGGTTGTTCTTCTGCCATTATTGATGTCTCCTCTTCTTGCTCAATCCGTCTTTGTTCCTTTCTTCTTTCTCTCTTTCTCCTTATTGCACTACTTTTGTTGCTTGTGGCAGTGCATTCGATTTCTGAATCAAAAAGAAAATCTTCCAGAGCAACAGTACCTCGCATAAACAACTTAAAGACACAAAAACACTACACACAGAAATTACACGACAACAAAATAAATGAACACAATTAAAAACGAAAAGCAGAATTTAGAAACGATTTTTTTTCCTAAAATCTACAACTCAAATCTTAAGCCAATTAGATCACTAATATCAACTGAAATCAATCCCCAGCAACGACGCCAAAAACTTGATGAACGTTTGGCAAGTGTACCAATCGTTATTGTAGTAATAAAATATCATCCTCTGGGATTGAATGAGTTGAGTACTAGATTCCTAATTTACATAATTTTGAGCAACAAAAAATATCAAGTAAAATGATGAACATAAACAAGTGATGGGAATTCAAATAGTATAAACAATGTTAAAGAATTGATTTCATACATTTTCATATAAATTCCTACCATTTCCAATTGATGTGTGAATTATAATTATCCTCTTGAGTTTATTAAGAGCTTGTTTACCCCTAATTCCTTATACAGGCAAACCTATCCATTGAATTCTAACCCCCAATCCCTTAGGTCAGTTACAAAATTCAATAAAATCATGAAGAACAATTATTATCTCAATTGCAAACTAATTAGTTGTGTCCAATTTCCCAATTGTGACAACATCTAATATGTTTTATTTATAATCGCAAACAATCCCCAATTTCCCAATTGTGAAACTGCTCATAACATAGACATTAAAACATAAATAAAACACTGGATAATTAAAATTAACTAAACATCAATGGAAAAGGTTCATAATCATAATCCAAAGTACTACATCAATCCTCTAACAAAAGGAAATTTAGTTATGCATAATGTAAAATTCAAAAGCAAACCAAAAGAAGAAGAAGAAGTGTTGAAGCCGTGGCATGAACGTTGATGTCCTCCTGGTACGTTCCCCTTTTTTTAACGTTTTCAATCCTCCTCCTTTAATCCCCCTCATTCCTCTTTTTAAGAGAGTGGTTACTCTCTCTCAGTAACTATCCTTTAATTTCTATTTAATTTAAATCTCTATAAATCCATGTCATAAAAGAGGTTAGTAACTGCTCTGAAAAGTTTCACAGCTCATGGAAAAATCCACAATCTGCTTGTTCTCTTCTTTGGATTCAATTTTGTACTTCCTGAAGCAAAATCCACAGGTTGTGGAACTGTCCATAGCCAGGTTGTGGAACTTTCTGTTTTGCATTTGCATTTTGTACCTCAATTCATTCCAAGTTGTGATTTTGACACTTAGAATCACCAATCTACAACAAAAACACAAAATCCCCAATATGAAACCAGGATAATGTATGATGAAATCATTCAATTAATGCCATTATGTATGCAAATGGCCTAAACTAAGATATGAATGCAATTACTTTTGTTCACACATCATTGTTCATCCTTTATGTGTCAAAGGATGTGTTTTTAATTTCTTGTGTCTTTAAGAGATGACTTTTCTAACCGAAACTTTATTCTCTGTGATTGTAAGTTGTGGTTGTTTGTTAGTGATTAGTTAATCCCTCTTTAGAGATATTAATAACAAGACGCATAGTCTTTTGATCCGAACCAGTATAAAATTATTTGTACAATTCTCTCTTTTCCTACACTTTTTATCTTTATTGTTATTATTTATAAATTGATTTTTGTTATAAAATTGGTTTATAAAAAGGAAATTTTTTTAAAAGACATGATTTTATTAAGTAAACCAATTAACTCATATCTTGATTTTTTTCCACATGTGAACATTCCATTGTCAAATTCTAACAATCCTTTCTTATTTATATCGATTACATAATCTTAGTTGTTGATGACCTTTTTGAAAGATATCACATTACCTCTTCTCTTGATTCTACATTTAATATCAAAGGTCTTGAAAATTTAAAAATTATCGAGGTTGCTCGCACTAAATTTGGCATCATTTATGTAAGAGAAGTATATTTTAGATTTGTTTTTAGATAAAGGATACTTACTTAAAACCTTGTCTCAATTCTCTTATTGATTACAACTTTTTTCTTCATTCTACTTCGAGTGATGTACTCTCTAATTTATTTATATATTAATGACTAATTGACAGACTTATATATTTGATTAATACTCATTCTGCTATTACATATGTTGTTCAACACTTAAGTTAGTTTGTTTCATGCCTAACTTCGGATCATTATTAAACAATTTTGGTGTTCTTTCACTATTTAAAAGGTATGTCCGAGTTTGGCACTTTTGGTAGTATTCTCCATTATAAGGTCTTCAATGACTCTGATTGAACAAGTTGCATAGACTTTTGTTGCTCAACTAATAGCTTTTTGATTTTTTAAATCCTCTTTAGTTTCTCAATTTTGTAAGAAGCATTTCTAGGAGCTCTTCGAAAACATAGTATCGTACCCCAGAATCTACTATAGGTAAGCTTCAATGACCAACAATTCTAGTAAAAAATTTTCGTGCTTCATTTATTCATCCAACTTTGTTATATTGTGATGATCAATATACAGTACAAATTGCTTGTAATTAGATCTTTTATGAAATAACTGAATACATTAAGATGAATTACATTGCTTAAATTTTGCCTACATAATCTCACTTACAAATGTTAGTTTTTCTATTAAATTGATATGTTATTATTAGAATAATTTTCGATTCCACATATGACTTTTTCATTTCTTATTTTATAACTTTTAATGCTCCGATGAGAAATCTCTTTTGACCATTTTTTTCTTCTTCTTTTTTTCCTTACTTTCTCCCTATCACACTTCTTTATTAATATTTTTTTCTTATAATAATTTAAACAAAAAATAGCATGAAATATAAGAAATTAAAAAAAGAAGTACATGTATATTGAGCATAGCTGTATACAATTTCAAAACAAAGAATATAATAGACATGTAAGAATTCATACAAAGTTATTTTTGTATATTTATCATTACAGCATAACTGTTAATCGTAATTGTTTTTATATTAATTTTTTTTTCCTGACTCTTCCGAATATTTTAACCATAAAACCTTATACAAACACGAACACGAACACGATCTCAATCTGTTTAAGCTTTCCGAGTTTTGACCTACAACACTCGAATCCTCTCTTGTGTTGTAGCCGCCTCGTGACCATCAATGGCGGAAACTGCTGCCGACAAATCTCAATCTCTCGCCGAGGTATCCTTCCTTCATCTCTCTTTAATATCTCTCCCCTTTTCAGTTCCGCTTCCAGAATCTTCCTTTTCACTGGTGTTCAGTTAATCTCATTAACCATCGAATTTACAAATCAGACCTTGATTTTGTTGTCTCACAATCTGTAGTTCCTTGAACTAAATCTAGATTAGGTTTCAGCTGCGTTTTTTTTTTCCTTTGGTGGTAGTGTTTTTTAAAGTGCTTTCTAGTGTATGGATTAAAAATATAAAATTGAGCTTGACACAATCCCTTACATTTTCCAGCTTTATATCTACTGATAATTGTAAGCCTGATCTATATCATGGGCACCGAATTAAGTCTCTATGTTGGCGGAATAACGTTATTCCTGGGTCTGTTGTTTTTTATTTTGGTAGAATTGGTGTTGTATTGGAACAATTGAGGTTTAAAATATTTATTTATGTTTGGGAATTTTTAAAATGAGTTTAGAAGGATTCGTTTTATGTTTGTATAATAATGTAAAATCACTATTGAACTGTTATTATAGATATGCTCAGTGGGTGTCTACATACTGAAGTAGTCTTCCCAACGGAGAAAGAGCGGATCTTAATTCTATCAAAATTAATTCTACGCAGAATGATTTTGAATAAAAAAGAAGCCCAAACAGAAGTACTGTTGGAATGAGTTTTCTTTGCAATTGGGATTTTGAATCAACCAAGTCGGCATTAATCTTACATTCCATTTTACTTCAATTTTTCTTTTATTTTTTATGGCTTGTATAACTATAAAGACAAAAGTAATTGACATGAGCGACATTATGACATTAGGGCTTTTGCAACTTATATGTATGTATGTATGCTTACTCCTATAGCATATGACTAAATAATGAAATTAACAGCATTAAATGTTGTTGGATAGATCGGTTATGTAAATTCCATGTCATGAACATTAAAAGCTCCGTAGAATTGCTAAGGTAAGATGTTTTTCCAGCTTCTAACTTTCCCGTTTGGTAGTGATGATCCTTTCCCTCAATTTCCTCAGCTCAATTTACATTTTTTATGCCTCCAATCAGCATTCTTTTACACTCTGATGGTTGGTTTTTTGTTTCAAAGTGTTAGATAAGGAAGTGACATGTTTTATTGGCTTGCAGGAATATCATGTGAGTGACAAGCAGGAGAAAACAGCTGTAGTTGAAAAACCCGTTGAAGTCAAAGAAGTTGAAAACCCACAGGAGGCTGGTTCTGTGGAAGCTGTTGTTGAGAAAATTGTGGAAGAAACAACTCCTGTTGCCCCTGCAGTTGCACAGGAGAGCAGTGAAGTAAGCCCTCCTCCTGCTGAAGAAAGCATTGAAGAGCAAAGTAGTGGAAATGTTGAGGATAACTCTGGCAATGAAGATGCAGCGGAAGAGACCCCTGAAATCAAGGTGACATTTACTGAATCACTTTTATAGAATTGGTACAAAAGTACCTCATGAGCAAGGTTGGCACTCCTTCAATGTTTTAATATTTGTGCTATTATTTTCCAGCTTGAAACTGCTCCAGCAGATTTCCGTTTTCCAACTACAAATCAAACCAGGCATTGCTTTACCCGATACATTGAATATCATCGGTGAGTTATATATGGTTGACTTTTATTTCTATTTAGCTCATTGTTCACATTTCTCAAACACTGTTACTTTATTTTAATATACCAAATTCTTGTGCAGATGTGTAGCTGCAAAGGGTGAAGGTGCATCAGAATGTGACAAGTTTGCTAAGTATTATCGTTCTCTTTGCCCTGGTGAATGGGTATGTATTTTACCATTGAACATTGTTTATTATCTACTAAGTGCTAGGGTCTTTTTGTCCAACGAGATTTACACTTCCTTTTGATAGCATAAAATTTCTATCTGTTTATGGTCTTATAATATTCCTTTGCATAGAAATGTAGTTACATTTTTACTAGTAATATAATTTTTTATAAAGAATTTCGTCTGGTATTCTACAATTTAGCATTCCTTTTGTTTTCTATGCTATTCTCAAGATATTTGACTAAATGCTAAATTGAAAAGGTATTGAAAGATGGACAGACGTTGATATCTATAAAAATGACTAAAATAATAACTTATTAAATATGTAAGGATGCTTTATGGAGAGGAAGACTTGTTTTTGTGTATAAAGAGATTAGAGGAAGCTCTTAAGATGTGGTTAATATTCCTGTATATTGATAGATGAATGAATCTTTGCCCTTCAGTTTTAGCTTCTAGATGTTAAATTAATTTCTGTCTACTCATGTCATCTCTATGCCATCTTTAATACGTTATTATTCCTTCATCCCTTTAATTACTGTGGCTTCTTAACCATTTGAATTCATTCTGAGAACTTGGAAATGTACTATATTCCTTTTCAATAAACCATGCTTTAGTCACCTGATAATGTTCTTCATATGAAGATCTTCATTTTTTTAAAATGATTAGAATCAATTTTGTTGTTTACCATGATTAGCGTCTCCTTGAATAGAAAAGCCACAATTGATGTAAAGCAATGACAAGATTAGTGTGCGTTGGATGAGTGGAAATCCTTGACAAGATAGCAGAGAGAATGAATGTGTTAAAAAGTGTATTGTAGGAAATACATTAGAATCTTTACTTAGGTGGTTCAAACATTTGTGAAGACCTATTCTGACTCTAATCAGGGGACTAATCACATGATAGATAACCCTATAGCTAAAGATGATGAGAAAAAAATCACGTCATGATTTTATCCATGTAGTTGACCTCACTGAGTAGTAGGGATGGCAATATGGGATGGCTTGTCCCGCATGTGGCTTGCAAAAGACAGCTCAGGTTGAACAGGTGAACATAACAATCACGAGCTAGTTTTGTTGACCTGTTTCACATAATGTTTGGCCTGCAGACCTGTAACCATTCCACATAAGCAAAATTGATGAGGGCTAACCTCGAGGGAGTGTTTGTTTAAATAAATACTATTATATTTAATGTTGTCTAAATTGTGAGTAACTCACAAACTTGCTCTATCCCGCAAGTGCAAAGGAGGTTGTGTGCCAACACAGATCCAGTTGGGGGAAGGGGGTGTGAATTATAGTAAGATCATGTTGCTCGTCGAATCTAGGGATTGTGTGTGTGCGACGTTGATTCTTCCCATCTTGAGAAGCTAGAGTTCGATAACCCATTTGTTAGCTAAAACATGCCCAATCCAACTCAAAAATGAATACCAACATTGGTGTTGCATGACTCTTTTGTTCTGCTAGGGTTCCCATATGTTTGGAAATCAAAAACAAAGGAGACTTGATGATGTTGATCTTGATGCTAACTATCACTGCCATCATAGGAGTTATAAGGTTGACTTAATGGTAAAGTTGGAAGAGAGGGTGAGAGAGGTTGTGGGTTCTAACATTTGGGAGTTATAAGCATGGTAGTCAAAATCGCCCTTCAACATGTAAGATCGTACAAGTCAACGATCTTATTCCCCTTCCCTGACCTCACATTGCTTGGAAGTTACAATTTTGTTGGATCGCCTTGGATCACTGTTAAAAATCGTGTGGAAACAACGAGTCTCACAATGTGGCCTCTCCCAATAGTGAGGGAGAAGTCGCCAGACTTTGCGATGGTGCGCCTCTGGCAATGCAATCCTTCCAACTGTGATGGAGGAGAAGCCGATAGACCTTGTGGCAGTGCTGCCTCAGCGGTCGACTCTAGCAGTACTGGTGGTGGTGCAACCTTGAAGCTGGCCTCTTGTGCGCTTTCATGAGTTGTGGCATACAACTCTAGGGTTTTTTAGTGGGTAGGAATTGGACCCGTTTTAAAACATTAGCCCATTTTGTTTAAAATATTTTTAGCCCAATTAGTAAATGACTATGTAAACTGCCCCAAAAAATAAAACTGACTCTTTGAAATCTTTGAAAACCTTAACTGCACTGAAAAAGTAAAAGAAACAGTAATTCCCTCTCTTTATCGTAAGTGAAGAAAACTGCCACTGCAAAAAACAATTACTCTCTCTTCTTTAAAACATAAAAATCCCCACCCCATTTAGTCTCATTCCAATTCAATCTATTTTTCTCTCTTTGTTTTTTAATGAAATATAATGATTTTCTGTGTGAATATCAATTTCATAAAATTTGTAGGATCTTACTATCCGTGTTAGAATTTTCGTACTCGATTTATGATTTATATTTTCCTTCCAATCTTGAGTATGATCACGATTTTGACTACCTTGGTTATAAGATTGATTTGATGGATTTGGAAAGGAAGGTGGGAAAGGTCATTGATTCAATTTTTCCGCTAATAAAATATTAACAACTAATATTTGCCGATAAAAAAAGAGGAAACATTACTGCCATCATGGACAACCATCAGAGAACTCACGCAACTCCCCGATGCCGCTAGTTCATCGTTGTTGGCATTGCAACTCACACTACTGTCATCGCTGGAGCTGCTTTTGCAGCGCTTGCCCTTTGTTCCAATCATTCTACTATTATGCTCTCTCTATGTTTTGCTCTTCTACAAATGGAAGCTACATGTGTAGAAGACAACTTCTGGTATTCCCAGACATTATTTTCCAACCTGCTCATGGGAATTGAAATGTAGAACATGATAAAAGTGGAAGTTACAACTTCCCAATGGATCATAATACCCAGGAATACTTTTTAAATGATTTAACAAACATGGAAATGTCACATTCTGATGAATATATTTCTTATCAGTTGAAGAACATATTCCAAGTTTCACATTTAGAACTTGGCCTCAGTTCAAAGTTATCATGGGTAATACTTAGTATTTTCATTTTCAATAGCAGTTGCCACCCGGTCAAATACACATAAATGTTTGATTTTTTGTTTGATTTTTTGTTTTTTGCTAATGGCTTGCTTAGACATTTCCAAAAACTGTTCATTAGTTTCTTTATTCCTGCTACTGCTAATCTTGAAATTGTGGAGGTGTGCTAACAACCTGTTTTCATAACTTTGTCTATGCATCAGATTGACAGATGGAATGAACAAAGGGAGAACGGAACATTCCCAGGCCCGCTGTAGGTGGTGCATATTTGAAATGGCTGCTCAATTCGTTGTGCAGTATTATATTTGAAATCGTTAGACATAAACTCCCATACATTTGGGGAATTAATAAGAAATTTTGGATCCATGTTTGAACTAAGCTCGAGTTATACTATTTTCAGGAAGGGCTGGAGAAATGTCCAGAGATAAATTTTACATTTTTCATTCGATTATCAGTACTGTAGTCTTCTATAAATTTCATCCCTTCTAAAAAAAACGTTTATTTTTACATTTTTCGCACTTAGTTATAACAATTATTTGAGAAAAATAGATTTAGTTGAGAGAAAAGATGGGGAAACGGAGTGATGTATAATTTGGCCAATAAAACAGGGAAAATGAGGTTTTGCAAAGTTAGAGAGAGAACTGCTTTCACATTTTATTTGTTAAATTTCCCTTTACTCTTTACCCTTTAGGTAAGATAATTATATATTTGTACTCTTCACTAAACTTTCTTCCTATCTTTTCTTAAACTTGCATTTTGAATATTAATCTAGATTAGTCTATTTAACTAATAAATTGATACGGTAGTGTAGTATTTAATTCAAGTCATTTACAAACTTGTAAAACGGGGATTGACTAAAAGCCATTAAACGTGTATACATTGATAAAAGGAAATTTGTACGTCAGTGAAAATGACAATGCCATTTTCATATTTCTCAGTTAAAAGTTAGAGTGAAAATGTCATTTGTAAAGAAAACGCAAACATTTATTAATTAATTTTTGAATAATCAATTTAGAGCAATTAGTATTGATGTAAGTAATTGAGTTTGGGTTTGATTTTAACACATGTAAACACATGACAAATACTAAATATGAAAGGTGTGCTTAATTACTTGATTCATTAACAATTTAGATAAAATTAACTTCATTTTTTAGATGATTCTTTTTTATTTTTCTTATCATATTAAAAATAAAATGTATTTATATTTACTCTACTGAACTAAATATTTTGTTTTACAAATGTGAGTTTACATTAGTGAAATGCTGGCCTATATACCATTCGATTTAAATTTAACTTTTGGAAGTTGTTACGAAATATTCATTGACTTCACCGATCATTATAAAATAGTATTATTATTAAGTTTTATGAATTTAAAATACTTTTTTAATATTTTTATACATTTCTAATTATTATGAGTATTAATAGGCTGTGATTAAAACCAACTTCGGAGCCATTGAAATATCTTTGTTAATGGATACTGTTAGGGCTTCTTGATGGGTAATTTTTTTATTCTGCAAAGATAATCGTTCTATATTTGCGGTATATTTTGATTAGTTTCTTTACATAACTCTAAAACATAAAAAATAACAATGTACTTTCTAATTATAAATAAAAATAACAGCAAATTTAAAACAGTATTCGTAGTTTCATTTGAGATAAGACCTTAAAACACAAGCCAATTATGTATTTCCTAAGATTGTCCTAAGAGATTGGAGAAAAGGTAAAGAAAAGCACAAATATTTGTTCATGATAAGGTTAACATTTATATTTGCAGTTTAATTCAAGTCAAAAAAAACCCAAAAGCATACCAAATCATTTTTTTTAATACCATTTTTCTTTAGTAGTTTTTTTTTCTCCTTTCAATCTTTGGTTTTTCTAACAATTTAGCGGTTTGGAACGATTTGATCGATTCTTGAACACTTCTCTCACTACATGCGCATGAATAATTTAGATGGAAGCTCAAAGTTTCCAGTAACAAGAGAACAGAAGCAAGTCAAAACTTGAAGTTCAAGGTTTGTCCTGGGGAAAGAGATTACATGGTACAATTATACTTTTCACAATTTGAGTTTGGTAATGTCAATCTTTGCGCGAGGATATGTATATGCCTCATAGTTGATTTGCTGGCCCAAGGTACTAAGTTTTGTGAAAGTAGTTATCAAATCAACCTGGAAAGAAATGAAAAAGTAAAGAAACCAAAGGAAACAACAAGAGTTTTTCGAACTAAACAAAAGAGCTTCAGAAACTTCATTGCTGTTCATGGATAGAGCTATTCATAGATGAACTCACCTCATAATCTGTCTGAGAGACCGTTTCACGGCTCCTCTGGTATTTCTGAACCCAAGGAGCAACATCAGGATCACTAGCCAATAAAGTTTCTGTTGCACTCTGATCAGGCCCCAAGAACGCAGACAAAACAGCCAGCTGGTCAAACACAGAAGGAAGTTAATAAATACTATCAACTTCAGCTTTATGGTATGAGAAGCATTGTAGGATTTTGATGGGAATAATTTAAATGTAAGTCTAAATTCTACGTCAAGTAAAGATGACAAAGTTATACATCATATAAAATGAAATACTCATAAACTCATTCCCTTAAGATTGAGTTAAAAATAACATCAAATTTCTTATATGGGATAAGACTCAACGTCACATATATATAATATCTCTCTGATAACTCCCTCACAAAGAAAAAAAAAACCATAAATGATATCGGAGCCGATGATTCATGATGGTAATCGCTTGCACCGCTAGAACAACAACACCATAACCACAACAAAAAGGTATAACTGGGAAATCTCTTCCAAGTGTACCTAGTTCTGTGTCTATCAGTCTAGGAACAGTCCTTTGATCTTTTATCTCCTATTGTATCAGCTCTATATCATTATAAATAGAAGACTATAAGAGGGTCCTTTAAGGACTCCAAAATATATTTTCTCTCGGTTTTTAATTTTAAGTTGAAGTAAAAACATAATGGATCTATGAAGTGTTCAACAAAAAGTGGGAACAAGAAAGAAGTTCCAACTTGCAAGGATAACTAGACAAAATATGAAAAAGACTATAGCTAGTGCAAGCAGAAGGCCTTTCACAATGTCTAGAGGAAACTGGAAAATTTGTTGGTTAGTGTACAATCTTTTGCACTAGCAGCATAGAAACAAAGATCACAATCTCTCCTCTGTGCACATGCTCTCTGATTGTATGTCTTTCTACTTTTCAGTTAGCAAAAAGAACAATGAAATATGTGAATTACCTGGCGAGGACCAAATCCGACAGCAGAAAACTTGTCTTTCATTTCCTGCACACTTGCCTTCTCCCATATTGGAACTCTACCCTCTGGATCCGGGTCTTGAGCATCAAGCCTACCAAATTGCCTATCAAACAAACCCCACTGCTCCACAATAAAAGTTGCACGCATTAGCGAATAAGTAATGACAGTATAAAGCATACAATTCAATAAATCTACACTTGTGGATGCCACCTTAAAGATACTGTTCAGTACACTATAATTGGTTTACAAGTAAAGAATATGCAAACCTGCCCATTTGATCCGTATGCATTGTACAGGATATTTCCTTTCTCCTCATTTCCACCACATTTGCGAATGGCAGCAGCTAAAAATGTGGCCTTGACAGCACTTTGTGCTGTAAACAATTAAGTCAAAAGTCAGCGGAAGTAGAAAAATCTCCACAACTTCTTCCACCAGAATCACATATAACTTCAAATGAAATGGTCAAAAATTTAACAGACACAGAATATACATCTAAAACAAGTATTGTTAATGACTATTAAGCGTCAACTAGGTTATGATAAAAAGTATAACCTGCATAGTTGATCAGATCTGCATAGGAAATGGGTCCACCTTTGGAATATGAGTCTATTTCCTTTTTTGCTTCCTCTAACAAATTTAAGGCAGGAGAAAGCCCTGTATTTTCTGGTCTACTTATTTCTGAGCTTCAGGCAGAATTAGAAAAATAAAGAGGAGAAAAAATTATTATTAGTAGTAAGTAGAATTAAGTGAAATTTCTGATGCATACAAAAAAGGTAGGAGTAATAGATGCAGTACTACGACAATAACAACCAGCTCAGTGCCCCTTACTTGGTAGAGAAACCATTCTACAAAAAGAATTAAGGAATCCACCTACGGTTATTTGTTTTGAGAAATTTCTATTCACTTTTCAGAAAATTGTATACAAAACAGTGAAAATAACTTTTCTTTTTCTGTTTTCACTTTTTCGTTGAACCCCAGTACACAGGATTCAAAGTAAAAGCCTATAATGAGAACAGAAAATATTTTCTCAAACAAGACAGACATTTAGGTTCTATTAGTTACAGGGTACAGTTTTCATAAATGTTAAACCCAAAAAGAAGTACCTGAACCGTATAGAGCCATTTGGACCACCCGATTTTGTTGCCTACAAACTTAAGCATACGCCAATCAATACTCATTTTAAATTATAGAAAGCAACTATGGTGCATACATATAGACTTGTGTGTTTTTCTCACCTTCTCATAAGTCAAAGCATCATTTAGAGCCAGTTTCAGTAAGGATGGAATAATATCAGGATTTCCCTGAAAAGCAGTCCTAGGTCAAATTAGACTATACCCATATCACATAAGGAGTTCTATTATCTGGACAAAAATAAAGCGGAGTTTGATAAATGTACAGTCTACAAACATGCAGATTTTTACAATTAAATGTTAGTCAGCATACTATACCTTTATGGCATTATAAAGTGTTCCCTTGACTTGAGCTGTAAAAATAGAAAGAATTCAGATAAGAGAGATCAGTTGAATTTGACATGTCGAATATTCATATGAACGTCCTTAAAGGATCATACACTGAAATTCAGAACGCTGTCTTCGCTCTATCAAGTCAGCTGCATTAGCCATTGCAACTAGTGATCCAGAGCTTCCAATTATTTCCTAAAAAACAGATACAACTGACCGAAACTCATCATCACATCAATCTTATACACTAAGAACATACATTATAGTGTATTCCAGTAAACATCTATATCTGTAAATAACTAGTGTTACATTTGCATTAGGTACTCAAAAGAATGATGCTATATGAAAACAAAGCCAAAATGAGGCAATAAATATGAAGCACCACAGAATGTTGACCATAGAAAATTTGGGTTAATCATGAGGCAAATCTAACGGTGCAACATGTTAGCCTTCCTATTTGAACTATTTATGAAGATTACAAGCATAAAACTTGGAACCCAAAAACACGCACATAGCACTTGATGACTTTAGATAATATCTCTTGGTCTTTGTCCTGAGACTTAGTTGTCCAAGATCATGGAAAATTATCTATAAATAATAGAAGATGAAATGCTGGAAACTATGGGAAGAAGAGATGTTCATTTGTTCAACATGAGCTAGTGCAATCCTGAGCAACAATCCTTAAAGAGAATTCAAGCTATATAAGCTTTTGTTTAATAATAAATGTAATGAAACATGGATCTTTTCAAAGACAGTAGCTGGACCTATCTATAGAAGATTACATTACAAAAAAAATGCAAAGGAGAATGACTAAGATGTAAATCTGCTCAAGAGTTAATGATTTTGTGTTGATAAGTTGCTGCATTTTTTTGCACAAAATCCACTTTACATACGACAGTTGAAAAGGCCCTGTCTGATGAACTTGTATTTAGAGATTTAACTTGTATAAAAGTCCCTGTGCATGCACCTTCTTCCATTTCTCTCTCATTTTTGGTTAGATTGGTTGTTCTTGTTTGTTGTTTGTCAAAATTTAATTCTTGTTTTCTGACATCAGGTATCTCGTTGCAAAGATGAGATACTTGCAATACATCAGTCTTAATCAATGGTGTTTTTCTCTCTGTTAAACATCTCAAGTGCATGTATGAGCTACCTAAATGACATCTGAATTTTATTAAGTTGTCATTAAGTGACTCGTTCTCCACATAAGCTAAAGCTATCTTATAGTTACCAGTATTACCCTTATAGTTAATTTTTTGCAAATGTCGCAACTCAACCCCCGTCCTTAAATAAAGAAAGTTTGTCCAGTCCCCGAGTCACTTTAGGTAATTTTGTTGCAGTAATCTTAAAGCCCATCATCATCAACCAAAGAAAATTTGGCAAACCTGACTTAGTTAACACTTGCAAGCATAACTAAATTTCAAATGAATTCAATTATTGTTTGTTCAAAACAAAAATCCTTGTGCATTGAAGTAAAATACATTACATTTTTTAAGAACGTGCACTAAATAGTTTCCCTCTTGCGTCATTGTCAAATAATGATTCTGTTTCTGAGTAAAGCATATTCATCACATTAAAAATGCTTAGATCTCTGAAGAGAAAATAAATAAAACTGAAAAAATAAAAATGGATCAACTGAATTTCTCAAAAGCTTGCAGTAAAATGATTCTTACCAAGCCAACGGTTGCCCCAACGCATTTAAGAACCTCTCTTCTTCTCCAATGGAACGGATCTTCACCAACAACATCGCTAATGGTTTTATTACAACAAATGGAAACCTAAGAACACATTGAACATAAGCAAAAAACGGTTATAACTGACATACAATAAGTAGGAAAGAGTTGAAGTTAAAAATAATTGAGGTTTTCTTTGTCATTTCAATGCAAAATTTCAAACCCATTTCTCATAATTCATGAACAATGCTACTTAAAAGCACCCATGAACTTGGGAAACCAATAACTGCAACTGCATTGTGTGTTGTGAAACACTGGTAGAGCAAAGAGCAAACTTACTGAACGCGGGTGGTATCTGGTGGAGGGTGGTGTATCATTAGCAACGAGTGAAAGCAGAGAAGGGCAAGTTGAGAGGAAGGAGACACCCATTGCTGCCACCACAACTATCTTGTATGGTGTCTCTAGAGAAAGAGAGAGAGAGAGATGCAAACCAGAAAAATGGAAGCTTTGAAGTTATGTGGAGTGAAGAAGAAGGCGACACGTGATATGCGTTATCCAGAGAAATCTGCAGTCATTGGACTATCTGGTATGTGACCCAATCCTCAAATCCCTCCAAACCAAACCAACAATGTAGTAAAATCATACGAAAAGTACATTAGATTCACACTTGTATTTCTCCGTTTTCATTTTATTTCTAGAAAAATAATAATACAGATTAACTTAAAATATAATCAATAAAAAAGTAGAGGATAATCAATCTCAAAAAATTCATGAACTGATTGTAATCAACTTTTTCCTTTACTCAGCTGAAAATTTAATTTAGATTTTGGATTGAAAATTATTAAAGGAATTAAGCCATATTTTGTATTTAAACATTTTATCATATATTTAAAATCATTGATTAATTATAACTAAATTAACTATGTATATTTACAGTATATTTAAATTTATTAAAATATGATATTATTAAAAAAATATAATGTGTGTGTTATAATTTTTTATTACAAAATATTTAATAATTTATTAAAAATTGCAAAAATCATTTATAAAAACAAAAAACAAAAAATATCAATTGAAATCAAATGGTAAAATGTTAGTTTTAATTTGGTTTAAATTTATATTAAACCAAAGTCAAATCAATTTGATTTTTTTTTTCCTTTAGTTTAAGTAACCTTTTGATAAATGATCGAGTGATATCAAATCCTGAACAACTCTAAATTAATAAAATATTCTTTTTTACAATTTTAACAAACCACGACCAATTGTGATATGATTGTTAAATAATTTGTATATTTATTATAAGTAAGAGTAATTGCTAAATAATTTGTATATTTCTTATAAGTAAGAGTACTTCTAAATAATTTGTATATTTGTTACAAAAGTAGTTTTAAATAATTTATATATTTGTTATAAGTCTTCATATACACATTCATAGTAATGAAGTTAATATGTTTCATGTGTTTGGATACTTATTTATTTCTTGTTTATATATGTTTATATTATTTGATATATGTTCTTTTCAAAGGATGCATATGAAAAAAAAATCTTAAAATGAAAATAAACTAGTAAAATGGTCAATTTGAATTCACATTAAAAAGTTTTCAAAAAAGTTTTTAAAATATAAATACACTTTTATACTGACTGATTGAGAACCATACCGTTTAGATCTGTATTTGTTAAACATAAAAAACAGGGAGATTATTAAGACAAGATCGTCTATAAAACTAAATTGTTTAAACATCCTCATACGTTTTGAAATTTAAGAAACAACATTAAAAGAACTGAGCATTTGACAAAGCGTCATCTTTGGAAAAGCCATATAGCTAAAATAAAAGTGGTTTATGAAAAAGTTTTGCGAAACCTAGAAACCTTGAGAAAACCTTTGGTAAACACATCAATACTTGAGCAGACACATTATTAAATGGTTTTCCTATTTAATGCGTCAACAAGAATCTTACTGAATACACTTATGTTATACATTGCTAACCAAGGCTCAAACAAGCTCTCAATATATCTTGATGGATAAAATGACAAAAGATGCTTTTGGAAGGTATGCTACAAATTGTAAACGGTGATCCAAAATTTTATGTTGAAAGACACCCTACTAAACGCGTTGTCAAACAAAACACAGATAACTTGAAGAAGCATTTTCAGTAAAAGCCTTAAATAGGCTAGACAATACATTGTGCCAAATGATTCCTTTCCTCCAACGATGAAAACTTCATAAAGTACATGGTATCTTGATCAAATACTTAAACAATCAAATCCTTCCTGAACGGTAGAAAATATGAAAAACACTTTGTTGTTCTGAACAAGCATTAAACGTCACTAAATACTCAACGTTTAAAACAACAAAAGTGATAAGAAAAAGGACATATTTGTTTGCATGCATATCTACTCTACTTTGTGTAGATTACCTATGTCAAGCATCCACCTGCTCTATGAAATACAAATCAAAAGTGGACGTTAGAGACAAAGAAGACATTCACAGAATGTTCTCTCTATCAAAAGTCACGCCAAAGAGTACGTACAAACTATTTTTGATAAAGAATTGAAAAAGCACACTTACTTTGACAAGTTGACTTTAAGCAACGACTGCTACTACAACTTGTCTAAGAAGGTCCGAAAATCAAAAGCAAAGTATTATCTAATAGACATTTTGTTGGAGTCTATATATTGAAGAATATCGAAGAAAATAGCAAGAGAATAAGCACACGAACACAAAAGAAAATATTTGTGAAGAAAAATAGAAACTATAAAAAAATACTCTTAAGCTTAAAAAAATCATAAGCTTGCTATTATAAGAAGAGAGAAAACTTTGTGAGTCTTTTAGATTGAATTGTATTGTATACACAACTCTTTGCGAGATTTATTGTTTAAGGACTTGTAATCAATCTGTTGATTGTAAATTCTGAAGAGAATTCAAACACTTAACGCTTAATTCGATGGAGTTAAACGATAGCTAGACAAGTTTGTCTAGTGGAAACTAGGACTGGCTAAAACTCAACTAAACAATGTATCAAGAAGATTCCCAGAGTATCTAAGGATACCACGAGTGGGAAAAAATACTTCACAACCAGGAGCGAGTGAAACTTAGTTCTAGTTAGAGTAACAAGGGTTACTTAGAGTGACTAGGTAATATTATGAGTGGTGAGAATACTATGTTGAAGATTATAGTTGAATCCTCTAAGAGGTCCTAGAGGAGACTGGACGAAGCACAATGGAGTGAACCAGTATAAAAATAACTATGTTTATTGTTTTATTCTTACTAAATGTTTCTTTTACAAATCTTGCATTTGTGCATTACTTTAACCCTACAAAAGCTCTTGTCACCAAACGTCTTTTTATTAAGATCTAACTTTATAAAAACGTTGTAACAAACTTGATTAAATGATTGAAAAATATTTGTTTGAAGAACTAATAGTTTAAACAAAATTTTCAAGTCGAGCATTGATAACGGTTGAAAATACCGTTATCTGTGATGTAATTTTGATACTAAATACTCCTTTTCCTGCTTAAAACTTGCTTGAAATCATGTTTTTTTGTTAAGTTGTGTGAATAAGAGAGTTGAGGTTGAATTTAATGATTTTATGACTAATTCCCCTTGTTTTGATAGAAAATGAGATAATATGGAAAGTAGGGATGAAGTGCCATGGAGATGGAGCTCAGAAAGGCCTGGAAAAGCACCAGAAGGGAGGAGTGCTCGAAGCTTGGGCGCCCTTTTCAGAGGCTTGAGCGTAGAAGAGTGCTGCTCACCGCCTGGGCGCCCCTTTTTGGGCGCTTAAGCGTCGGATGCACAAAGGTTGGGCGTCATTTCTGAGGCTTGGGCGCAGAAGACCACCGCTCACCGCTCACCGCTTGGGCGCCGCTTTTAGGGCGCTTGAGCGCCGAAAGCTCGAAGCTTGGGCGTCTTTTGCAAGGCTTGAGCGTGGAAGACCACCGCTCGCCGCCCGGGTGTCCTAAGTGGGGCGCTTGAGCGCCACTGACTCGGGCCTGAGCTTTGTTTCTGTTCTACTGTCGCTCTATTTAAAGGACCCAAACGTTCTAGGTTCTGTATCTCTGGCTAGAGTAGTACAACATCACACTCTTCCACTCTCTACAGGCGGATTTGGATGCAAAAGCTTCCATCCTCTACTTTTAGGGTTTTGCTATCTCATGCTTTTCCATTATTCATCTAGTTTAATCATATCTATGGTGAACTAAACTCTATTTGTTGTTGGGGGATGATGTAACCTTGTGAACTCTCATGTATTTGAATTGATTCTTAATAACACATGTTTTTTCATTAATTGTTAGAGTAATTCATCTGTGTTTATTACCTGCTTTGTTTAACTCATTCATCGCATGATTTATGAATTGCATGAGTGTCGGGAGATTCTTTACAATTCAGGTTCTTGTTGAATTCATATTCGCCGAGGGTATGAGTCTTGGTCATCTTTATGCTCTTGATCTTCATATTTAATTACTAGGAATGCTAGGAATTGCATGAACTAGTGACTAAGGACAGGCTTATTCGACGAGGGATCGGGTTTAGGTGATTTAGTGAGTGACGTTAACATTAATGCATAAAGAAGAATTCTTACATACATGAGAGGGAACTTGGTGGAATCTAACCCCAACAACATACTCATCTCATATTAAACAACATCCATTTATCACTGTGCTCTTTTTCTTTTGATCAAACTGCATTCATATTTAATTTTCTGTCTTTGCATCTTAAACCAATGATCTCGTTTTATTTAAGTCTTAATTAATCGAGTTATCACACAACTGTCTAGTGCCGACAGTCTTCTGGGATACGATACTTGGTTTTACCATTTTATATTACTTGTGCGATTTTGTACAATTGCTAATCCATCAATAAGCATTTAACAATTTATACAAATTTGCATTGGTTACTAATGAGCAAGTGATGAGAGAATATTTATGCTGTCGTTTAGCCTTTAATATTGGATTCTTAATTGGTACTTGTATTATAATAGAATATTTTAATTAATATTTCATATAACTGGGTTTATTTAGCATGAGATATAAAAACATGTTAAAAATAGTTTTTTAGTTGCATAAATGTTTTTTTGATATTTTGATGTGTGTTAGTGCAGCTACAACTAAGTTGAGCTCATACATAAATTGGTTAAAGTTTCATGACACCTTAAACATAAATCCAAGAATAGAAAATAATCAAGACCACAAGAAGTTAATCCAAGCATAACATGAAAAAAGTGAAGAAATTTGGCTAAGCTAAGAATAGGGAACAACCATCAAAAATTGGATTTTGCGGTTTTCTCTATTTTTTCTACTAAAGGGCTTTGATAATTGATAAATTTGTATGATTAAATATAATTTGGGGAAAATATATCTTAAGATATTTGATTTGATATTATTAGATTAGGCTTAATACTCTATTTTGTCCCCAGTTTCGCTCGAAAATGTCAAATTAGTTCATCCTTTAAAAAATGCGTCAATTACGTCCTCACTTAATAAAATCTGCATCAATGAAATCCCTTCCGTTAAATCCGTACAAACGGCGTTACTTAATAAGAGAGAAAAATAATTAACTCCGTTTGTACGGATTTAACGGAAGGGATTTCATTGATGCAAATTTTATTAAGTGAGGACGTAATTGACGCATTTTTTAAAGGAGGAACTAATTTGACATTTTCGAGTGAAACTGGGGACAAAATAGGGTATTAAGCCTATTAGATTATTACCTTATTGAACTATATCAATAAATATCAAAAGATAATATTTGTCAAATCGTTTTTAATGTAGCAAATATCTTCTCAAATATTTTTAGATCTCCACAAAAATCAAATATATCTTAAACATATTGGATTATTTAGAAGATAATTGGAAGAGATTACATTATCATTAAGAAGATTACAACAACAAAAAAGCCTGAAACAAAACTCAATCCAATTTCTATATAAAGAGACTTAGGGAAACACATT
Source organism: Vigna umbellata (assembly GCF_029865625.1). NCBI lineage: Eukaryota > Viridiplantae > Streptophyta > Magnoliopsida > Fabales > Fabaceae > Vigna > Vigna umbellata. The sequence goes on along the minus strand of NC_142165.1, from coordinate 31,323,167 downwards.
AGGAGAGGGGATGAACCTTTTGGGGGTTCAAATTTCGTCCTCTTTCTCTTCTCTCATGTTCTCCACCCTCTCTTCTTCTATTTTCATGTTATTTCAACATTCAATATGTTGAAAATAGAATGGCTTAATTTCTCACACCAAGGGGGGTGAATTGGTGAAGTATAAAAATAATGTTTTCTTTAAATCTTTTTCTCAAAGTGGATGCCTTTAAAAGCTTTCTTGAAACGCAAGGAAAAAGATTTGTTTATGCAGCAGAAATATAATCGATTAAGTACAGTAAGAAGTCGACTAAATAAAAGAGTGCAGGGATAGAAAGATCAAACGCTGAGTTTTTATACTAGTTCGGCCAAGCCTACATCCAGTGTCCTTCCAACCATAGGACGCCAATGCACTATAATGATCAAGGTTTTTACAACAAGGTTTTTATAGCGACCTCACGTCAAAAATATAAAGCACCTCTTTAACCCTCTAATCAAAATATAGGCATATGCAAAATAGACTAGCAACAAGAATCCCCTCTCCTGTAGTCTACACCCTTTGAGTCACCCTCAAAGTCAAGAACACGACACGCTCTTCTTCTTGTAATCACAACAGGGAACCTCAATCCAATCTTCACAAGATTGTAGCCTCTGATCTCTCAGTTACACCCAATGTGCAGATTTGATCAGCCTTTCTAAGTGTAGTTAACTTGCTCTTCAAGAATCCACAAGGAGATGATCACCACGGTCACTTCTTGTTTCTTGGAGCACTTTCTCTCCTTTTGTAAGTGCAACCAGTGTTTCACGCCTGGGCGCCACCGCTGAGCGCCACCTTAGTTCTAAAAGCACTATTTCACGCTTGGGTGCCACCGTTGAGCGCCAGTTTGGTTTTGCAAGCAATGTTTCACACTTGGGCGCCACCCCTGAGGGTCAAAAGAGTGTTGCAACTACCGTTGAGCGCCCTTTTGGGGCGCTGAGGGCTGACGACGTGGGCTTAGGCTATTTTTCTGTATTTTTAATGAACTATTTAAGGTTTTGGACGATTTAGGGTTAATATCTTTGGACAGAAAGAGGCGAAAATACACTCCTTTCACCCCTCAGAGGTGGATTTTTGATGCGGAAGCTCCGATCTTCAACTTTTAGGGTTTTATCTTTCATTCTTTTCATTATTTTCATCTAGTTTCACCATGTCTATGGTGAACTAAACCTCCATTGTTGTTGAGGAAACGATATAATTCTTTGAAACTCTCATGTATTACATTGATTCTTATTATAAAATGCTTTACTTCATTAATTGTTAGGGTTTTTCCTCTATACTCTATGCATGCTTTGTTTAACTCATTCAATTGCATGATTATTGATTTTGTCACTATGGACACATATGAGAAAATCTAGAACTGGGGAAATTCTCCCAAAAGCAATATTACCTAGACATAGGGATAGGAGGGTTGGTCGCCTTTAAGCTTCTGTACGAATGTAATGCATGATTATTTGCTAGGGATACAAGACATTGTGAAGTAGTAATTAGGAGTAGGCTTTCTTCACCGAGACATCGAGTTTAAGGTAAATTAGAAAGTGACATTAACATTAATGAAGAAGATGAATTCATAAATACATGAGAGTGGATAGGATAAGTCGGAAACCCCAACAACATAATCATTCCATATTTTATATCAATCACCTCTGCATCTTTCAATCCAATTGATCAACACTTGCATTCATATTTATTTTCCGTAATATAAACACAATGATTTCGTTTACAAGTCCTAATTAATCAAGAAACCATATGAATGTTTAGGTCGTGAGTCTCTAGGGAAACGATACTTGGTCTTACCAATTATTATTACTTATATTATTAATTATGTTATCATCATCAAAAACCAGAAGCTCTGAGAGTGTAAGTTCAGCTAAACCAGTGCTCCCCTATCAACAATCTCAACACAATGGAATGCTAAGACTCTGAGGTTGATTCTGATGTAATTTCTTAACTAGATTCTTAGGTTAGATGAATAATTTTGTTTGTTCTTTGATTCTTGTTGTGATTAATTTTTATCTATGCTTTTTGCTTTTTAATCAAGTAAAAGTAATGATTTTTACATTATAGCAAGTACGCATGGTGTTAAATCTACATAACATATCAATCATATGAGTCCAAGGGTTTTTAATTTTAATTGAGAATTTTCTTTGATTAAAGTTAGAAACTTTCATGTGATTGAATGAGTTTTTTCCAATAATTGAGAATTGTCGCAACCGGAATCGCGACGGGACGACGATCCAAATAAGAAACGGGTTTTAAAAAGAGATTTGGAGTCGCCACCATAGTTTATTATGGAAAACTACGGAAAAACCTCAAAACGATAAAGCACGGTCCACGAAAACCAAAGATTGGGTTCGGGAGTCGGTTACGCGTGGGGAAGGTGTTAGCACCCCACAACGCCTGCCCTAAGGCAATACCTTTAACTAAATGCACGAATATGATGTGGTTTTCAAAATGTTTAATTATCCCCTAAAATAAAATTCTAAATAAACAAAACATATTTTTTAGTTTTCTGGGCCCGACAAGGATTGACCTTGCTCCTACGTATTCTCATTCAAAATGAGAAATCAGGGTTACGTAGTTCTAGTTAAGAGATTGTTTGTTGTTTGGAAAAGCAGATGTTTTTAATTTTTGGAGATTTTATGTTTTTAGTATTTTCGAGAAAAAGAAGGTAATGAGTACTAGGCCAACGCGAACGGTCGCACGAGTACTCATACCTTTAAAACGATATTTAAATATGTTTAATTATTTTTTTAAAAAAAGAAATAACGATATTAAGCACTAGGACGATGCAGACGATCACACGAGCACTCATACCGTTATTTACTTATTTAGGAAGACTTGAGAGTATTGAGTGCTAGGCTGATGCGGACGATCGCACGAGCACTCATACCCTCGTTTAATATTACATAAATAAGAGAGAAAAGTATTGAACACTAGGACGATGCGAACGATCACACGAGTGTTCAACCTTTAAACGTATTTTTTGAAATTTTATTTAAGAAAAGAAAAGGTTTTTAGCACAAGGTCGACGCGAGCGGTCACACGTGTGCTTAACCTTCAAAACGTATTTCTTTTGTAAATTTATTTAAAGAAGAAGAAAAGGTTTTTAGCACAAGGACGACGCGAGTGGTCACACGTGCGCTTAAACCTTTAAATATTTTTGTAATAATTTTTATAAGAAAGAAGAAAAGGTTTTTAACACAAGGACGACGCGAGCGGTCACACGTGTGCTTAACCTTTAAAACAAATTTTTGTAATTTTCTATTTTATATGTGTATATAAGTAAAATTATTATATATATATATATTTTGAAATAATTGGATATTTAAAAGAAATAAATAAAATAAAGTAATAAAATAAAAATGAAATGAAATAAGATAAATAAAAAGGCAAATGAATAATTAAATAATAATAAAAAATGGGGGTACCAAAATAAAAATAAAATAATGTCGAACGGTCAGTCGAAAAACTTGGATAACGAACGGTCCGTGGTAAAGGTCTAAATTTCTCCAAGGCATACACAATAGCAAGAAATTCTTTTTTTATGGTGGCATAATTCAACTAGGCGTCATTCAAAACTTTGCTTGCATAATTAATAGTGTGAAATACCTTCTCTCTTCTCTGGCTAAGAACAACTTCTATAGCATAATTGTTGGCATGACACATCAGCTCAAAATCTTGGTTCCAATCAGGAGCTACAATTACTGAGGCAGAAATCAACTTTTTCTTCAACACATCAAATGCCTTAAGGCACTCATCATCCATCACAAATGGTGCATCTTTAACAAGAAGGTTGCTCAGTGGTTTTTCAATCTTTGAAAAGTCTTAGATGAATCTTCTGTAAAAACCAGCATGACCCAAAAAGCTTCTGATTCCCTTCACATTGGTTGGTGGTGGAAGTTTTTCAATAACCTCCACTTTGGCTCTATCAACCTCAATTCCCTTGGAAGAAATTTTGTGACCCAAGACAATGCCTTCCTTTACCCTAAAGTGACATTTTTCCCAATTAAGAACAAGATTGGATTGGGTGCATCTTTTAAGTACAACATCCAGACTAGCCAAACACTCATGGAAGGAACTATCAAACACTGAAAAATCATCCATAAAGACTTCAATGCATTTTTCTATTAAGTCTGCAAATATTGCCTGCATACATATCTGAAAAATAGCTGGAGCATTACATAACCCAAACGACATTTTTCTATAAGCAAATACTCCAAATGGGCAAGTAAAAGCCGTCTTTTCTTAGTCTTTTGGATCCACCTCGATTTGATTATATCCAGAATATCCATCCAGAAAACAATAGAAAGCCTGACCTGCTAATCTCTCCAACATCTGATCCATGAAAGGAAGGGGAAAGTGATCCTTCCTAGTAGCATTGTTCAACTTTCTATAGTCGATACACATCCTCCATCCAGTAACAGTCCTTGTGGGTATGAGCTCATTTTTTTTCATTAGAAATAACTATCATCCCACCTTTCTTTGGTACCACCTGTATTGGGTTTACCCATTCATTATCAGAAATAGGGTAAATAATGCCAGCCTCAAGTAACTTTAGCACTTCCTTTCTCACCTCCTCCTTCATCACTGGATTTAACCTTCTCTATGGTTGAGCAACTAGCTTGTAGTCATCTTCCATGAATATTTTGTGCATGCAGTATGTTGGACTTATGCCTTTGAGATTTGAAATTGACCATCCAATAGCTCCTTTGTTGGCTTTCAGTATTTCTACCAACTTTTCTTCTTCTTTGGGAGAGATCCATATAGTCAAAATTAATCGAGTCATCACACAATTGTTTAGTGCCGAGAGTCTTCTGGGATACGATACTTGGTCTTACCATATAATATTACTTGTACGATTTGGTACACTTGTCAATCCATCAACAAGTTTTGGCGTCATTGTCGGGGACTCACGGTTTAAACTATTTTATTTATGTGATTCTTGATTAATTTTGATTTTATTTTTATTTTTCTTATTTTTATTTTTATTTTTAATTTTATTTTAATTTTATTTTTAATTTATGTTTTGTGTCGTTTGTTTTTATTTTTGTGCTAGCAGTGTTTTCTAGGGTTTTGTGTATAGTACTTGTAGGATGCAATTCGGACAAGAAGTTAACTATATGGACATTCAATTCTACCAAGGTAATTTCAACCACGGGTGGAAACCTCACTTAAACATGGGTCAAAGTCAATTTGGGCAAGTTGCCGAACAATTTGATAGGCTGCCACAACAACAATGGCAGCAACAACCCTTTCTTTCAGAAAGAATGGGTAAGATGGATGACACACTTCAATAATTAATGCAGATGTCTGATTCTCATCATTAAAAGTAATCAAGCAGCATTCAGAAGGATAGGGAGCCAGCTTGGTCACAAAATTCAAAAGCTGGATGATCTTAGGAGTAACATGAAGGCTAACCCTAGAGAGGAATGTCAAGCTATTATCACTAGAAGTGACAAAGTTTTAGATGAGAGAAAAATAGAGAGAAAAGAAGAAAGGTTGAGTGAAAAAGAGAAAGATGTAAAGGAAGAGGAAGAAAAAGAAGAGAGAAAAAGTGAGGTTGAGAGAAAAGAAAAGGGGAAGAATGTGGAAGAAGAGAGAAAAGAAATAGAACAGGGTAAGAGAGAAAGGAAAAAAATTGAGAAAAATCTTTTGTACTCTAAGGAGTGTTCCAAGGAGGAAAAAGAGAGGGAAGAAAAGGAAAAAGAGAGGGGAAAAAAAGGAAAAAGAGAGGAAAAAAAAGGAAAAGAGAGAGAAAAAAAAAGGAAAAGAGAGAGAAGGAGGATGAGAGAAGAAAGAAAGAATCATATGAAAAACCCCTTCCTCACCCAAAGAAGTATCATTCGAAGGAGAAGGAAAAACAGTTTTAGAGTTTCATGGAAATCTTCAAGAAATTGGAGATTAAAATTCCTATGATTGGGACACTGCAACAGGTTCCTAGTTATATTAAATTCTTGAAAAAATTCAACAAAAAAAAATATCCAAAAAAGGGAACAATTGAGGCACAGGACAATTGCAGTGGGTCAAGCTAGTGACATTAAAGAAGCGCTTGCTGGGAGACAACCCAGTTTCTGATTTATTTTTATTATTTAGTTCTGTGTGTGGATTTGATTTTGTTTTGCAGTAATGACAGCATCTACTGATGGATGCTGGACAACATCTACTGAGGGATGTTAAGAGGATTTAAATAACAACATCTATTGATGGATGCTGCTACAATGAATGATAGCCCTTTTTTTTCTGAACTTTTCTTTTTAGTTGATTTAAATGTGTGGTTTTGATTGATTTTTTTTCTTTGTGTGTTTGAGTTTTTTTTTAGGTTAAATGCTACTTCTGATGGCAGTAATGATAGCATCTACTGATGGATGCTTCTACAACATCTACTGATGGATGTTGCTATGATGAGGATGATGAATGACAACATCTACTGATGGATGTTGTTATGGAAGAGGACGGTGACTAGCATCTACTGATGGATGTTGTGTGATTAGACATCTACTAATGGATGCTATGATGATGAAGATGGTGTCAAGCTAGTGACGTTAAAGAAGCGCTTACTGGAAGGCAACCCAACTTTCTAAACCTTTCTTTTTAATCAATTTGTTTTGTTATTGTACTTTGCTTGAATGAACCACACTGCTTTGATTCAACTATGTTGTGTTTTGCGATGAGTATTGCTTTGTGATATTCTAGTGTATTGATTAATGTTGAGATGATGCACGATGTGCTGATATACAGGTGATGGCTCATAGTGTATGAAACAGGTGCTTGAGGTAAAACTTGATTGAGATACTGAGCATGGTGTTTTTCTGAATTCTGGGACTTGTGAGTTTACCTGTGTGAGATTTGGGCTTCAGAGTTTTTTTATGAATAATTGCTATTACTTTGGAAGCATGAATGATTTTGCCCAAATTTTTCTGTGATTGAACTACTTGCTTGCAGGTTTCATAGGATCAAGGCCATCTTTTGTTGTCCCTTATTCTTTTAGCCTTCACATGAATTTTTGCCAACTGAAAAGAGAATAAATTGTTCTAACCTTTGAACCTTGAGCCTTATGTATGTTTGAAAAACCTTTTTGTTTTGAAATTTTTTACCTTGAGTTGAGTTGAGAACATTTGATGAGGTATTGACAAAGGTTCAAGTTTGGGGTTACTAGGAAAAGTGAAAAGAAAAAGCATTGAGCTAAGTAGTGAATACTTGAAAAGAAAAAGCAAAAGCAAAAGAAAAATAAAAAATGAAAAGAAAAGAAAAGCTCAATGCAAGGGAAAGCTGGGAAAAAGAAAGAGAGTTGTGCTTGAATGATGAAATCATAAATGTCTCTCTTAACTCAAGGATTTTGCTGACCAGAAAAACCAATTTCCTTCTTAGCCCAGCCAAGTTACAAGACATGAAAAGCCCTTGTGATGACTACTTGCTTGTAAGTATGTTTGATTGTGGCTAAATGAAAGGAATATTTAATTTGTGTGATATTGTGATAGTAGAGTGAAAGAGACACCGACACCTCATTATACACCTTTTAGTTGAGTGATATGCTTTTGAGTGCTTGAGTGATACACTTTTGAGTGCTTGAGTGAAACACTTTCCTTAGTGAGGAGTTGTTTTTGAATTTCTGATTACATCTTTGCTTGGTTGATTTATCATTCTTAAGGATACATCTGCTGAGCATCACATTGATTTTGATTGGATTAAGGCATCTGCACATCTTGACTGACATCTTTATGCTGAGTTGATAAAAGTGATTTCTTGTTTGGAAGAAAAAGTTTTTGAAAAATGTTGAGTCATTATAGTGATTGTTTTGAAAAACTGAGTTACATTCTGTTTTGCTTGAGGACAAGCAACGTTCTAAGTTTGGGGTTGTGATAACGGTTGAAAATACTGTTATCTATGATGTAATTTTGACACTAAATGCACCATTTTCTGCTTAGAAACTTGCTTGGAATAATGTTTTTGCTTTAGTTTTGTGAATAAGAGAGTTGAGGTTGAACTTAATGATTTTATGATTAAATTCCCTTGTTTTAGTAAGTTCATGAAGTAATTTGGACGAGAAGTCAAAGTATGAAGGAGTCAGAACTCAAGGAGCGAGCAGAACTATAGAAAAAGTGAAAAAAACGCAGTGCTGAAAAATTCTGCGAGGCTTGGGCACCCCTCAGTGGGGGCTTGAGCGCCAAAAGGTGTCGCACACCGCCCAGGCGCCCTTCTAGGGGCGCTTGAGCGCCAGAAGCCGCGCCCAGGCGCCCCTCAAGGGCGCTTGAGTGCCAGAAGGTGTCGTTCGACGCCCGGGCGCCCCACTTAGGGCGCTTGAGCGCCAACGACATAGGCTGTACTTTGTTTCTATTCTGTCTTCGCTCTATTTAAAGGACCTAGGCATCCTAGGTTTTGTATCTTTGGCTGGAGTAGCACAACAGCACATTCTTCCACTCTCTGAAGGCGGATTTGGATGTGAAATTGTCCCTCCTCTACTTTTAGGGTTTTGCTATCTCATGCTTTTCAATTATTCATCTAGTTTCTCCATGTCTATGGGGAACTAAACTCTATTTGTTGTTGGGGGATGATGTAACCTTGTGAACTCTCATGTATTTGAATTGATTCTTAATTCCATATGTTTTTTCATTAATTGTTACAGTAATTCATCTGTGCTTATTACATGCTTTGTTTAACTCATTCATCGCATGATTTATGAATTGCATGAGTGTCGGGAGGTTCCTTACAATTTAGGTTCTTGTTGAATTCTCCCAAGAGTAATATTTCTCAAGGATGAGGGTATGAGTCTTGGTCGTCTTAAGCTCTTGCTCTTCACATTTAATTACTAGGAATGCTAGAAATTGCTTGAAATGGTGGTTAAGGGCAGACTTATTAGCCAAGGGATCGAGTTTAGGTGATTTAGTGAGTGACGTTAACATTAATGCATAAAGAAGAATTCTTATATACATGAGAGGGAACTTGGTGAAATCTAACCCCAACAACATACTCATCTCATTATAAACAACATCCGTTCATCTTTGTGTTACTCTGCTATTGATCAAACTGTATTCATATTTAATTTTCCGTCTTTGCATCTTAAACCAATGATCTCATTTTATTTAAGTCTTAATTAATCGAGTCATCACACAATTGTTTAGTGTCGAGAGTCTTCTGGGATACGATACTTGGTCTTACCATTTTATATTACTTGTGCGATTTGATACACTTGCCAATCCATCAACATTGTCTAAGTATTTTTCACTACCACTTATGACTTAAAAACATAATTACATTTTTTTTTGTAAGTTTCATTACATTAGTTTCTTCTGCATGAATTCACTTCTATCTATAGACATCTTAAAAAGAAAAAGGATCACTAAAACTTACATGTGTTTTCTTTATACTTTTTATTAAGAACTTTTTCTATAACACTCCATGTTTATGGTGTAAGACATCTATTTTCTTTGCATCTTCTTCTTTTGTTTTTGTTAGTATATCAAATTGAGAATACAAACTTAGAATTTTGGTTGTGTCTGGATCATCTTTTAGCATTATGATTGTACTTGCTCCTAAAATAGATATTCTCATATTAACAAATATGTCTTGTAATTTTCACATGTTAACTTTGTCTACTAATCTGAACTTGTGTCCTATGATCCTAGCTTATTTTGCCTACATGTTTATGTTTGTACTAGTGTTTTGTGCTTTCATACAAGGCCTCATCTACTTTTTAAGTAGAGTATGATATGTTTAGTGTTTGCTTTTTGGACTTCACTTTATTATTGTTCACTTTTTTTTTATCATGCTTCTTGTTGACTTCATCTGGTCTCCATGTAATCTTTTTATGATATGTTTTATTAACTTTCATATAATCTTTATTTATTTGTTTGTGTCTAACATTTCATTGTATATTTTATACGCTATTTATTATAAACTGAAAGTTAGTCAAAGAGTGTGCTTAGTAAGAACAATATACAAGCTAATAACTTGTTTGACTAGCTTATAAGTTAGAAAAAAACATGTCTATAAGTATATCAAATTAATTTATTTCAAAAACTAATAATTTATCGCCTCTAAGTTACTTTAGTTAACTTCTAATTTATTTCATTTTTTTCCATCAGTTTTCCTTATGTTTTTATATTATTTTTAATCTATTTTTGATTATTATTATTTGATCTTGAAAATAATAACAAACTCATTAATATTTTTTAAAATATTATAAGATAATGATATTATTCAATATATATATATATATATATATATATATATATATATATATATATATATATATATATATATATATTTCAATTGTTATTTAATAAGTTTAAGTAAAGAAATAAAAAACATATAATTATAGTTGCATACTAATATGTTTTGTATAGAAAGAAATTTTTTTATTAATAAGTTAACTAATACGTTACTTATCAACAACTAGTTAAATATAAGGGTTGAATATGTTTTTAGTCCCTGAACTATCAAGCGATTTTGTTTTTAATCCCTCTTTCAAACTAAGGTACTTTTTCGTCATTCTCCTTTAGGAAACCATGATTTTTTGTCCTAAAAAATCAACGACGTTAAATAGAAGCTGAGCTGGCTAACGGTAAAGTGCCACGTCATTTTTTTTTCTGACACTAAGTCAATTTGTCCCTCACCGTTCGGTCACCATCATCATTCAGTCACCATCACCTTTCTGTCACCATCACCATTCAATCGTCATAACTGTTCGGCCATTACCAACACCGTTCGACCATTACGAATACCGTTCGGTCACCATCACCATTCAATCATCATAACCGTTCGCCATTAACAATACCGTTTGGTTATTACTGTACGGTGAGGGACAGATTGACTTAGTGTCAGAAAAAAATGACATGACACTCCACCGTTAGCCAGCTCAGCTTTTTTTTAATGTCGTTGGTTTTTGAGGACGAAAAATTATGGTTTCCTAAAGGAGAAGAACCAAAAAGTACCTTAGTTTGAAAGAGGGACTAAAAACAAAATCGCTTGATAGTTTAGGGACTAAAAACATATTTAACCCTAAATATAATTGCCATATAATTTTATCATCTAGTTTTACTAGACAGATCCAAAATAATTTATAACCTCTAAGTTATAACTTCTTAAAATAAATTATTTTAATGTATTTTATTAAATAATTTTAAGCTGTAAGAATAAAATTTGTAATGAAATGATTTCAAATTTAGAACTAGAATATGAAATTTGTTGTTACACAATTAATCCAAGTTTCAAACAAGAATCGTTAGAAATTTTGGAGTGAGAAAAAACAAGTCACAATTACTATCGAGATTACACAGACAATAATATTTAGTCATGTATAAAATGTGAGGTTTGAAACAATTTAGTTGACTAATGAGATTAATATTTCAAAAGGATAATGATACTTTGATAACATTTTTTTGATAACATTTTAACATCCTTTACGTGTCATTTTGTGATTGGTTCATGTTGGTGTTTATGATTATTATTATTGATTGTGAAATAATTTTGGACCAATTACAAAATGATACGTAGATGATCTTAAAATGTTGTCATTGTCAAAGTATCATTATCCATTTCAAAATATTAAAAAAATATTGTTACTTTATATTTAGAGATTAAGTAGGAAGTGAGTAATAATATTAATACTCTAAAGATCAATTAAACTTTAAATATTATTTTATAATTGTATTAAAATTTCATTTAAGTTGACTAATACTATGAATTGGTTATTATTTACGACAGTTACCGTAATAAAGGTGTAATTTTAATTTAATTTAATTACTTATTTGTTCAAACGAGCAGTTCTTTTAATCTTTTTAATACTATTATTTATTTCACATCATTAATTGCAGTTGGCTTTTTTGTTTATTGATTGTTGAACTAAATTGTGAGATTTACCGTTATACAGCTTTTATTTTAATTTAAGTTTAATTTCGAATTTATATTTGTAACTACAACTTTTTTTAATTCTTGAGCTTAAAGCATTTTGTTTCAAGTTTCGACACATATTATTTTTTAATTTGTTAGTCTTTATGATGTTATTTTAATCTCTTACATAAGTAAATAATTAGTTAATGTAATGCGAAGTAAGTAAACATTTAATTTAAAAATAACAAAGTGACGCATTTTACGGTCGCTAAATTCTGTGCTTAATATTAAGAAAGAACACCGAATCTCATAATCCGAAGGAAAAAGACAGTCACTGTTCAACCTTAAGAAAAGCCAAAAACCAGAAACCAACCAAACACACCGTTCACTTTTGTTGTCACACTCTTCCATTTCACCATCACACACTGTTCACTGTCTCTCATACCCCCAACAAGTTTCACTCCCATAGATTTACACAAACAATACTTCTTCTCAATCTCAATTTCATGTTTTCATCTCTTCTTTCCCCAACTGAGTGCCGACACTCGTCTACTTCGTTTTTCTTTCTAATCGACAAAGGCTTTATCTTTGGGTTGAATCGGTGAGCCAATAGGGAGAGAGGAGTGGAATGCAGAGGCGCAAGTGGATTCCGTTGGCGCTGCTGAGAAAGTTGCTCATTTCAGCCATAGCCTGCATAGCGTTTGTGGCTCTCTTCTCTGTGCGCATACACATTGTCCCTTCCTCTAAGGATCAAAGGTTCAACGACAAGATCTCCACGGTTTGTTTCGTCTTTTTCTTTCTTTGTTTTGGTTTCTCTGTTGTTATTCATTTCCCTTGTTAAATTAAAAAAAAATGTTTAGGGTCATATTACGAGGAACTTTGATTTTGTTTAGGGAGTTCCTTGACCCTTTTCAATGATGCAGAGTAAACAATTGTAAATTTGTGGGTATGATTTAGGATTGTTTTAGGGTTTTCCTGTTGTCACTGTTTTTTTTTTGTTGTCACTGTTTTTTTTTCAGTACTTTGTTGACTTCAAGACTTGCATTAAGAGTATCAAATCTGAAAATAAATATTTGGTTATTGCTTTCTGTACTTTTTATAGTGAATTGGATTTTATAACGGGAATTTTTGTTTTATGTGATATCGATTGATACCTTAATAATGTTAGTGACTTCTTGGCTAATCTGTCGTTGTTTTTCAAATTTTGACAGGCTCAGGATCTGCACAGCTGGACGCGGGAGCTCGCACCGCCACATTTGTCCAAAGCTCCACTTTCTACTCCCAAGGTTTGAGCTTCATTTCAACACTGTCATGACTTATTTGGTGGTCTGGTGTTTGAAAGCTGAGAAAATGTGATAGAGAAACAAAATCTTGTACAATAGCTTCATATGAAGCATACTTATTTATTTATTTATTTATTATATATGATGAAAAGTGCACCACCAAATGGTGTGTGTGAGATTGAAAGGAACGATCCGAGGGAACATATAGACAGAGACGGGAAGAAAATGTTGAATGTAAAAACTAAACTCTAACGGTATTAACTGTCTTTGACAGTACATCCTTTAGTGCTTCTGTTGTACATTTATACCTTGCTTGGCAATGAGAAAAATAACTCTCGTTTTTCTCTCCTTCTCGTGTTACCCACACCCTGCTACATTTCTCTGTTGCTTTTCACAAAACACCTAGCGCTAACAGTGGTATCAGGAGCGACAGGTTACGAAAACCTGGTGAAGTCTTGTGACGATCAAGAAGACGCATCAAGAAGAAAGTCTTGTGGAGTAGTAATGGCTGGGATGATTCACAGTAATTGGTCGGTGTTTAATGGTAAAGGCTATGACGATTGGTGCGTTAAGATGGACGCTATTCTGGGTTTCCAAGAAGTGGATGAAATTGTCAAGAAAGGTTTCAAAGAACCATCGAAGGGTGATTCAGAAGAGGTGAAGAAACTATACAAAGAAAATAAGAGGCTGGATTGCAAGTCACGGATGTTGCTGCACCAGTGTGTATCTGAGGCAATTTTCCAGAAAATATCGAAGTCCGACACGGCAAAGGAAGTGTGGGATATACTGCAAGAGGGCTACGACAACTCTAGAAAGGTCAAGAAGATCAGGTTGCAATCTCTACAAAGGCAGTATGAACTCCTAAGCATGGGAGAGCAAGAAACGGTGGTGGAGTACGTTGGAAGAATTCAAGTCGTGGTGAATGCTATGAGTGCATGTGATAAAGTTGTGAAGGACAAGAAGATTGTTGAGAAGATACTTCAAACTTTAACACCACAGTATGATCACATCTTGGTAGCCATAGAAGAATGCAAAGATCTTGAGACCATGCGGGTGGAAGAATTGCATAACTCTCTTGAAGCGCATGAGCATCGTTTAATCGAAAGAAAGAATGCAAAAAAGGATGCGGTGCAAGGCACAAATCAAGCGTTGCAGGCCAGAAACAATCAGAGCTTCAAAGGCCGTGGATTTGGAAGAGGCAGAGGGAGATCACGTGGTGGACGCAATGGCGATACCTCTGATCAAATCAGCGAAGACAATGGAAGTGAGCAGAAGGAGGGAAACAATAGAGGAGGAAGACAATTTAGAGGCAGGAGAAGAAGAGGACATGACAAAAGAAACGTTCAATGCTACACTTGTAACAAATACGGGCACTACTCTGCAGAGTGCTGGCACAATGAAGCCGCGAAGAAGACCAAGAATGACGAGGCGACGAATCTTGCTCAGGAGGCATGTGATTCGGAGTCCGATCTTGTTGTGCTGATGAGTACTCTAGAACGAGTAGAAGAGGAGTTGTGCAGAGACATAGTGCGGGACAGGTGTGAATGTGTATCTGAACATGTGTTGCAGCCGATAGCAACAAGCCATGCAGATGCGTGTCACTGTGGTACATACCACGTGTTGTACTCGGAGAAGATGAACCATGCAACAAAGGATGAAGAAGTTAAACATGTGTTGCTGTCAAGTGAAGATAGGCATGCTGTTGATGAAGAAACTGAACGGGTGTCGTCTTCAAATGTAGCAGAAGAAGAAACCGAATGGTTGTCGCCTTCAAGAGCAGCTGATGAAGAAACCGAACGGTTGTCGTCTTCAAGTGCAGCTGGTGAAGAAACCGAGCGAATATCGTCTTCTAATGCAGATGATGAAGAAACCGAACGGTACTCAAATGCAGCAGATGGTGAAGAAACTGGACGGTTGTTGTTTTCAAACCGAATGGTTGTTGAAGAGTTGTTGCCTTTAAAACGAACGGTTGTTGAAGAAGAGGTGTTGCCTTCAAACCGAACGGTTGTTGAAGAAGAGGTGTTGCCTTCAAACCAAACGGTTGTTGAAGAAGAGATGTTGCCTTTGCCTTTTAACCGAACGGGTGTCGATGAAGACAATCGGTTGTCGTTTAAAGACCGAACGGATGAAGACAATGGGATGTTGTCTAAAGACCGAACGGATGAAGACAATGGGATGTTGTCTAAAGACCGAACGGATGCTTACAATCGAATGTCGTCTTCAGACCGAACGGGCGTTGATGAAGAAACTGGACGATTGGTGTCTTCAGACCGAACGGGTGTTGATGAAGAAAACGAACGGCTATTGTCTTCAGACCGAATGGGAGTCGATGAGGAAACCGGACGGCTGTTGTCGTTCAACCGAATGAGAGTTAATGAAGAAACCGAACGGTCGTTGCTGTCAAGTGAATATGGGAACTATGCACTGGACAGGTGTGAAAAAGCTTCAGACCACGTGTTGCTTTCCAGTGAGATGAGCCATGCAGAAGATGAAACGAGTTGGTATTTGGACACGGGGTGTTCCAATCACATGACGGGTAAGAAAGATTGGTTGATCGATCTAGATACGAGTATAAAGAGCACTGTTCGTTTTGCAGATAATAGCGTTATTAGGGTAGAAGGCTCAGGCAAGGTGCTGATTATGCGTAAGGATGGAAGATCCGTGTACGTGAATAATGTGTTGTATGTACCGTCAATGAAGAGAAACTTGCTTAGCCTGGGACAGCTACTTGAGAAAGGCTACACAGTGTCGATGCAGCAAAGACACATAGAAGTGTCTAATGAAAGACAACGTCTTGTGATCAAGGCTCCTCTTGCCAGAAATCGAACATTCAAGGTGAATCTGAGTGCTGCTAACGTTCAGTGTTTTGCTGCTGTTAACACTGAGAATGAAGGATGGTTATGGCACTACAGAGTCGGTGATGATAGGCGGAAGAAGAAAAGGAGATCTAGGAAAGATAAGCATAGGCATGGTAAAAGAAGAGACAAACGTCGAAAGAAGGGATGAAGGAAACCAGATAAAAAATCAAGTCGAAGTTCAAAAAGGGAATTGATCAATCATACTGTGAAAGTAAGAGTGGCAATAGAAATGGTCAATCCCAGAGGTTTGCAGAAGATGAAGAGCAATATGGCAATGGCACTAGAGCCAACTATAGTTTTGATAGAGTTTAGTTTTAGAGGGGTGTGTGGAATGTAAAAACTAAACTCTAACGGTATTAATTGTCAAATTGACAGTACATCCTTTAGTGCTTTTGTTGTACATTTATACCTTGCTTGGCAATGAGAAAAATAACTCGTTTTTCTCTCCTTCTCGTGTTACCCACACTCTGCTACATTTGTCTGCTGCTTTTCACAAAACACCTAGCGCTCACAGAAAAGAGGTGGAAAAACAAAAAGAAGAGAATTTAGGTGTATATTCTTGTTTTCCCTTTATTTATTTCCTCTCTGATACCCCCTAACCAGGTGGGGGATCTTTTATGGGCCATTATGATTTTTGTCAGTGTTGGTTCTGCTCATTGTTAATGTTTATGCATCTCCATCTGATGTGTAATTATGTGGCTTTAAACTTGTTTGATTTAGTTCTAGCACATGCCTAGAGAGATTGGTGTTTATCATGTTCATAGGAAGATATATTTAAATTATGAAAAGCAGTTATGTGCCATTCATGTGTTCACTCCTCTTGATTTGACAGTTGAGTGGTACAAGAGGGTACTTAGATTATCAGAAGTTGTGGAAGCCTCCATCAAATCGTGGGTTTTTTCCCTGCACAAATCCCACACCTAAATACACTAGTAAGAAACTTAAATTTTCCTATCAGGTTGTAATTATGAATTGTATTGGTACTTGTTCTAGCCAAGAGAGATGGTGATCCCCTTTATGCTGCCTTTTCTGGGTCATTATCAATTCTCTTTACAGCTGAATATTCTTCGGGGTTTGTAATTTTTGTGCTTAAATTAAGATCCTTATCCCTAATTTTATGCTTTTCATTTATTGTTTATTTTCTTCTTTTGGTGATTATTTCATCCTGATTACTTGTATTAGAATCTGCGATATTGTTTGACAACTTTGTTTCAAATTATGTATTTATTCTTGAATAATTGTGATAAAATCATTCTAAATTTGAATAACAAATATATTCTCATTTATTTGTTAATATCTGTGATTATATTCCTAATTTAGTCTTATGTGATAAAGCCTTATTCTGAGTAGGGTTGAAATCCTAATATCACAACTCCAAGTATGAGCAATAAGACTTATTTTTAGGCAGGTCGGAATCCTACCTATCATTACACAATCCCAAGTCTTTGAGCGATAAGACTTGTTTTTAGGCAGATCGGAATCCTACCTATCACTACACAATCCCCAAGTCTTTTTGAGCATTAAGACTTATTTTAAGGTAGATCGGAATCCTACCTATAACTCCACAAGCCCCAAGTCTGAGATATAAGACTTATGTCTTAATAAGTGGGACCTACACCTACATGTCATTTGTCTTTTCACTTTCTAGGTACTTTCCATGTGTTTTTTCTTGAGAGGTTGGATACGGTTTTTGACACTTCAACTCTTCTATAACTAGAATATTGAGCTTTAAACCTCTAAGTCTTCATCATTTTTCCCCTTGTTCTTTTAATTTTAATCATCATTTTTTACCTTATCCATAAGGAAATGGCTCATCGCATAAAGGCCATGAAGGGTAAGGGACCACTCCAAGAGACCAAAGATACTAAAAGGATGGAAAGTGGGTTCCGAAGAAAGCATGCTTGAGAGAGCTAGTTAGGAAAGAGAAGTTGATAGTCACCACTCAGAATTTGACAAAGGTCATGTGGTCGAAAATGATGGTCATCCATATGTCATGATATAGAAAAGAGCCTATCCCAAGCTTCGATCTTCCTTGCTACTGCTAAACATCAAGCATCAAGTTAGGATGCCAAAGAAGCTATATAGGCCAAAAGCTTAGCCTTGGAAAACTACGAAGTTGAATGTTTCAGTAGATCACTAGATGAGGCGATTCAAGAATGCGATGAACATTTTTCCAAGCTTAAGTGTTCCTTGGAGGATTTGAAGAAATATAGGGACAAACATAGGATTGATAAGGAGTCATGATCAGTCGACGAGGCTTCTTTCAAGATGGACAAAGTTTCCCTTGAAATCACTTTTATCGAAGCTTAGGAGGAAATCACCCAAATTTTTGTGGAAGGTTTTAATGGTGCTATTGAACAAATGCAAGTGTTACACTCTACTTCTGATATATCCTTGTTGAATCCTTTCAAGATTGTTGTGGATGGAAAAATTGTTCATGAACATGTTTAATCATTTGAAATATGTTTTTACCTTTACTAAAATAACACTTATGTTGCTTTTTTTGTATCCATCTATCTTTTTTGCTTTTTGTATCTATTATATATCCTGCCTTTTATGTTAATTAAGGAAACATATATTTGATATTGTTTGATAGATATATTGTTCTTAATTTTAGTCTTGGTTTCGATAAGTTATCTCTTAGATCACACAAATATGCATTTTTAGGATTTACTCGATCACAAAAAGGATATAAGTGTTTCTGTCCTCTTAATCGTTATTTTATTTCCGCAGATGTCACCTTTAATGAGTCTTCTTTTTACTTTAAGTGTCCTTCTTCTGATGTGTCTCAATCTACTATAGTTAATATTTCTGTTGTCTGTGATCTTCCAATTGTGCCTAGTCCATCGTCAGATTCTCCTTTTCCACCTCCACTTTAGGTTTGTAGTTGAAGACATCATTCCCAACAACCACCAAGTGACTCAATTGCCAACTATTTTGTCTCCCCCGACTCCAACAACTGAGTCTAACCCTTCAATAGCTTTCCAAAAAGGTATATGTTCTACTCATAATCCCTCTCTACATTATATTGCTTTGAGTTACCATAAAGATCCTGATGGTACTATTGATCGCCTCAAAGCTCGACTTGGTCTAAAACCACTCACTCCTTGTTAAACATTTGAAATAAGGGAGATCTTTATCTCCCATTACTAATAAGAACCTTGATAACGGTGTCAACCTTCCAATTACTCGTTGTAACTCTTTCAAACTTGTTGGGCTTCTCATATTTATGATAGTTGTACACTTGTTTGAGTTGACTTCTTATTGAACATAGTGAAAAATAGGTTCGATATTAATCTCCCTTGTGTAGAAAATACACACAGGACACTTTATTTATAATAAAGGAAATATGGGCTAAGCCTAAAATATAAATAAAAAATAATAACAAAGTAACAAAAGAAAAATAACTGAAGATAAAAGATAAATATAAGATATCTAATGATCTAAGATATCTAACACTTCTATTCCTCTCTAAGTCAGCATTAAGCCTAGGAACTTCCTAACCTTGACCCCTAAAGTGCAAATATTTTGGTTCAACTTCAGTTGATATTTGTCAATAGCATGTAAGAACTCCTTTAAATCATCCATGTGCCAATTTTCTTTTTCGGTTTTTACAACCATATCCATCAACATACATTGCCACATTCTGATCAATCATATCTTTAAAAATTTAATCCATCAACCTTTGTTAAGTAGCACCAACATTTTTCAATCCAAAATATATTACATGATAGCAAAAATATTGTGTTGTCCATGAATATTGTTTTTTCCTTGTTGTTTGGATGCATCCTAATCTGGTTGCACCTTGAATTTGCATCCATAAAGCTTAACATTTTGCACTTCAACTCATCATCTATCAAATTGTCATCGGTAATGGATACGAATCTTTAGGATATGCTTTGTTCAAGATTGTTACTATTCTTCACCATTGACACGTTGGACAGTGCTGGATATTAGATTTCTCTAATGTATCTTGCTTCCTTCAACTTTTCTATGTCTGTTATTGTGGCCACTCCTTTTTTCCTCCCTTAATTTTCGCCTTCTCTATACCATTGGTTTTGTCCTAGGATCAATAAATAACTTATGATAAATAAGTCAAGGTTTATACCTGGCATACCGACCACTGACCATGCAAACAAAACTATATGTTCTTTGAGAACCTCCAATGTTTGTTTTTCTTCCTCATCCTTCACTTGATGATTGATTTTCATGCATTCACCATTCGGTAAACACACCTCTTTCAACTCCTCTATTGGTCGTGGCCTATGGTCTTTGTGTGCTATCAATGGATCCAGATCAAGTTACATTTTTACTACCATCAAGGACTAGCAAACTTCTCTGATTCCTTGTACTTCCCTCATAGCATTTTCATGCAACACCTTAGTCCACCTTTAAAACTCCTATCAATCCTTTGTCAGTTTGATATTTTATTTTTAAATGTAAAGTATAAACTATTGCTCCAATCACAACCATATATTTTTCCATAAGAGTTTTAGCATCCTCCCTTCACCAAATGTTCAAATCTCTATATATTCTTGCACCTATACCTCTTCTAAAAATCCTGTTAGATGTTAAGATGTGTGTTTCTGTTATTTGGGCTTAGTCTATTATGTATTAAGGGCATTGGCCCATATCTTACAATATAAATAAATTACCCTATGTGTATGCAACACACACAAGGGATATTCTCTCCCAATCTTCTCTATTTCTCATATGGTATCTAGAGCACAGGAATAGTTCCAGTCAACTCCACGGTCTCCGGCACCCCTCACTGCCGCTGTCGCTGCCGCCGCTGCCGCCGCCGCCGCCGCCGCCGCCGGAGTTCCAGAATCGACCGGCGACCACACCATCGGAATCGTCTCGGCCGGGCGACCACCGTCGTACGAAGATCGCGGCGAACGGACCTCCCACGCGCCTCCACGCGCCGCCGCAAGAGTCGCCGCTGCCGCCGCTGCCGCCGCGCGTGCCGGCGCGTCGCCGGAGCTTTCCGCCGCCGATCAGCACCGCCGTGATCGCCTCCTCGCCCTCTTTCTGGATCTGTGGTCGTTGCGTCAATCGGAGCACTTTGAATTTTTAGGGTTTCTCCTTCCCTATGGCGTCTTCCTCGTCTACAAACACCTCTATTGGTGGCTCATCTTCTGATCCTTCAATATATACCAATTATGTGAATGTACACTTGTCCATTGACAAGTTAGATGGCACAAATTATGCAACATGGGCGTCCGACATCAAACTTTGGTTGAAGAGTCAAGGGTACTTAGATCATCTTACTCAAAATGTGACTACTGCTCCCATAGATGACACTTCCCGCTGGATGAAAATTGATGCTCAGTTGTGCATTGTTATAAAGTCCACCATTCACTCCTCACTGAAACAAATGTTTCGATCCTATGAAACATGTTCAGAAGTATGGGCACAAGCGAAGTTGTTATACACCAATGACACTCAGCGTCTTTATGGTGTTTGTCAGGACCTATTAACTGTTATTGGTCCGCGCAATCCTGGTCCTATGGCAGAATATTTGGGTAAAATTCATGCCCTTCTTCATGACTTTAATGATATATTACCTCCTGCTTCCACTCCTGCTGAAGAATTGGAACAGCGATCAAAGTTCTTCATGTTGTTGGCATTATACGGACTCTCTGATGATGTTTCTCATGTCCGTGATCAGATTTTGGGTTCTCCTGTCATACCCAACTTTACTTCTACTTGTTCTGCTCTTTTGCGTATACCGAGCAAACCAGTCACTGAGACATCCCCTCATACTGATGATTCCTCTGTTATGGCTGCTCAACGTGATGATCGAAGTCGGTCTCGCAAGCCAAGTAAAGGACGTCCAAAATGTGACCATTGTGGCAAGTTAGGCCACAAAATTGATAGATGTTATGCTCTCCATGGACGTCCTCCTCGACCTGTAGCAATGGCAAATTCTGATCCACCTCCCCGATCACCGTCTGCAGACCATCCTACTTCATCTAATATCGTAGACAAACCTGCAATCTTTAACGAATTTCTCAAATGGTATGAGGATCATCAGCACTCTGGTTCCACTACATCTGCATCTGTTGCACGTACAGGTACACCTTTTGTTGGTCTAACTCACTCCCTTGGACCTTGGGTCCTTGACTCAGGCGCCACCGATCATATCACTGGTAACAAGTCCTTGTTTTCTTCCTTGTCATGTCCAAATAATTTACCCTCAGTAACAATGGCTGATGGGTCTAGAGTCTCATCTCATGGTATTGGTACTGTTAATATTTTTCCATCCATATCCATTGATCATGTACTTTATGTCCCTGGGTCTCCCTTCAACTTATTGTCCATTAGTCGTTTAACTCGTACTCTTAATTGTGTTATTTCATTTACTAAAGATTCTGTTTGGTTGCAGGACCGGAGTTCGAAACACATGATTGGCACAGGATGTGAGTCTCATGGCCTTTATCATCTCCGCCCTTCTCCACATGTTGGCGTTGTCATGGAGTCACCATCCCTTCTTCATGCTCAGTTCGGTCATCCCAGTCTTGCCAAACTACAACAACTTGTCCCGAGGTTGTCCACTTTATCAAGTTTGTCGTGTGAGTCTTGTCAGTTAGGGAAGCATATTCGTAGTTCCTTTCCTCGTAGTGTCTCACAACGGGCGTCGTCTCCTTTTTCATTGGTTCATTCTGACATTTGGGGACCTAGTCGTGTTAAGTCCATTTTAGGTTTTCAGTATTTTGTTACCTTTATTGATGACTATTCCAGATGTACTTGGTTGTTTTTAATGAAGAATCGTTCTGAGTTGTTTTCTATTTTTCAATCTTTTTTCAATGAAATAAAAACACAATTTGGGGTTTCTATTCGAAATTTACGTAGTGATAATGGCCGTGAATACCTTTCTCAACCGCTTAAACAGTTTATGGCTTCTCATGGCATTCTTCACCAAACCTCATGTGCTTATACCCCTCAACAAAATGGGGTGGCTGAGCGCAAGAATAGACACCTTATTGAAACAACTCGTACACTTCTTATTCATGGTCAAGTACCCTCCCGTTTTTGGGGTGATGCAGTTCTCACAGCATGTTATCTTATCAACCGCATGCCATCTTCCGTCCTAGATAACAAAATCCCTCATTCTATCTTATTTCCTCAAGACCCTCTGCATCCATTACCTCTTCGAGTTTTTGGGTCTACATGTTTTGTTCATGATTTTAGTCCTGGTCTTGATAAGTTATCTCCTAGGTCTCACAAATGTGTCTTCTTAGGATTTCCACGGTCACAAAAGGGCTATAAGTGTTTTTCCCCTTCCCTCAATCGTCATTTTATCTCTGCTGATGTCACTTTTGATGAGTCTTCTTTTTACTTTTCACATCTATCTTCTAGTTCTGTACCTCTCCCTGTTACTGTTGATATTCCTCTTATATGTGATCCTCCTGGTGATGCTCCACCCATTTTGTCTTCTCCTTCTTTAGACTCTCCTTCACCACAGGATCATCCTTCACCTCCACCCCTTCAGGTTTATAGTCGCCGTAATCGTCTCCCTCATGACTCACTTCCGGTGCCGCCTCATGTGTCTCCTCCGGCTCCAGCAACTGAGTCTGACTTGCCTATTGCCCTCCGTAAAGGTATACGCTCTACCCGTAACCCTTCACCCCATTATACTGTTCTTAATTACAACAGATTATCTCCATCTTTTTATACTTGTCTCTCATCCATTTCTTCTGTGTCAATTCCCAAATCTGTGAGTGATGCCTTAACTCATCCTGGTTGGCGTCAAGCTATGATGGATGAATTAAGTGCTTTACAGGAAAGTGGAACTTGGGAGCTGGTCCAATTACCATCTGGAAAGTCTGTTGTTGGTTGCAGGTGGGTGTATGCTATCAAGGTTGGTCCTGATGGCACGATTGATCGTCTGAAAGCTCGACTGGTTGCCAAAGGCTACACACAGATTTTTGGTTTGGATTATGGTGATACTTTTTCTCCAGTGGCAAAAATGACCTCTGTTCGCCTCTTCATTGCCATGGCCGCTCTTCGCCAATGGCCTCTTTACCAACTTGATGTCAAAAATGCTTTCCTCAATGGTGATTTGCATGAAGAAATTTATATGGAGCAACCGCCTGGCTTTGTTGCTCAGGGGGAGTCATCTGGATTGGTATGTCGTCTTCGCAAATCCTTATATGGCCTAAAACAGTCTCCTCGGGCTTGGTTTGGTAAATTCAGTTGTGTTGTTCAACAATTTGGTATGTCTCGCAGTGAAGCGGATCATTCAGTGTTCTATCGCCACTCGAGTGCTGGATGTATCTACTTAATAGTGTATGTCGATGATATTGTTCTCACAGGAAGCGACTATCTTGGCATCTCTCAGATGAAACAACACCTTTGTCATCATTTTCAAACCAAAGATCTTGGCAAACTCCGGTACTTTTTGGGTATTGAAGTAGCACAATCCAATGATGGTATTGTCATATCTCAGAGGAAGTATGCGTTAGACATCTTGGAGGAAACAGGGTTAATGAACTGTAAATCTGTTGAGACACCTATGGACCCTAACATCAAACTCCTACCAAATCAGGGGGAGCCTTTCTCAGATCCTGAACAGTACAGAAGACTAGTTGGTAAATTAAACTATCTTACTGTTACGCGTCCTGACATTTCTTTCGCAGTTAGTGTGGTGAGTCAATTTCTAAACTCCCCATGTGAAGACCATTGGGATGCAGTTGTTCGCATACTGAAGTATATTAAAAGATCACCTGGAAAAGGTTTGCTATATGGCCCTAACAACGATACAAAAATTGTTTGTTATTCAGATGCTGATTGGGCTGGTTCCCCTTCTGATAGGAGGTCTACTTCTGGATATTGTGTCTCTATTGGTAGCAACCTGATATCTTGGAAAAGTAAGAAGCAAAGTGTTGTGGCAAGGTCTAGTGCAGAAGCAGAATATAGAGCTATGGCATCAGCTACTTGCGAGCTTGTGTGGCTTAAACAATTGCTTAGTGAATTGAAATTTGGAGATGTCACTCACATGATACTTATATGTGATAATCAAGCTGCTCTCCATATTAGCTCTAACCCTGTCTTCCATGAGAGAACCAAACACATTGAAGTTGATTGTCATTTCATTCGAGAAAAAATCATATCCGGAGATATCAAGACTGAGTTTGTTAACTCAAGCAACCAGTTGGCAGACATATTCACTAAGTCCTTACGAGGACCTAGAATTGATTATCTTTGTAACAAGCTTGGAACATATGATTTATATGCTCCAGCTTGAGGGGGAGTGTTAGATGTTAAGATGTGTGTTTCTGTTATTTGGGCTTAGTCTATTATGTATTAAGGGCATTGGCCCATATCTTACAATATAAATAAATTACCCTATGTGTATACAACACACACAAGGGATATTCTCTCCCAATCTTCTCTATGCTCAACTTAATAAATGTATCCTGGAAAAGAAAGTTTATTTAGCTACCTTGATCGTCCTATACTCTGAACATCTTGACTTCTAATTACTACCAAAATGATTATTGTTTGTCTTCAACTCCTTTGAAAATTTGGTGAATTAAAAATCAAGCATTTGTTGAGTTAGTTGCTTGCTTTATGGCTAAAACCACTTGTCTCGAATGATGGTTGTTTTCAGTCCATGATCCCTTCCCCGAACTTCTATTCGTGTGGTTTTCTATGCGTTCCTCTTTTTGCTTTGATGCCATCACTTCTTTGGCCTTGATGTGGGATGTTGCTCGATACCGAACCTCCTTCATATCTTGGGGTTGTCTTTGAATTAAAGATTCCCCAAAGGCTTTTCACTCAAAATTGTAAAAGAGCGTCAATGAACATATTCTCATTCGGTTAAGGTATTTGCACAATTGCTTCATTGAAGCCCCAAATATATGTTTAGAGATTCACTTTTTTCTTGCCAAACATAAAAAAGGCAGCCTATTCTTGGATGTTTAATATTGGTTGTTGCAAAATGTGCTATAAACAAACGTGAGAATACATCAAAAGATGTTATTGTTTCCTTTGCCAAGTTACTAAACCAATCCAACTCTACTCTAATGAGGATTCTTGCAAACATCTTACACCTTACCCCATCCATACCCCCACTAATCAACATTTGTGCTTTGAACACCTTCACATGAGCTACGAGTGTTCATGTGAAGACGTTCACCTTTGGTGTGACATAATGCTAAGGTATGGGCTCTCCTAGTATGTCCATTGAAAAAGGCTTAAAATCCTCTTTCTCATCCAACTCCTATTGTTGTCCTACTTGTTTTCAAATTAATTTTTGAAGCTCGTCATTTCTCCTCCTCAACTCCTCTTGCTCTTTCAAGGATGCCTCTACTAAATGTCGAGACTCCTACCCTATCCTTCGAAACTTCTGCTTCGTTGGATTTCCACCGCTTGCTGCCTAGCGTGCGACCATTGTCTCAATGAATTCCCATTTCTATTATTATATATTGTTTCTTTTTTCTATATATCTATATAATTGAATTGAAATCCTCATTCTATCAACTGTTTTGATTTACTTTTTTAAGAAAAAAGTAAGTTCCTATTAATAAAAAGTGATATTTATCTATATAGAGATACAAATAAATATTCTATATTATTCAATACTAGACTACTATAAATAGATTTATAGTATTTAATTTGAATATTCTATTCATAAAAAGAAAAAACTGTAAATGAAATAGAAATTTAGAAAATCTATGATCCTACAGTAGTTTCCTAGACAAAATAGAAGTCAATTCACAACCAAAGTTCAAGAATAAGTTTCTTTGTGAAATGAGAGAAATATGTCTAAAGATCCGCTAGGTATAAGAAGTGAAAGACGAGATCATTTGTTTCTTGACAATTATGAAAAAAAGTTTCTATCGGATTTTGGAGTCATAGCATATTTTATGATTGATGATTTGGAAGATATTCTAATTCCTCTACCATAGTGTTAGGAATAATTCAAGTGTGAGTCTAAGTTCCATATTTGGTAGAAATAACAAAGTTAAACACCATAAAAGAAAAAAAAAACCCATATAGCCAATGTCTCAAAATTTTAGGTTAAAAGTGGTGTCAATCCCTTATGTGGGTTGTCATGGTGACCAATGAAATGGACTCACCCTTGAGGGCAAATATAACTATATGATTTGGACTTACCCTTGAGGGGAGATTGTTGGGAATAATCCAAGTGTGAATCTAAGTCCCACATTGGGTAGATATGATAAAGTTAAACATCATATAAGAAAAAAGACCCATAAACCTTAAGCTTTTAGGTTTTGGGTTAAAAGTGGTATCAATCACTTATGTGGATTAGACTGATGATGTATATGCATAATCTCTCCCTAATGAAACCCCCTTGGAAATATCCCAACAATCATGAGATTTTGTATTGCTTGGTTTTCTGGCTCTCCCTCCTATGCCACTATTCTCTTTATTCCCCTCATCTTCTTACTATCTTATGGTTCATGAATAATTATACCTGCCCCATGGTGGATGCACAAACGTTCTACCCAAGAAAGATGATGATTCCCTTTGCTAGAGAACTTAGTGTGTGTGTTAGGTTTCTTTTGTCAAGAAACCAATCTTTCACTTCTCATAGTACCCACTCACACACAAAAGAAAGAATATGAATGTATATTGCTTCTGTAATCAAAGAATGAAGTGTTTACAATCTTTGCCCAAGGGAGCACTCTCCCTCCATAGGAACAACCTCTTGTCACTACACTGAAATATCAAAAACTCCCCTCTACCAGACCACCCTTGCCTTCTTATAAAGGCAACCTACTTCTAACTACCCAACAACAATTAATTCCTAAACTGTTTCCTCTGTCCTGCACCTATTACCCATTATAACCTATCGTATTATATCCTATCATTACACCCTGCTGCAAAACAACCTTGCCTCAAGGTTGGTACCGTAATGCTTGTTCCCATGGCTTATCTTCATCATAGGAAGGGAACCCACTGGCTACTGCCCTCCAATTCAGGTTTGGAGGCTTGGGTGGTGGTCTATATGAAAGAACTATTGACTCCTTTAAGAGTTGCTTCTTTTCTAGAATTCCCATGGACCATATGATTGTTCTATACTGCCTTTTGACCTGGTGACCACTTACATGGGCCTGGATTTTAACAATTTTCTGATGAATGATCAAGAATTCTTTTCTCTTCTTCCAACCCCAAAACATTTTTTGTATTTTTATAGCAACAACACTGGCTAAGCTCTCCTTGTCTAGATTTGTTCATCCTAGAAGCTGAAAAGGAAAGAACTTGTTGATATGACCATCCAATGTTTTTATCATCATCATGTTGAGCAAACTGTTTCCTCTGAATGTTATATTGCACTCTTGCAAAGAAATATCCCTACCATTGGTCTTCTGGTGTATTATATGTTTGTGAGTTGGATGAATTTTTCCTTGCCATTGGTCTTCTGAATGTTATCTTGGATGAATTTTTCCCCACTCAAAACAACTGCATCTTCTACTTTATTTCCAGCCATAATAATCATCATGTCCCCACCATATTTTGCTTTCTTTTCTCTGTCTTCACCCTCCTTCACTGTTTTGACATACCACAACCTACCCCACTATCTCCCCTAAAAACAACTTTTGCCACTTCCTGGGCAGCAACACCAATAATGTCTCCATCACAGTTTTTGTCTTCTGCACTAATATCTCTTTCTCTTTCCTTTCAAGAAATCTTGAAGAAATTCCTCTCTCCTTCATATTTTTCCTCCATTAACAGAATCTTGATCTCCATTTACAGACGCTGGACTGCCTTCTAATCCTTTTTCCTGGTGTCATGCCCTTCCTCAAAGAACTCGTGTGAGTTCTTTAAGTTCTTGGCATATATCCCGTGTCTCTGCTTTTAATTCCTCTAGTGTTGTCTCCATCGAATCCATCCTTCCCTCCAAGGCATTCATTCTTCCATCCATCCTTCCCTCCAAAGCCTTCATTCTTCCTTCCATCACGTTTCTCTCCCAATGATCCGGCAGGTCGGACCAATTTGTTAGGTTTATTTTGTCAAGAAACCATTCTTTCACTCCTGGAAGATTGGTTTCTTGACAAAAGAAACCTAACAAATTGGTCCGACCTGTCGGATATCCTTAGGAGAGGAGTGTCGAATCCTTGGGAGAGGAGCGATATGGAAGCAAGAATGAATGCAGAATGCACTGGAATGAAGGTGTGATACTGTGGAGAGGTGGGCCAGCAAACAGAAAAGGGTGCTAGCAGAATGGAGAAGAAATCTCCAAGAAATAAAAGAAATGCTGCAGAAATCCAAGAATCACGGAAAGGGCTCAGAAAGAAGTAAGAAATCTGTCAGGAAAGGAAAGAAAGAGAGAGAAATAGGTAGGGATGTTGTGTAAGATAGTCTGCTAGACATCAAGAAAGCCAAGAAACTTTCTAATGGAGGAGAAAATTCAACCAATGGGGAGAAGAAAAGAGAAACGGATAACAACGCAAAGGATGGGGTTCTCCAATACTGTGAAGGGGATGTTGTTACCATCACATCAGGGAGTAGAGGGTCAAAAGCTGCTTTTTCTGAGAAGGAAAGAGAGAGATATCAGTGCAAAAGACAAAAACTGTGATGGAGACACTGTTGGTGTTGCTGGCCAGGATTGAACTCCTGACCTTCAATTTGTTAGGTTTCTTTTGTCAAGAAACCAATCTTTTACTCCTCAAATGTTAGGAATTCTTGAGATCAAGAATTCAAATTATAGAATTATTACTGCAGTAACACTCAAATTAAACATCCAACAATTACATAGATAGATTTACGGGATTACAAGTCTAAAAACATTCAACAGCGTCCAAGGGAGGAATTCCCTTCACACAGGTTAGCACCTGTTCTGAAACAGCAATAAAAAACACACACCCTGTAGAAGGAACCGTTTCTCCCTTAAAAGACAACCATACTAAACGAAATCATTCCCTCTAACCTCCTCTAACTACCCATAAACCGTCCAACCCTTGACAACTGTTATATAACTTCTAATTTTTAACTTTTTTCCTAACATATACTTTAAAAGGCTTATCATCAGAGTACCCCCTCACCCACAAAAGAAAGAATATGAATGTATATTGCTTATTTAATCAAATAAAGAAGTGTTTACAATCTTTCCCCAAGGAAGCACTCTCCCTTCCACAGGAACAACCTCCTGTCAATACATTGAAATATCAAAAACACCCCTCTACCAGACCCCCCTTGCCTTCTTATAAAGGCAACCCACTTCTAACTACCCAACACCAATTAATTCCTAAACTGTTTCCTCTGTCCTGCACATATTACCTATTATAACCTATCATATTATATCCTATCAGTGTGTTGTCTTTTCTTGTTGGCTCTTTTTATATTCAAATATCTTTTGGGGTTTGTAATTTTTATGCTAAAATTAAGATCCATATCCCT
Source organism: Vigna umbellata (assembly GCF_029865625.1). NCBI lineage: Eukaryota > Viridiplantae > Streptophyta > Magnoliopsida > Fabales > Fabaceae > Vigna > Vigna umbellata. The sequence continues at coordinate 31,292,806 of NC_142165.1, read as the reverse complement.
AATTTTTTGCCTTGCATTTATCATTTATTTCCTTATTTTGATGATTATTTTATCCTACTTGTATTAGAATTTGTTATTTGTTATGTTGTTTGTCAGATTTGTTCCAAATTAGATATTTAGTCCTGTTTAATTGTGATAAAATCTTTCTATATTCATACAACAAAGATATATTCTCATTTATTTGTTAATATTCATGTTATAATATTCCTAATCTAGTCTTACGTGAAAGTCTTATTTTGAGTAAGTCAGAATCCTACCCATCACTATAGTACTAAAAGTAATAAATGTTTATTCAGCTCCCACAGAGTCGCGAGGATATCTTTTAGTACACACAAATGGTGGGCTCAACCAAATGCGTTCTGGGGTCAGACCTCTGTCTCTCACTCTAAGTTTCTCCCATATTCATATTATTAGTATTATTGCAAAGTTATTTGTTGTTGAAGATTTGCCTTGCTTAATTGATTGATATGCTGACGGATGGCAATCAATGAGGACCATAGAATGTCGCAATTGTTTATTTTGAATGCCCTTTTCCATTGTTGTTTGTACCTGAAGATTTGTTGCCTTTGCTGTAGATATGTGATATGGTAGCAGTGGCTCGTATAATAAATGCCACTCTTGTAATTCCAGAACTTGATAAAAGATCATTTTGGCAAGATACTAGGTATTTTCAATTCTGCTATTTACAATTATTTTTCTTTTGTTCCTTCTCTCTCTGTATTGGATTTTCACTTAATTGAATTTTATAATTTTCTTTCAGCAATTTCTCTGATGTTTTTGATGAAGAGCATTTTATGAATTCTCTAGCCAATGATGTAAAAATCATTAAAAAATTCCCTAACGATCTGGTTAATGAAACCAAAGTGGTCAAACAATTCATAAGCTGGTCTGGCATGGATTACTACGAGAATGAGATTGCTAGCTTGTGGGAAGAATACCGAGTATGTTGGAAGTCTATTGTTTAATACACTATTGTATTCTATTTATTTTCCTTTTTTTCTAATATTGTGCAATCATCTAATTATTTGTAACACCTTAAGGTTATTCGAGCTTCCAAATCTGATTCACGATTAGCAAACAACAATCTACCTCCAGACATTCAGAAGCTTCGATGCCGGGCTTGTTATGAAGCACTTCGCTTCTCTCCTCACATTGAACAACTGGGAAAAGTATATAAAGAGATCTGAAATCTTGTTGGTTTCTTTGTTTTTAGTCTCCTGATTGAGCTTGTGCTCTAGAATTTTTTTTATCATTCTTTTATGTTTTTTATATCCTTGTAGTTGTTGGTGGAGAGGATGAGGTCATTTGGTCCTTACATTGCGCTGCACTTGCGTTACGAGAAGGATATGCTTGCATTTAGTGGCTGCACCCATGATTTATCTCTTGTTGAAGCTGAAGAGCTACGGATGATCAGGTATGGAACTATAACACTTCAACTAGCTCAATTGAATCTCAGGTCTTCACATATATAATTATTGGAAATTGTCATGTGCCAAACATATAGGGAGAACATTTCCTATTGGAAAATAAAGGAGATTGATCCAATAGAACAGAGGTCCAAAGGGCTTTGCCCCTTAACTCCAAAGGAAGTTGGGATTTTTCTTACTGCTCTTGGATACCCATCAACAACTCCGATATATATTGCTGCTGGAGAGATATATGGGGGCGAGTCCCACATGGCTGAATTGCGTTCCCGGTATCCATTGTTGATGAGCAAGGTAAGGAATTGCAATTCTGCGTTTCAATATGTTGTATATAACCTACTTTTTTCAATCATTTATAGTATAAGTTCGGTCAAACATTAGTATTTTCTGTATCTATCATCTAATCAAAGATCAACTTGTATCTTAGGTTGATATCTTTTAGGGAAGGTTATATAAGGTCATGTTCTCTTAATAATCCTTTACCCTTAGTTGAAAAGAAAGCAGTGTCAAAAGATTAAGATGTTTTGACATGGAAGCCTGAAAGAAGGAGAAGATTGTTTAAATACATGGGGACTTTGGAGTGTTACATCATAAGTAGGGTATGGATACTGCATTAGTTACATATAATGTTTGGTTAAGCTCATCTGCTGATTTCTCTGTTAATTTCATAAATGCTGTCATAATTGATGATTAAAAAACCTGGTTTTCTCCATTATTGATGATTAGAAAAACTTTTTTCCTCTTGTGTGTCTAATAACTTTTTTCTCAAAAGTCAAATAAGAGGAAGATAGTGTATATTGTTTTGTTCAACTATCCTAATAGAAAAGCTAGGTCCTGTTTTTCTGACCAATAGCAGCCTGCTGAGAAGCATTTGTATCATGCTGATTAACCTAACCTACCTGTGACTGTTTTCAGGAAAAGTTAGCATCTATAGAAGAGCTTGAACCTTTTTCCAATCATGCATCCCAAATGGCCGCTCTTGACTATATTGTATCTATTGAAAGTGATGTATTCATACCTTCTTATTCTGGAAACATGGCAAAAGCTGTTGAGGGTCATCGTCGTTTTCTTGGACGTGGAAGAACAATATCTCCAGACAAGTAAGGCTGTCATTTAGCAGATCGACTATTTATTAAATTGTCTGATAAACACTTCAAAATGATCCATTACAAAGTTGTTCTGTCTGTGTCTTCTCATTTACGTCTGTGTCTTCTCATTTACCTAGGAAAGCCCTCGTTCGCCTGTTTGATAAACTGGATCAGGGACTGATGACGGAGGGGAAGAAACTATCAAATAGGATTATTGATCTCCACAGAAGACGGTATGTAACTGGAAAAATCTTTATTTTTCATTTCAATTAATTTTATGGATGCTAAAGTATGTATATTCATATATAATATGTTAATGGTTCTTTCATTTTTATAACCATAAATAATAAATCTATTTGCCATGATCCCTCTCCATAGATCATTAGTAAAAATGGTCATGTACTTTGCTTTTATGGAACATCACCCAACTAACCTTCATAGGTAGAGTATTAACCAAACACAGACAGCAGGTTGGCAAGAATAATGTTGTTTTCTTCTGTAGGGAATTATGATGTTTGCCCAGAATTATCTTTCTCATTTAACCTATTGGAGAAGCTGTTTCTAAATTTCTTGTTACAATAATATACTGATCACAGGGTGAACTTATTTGATTTTTGATTTGTTGCATGTATTGCATAGACTTGGTTCTCCCAGAAAGAGAAAAGGGCCAATTTCTGGGACAAAGGGCATGGAAAGGTTCCGGTCAGAAGAAACCTTTTATGCAAATCCCTTACCTGATTGTTTATGCCGGACAGAACCACCACCACCACCACTAAACACCTCTCACATTGTTTGATTGATGAAATACTGAACTTTTTCCATGGAAATACCCCTTGGTGAAAAAGGGTGGCATGTGAGTTTGAGCATAAAGATCTGATGTGCATCTTGAAGGCATGGAGTGTATATACCGGTATTACTGTTACACTGATCCTTTAATTGGGGGCTGGGAATAAAGGAGGTGAAAAAGAAGGAAAAAGAAAACCCATATTAGGGTTTTGATATAAATAATTAGATTGGGATGAGTGTTTATAGGGTGAGATGAAGAATTTAGATCACTGGATTCATTGAACATTACTTGATTATAAAGGGAGGTAGATCACACATGGCCAAGGATTCTATAACCTGTTATTGTAATTATTCTTCACTAATCTCATGATTTAACATTTTTTAATTTGTTCTTGTTGATGACAACAAAAAGCAAAAATCTTTATTTTTATCTCTGGCATACGTTGGACCTTATCTTACATTTGAAACTAAACACAGGCAATAAATATATACAATTAAAAAGTTAAAATATGCTTTCTATTAGAGTAATTGTAATTGATTTACATGCTTATAATTTATTTTCTATATATTAATTTTGAATGATCGTAAGGTTATTTATAATAAAATGTATTTTAATTTTTATAAATAGTAATTATAATGTATTAACTTTATAAGTAATATGCAAAATTAATAGTTTGTATTTTTTTTCTTCTTTGCACAATTTAAAACTATTACAATTTTTTTATTCATAATATAATAATACATTTGGTCACTAATAGTTCTTTACATATAAAATAATAAGTATATAATTAGAACGCAAAAATTATACATAATAAATCTGAAAATAGTATTTTATAGATAAATAAATTATTATTTTAAAAATGTAAATTAAAGTTATTATTCATAATATGTTAATATAAAAAATTATATGTTATTTCTTATATATAATTGAATAATTTACTTAAAAATAATCTAATTATTTTAATTAATATTTATATTTTTAATTCTAAATTTATTATAGTTATTAGTAAAAAGTACAAATTTTAACAAAATGTCGATTTTAAAAGTGACAAAAATAATATAGACTAAATAAGACAAGATCATACTTGTAGATATTTAAAGTATATATAAACAAATTATTTATATTAGTTTTACATTTTTGTAATGATAAAAAGGTAATGATCAGTATTCTATACTGACTATAATTTTGGTATATTATAATTAATCATTGTGAAAACGTATTGAATTGTTTTTATGATAAAATTTCTATTTATGATATATTAAAAAAATATTTTATAATGATTTCGTACTATAAAAATAATAATTAATATAAATAAAATTTATCATAAACTTTAAGTAAAATTACAGAGTAATTTTAAATAAAAGAGTAAAAATAACACACTCATATAATTATTTTATTTCAATTAAATAATAAATATATTACTAAACCATTTTTACATGCTTAAAAAAGTATAATTATTTTTAATTTAAAATATTCTTTATTGCTAGTAACGTTAATCAATATTTTTCAGTTTTAGTATCAAATTAACTACAGTTAAAGGTAAGGATAAATAGCGATGGTTAGAAAATGATGTGAATTAAAATTAAAATTTTTTATAGGGATTAAAAACACACATACGCATATTTACATTATTTAAACACATATGTATATATAAGTAAGAAAGTATAAGTAGAGTAATTTTCCTAAATATATTCTTCGAGTAATTTTCTTCTATTGATCATTTCTCTATCATATTTAAGTTAAATATGTTTTTAGTTCATAAACTATCAAGCGATTTTGGGTTTTGTTCCTTTTCGAAAGGTTTGTTCATTTTAGTCCTTTTAGTTTTGAAACTCTTATTAGTCCTTAAAATTGAACGACGTTAAGTTTTTGTATGAGGTGGCTAACGGTGAGCCAGGTGTGTGCCACATTTTTTCTTTTTTTCTAAAATATTTGTCACGTTTTTTTCCAAACTCTTCCTTCTTCTCCCCCAAATCACTCAAAACGTTTGCTTATCTCTTTCACACCCACCATTGTTACTGATATATAGATCTTCTACCAGTTTTAATACATGTTGACATTTTTTGCATTGATCAATTGATTATATTTTAGTTGGGTTTCCTGGTTTTAATTTACAAGTGGCCTTTCACAGCGGCATTGCGAAACTGAGGTGCACAAGAAGAATGACGATCTCACACTCACGATTTCTGGTTGGTAGAGGCGCGGGGAGTTTGTGATTGTTTTTGATTTTTGGTTTTTGTGCATGTTGGTGACGCAGATGAATGGAATGGATGGTGGTGGTTGTTAGGCGTGAGGGTTGATGGAGGAGAAAGTCGTGATGGGTTAAGGGTTTTGAACTAGTTCTGGTTTAGGGATGACCATGGCAGCACGAGTTAAGGTTCGCAAATTGGTCTCGTGGTAAAGGATGAGAATCATGATTGGTTTTTTTTTTTTTTGCGTTTCTTTCAGATTCGCGATTAAGGTGATTGAGATTTCTAGGTTTCTGATTAGGAGGAAGGAAGATAGTGATCGCGATTTGGATTCATGGAGGTCTTGGGATGTGGTTTTTTGGTTTGCTGGTTCATTAGGCACGGTGGTAGGTTTGCTTGCAGTTTGCAGATTTTACAATTCTTAGACTTGGGTTTCTGCTTCGCAGATTCCATGGTGGTTTGTAGTGAAGGTGGCTTCACTGTGGGGAAGTTGTTTTGATGGAAGGAGAGGAATAGTGGTGGGTGTGAAAGAGATAAACAGATGTTTTGAGTGATCGGGGGAGAAGAAGGAAGGGTTTGGGAAAAACGTAGCAAATATTTTAGAAAAAAAGAAAAACCGTTTCATACAACTGGCTCACCGTTAGCAATCTCATAGAAAAACTTAACGCCGTTCAATTTTAAGGACTAAACATAAGAGTTTCAAAACTAAGAAGACTAAAATGAACAAACCTCTCGAAGAAGGACGAAACCCAAAATCGCTTGATAATTTAAGAACTAAAAACATATTTAAGCCTTTAAATAAAGGTTAACTTTATTATTTAAAGAGACAAACTATTAGAACTTCTATTTGATTTTTCTGTCCAGCGGGCTTGTTTACTTTGATTCTTTCAATGTAAACATAAGAGTATTAGTTTAAAGTTTTCACTGTGTAAGTACACATCTTATCTTCAACCATATATAATAAAAAGATTTAGCGTATAACAATTGCTTTCATATTTTATTTGTAATAATATTTTCAAGTTACCATACAAAATTCACACTAAAAAATATATAAAAAGTAAAAATAAATAATATATTTTATATTAGCGAACTCTATCTTGAATCTCACTAATAATGTTTTCTTTGAATGATTCTCTCACATTGTAGTTGTTAATATCATATAGTATGGAAAAATTCAACTTGACTCTATAGTTACAAAGATTTTACAATAATATATATCATGTTGTTGCAAGCTCTTTCTTTGTTATTCGTAATGATACTCTCTTTTCCCTTTTCGTGTGACGTGTGTATACGTATATAAGAATATTTCAATACTAAAATTCAATTTGTACAATAAATATATACTAATGAATCATACATCCTGTTAAATCTCAATTTATTTATAATATTTTAATTAACTTTTACATATACGAAAGTAAATATATGCATAACTATAGCCTTAATTACATTTATAATTAAGAGTATAAATGACGATTTATAAATAGAATTTACAAATTTTATGATTAAAATACAAAATATTTTATAAATAAATTAATTAATTAGTAGAGTTTTATTTTATAAATACCATCATTTTTTCTCTTCATAAAAATATTTTCTTTTTTCTTTTTTGACATTTAAAAATTCTAATCACCTTATTTATCACTTTAAAGATAAGGTATCATATGGATCCTAATCTAGAAAGAATAGTCTTAGCCGATCATAATCTTTTTTGAGTAAGTTTATCTTTATTCCGCGGTTTTAAAAGTTTTTCAAGCATGTGACTCAAAAATATTCAAGATGAATTTATGTTTGTCTAGAATTGCTAAAATATGTTTTGATCATTGATTTGATTTTTTTTATGAGTAAATACAATATCATGTGAGAGATGGAGTCCTTATAACTTAGTTGAGTTAGAACTTGGTTCAAGTAAGAGAAACTAGTTTAAATTCTAAGTTTTATATGATACACTAGTGCAAAAACAACATATTACATCGTTTATTTTTGGCTTTTAATGACGAATAAGAGACCGACGTCATAGCGGGTGACGTAACTTTTACGTCGGATATCACGAGGTGACGTTAATAGTATAATTTCACGTTGATTGTATCTATATCTGACGTAAACCTAACATCGACATTGTGCAACGACGTGATGTTACGTCAGTTAGTAAAGAGATTGACATTCAATATTTGAATTAATATTTATATTTATAGTAAAATTTGTCATCTTATGTACGAGGGAAGGGACGTAAACTTAACGTCGATGTGGAGGATATGGGACGTAATGTTCACGTCGAAGTTCAAAGTTGACGTCAATTTTTGAGTAATATTTGAATAAATATTTATATTTAAAGGAATATTTGACGTCAAGTATAAGGTAATGACATAAGGTTAACGTCGAAACTTTCTATATGGGACGTTACTGTCGATGTTTGAACGTCAAATGATGTGTACTTCGACGTTACCTTCAGTGTTTTTTTTTTCGATTTGATTCGGTTTAGCTCATTCAACCAAACCTGAAATACAGAAACCAGTTTTCCAATTCATATATATTAACAAAATTAATTAATTTAAACCATGCTATCATCAATTCATCAATTCCAATTAAATAGTAAAACTAAAAGATGCTAATGCTATCATCAAAACTTTAAAGAACCTAGTTTTCCATTCATCTATTCACAGTATTCATCTATTCACAATAATCTATTAACAGTTTAAAAGCTGCATAAGTAAGGAAATGCTACTATCATGAAAGGAAAAAACTAAAGCTATAGCTATTTAAAATGTTTATTCAAATATCCTGCCCATTCCTCTCTTATCGTCGTTATTACTGAAGTGGACAATGGAGAGGTAGTGTTGAACCGTTGCATAATCAAGGAAACTTTACTATTATATTCATTTTAATGTCAAAAGTTTATTGATATTTGTAAGATTTTCAAATGTAAATTTTTACCTCAGTCCATTCCCCTCTGATTTCTACTCGGATGATTGCCTTCATCCATGACATGATGTAGTAGCCACATGCCCAAGAATTATTAAGCTTATTACACTAAACATGTGAAAGAACTTAGTCAAATGTAATGGTTTAAATTTGACTACGAAAATTAAAGGTTAAAGATAAACGAATTCCAACCTTAGGATATATAATTTCAAGTTGTTGTCCTCTAGTCGTAGTCACAACTCTAAATAAATTTTAAACATTAGAAACATAAGTTAATATATTAATATCATAATGAATTGATAAGAATGAATGTAATACTTACGTTTGTATCAAGCATTTCAACTCCGCTTTAATCTTCCTATGAAGAGAGCAAAACCATACAACTTGTTATTTTTTTGGAATGATCACCATGAGTTGCCAATGGCCCCTGTCATGTACCAACAACTAGTGAGTTAGTTTATTGATTAAAGTTTGATAAAAGTTGACAATATTGGGAAAGACATACGCATCAATGTATGGCGCGATATATCTCTCTTTGTTAGACTCAGTCATCCATGTTTCAATATATGATTTTCTGGAATCTAATGTGTTTCTAGATGGTTGAATGGTCTGAGGTTCAAGAAAGCCATAAACTGATGCCCGACCTGATTCAACTACGATGGTGTCCATGTACCTGTAAGAATAAAGTTAAATATATTTATTAAAAAGTAATAATACTAATATACAAATTGGAAAATAACAAATAAAAAACTTACATGCACCATAGTTGTATGCATGAAATGTTGAGCATTTTTTCTCCACCAATGATCTCATAAGCATCATCGAAATTAATATACAATGGAACATGGCACTCGAGGCCAAATGTTCTTAACTCCCATAGCATCTCTACCGGTCCTTTCCTCAACTTATTTAATCTGAAGGTCAATATGGATATAGCATCATGGTCTTCTGCTTCCTCACGAGCCTCGTTCAAAAGTTGAGCAATTGGTTGTTTCTCAGGACGATAAACCTGCAACTCACATTTACAAAAGTTAGGAATCATTTAATTATAACTTGAAGATTTAAGATAATAAAAAGAAGAATATAATACCGCTGGTGGGCCAAAATATGGCATGATCATAGCCTTAGGCCAAGCTATGAATGTGCCTAAGGCCTCCTCCACGAATTGGATTTCAGATGTAGGCAATGACACTCGAGCCTGGGGTCTCTTGGATCATCAATCATTACCCGCGCGTGAGTGGGCATTAAAGGAGCACCATGAATGGTCTGGCCTCCTGCAATCTATCGTCCCACGGCCACTACACGCGGAGGATCCTCATCAACCAAAAACTCATACTGAATATTGTAATCAATACGATCTGCAGTAGAGCATGATCCTTTGGTGCTCACACGAGGTGCAGTAGGATCATTTGTAGGGGCGTCCTCCTGTTGTGACTGTTTGTTTTGCTCTTGTTGTTGTTGTTGTTGCTGTTGTTGGGTGATCATCGCAAGTTTTTCTTCGAGCATTCTGAAGTGTTCACCCATGCTTTCCTCTAATTCGACTTGCACCTGTTGCTTGATGCTACTAACCATTTCCTGAGTCACGACTTCTGTGCTTCTTGGTTTAGGGCCAAAGTAGTCCCTCAATCCAACAGCTCCTCCAACACCACGCACACGACCTGGACAGTCTATCCGACCTATGGTTGTTACTAGGAGGTCCTCCCTACCTTGTTCCACAAATGTGCCTTGACTCTGTTGGTCAACCAAGTCATCCCGCATATCATAATGAAGCTAGACACATTAAAAAGTTTGTTACATAATTTTTTATGAACTATGGTAATTAGTTAAAAGTTTCCACTTACAATTCTCTGGGATATCTCTTGAGCAAACTGGGATGTAAACTGGCCACTGGACTTTGTTCGTGCAGCCTTCCACAATTCATGTCTGGCTGGTGGAGGTGCTAGATCATGTGACTCAAGACCTAACTCCTCAGTGCGACGTGTTCTCATCTTTTTCTCTAATAACGCATAACCACCACGTGACAGTACGTGTGGTGTATCATTAAGCTTCCGCCTCTGCTGGGCGATTATCCTTTTCACCTATGAAAAAATGAAAATCATTAAGCATAAATCAAAAATTAACATCTTGTGTGACTAGAGCAAAATATTAAAAAACATACCTGCCACTTAGGAGTAATACTAGATTCTTTAAATTGCACCTACTCCTCCTCAGTTATTTTATATTTTTTACAAGGAGCGTCGTTTTATTTAGAGCCAAAGACATATTGATGTGTCATTCTCGTCTTGAAGTCCCTCCACCGGACTGCAATGTGGGATAAAATCTTCTTCCTTATCCTCTCATCATTAAGGATATTCCAATTTTCTTGTTAAAAACAAAATTAATGTTAAAGCATGATCAACAAAAATAAGTCAATGATGGAAGTAAAACATCTTAAACATACCAAAATATCCTGCCATAGTAGATTTTTGTCAACCTGTGGGACATCATCCCAACAAGTAGCGACAATAGGGACATGTGCTTTTGCCATCACGCCCAAGTAACTTTTGAACGATGCTGCATGTGCCCCAATAGGCACAAATGTTCGGGGATCAAACTCCACCGTCATTGGTTTCTCATTAACCCGACGGGATGTGACATCAGGCATCCGAGTCACAGATCTACGCCCTCCTCCCGTCGGACCTGATCCAGAGCTCGTCATACCTGTTTACAAAGTGTTAGTAGATTATATTTAGAACAAACAAAATAAATAAATTGTACAAGTAATTAAAACAATGCTAAGACACCTATTTATACCATATGCCTTCGTTGTGATCACATCGAGTTGCATGTATTACATCGGGTACATCATCGACCTTATTTTCAATGGTTCTTGATGAGAAGGAGCTTGTCTCAAGTATATCTAGAGAGTCTTCATCATCAATTGTGTGCATGGCTCTGCCTTCCAATACCACTGACCATTTATGATTCACTGAGTCAGTGACATAGAATATTTGTCTTGCTTGACTAGCCATAATAAATGGTTCATCCGTGTAACTCATTTTGTTAAGATCCACCAAAGTGAATCTGAGGTCTTCTGTCACCACACCAGAATTACTGTCAACCCATTTACACTTGAAAACTGGAACTCTAAAAGTGACATAATCAATTTCCCAAATTTCTTGTATTATTCCAAAATAACTGATTGATGCTGCAATTGGATTCTTATCCTTAGAACTAGAAAAGTGTACAACCTCACCTTGTAGGGTAACTCCACTATTTTGAACTCTACTTTCATCGTCTTCCTCCTTTGAATAGAATAAGTAATTGTTTATGTAATAGCCGCCGAAAGTGATCACATCAGTGTTAGGTCCACGAGCTAGTCTCAATAGATTTTTAGAAACATTCGGAGTCGCATAAATCTTTTTCTTAAACCAAGCTAAAAAGGATTTGTTATGTTCATTAAGTGTCCACTTTTCACTCATACGTGGATGTGCTGACTTAATTTCATCAATGTGTTGTGAAATGTAAGGAATAACATCCTCTGTGTTGTTTAAAATGTACAAATGTGCTTGATTAACATCTTTTCCACTAACACTTTCAATCCTTACTCCTCGAACTCCCTTTCCTTCACGTCTATTCTCATGTATTTTCTTTGGAAGTCCTCTTGGTTCTTTGATTCTTATCAAAGATTAACATCTTTGTGGAAAATATTTCTTCTAGGGTTGCTTAATTAGGTGCCTAAAACATTTATACCTATACTGTGGCATTTTCATTTTTTACTTATGAACCATAAGTAAAATTTAAAAGAGTCGAGACGAACGAGCAAGGTCATGAAAGAGATTTGTCAGAATTCTAGGAAAAACAAATTTTTTTTAGGAACCAACTATATGTTAACAACTTTTTTGACAATATACTATGTCACTATTTTATTGGTCTGTACATTTGAAACAGAGTGATCACGACTACCACATAAGCATTTATAAAAAAACTCGAATTTAAAAAGTCAACGACGATCAAATATCAAACGAAACTCTCAGAACAACTTTTATTTGCCACATTGAGATAAATTATTTTGAATAATTTAATAATTATAATTAGTTTTAGTATAAATGATTATGATATAAAAAAATAGTATGAATAACATTATTAGGAAAATACTATGAATAACATTATTTGCATTTCTTAATTTATAACACTTTGAATCGATTCTTTATTACTTAGAATCGATTATATTAACTTAGCAAAATTGAGAGTGAAATTATATGAATATAGAGGGGCACATCAAACTTTTTAACTTCAAGCCCTCCAAATCTCACCTTCTTCGCGGGTGATTCAAAAGTAGACAATTTCTAGGGAGCAGGACGTCATTTCGTTTTTAAATGAATGAAACGAAATTTATTGATTTTTTTTCTGAATGATGTTTGAACGTCGAATTCGGCGGGGCTTCGACGTTCATACAAGAAGGTGGAGTGTGGCAGTTACTAAGCATAATTACACAATGTACGTCATCAGTTCATCTATAAATATAGCTTGCATTTCACATAATCCCTGCCTCCTGTTTCCGTATTTGACATATTATGATTCATGTTTTTTATTTCCTTTGCATTTTCTTTTCCATAGATATCTAAACATGTATGTTCTTTAAATTGCAATTTGCTCGGTTGAATGTCAAAGTGCCTCATTCATGTCTCAGTTCATATGAAGGTGGCCTTTGATATTCAAGTGAACAAAATGCTTTTTACAGTAAAGAAATGATGAAGTTATCTTACTGAAAGGAATGTGCTTGGGAAAGAGAAATATGGTTCACAATATGTTTAATGCTGACTCTGTGGAGCAGTGGGACATTAATGGTGTGCATTTTCCAACGATATTTTTAACTTCAATTGTTGGGGGCTAGACGTCAATTAGTTCTTATGGTGGAAACAACTGAAATATAAATTAAATTTATAGGATTGACGTCGAGTATTAACGGCAAACGATGTAAAGGTCTGGAGATTGGGTCAAATATTTGTGATCAATGACGTCCTATATCATTATTGTTCATAGAATGTCTTCGATTAGTCAGTAAGGAGATAATATCGAATCCAAAGAGATTTTTTACTTTTTCAGTGAATGATGTTTGAACGTTGAATTTTGGAGGGGCTTCGACGTTCATACAATATCAGAATCCAAAGAGATTTTTTACTTTTTCAGTGAATGATGTTTGAACGTCGAATTGTGCGGGGCTTCAACGTTCATACGATGTTGCAGTTTTTAATCATAATTACACGATGTAGAGTTTTTGTAATGATTTAATTTTCGTCAGCGGATCATCTAATTTTTAATATTTTTTTCTTTTTAATTTTTAATCATTCAATACCACGTCCGACTCTGTGGAGTAGTGGGACAATGTTTCCAACGATGTTTTTCACGTCTATTGTCGGGGCCTGGAGGTCAATTAGTTCTTATTTGAATAAAAAGAGATGTATTACTTTCCACTGAATGATGTTTGAACAACGTCATTTCATCTATAAATATAGCTTAAATTTCGTGTAATCCCTATCATCTTGTTTCTCTGTTGAACATATTAGGATTCATGGTTTTTATATCCTTTGTGTTTTCTTTTCCTTAGATTTCGAAGCAACTATGTTCCTCAAATTGCAATCTGCTCACTTGAATTTCAAAGTGCCGCATTCAGGTCTCAGTTCATATGAAGGTGGCCTTTGAAATTCAAGTCAACAAAATGCTTTTTATAGATGAGAAATGATTAAGTTATCTTACTAAAAGGGAAACTCTTAGGAAAAAGAATAATGGTTCACAATATGTTTAATGCTGAAACAATTTTATGATCTAAAATAATTATATAAAGAAGATGTTCAACTTCATCATTCAACAATGTATGAATCATTTTTTAAATTGTCTTGGAGTTGTCTTCTACCATTAGATTTCAGAGCTATTTGATTTCCTATGGTGGAAAGAACCTCAAGACAAGTTAAATTTATAAAGTTGACGTCGAATATTGGGTGCATTTGACGCAAAGGCCTCGTGATTGACGTCTACTTTTTTGGATCATTGACATCCTCTTACAAAAGGAAATATCCTCTTAGAGGATTTCAAAAGGAAATATCCTCTTACAAAACACTTAATCTAAAACGAAGACCAAAGATGATGGAAGACATTATAACCAAAACCAGGAAGTAAAAAAAAAACCAAAGAAAAAGTTAACATGAATTTGGTTGCGGAAGTAATGTAGGATAGGTTTTGAAATGGTGTACTTGAAAATCGTAAGTGTTAACTTTTTCTGTGTTTTCCCCCATGCCTTCATGGTTAACAAAGAAATGTCTTCGTTTAGTAAAGGAAAAGAAGGAAAACAGAAGAAAAAAGTTAACATGAATTTGATTACCGAAGTTATGTAGGATAGGTTTTCAAAGGGCCTACTTGAAATTCATAAGTGTTAACATTTTCCTCTGTTTTAGCCCTTTGCCTTCATGGTTAACAAAGAAATGTCTTCGTTTAGTGAAGGAAAAGAACTAAAACAGTTGAAAAAAGTTAACATGAATTTGATTACGGAAGTAATGTAGGATAGGTTTTGAAAGGGTCTAATTGAAATTCATAAATGTTAACTTTTTCTGTGTTTTCCCCATGCCTTCATGGTTAACAAAGAAATGTCTTCGTTTAGTAAAGGAAAAGAAGGAAAACACAAGAAAAAAGTTAACATGAATTTGATTACCAAGTTATGTAGGATAGGTTTTCAAAGGGTCTACTTGAAATTCATAAGTGTTAACATTTTCCACTGTTTTAGCCCTTTGCCTTCATGGTTAACAAAGAAATGTCTTCGTTTAGTGAAGGAAAAGAACTAAAAGAGTTGAAAAAAGTTAACATGAATTTGATTACCGAAGTTATGTAGGATAGGTTTTCAAATGGTCTACTTATTTATCGACGTGAAGGGCATTGGAGTGGTTGGGACCATTAATTGTGTGAACAGAATGTTACATCAAATTCAACTGGTATTTGACGTTTTAATCTTCATCCAAAAGCCAAAATTCACTCCTTTTTTTATTACTTTTTCTTTTTCCTTTTAAACTCTCACTTTAACGTCCAAGCTTTGTAGATCTTCGACATTTTTTTCGTCAGAAGCACCAGAGATTTTTTTACTTTTTTACTGAATTTATTTACGACAATGCCACAGGTTATTGTTTACGTTGCCTGTTATTTTGTTTGACGTTTGACGCGTGACGTTGCGCACCCTTATATACACTGAATTTGAAAATCTTATGTACACTAAGTTGTTTCTATATTGGTAAACCCTAATACTGAGGAAAATTATTTGGTATCCAAATTCAAATGGCTTCTTCATCATATCCTTCAACAGACAGAGGAAAGGCTGTTGTGGCTGCAAGAAATGTTGATCTCTCTAGGTGGATCAGTGGTGAGGAGACTCATCTAGAGTTTGTGAGGTGGACGAAGTTTAAACATATTGTTCCTCACAAATATCTAAACCTCGACTTATTTGAAAATGAGGGATTTCACTTCCAGGAATGGATTGAAACTCAAGGTCTCTCTACACTTGTTCAGATGAAGGGTGATTGGTACTAATGGAAGCTTGTCAGGCTTGGAACTCGCAGGTTGCAACTCCAAACAGGATGCCATGAAAGCGCAGCGGAATGGAAGTAGATGAATGGTGTTTTGGTGTGTTTTTAATGGAAGGAGTGTGTGTAGAGACCTCTCAGCTCAGAAAGCCTTCCTACTACGGAAGGAAGCTAGAGGAAAGGGTAGAGAAAGTGAAGAGAAGGAGTGACTCAAGAGCAATAGGGCTGGAAAACAATTTCTGCAGCATTTCACTAAGCTCAAAAGTGAGGAAATACAAAGGGGAGACCCTCTTATTTATAGGTGAAGAAAGGCCTCAATTCTGAGCTAAATTCCCTCCAAAATTCAAAATACAAAACGAGCTTGAAGGCCAAGTTAGTTGGGTCACATGGACAGTGCTGCCAAAACGTGCTTCAGGCTGCTCCACTGGGCTGGAGTCCCCCCTGTCTGAGGGGCATGGAGCGCACGTGAGCCAGGAAGTCCATTTGGTGCATCTGAGTTGGAGCCCCCCCTGGCTGAGGGCGCTGGAGCGGCCCTGGTGCTGATTGCTTGAAGTGCTTTTCCCAAATTTGATTAGTTGACCATGACTCTTGTTTTTATTGTATCCATGGCTCTAGTAAGAGGTCCAATGTGATTCCTTGATGGTCTTCCATCAGGTACCCTGACTTAGTAAGGATCTTCTACAACAATATGAGAAACATAGATGGTGTCCTTCATTCTCGAGTAAAAGGAGTAAATGTTCACATTGACAATGATGTTTGGTTTCAACTTGCTGGTTTAAAAGCCGAAGGGTTATTCTCTCAGTTACGGTACTCAGAAACAAACAGATGGCTGAAGAAAAAGGACGTGTACAGTAACTGGTTAAGGTTTCCTGGAAGATACACAATTGAAAGATTATACGTGCATGAGGGACTGAATAAAGAAGAAAAGATAACAACACACATTCTTGCTTGGGTGATTTTACCTACTAGACCTGTACAAGTACAAGATAGAATGACAACTGAAGATGTTCTTTTGTTGTATGCCATCAAGAATGATGTTCCTACCAATTGGGTGGAAGTAATAAAAGATCATATGATTGATGTAGGAACCAAACATGCACGACATCTACCATATGTTGTGTTTATCAGCAAAATCCTGACCCTTCAAGGTGTGGATGTTAGTGGTGAAAAGAAATGCTCTTGTAACTGCTCAAATGTTATAAATCGAAACACCTTGACTTCCATTGGCCTTGTGAAGACCACAAAGGGATGGTTCAAAGTTCTAGAAGCATATCTGCACTAAATGAAGACTGCACAAACTCTGTCCCTGAAACCAATTTTGAAAGATTTGTTGTTGAAAATCCCAGGAGACTCGAACATAAGATAGAGGCTCTGCATGAGAAAAAGAATAAAAATGATTCTCCAACTGAAGATTCAAGTGAAGAGTCTAGTGAGGAGGATTCAATGGAAATATTCTGAATTAGAATAGAGGCTTAGAATTTTAGTATGGAGTCGGTTTTGTGTTTATGTTCTGTGTCTATTTTGCTTCTAATATGATTGTAATCACTATGAATATGAATGAAATTGTACTACTTCAAACGAAATCCAAATTGTTAACTTATTTCTTATGTTTTTTATAGCTCTTCCCTGCGTCACCTTAACTTTTGTGATGACTTAAGAAGAGCTATGAGGAAACATAAAAAATATGATATCAGAGTGACAAGTTACGACTAAATTTTATAAGTGGAGGACTAGATCAAGGATGCGTAAGTGTATTTAAAAAAATGGACTTGATCTTTGACGTCGACTTTTACAATATGCGACGTAACATTCATTTTTTCCTATTATTAAACAAAGGAAAAATATGAAAATATATCCACGAAAAATATATATTAAAATTTCAAACAATTCAAACATACAAAAATATACTAAAATATATTAAAATATTACATTAATTTTAGAAAAAATTAACTAAAATGGACTCATCTTCCTAATCTGAGTCAGATGTCTCCATAGACTCATCTTCTATTGTGTCGTCTTCATCATCAGATTCACTTGCTGAGGGAGTTATGAGAGCATTGTCTTCATCTGATTTCTTGTGAATCATGATCAGAGATTTTTCAACTTTTGAAATTCTTGTTGAAAGCATTCGAAATTGATCCACAACAAATCTTTCAAATTCAGTCTGTGGAGTGAAGGTAGAAGGAGTTTCGTCAACATCCTTGAACACCCAGCCATCTTTTGTTTCCTTTAGACCATTATGTCTCAATGCCGCTTTTCCTATTTCATTTGATTCAGTGCACCAAATTTTATTTTCACCAATAAGATCAACTTGATGATGCTTCAATACACGGTTGATAAAAACACCATATGGCAAAATATATCCATGACTACTTGCAATTTCAATCATGTGCTCACTCATGACAACAACCAAGTTGGTTGGTATCCGGGTTTTTATGGCATGAACCACAAATAAATCTGCAGTAGTTAGACGATCACGTAAACATCTTTCAGGTAGTATTACCCAAGTAAGTACAAAAGCACACATTTTTTCTTCCATTTTCAAACCATCAAGTAGATATGGCTTGTATACCTTTAGCCTTGTTGGAATTCTCAGATATTCCTTATAAATTTTCTTCTTGTTGGTCCATTGGTTGAGTTCATAATTTCTTTCATGAGACATGAAGCATTCTGCTTTGAGACCAGTAAAAGATAGCCATATCTCATCACCAATTTTAATATTGACACCTTTCACAGGTCATTTCTACAAATTTTAGAAGACCAACATCTACAAGCCATTCTTGAAAGATAAACCCCTCCTTTCTGAATAATTCCACATCCAAGAACTTGTGAGGGACCACCTTGAAGAGTTTTATATAACATCTATCGTTATTCGTCATCACTGATCCACCCATTTGGACTAGCATTTCTTAGAAGGTGTGCAGCCTTCTTTCCACGCCGTGAAGATGAAGATGCCATCAAAGAACAAGATTTAGACATTTACAGGAAGGGTTTAAGAATTTTGTTTCTGACAATGATACGTGATAGATTTAATCAAACTATATGACGGTTTATTTGCCTGCAGAAGTATTCATTTTTAAACCTTGAAGTTTGTCGTCGAATTCGATTTCTGTTCGACGTCCTATATCTTTTACTTGAACAAGAAACTACATTAAAAAAAACACACGAATTAAATAAAAAAAACCAGAAAAACAATGGAGAATTTTTGTGAAACGCACTCAGTGTTTTCTAAACTGAAGAGTTACAAACCCTAGAAATGTGAAAGACGTTCTAGAATCTGATTAGAAAAAAGGAAAAATAATAAAAAAGAGATTAACCTTTTGGCTTCTGACTGGTCAATAAAACGTCGTAGCCTCAGAAGAATATGATGTGTAATTGAGTTACTTTATGCACATAATAAAACGTTGAATAGGAAGTGGTTCGTCATTAATATTCAGTGGGACATCGCAATAGAGTTTGTTTTTTAAATTCATAAGTGTTAACATTTTCCTCTGGTTTTCTACCATGCCTTCATTGTTAACAAAGAAATGTCTTCGGTTAGTGAGAATTCATTTTGTGTTGTTACCAGAGGTTTTGAATTGAGTCTATAAATATAATGCTTAACTCTATACAATTTCACACTTTTATCGTTTTTGAATAATTCATTTTATCGGATGTTTTAAAAGAAAAAATTAAAAACATAATTGCAAAAAAAACGTCGTTATATGCCTGATGTTGGTCGCTCCTTTTTTTTATTTTTATCTTTTTTTATTTTTCCTTTTTAACCTCCAAAAACACGTCTATTTTGAAAATATTGGATGTCCTCTATGGGGTTTGTTTTTGAAATGATTTGAAGGAGTTTATGAATTTTATGAATGTTGTAGCGTTTTGAAAGGCCTTGGAGGTTTTACAAGTTAACACAAAGAAACCTTGGAGTTGTTAAAAGAAATTTTATAAATGGATGTCTACATAAATAATTACTTTTGGGAAAGGCCTGATATGGGCCTGAAATGGGCCTGAAATGGGCTTCAATAATAAAAGACAGTCTAGGTAAATGATATATGGGAAAATGCAGTTTGCTGCTAGAAACGAAGAGGTTGTCAATTTCTTCAGACTTCTAAATTGTCTTTTTGTTTTAATTCTTTATTCTTTTTCCTTTTTAAATTCCTATAGAATGTCTAACTCTAGGGGGGTTCGACGTGAAAGGCATTGGAGTCATTGTGAGCATTAATTTTGTGCTGTTACCAAAGGGACGTCCACGTTATTTGGGAATTACATAGGGATGTCATTTGTCCTTCAGTATTCGACGTAAAATTATTTGAAGGATTTCTAAAAGAAATCCATTATTACGAAGGTTATAAATGGAAACAAAACAAAGGAAAAACATAATAGCACTAAACATACGAAAAAAATGAAAATCAAACCACGAAAATATCCGCACAAAAATGTAGAAGGATTTTTTGTGAATGGAGGTTGTAGCGTTTTGAAAGGGTGCAAAATCAAAATCTTTCACCCTTTTTCTTTGTTAAAATGTAGAAGGATTTTTTTGAATAAAGTCTGTTTTAAATTCATAAGTGTTAACATTTTCCGATGGTTTGTTACCATGCCTTCATCGTTAACAATGAAATTTCTTCGTTTAGTAGAGGAAATGACAGCAAACCAACGGAAAAAAGTTAACATGAATTTGTTTACGGAACTTCTGTAGTTTAGTGAAGGAGGAGTAGCATTTTGAAAGGATGCGAAATCCATATCTATCAACATTTTCCTTTGGTTTTCTATACTCCTTCAAGCTTTTTTGTGTCCTTGAAGGAGATAACTGAAAACACAAAGAAAAAAAATTAACAGATGGAGTTCATAGCAAAAAATTTATAAATGGATGTCTATAGGTTATCCAACGCTCCGAAACTGTATTTATAGAAAACAAGAATAACGTCTAGCTGAAATATACAACGTCCTTCTTTTGTTACGGTTGACCTCATATTAATTAAATCAATATTTAGTATTTATTTATTTTGTATTGGACGTCGACTGCTTCCTTACTGACGTTATGTGATTACGACAATCACGTCCAACCCAACTTGTTCTACGTTCTATATTGTTTTAAACGTCAACCCCATAAAGTTTGGGATGTTATCTTTGGTTTATAAGAGAAAAGAAATAAAGAATAAAAAAAGATTTACCCTTTGGCTTCATGTTGCCATATAAAACGTCAAATATTTGTCATGGTTGACGTCAAATGTGGGTAGGAGTAATATTGCTGGAAGCAAACCACTATTTCGTTATTTTTTTATTTTAAATTGAAGGTCAGATGTTTCTTAAGTTGATGTTGTGTGATTCTAACGTCATTGTTTTACGTCGATGTTGGCCTTATTTGATGTTAATACATTTTAGATTACGTCGATATCTTCCTTGTTTGACGTTAATACTTTTTAGACGGTGCACTATTTTAGTGAATGATGTGGAGCGAATCAATTTATTTACGAAAATGCCACCGGTCATTTTTAACGTTGCATATTTAGTGCTACGACGTTGAACGCGTGACGTTATACATTGTTTTTCCACTAGTGATAGTTAATCTGATTATAAAATGTTGTGATTAATGTACTTGATTTAAGTTGCTTGTTGAATTTTGGATGTTAAAGTTGTTGGCTTTTGAGTATAGAAAAATGGTTTGATATTGTGATATCTTTATGTTTTATTTCAGACATTGATGATTAAGATATATCATTTTAATCAAACTAGTTCATGTGAAAGGAGTAGAAATACTAAATTAAAATAATTTGATGATATGGTGTATGATACACATTGAATATCTATGAGTTTTTCTAAAATTATGATATTTCTAGAAGGCTTAATAGCTTATTTTGAGAAAGGCTTAATAATTGAGAAATTTAAACAAAACTGTGTGGACAAAATAAGCTATTAAGCCTTTCTAGAATTATGTAATTTTTTTGGACGACCTACCTACTTGTTGAGCGAAACTCAATTTATGAAAATCTAAAGAGCTTAGCTTTCTTTACATGCTAAACGAGCCTTTAAGAAAGACTCACAAGTGTTTGGCATGTAGAGAGTAAATTACTCCTTGAATGAAATTCACTTTAATAAAATCCAAAGAGCTCGGGTTTTTCGACAAGTTGGGTTTCACTATGAAAATTATTTTTGTTGAAAGCTTTTAATACTTACTCCTTGATCAAGTCAATTCCCTCACTAAATGAAATTCTTATATGAAAAAAGTAAGAACTTAAAGGTTTAGTCATTGAATAGTCAAATATTTGTTACACAAATATACTTTCAGAATTGTCTCATTGGACAAGCTTAATTAAAAGGTGGAAGGAAAATATTTTGTAAATGAAAACCAAAGAGACTTTGAATATATATATATATATATATATATATATATATATATATATATATATATATATATATATATAGGTTTAATTGCTTTCTTTGTCCCCTGGTTTCGGTGCAGTATGTCAAAATCGTCTACCTTTTTAAAAAAGTTTTAATTACGTCCAAACTTGGTTTATCACAGTGAAATCCCTTCCATTAAATACAAACTAACGGGGTTAAGTGTTTCATGATGTCGTAGAAGACAATTAAAACGTGGCAAAAGTCTTGGAATATTGGTATTGACGTGTAAATCAAATATATGGTGATATGGAAATAGGTTATAGAATTGGGGAAATTATAATCTTAATAGGGGTTTTCTTCTTTTACGAAATAAAATTAGGGGTTTTGTTTTGAAGGAAATAAAATTAGGGCATTTGAGATAGAGGGTTCGTGAATTGATGAAAAAAAGAAAAATCACAATTGGGGGGTTTCTTAAGCAAAAGCGCGTTTGGTGATTTCAAAGCGCATTTGCATTCTTTGTGGGCTATTTCAAACAGCGAAGTGGGTTCCTGATGGAAGCAAGTCCAAGCTCCATGCTCAAACAACTCCAACTCGAAGAATGATGTAGCAGGTTGATTGGAAGCATCAAAATAGATGTGTACACCAGGTGTTCGATGGAAGGTTCAGTGAGTGTTTGGTGATTGTTTGAAGTCTCTCAAGCTCATAAGGCCTTCTAATAGGGAAGGTAGCTAGACGAGAAGGTTATGGATAAGCACAAGAAGTTTGAACTCAGAGAATAGGGTCTGAAGAAATATCAACAACACTTCACTATATTTTCCAAGTTAGATTTTACAAAGGAGAGAGCCTCTCTTTTATAGATGAAGAGAGGGCTCTATTTCTGAGTTGCAAAGCATCTAAAAACCAAAAATGAAGTGTGTTGGAGAAGCTAAGGAGCTTGGAGCGCAAGTTTCTACCAAAGCCATATTAAAAATGTGTTGCTTTACAAATCTGGTCCGCAACCACTGCCGCCAATGGTGGTTTTGCATGAGCGTTGGCGAGTATCCGGAAGGAAATGTGCTTTGGTTTTCCAATCCGGAAGCTATGTGGTCCAATCTGGAAAATATGTTTTTCTCACCATCTTTTGATTTCTTTGCTTCCTTTAGCTTGCCAAGCCTCCTAGGTTGATTAGGCATGGTCTCCAACCTTTATTTATGGCCTACAAATAGTATAAATGTTTTTAGCAAAGAGAAGAAGGATTAATAAGTGATTCTCCATAGGATTAAAGTGATGAGTGATCCTTTTTCTTCTTGAATTATTCTAGACATGCCTCTTGTGCCTATGTGCATCTTAGATGGTCCGCCATCAGTCCTTCCCTCTTGAAAAGGATTTGTCCTCAGATCTGCTTGTTCCTGTTGAGTATTTCTTGTGAAAGGAATTAAGTCGCAGATGTTAAAAGTAAGGCTGACTGATGAGTCACCTGATGGACAAACGCCCGAGAAGCTGACGACCGAAGCTGTGCGAGCTCGATTCGGACTCCTCGAAGCTTCTCCGACGAGTGAAGACGCAGCGGAAATGGACAAAAACTCGAAGAAGAACAAAAACAGAAGGTTAAACTCGAATAGAAAACCCTAAAATCATGAACGAACCCTAGAAAAGAGGGAAAACTCAAAATGAACCGATTAATCGGTTCAAACATAAGATTGGAGGAAAACAATCGGTGAAAAGTCTGGATCGAATGTGAAACAAGGTTTTAATCGGTGGAAATCAAAAGAAATGGTGAAGATGAGGTGCAAATATGGAAGGAGATGTATATTCATGAAGAGGAATGAAACTTACGGAGGAAGAGACGTGGATCTGTGATGATGATGCGTTTGAGAGGGAGAAACCCTAGCAGATGAGGTTTCTTCGAAATGGAAAATGAGAGAAATGTGGATGCGAGAGTGAAGGAACGAGAAAGAGACTGTGGTGTGCGTGTCTGAGGCGCGAGGGACAAGAGGACGCGTGTGCTGACGCCACTGACGCGGATTGGAGGAGAGGTGGCAGTGAAGGATGCAGCGTGGAGGAGTGAGAAGCACAATGGTTAAGGTGGAAAAAATGAGAGAATGAAGAAGGTGCTTGGAAGGTGGCTAGAGGAAGTCTTTGGACTCTCTAACCTGACTTTCAAGAGAGAATTGTTTCTATTTCAGAAAACTTAATTCTCATTAATCTCAAAAGTCCCAATACAATAGAGGAGCTGGGTATTTATAGTAACCCATGCTCCTTAAGAGCTAAACTATAAAAGATAAAAATACAAAAGGAAGACTAAGTCAAGTAGGATTCCATCATGCCCTCCCTCTTAAGAAAAGATTTGTCCTCAAATCTGGCAATCGCCTTATGAATAAGCTCCACACAATCTTTGGGAGCATGGCCATCTTCGAGTGGCCTTATTCTTTTAGATCTAGTTTTCTTCCTCCTGGATCAAACACGAATCTGCAATACACATCAAATATATCTTCTGTTAATATCAATCCAAGAAAGAATTTTTCTTTAAAAACAAGAGAATAAGAACTTCTAATACTTTGATTAATAATCTTTGAAAATTTTAGAAGTCCAAATTCAATTTTATCTTGAGTTAATTGTTTTCTTAAAGATAAGAATAAATCAAGATTTGAATTGTCATATTCTGAAAATGTTTTCATGACAATTGGTTTGAAAGAGAAGTCAAAATTTGAAAAGTAATCAGTTATTGGAAAAGAAGTAAAGATTTGGAAACCTTCCCTTTTAGGTTCCACATTCTTTGAAAGAATAGGATTTGTCATCAGTAACAATTTCTCCTTTTCTTTCTTCTCTTTTTCTTGCCTTTCTTTCTTTTCTTCTTCTTTTCTCTGTTCTCTTCTTAATTCCTCTCTTTTTCTCTTTTCTCTTTTCTCTATTTCTTCTCTCTCTCTCTTCTCTTCTTTTTTTCTTTCTTCCTTTTCTTTTCTCTCAATCTCTCTTTCTCTTTTCTTATCCTTGATCTCCTTTAGTCTTGCCCCAAATTCTAATTCTCTACGAAGAAACCCATGATCCTTTAAACTCTCAAGAAAAAGTTTTCCATCATCAATGCAATCCTTAATTAATTCTAGGTTTCTTTTAATGCTTGAAGGCACAAACTTTCTTCTCATGCAAGCTTTTAAATCATGCCAATCACGTATGGAAGACTTCCTACCTTTCCTAACATGATATTGTCTTTCATCCCACCACTCACTTGCATTTTCTTCTAACTTAGAGAGATATATGCTAAGGACATAAGATTCACTCTCTTCATAAAACCAAGGATTTATTTTATCAATTTCTTTCTCCCAAGCTAGGTATGTTAATGCACCTATGTCTTTACCAAATGATGGAAGATTCCTAGCTTGTTTAAACATTTCATCAACTTTATCTAACCTAGAAGACCTATATGAACCATAAGAAGACATCTTTGTTTTTAAAAGTTTTCTTAATCTAAAGGGTTCAAAACTTTCACTTAGACAAGTCCCAGGTAAGAGAGGTGAGCTAAAGAGCTGCTTAAGTACCAAGTCTTGCCTTGCCAGAAATGTCTTAGGCTACTAACTAATTACCCCTTAAACTAAAATCACCTTTAGAAACAAAGTACACAACTCAAACAATCACAAACAATTAAGCACAATCAAAAGACTAGACACTCGGACTCTAATGTGATAAGGCTTAGAGTTTAATCCCTTTTAGCCTAAATCAACCCTAAACGTAAAACTCAAAACAAATCAATATAAACAAAACACTAAGAATCCAGCGGACTCTAATGACCCCTACGATAAACACAATTCAAATCAATATTAAAGTCTACCCCTATGGTGAGGCTTGTAGCTTTGGCTAACAAGACACATTCACCTGTCTAGCTATGCTAAAAATAAAAGCAAATAAAGTTGCCAAGAGTTTGAAAGAGCACCAAAGACTCTTCCAAAGAACTTGGACTTTATAAAAGGCCCTTTTACACAACAAAAATGAAACTAACAGTAGGCTAACACAAGCCTATTACAAACAAATTAAAGGAAAACAATTACAAAAGAAAATAACTATACTAGGCTGCTACGGTCTTGGTACTGGTCCACTTCATGCTCAACTTTGTTGTTTCACTTTGTGCTTCGGCTATCAATTCTCTTGGTCTTTCCTGATCAGTTTCCTACAAAGTAAATGCACGAATCTTCAATCAAAATTTGCTTATCCAAAACAGATTACACAAGGTGATGTGTATGGCAGTAAGCACTTCCCTTTTCTCGGTCTTGTGCCCTTGATGCAGTTACAAAGAAATTGTCTTTTGCTCTCTAGGAATAAACTGCAAGAAAATCACACCCAATTCAGCAAGATGATGTAATTCACAATGAGCAATTTAAATCCAAAACAGTTTAAACATTCAGAAGCAATTAAACTAGATAACTCCCTTTAGTTCAGATAGCTTTCACATGAAGTGCTTAGGTTGCTGTTTTCTCAGTAATTTCCTGCTCAAGCTAAACTATCAACAAATTAGTTCCAGTCTAATCAAAATCAGATTAATCCAATGCAATGCAGAACAATTCCAATTCAGAATTCAGATGGGCTAATCCTAGTGTACAAAAACTGTCATACCAGATTCAACATTATATCAAGAATATTTCAACCAAAACAAAAGCAATTTAAGGTGAAAGAAACTCCCTTCAGTTCAACACTCCCACGTGAATTGCTTCTGCTTCTGGTTGCTCATTCTAAACTAATATCAACTCCTATTGGACACCCTGCACTGGTTCATTTCTGCATACAAAATCAAATCCCAATCCAGCAAATACAAATAGGAATGGACATTAACCAGATGCAATGGATGTAATTCAATCAATCTGAACAAAACTGAAATTTGCATGTGATTAATACCAGAAAAATATTTTCTATATGCATTTGGAAAAATGATCTCAACAAAGAAAGAATGATGGTGCTAATAAGAACTCAACAGATTTCAACAATTGTAAGCAAACCATGAAATCAGTAATCACATTCAGACATATAATATCTCAATGATTTCAGCATACAGTTTATAAGCCAAAATGAATGCAATGTCAGTTTAAGCAAATCACAACTGCTGCAATCTACTTGATCCAATTTCTTTTCTTGCACAATGAACAATCACAAAACAGTTAGATTAACAATGAATTCTCTATTTCAAAGTGCCAAGGAATTAGGCCAAGTCAGCCTTACAAAACTCACAACACTCAGGCTTCTTTTTAAAAGCTTAAAGCACTCAAAATGGAAAGGTTTGGAAGGGAGATTCCCCCTTGGCAGTACACAGCTGGAGAGTCTTTTAGACCACCACCACCTAAGATGCTACCAAGCACACCAACCTCTTTCAAACTCTAGAAACCAAAGTGTAAAAACTTCTCAATTTTAGACAAGGCTATGCTAAGGCAAAGTAATGGACAAAACAGGACAGCCACCAACAATGTAAGCACCAGATAATGAAACTAACAGCACAACAGAGAACTGACTCAAGATCAGATTATGAAAGCAACAAAAGCTCAATTATGAAAAGCAGATCAGAATTTACACTTGCATTGAGACAAAACCAGAACATTCAACAATGACAATCAAGAAACAAAGCTTTTGATCAAAGTAAGCACTCAAACAGGATCCTAAGATCAGTTCTAGAGTAGATTTCAAAAGCAATAAAAAGATCAAGAACAAATTGCAGAATTTTTGTAAACAAAGGTTCAAACTGATTCACTTTATTTCAGAATTTTAGTGCAGCATCTAACATTGTTAATTTCAGCCTTATGCACTGTTTCACAATGAAATCAGTAGAATCAACTCCAATTACAAGTGTTACTGCTATGTTCAAATTCAAATCACAGATTTAGTGGTTGTTTTGTACAAGATTACAAGTACTGCTGATGTGATGCAGATTTTTGTGGACTTAATCATCAACCACTTACAAATTTTAAGCCAGAACAACTTTGACACAAATGTGCAGTAACACAAGTCAAATCAAATTTAATTCTGCAGAAAAGAAATTAAAGCACTCAAACACAATGACTCTAGGATGTACTGATGTTAGAACTTAGTAATGATCTAATACTAAGTATAGAATACAACCACACACACAAGACACTAAGACAGATTCAATCTCGGTGTAATTGAAACAAGAGAATGCTGTGTTTTCACAAAGTACCACCAAGCTATGCCATGTATTTCATTGCTTATGAGATGTGTACTTGTTACTGGCAAGCAGTTCAACTTATAGAACCAAACTTAGTTCACAGATAACAATGAATTCAAAGGAAACTTGCAAATCAAAAGTCAATTTTAGCTACTGCCAAGTACAAACACCCGAGCTCTTAGTTAAACTTTTCATAGCTCATATGGTGTGCATTTGTGAGTAACAGCCAAACTCAAATCAGATATGACAATGCAATCATTCAAAATTGCCAATGGAAATCTGTCAGCCAGCTTATTCATTCGAATGAGTCATAGCTTTTGAGGCTTGACAGAAATTACACCAAGGTTAACTTCAGGTACTCACGAAATTGAATACTAAACCAATTAAACACAGATTTAAAATGACAAAATAAGCAAAGCACAAGACTAAAACATGACAGAAATGGATTTAGAAAATAAAGGACTCAAACAAATTGGATTCACCGAATAAAATGATAAAAACATTGACTCAAGGCACAGGAAATGCAACTTGGAAACCGAAACAGATATGAAGAGATTCAAAACACGAAACACAAACAAGACAAGACAATAGAGAGATGTAATGAACAACGCATAAGTGAAGGAAACTCATAATAGCGAAACAACACAAGACATTAAAGGAATCATAAAACAACGCAGAGAATGAACAAAATTAAACACGACTCAGAATCAAATGAACGAAACATGACTCGGACAAGACTGAATCAAGAAAACAACTAAACTTGGAATCAAGAGAAAACAACGGGAAAACAGAGAACGCGAGACAACTTACCTCTGAAGCGTGCTCGAACCTGAGCTCTGAATACCACTTGATGGACAAACGCCCGAGAAGCTGACGACCGAAGCTGTGCGAGCTCGATTCGGACTCCTCGAAGCTTCTCCGACGAGTGAAGACGCAGCGGAAATGGACAAAAACTCGAAGAAGAACAAAAACAGAAGGTTAAACTCGAATAGAAAACCCTAAAATCATGAACGAACCCTAGAAAAGAGGGAAAACTCAAAATGAACCGATTAATCGGTTCAAACATAAGATTGGAGGAAAACAATCGGTGAAAAGTCTGGATCGAATGTGAAACAAGGTTTTAATCGGTGGAAATCAAAAGAAATGGTGAAGATGAGGTGCAAATATGGAAGGAGATGTATATTCATGAAGAGGAATGAAACTTACGGAGGAAGAGACGTGGATCTGTGATGATGATGCGTTTGAGAGGGAGAAACCCTAGCAGATGAGGTTTCTTCGAAATGGAAAATGAGAGAAATGTGGATGCGAGAGTGAAGGAACGAGAAAGAGACTGTGGTGTGCGTGTCTGAGGCGCGAGGGACAAGAGGACGCGTGTGCTGACGCCACTGACGCGGATTGGAGGAGAGGTGGCAGTGAAGGATGCAGCGTGGAGGAGTGAGAAGCACAATGGTTAAGGTGGAAAAAATGAGAGAATGAAGAAGGTGCTTGGAAGGTGGCTAGAGGAAGTCTTTGGACTCTCTAACCTGACTTTCAAGAGAGAATTGTTTCTATTTCAGAAAACTTAATTCTCATTAATCTCAAAAGTCCCAATACAATAGAGGAGCTGGGTATTTATAGTAACCCATGCTCCTTAAGAGCTAAACTATAAAAGATAAAAATACAAAAGGAAGACTAAGTCAAGTAGGATTCCATCATCACCATTTTTCATTATACACTTAGCTTTCCGCACCATATTTTGTTAGCGAATTGTGCTTCATTTTTTGGGCTTAATTTCAAGACTAATTCGTATTTTAATTAATTTGAATTATTTGGTCTTAATTCTTTCAATTATTATTTTGCAGGACAATCACTGTTTGAAAGTAGAGAACTTATGGCACAGAACCGAACTGTTTGTGGCTTGACCGAACTGTTTGTGGCTTGACCGAACGGTCAACGAAGCTTGACCGAACAATTTGTGAAAGCTTGTCGAACAGTCTATGAAGGATTGATCGAACGATCTGTGAAAGCCCATACTGAATGGTGAAAGCTGCACTGAATGGTTGAGCATCGCACGGTCTGTAGAACGCCAATGTCGAACGGTGCGAGAATGTCTTTACCGAACGGTTTGATAAAGTGCTTGACCGAATGAAAATCAACTATTGTCTGATGATCGAACGATCTGTTGAAGTCTGCACCGATCACTAATTCCTGACCTGCATGAGTACTTGTTCAACCGAACAACAAAGGACTTTGGCCGAGCACGACTGAACTGAATGGCCGAGCAGTGCAAATCGAACGGTCTGTGGAAGCTGAGCTCTACTGAACCGAACAATCTGTGATAATTCGTGTACCGAGCGGTCATAGAGAGCGAACCTGCCGAACATTGATTTAACCAAACGGTCTACGAATGGTCGAGGGGTACAGAACCGAACAGTCTACCGAAGCCTCTACCGAACGACAAAGCCTTATTACATGAGAGTCTTGACCGAACGTCTTGACTGAACGTCTTGACCGAACGATCTAAGCCCTAAATGACCGAATGGTCAGATGCAGTGATCAGATGCAACAGTGTTGGAAGCACATTCTGGGACTTTAAGAGGGTGCCCACATCGGTAGTGTAGTTTAATTTCGTTTTAGAAGGTCATTGGGTTAAACCTTAGGACTTTGGGTCGCATTTTAGGTCATTTTGTAGGATAGACCCATTAGGAAGGCATTTTGGTGTTTTGGGTTGTATAAAACCCTAAAAGAAGATTTTATTTCGATCTCCCAGTCGCCACTTACATTTTCTGTTCTTGGGAGCTTCTTCTTCCTCCTCCCCCTTTGGGGAGGTTTAGGTTTTGTTTCCTTTTCATTTTCATGTATTGAATCTTGTTTATAGTGCAATTTAAGAATTGAAATCTTTGCTGCATCTACTCTTCATTTTCATTTCTGTTCCTTCCACTTTGCTGCTGCGTTTTTACTATTAATCCAGTTTTCAACTTCTGTTTTCGTATTCATTTGTGATTTTGGGTTTGCGTTTTATGTTTGAGTTCATTTGGTGCATTTCAATTTCACTATTGTTACGTTTTCTGCAATGTTCCAACATTTTGTTTCTGCAAATTTCGTTTCCGCTGCATTGCGTTTTGAATTATGCACGTTTACTCTTTCTGCATTTACCAAACACTTTCAAACCTCTCCCCAACTACGTGTTTGACCTAATTCTCCAGTCACATTTGGTCCTTTAGAGACGACATAGGAGGCACTTCCTAGTCTATACTACATTTTAATTGCACATCAAATTTGTATGGGTGCGACCCCTAACACTGACACCATAACTTTCAGGAAGGTCTAAGATGTATGCATTGTCATTTATTTTCTTGACCACCTTGAAATGACCATCACCTCTTGGACTAAGTTTGCACTTTCGTTAAGAGGGAAATCTATCATTTCTCAAATGAAGCCAAACTAGGTCACCTTCTTTAAGAATTACTTTTCTTCTCCCTTTGTTGTTGTACTCAGTATATTTTTGAGTTTGTTTTTCAATATGGATTTTAACCTTTTCATGCAGTTTCGCAATAAACTCCGCTTTAGAAAAACCTTCTTTGTGAAGAAAAGAAGATGATTCTGGAAGAGGTAGTAGATCAAGTGGTGTGATAGGGTTAAAACCATAGACAACCTCAAACGAAGAAAGATTAGTAGTCTTGTGGACTACTCTATTGTATGCAAATTCTATATGAGTGATATGGAATAGCATGCTTAGAGAATAATAAGTCTAAGACTAAGACAATTAAGCAATGGAAAAGATTAAAATCTGAAGAGAGAAAAGATAGGAAAACTTATGGAAGTGAAGACACGCCACTTGAGGTGATCCAAGATAAGGTCAAGGAGATCGCCACTTGCTCCACACAAGATAAGATCTCAAAAGATGACTATGAGACAAAGTTCTATCTCAAAGAAGATAAGAAAACGAATGCAAATAAATCTTATATTCATTCAATCAAAGGTGTGTACAAAAGGAGACCATTAGGGGTCTTATATGGCCTTAAGGATGAAGTAAGTGAAGAGAATTAAAGGATGTGGGACTTGGAAAGCTTCCAAGTCTGGATAGCAGCATGCCAACGGTGATTAAGTCCTACATCTCTTAATTCTTTCACTTCTTAAGGGTTTATAAGCTTCCTAACAAGTGTAGAAATCAAAACTACAAACTATGCATGAGTAACTTATGCTACGACAAACAAAATGAGAAGTCTTATTTATTCTTCTTTTGTTTTGAGTCCAAACTATGTGAAGTCCCACATTGCTTGTTCTTTAAAGAAAAGAAGAGTTTATAAGCTTCTCTACAACCAAAATAAGCGAAAGAAAACAAAAGAGGCAAAATACAATCCGAGAAACCTATTATACTCTTTTTATGCTTTTTGTCACTCTTAAAACTCTTAATCCTTTGTCCTATCTATGATCACATCATCCCCCCAGGTTGGAGAGGATTCGATGTGGAATCTTAAAAAAGCTAAAAAAAAAGA
Source organism: Vigna umbellata (assembly GCF_029865625.1). Taxonomy (NCBI): domain Eukaryota; kingdom Viridiplantae; phylum Streptophyta; class Magnoliopsida; order Fabales; family Fabaceae; genus Vigna; species Vigna umbellata. The sequence continues at coordinate 31,259,905 of NC_142165.1, read as the reverse complement.
GAGACTAGTGACTTATTTCTTTTATAATCCAAAGGAACTCCTCCTGGATCAAATGCCAACCTGCAAGAATCATCAAACATTTTGTGAATGATTTTATGTTGTCCAATCAATGTATATAAACAAGTAATAGTAGAAGAAAGTCTCCTTATATTTTTATTGTATTTATTGGTGAAAACTAGGAGACCGTTTTTAGAAGAAAAAAAATATTTTTGTCTTGAGTTGAATGTAACTAAAGCGGTAACACTAACTCAAGATGTGGTTCAAAAATGTTTATTGACGAGTTGGAAATAAGGAAAGAGGGAGGTGAAAGATATGTACAAAATATTTTTGGAACAGAGAAAGAAAACTTAGTAAAAGGAGAAAAGTAGATGGATTGAAAAACTCCCTTGTCATGGCTTGGATCCATTTGAATGATGGAGGGGAAGGTGCCTTCAGTAGCACTTTGTCTAAAACTTGTGTCTTCTCCTTTCCTCTCACAAGTTCTTATTTTTCTCTCTTTGCTCTCCCCTCTCTTGTTTTTCTCTTATATTCTTCTTTTGCTCTCTCCTCTCTTTCTTTCTTCTCTTCCTAGTCTCTCTCCTTCTTTCTATATCTTTATGAGAAATGAGGCAGTTATGCTTAACCTTCTCCTTTTCTTCACCTCTATTGGACTTCAGTATGAGTTAGAGGTTTCAATATAACCTTACACCCTTGGAAAGTAAAGGACATCCTATTGGTAAGACCATCATGTTGAACATTTCTATCAAATTACCAAGGTCTACCTAATAGGATATGAGTTGCTTCCATGGGTACAACATCACAAAGAACCTCATCTTGGTACTTTCCTATAGAAAAGGAAATGTGGACTTGCTTATTGACCAAGATTTCACCCTCCTCACTTAACAATTGAAGCTTGTAGGGCTTGGCATGCGTGATAGTAGGAAACTTGAGTTTGTCTACTACACGTGTGCTAGCCACATTGGTGCAACTTCCCACATCTATAATCATTGAGCAAACCTTGCTAGCTATAAGACATCTAGTGTGAAAAATGTTTTCTCTTTGAGTTTAATCAAAGTCCTTGTGTACTTGTCCCAATAGACGTCTTATAACTAGTAGGTCTCCATCAAATGGAACCTTGTATTCATCTTCACTAGAGGAAGAAGAAGAGTGATAAGTGTGTGAAGGTGAAGAAGGAGGTGAGTCATCGGTGACAACATCTTCTCCTCGAATACACATTGCCCTCTTGTTTGGGCATGCAGATGCAATATGACCATGACCTAAGAACCTAAAGCATTTAATTTGACTAAATCCATTTAATTTGACAAGATCGCGTAGGTGATGAGTGCATATTTATGCCCACATTTATGCTTTAAAAATTCAAATTTTGAAGGGATAATTGTGTTTAAATGGTTGATTTTAAGTGAATTTGTGATGATTGGAATTGTTGGGTTTGGGAATAAAAAGGGACTTAAAAAGTGATTTTTAGTTGCATAAATTATTCTTGGAAATTCTCACGTTTATTTGTTCACCTGAGAATATAAGTTTTACTGGTCCAAATGGCAATTTAAGGCCCAAAATCAGATTTTGTTTGGAAAATAATATACAAAAGGGCCAAAACAAACAGACTTTACCCTTAAACCTCCCTAAGTTTCCTACTCCTACCCCTCCTAAACTAGACTCCACCAGATCATGCCATGTGGCAATCTAAAATCCTAACTGTTATCCAATCACATGCTAACACATCACCCCCTCTACCACATCATCATCTTCCACCCACTGAAACCCTAATTCCCAATCCAAATCCTTTCCACCGCGCCATTGAGCCGTCACGCCGTCACGCACAACCGCCGTCGGTCACCACCTTGCCGCAACCATGCGACGCCACCAGCAACCACCTTGTCGCCGCGCCACTACAGGCGACTACAGATTCTCGCCGTTAGCCACCTGATGCCAGCGCCATCTTCAACCTTTTCGCCACGCGCAAACAAGTGCCGCTGTCGCACAGCAACCAGTCTGGTCGCCAACAGCAAAACCACCATGTCGCTAGACCACCAACGTAGAGGACACAACCTGCAACAAACAACCACACCGCAGTACCATGAGCTCCCATTGGCCACGACCATATGAGTAAAAACTGGTCAACAAGCCTCCTCTGGTCAAAGTCTGGTAAAACAACGACTTCTGGTGCAATTTTGGAGAATTCTGAAGGGGCTAAAGTGCAAATAGAGAAAATTTCAGGGTATTTGTGCAATTTTGGAAAGTTAAAAAAGTTAAAAGATAAAATTCAGTTGTTGAATTAATTTAATTTGGGAATATCAACAGAAAATATCTTTCAAATAATGTTATAATTATCTAAATCTTTTAGTTATTTGGAAGACATAAGATAAAAGATTCTGTCAACTGAATATTCAGAGTCCAAGCCCAATCAAGCCCTATATAAAGAGACACAGGGGAGGCAGAAAAGGGGACTTGACTTCATTCGTTCATTCACCACTTCTCTCTCTTATTTAATCTTGTATTCAACTCCATTCATGGAGAGCTAAGCATCTAGGGCTATTCTTATGTAATTTCATTATGGATTCTGAGGTTAGATTTAGTTAATGCAATTGTTTATTTTGATTATTGATTTAAGTTGTTCTCTTTCTACGTCTTTCATCTCTATCAAATTAAAAGCGAATATTTTTGCATCATAATGTGTTTGAATCTACATGCATATTGATTATATGAATTCTACGGTTTCTAGGTTTAATTGAGAATCTACTTTGATTTAATTTAGGAACTTTCATATGATTAAATGGTTTTTACTATCAATTGAGAATGTACTTTGATTGGTAGTAATAATGTCAACTATAATCAATTGAGAATTTACTTTGATTGATTAGTTTTTAATTTTGTTAGGCGATTTAAGAATAGACATGATTAAACACAATAGGATTTGATTGAGAATGTACTTTGGTTGAATTCATTGTGAATAATCTAGAAAGGTTTTGCATTTGATTGAGAATTTAATTTGGTTAAGTGCATGATCGCCCTCAAATTAATTAAGAATGTACTTTAATTAATTTGAAACTTAAATAATAATCAATTGAACAATTATCTGTGAATAACCGATGATGAATCTATCTTGGAAAAGCAGTGGAATTAGCCTACTTCATTATAATCGTTTTTAATTTTCTTATTTGTTCTTTAAACCTTCTCCAAACATCATTTTTATTATTGAACATTGCATTGCATTCATAAGATTCAAATATTAAAAGGCAATTCCGTATTCGTCGGGAGACGATTCAGGGTTACTTTAACCCTATCTACTTTCTTGAATACTACTTGGCAATACTGAAGTTGCCTTGAAAAGTAGTATTAATTTGATAGCTTCAACGACAGCTTATCAGTAGGTGACTTAGGCTTAGAAGAAGGCGCGAGGTTAGTAGAAGAAGGGCGAGATTTATGAGTGGTCTCCCTAGAAACATCTTTAGGTTTCTCCCTTGATGACGAGCTTTTGTAAAAAGTTTCTTTTGAAGAGCTTGAAAACTTGTTGCGGTAGGACTCTTTTGTTAAAATTTGTTTTTCTATTTTCATAGCCTTATGTACCACAACATCTAAAATCTCATTATCATGGAGTTCTACAACATCTTGGATGTTTCTATTAAGACCACTTATAAATCTAGCTATCTTTGTGTGATCGCACTCAATTGTGTTAGTACGATAGAGGAGCACTTCAAGCTCACGAGCATACTCCTTAACACTTCATCTACCTTGAGTAGGTCGTTGGAGCTTAACCAAGAGGTCCCTATGGTAATGTGGAGGTATGAAACGTTGGAACAAAATGTTCCTCAAATGTTCCCAAGAGCTCGCGTGTGAGCCCATTGTGGTAAGGTTCATCCTAGTTAGCCATTGCATGGCGTATCCCTATAAAGCTAATGTAGCTAATTTCACACGCAACAAATCATCTACACTATACAAATCAAAAACTTGCTCTACTTTAGGTATCCAATCTAAAAAAATTGAAGGATCTTCTTCTCCTTTGAAGGGCGACAAGTTCAACTTTGGCAAGGGAAGGTATTGGTCCACGGTTCTAGCTTCTTGATGCTTCTTGACAGGACCATGACCATGACAAGTGGACTTGTACTCTTGGTGTCCATATGTGTGCTTTCCTTTCATCTTATCCTCCTTGTCCATTCTATGGTTGAGAAGATCAATTTGATTTTGGATGTGCTTAAAGGCTTTCTTCATGTCCATTTTGCTAGATGTGCTTCCATGAGTTCTATCTCCTTTGTAGGAAGAATGCCTTGAACCTGTAGACATTTTTACATAAAAAAAGCAAAAAACTCACAAGAAAACAAGTTAGAACAGCAGCAAAAAATCACTCAAAACAACATCACATTCCTTGGGAAATTGCTCACGATTTTGGCTCAAAAACAAGGAAGAAACACTCTAACTCACATGCAATCTTCTCTCAAGATAGCAAGGTCTCTCAAGGTCAAACTTTAAAGCCTTAAAAAGTGGATAAAACAAGTGAAAGGATGTACAGTCCACCTCAACAAATACAAGGAATCCAACCAAGAAACATACACTTCAAGAGGCCAAAAATTCAATGGAAAACTACTAGACAAGTGATGGAAAAGGAACCTAAGAAAGCAATAAAATTGGCACAAAAAAGTTGGTAGCAAGCTAGAGACTAATAAGAAAAAAAACAGTAAGGAAATAAGGAGTCAAAACAAAGGTACATGTAAAAAAATACTGCAGCAAAAAATTGACACAAACAAGAGGCAATTCACACCAAAACTTTATGCATACATGAAGAGAAAGATCTAAAATTGAGTGGAATTAATTTGGCAAGCTTCAAACCTATATGTTCTATAAATTGATGATAAAAATAGGCTTAAAATGTAGCTGCCAAACACATAAAACAGTGAAGGATGTCTCAGCCAAACCAGTCAGGCAAAGCACACAGATTTGGATTTTAATGGTGCATGCAGTTTAGTGTTTAACTAGTCTCGGCCGAGCTTATTTAAATTGATTATGTGTGTTTTACCAAGCTGGAAATTGGTTTTTTTAATACCTCTACTATTGCAGAACATACACGCAAAGCCTACACACTTAAATCCTAAGTTGATCCAAGTCAATTCAGCATACACGAGCAATTGATGCAAAAAGACTCTTAGCAAGTGCAATTTCAAGAAACTTTTCCAGAAAACTCTTAAGGAGGAAACACATATGACTCAATTCAAAGGCTAAGAAAGCAAGAAAAACTCTAATAGTCCAACCAAGACAAGAAATAGAAGCTGGAAAAGTAATCAAAAGGAAAGAAGAAGCCTACTTGTTGAAGACTTCCAATAAGATGCTAGGATCTTGTGTTGAAAGTGCTGGTTGTAGTCTCTAGACAACAAATAAACCACTTTAGGCACTTGGTTTGATTCTTTGAATCATCTTTAACAGTTTTTTGATGATGTATAACGTCCAGGGGAGAAGAAACAGCCACCAAAACATTGAAACAACAAGCACATATAGCAACAAGATTAAAAGTAAGCCAAACAACAAGCACTCAATGGAGGACTGAATGAAAAAATATTTAAATGCATATAGTAAACGATGGAATTGACGAAAAAGAATGACTGGACATTATTCATAACATGTAAAAGAAACTATGAAAAAAAATTCACTCAATTTAGATTTGAAATGAGCAAGATATGAAGCAAACAAGTTGGATATGCTATCAGCGTTTTGGCTGGGCGCAGGACATTTGCGTTGGGCGCTTGCAGAATGAACAAAAAAAGAATATTTTCATATAACATGCATTCCTAATAATGATCAAACAATGGCTCTAGATACCACATGATATGGAATAGCATGCTTAGAGAATAATAAGCTTAAGACTAAGACAATTAAGCAATGGAAAAGATTAAAATTGGAAGAGAGAAAAGATAGGAAAACTTATGGAAGTGAAGACACGCCACTTGAAATGATCCAAGATAAGTGTCAAGGAGATCACCACTTGCTCCACACAAGATAAGATCTCAAAAGATGACTATGAGACAAATTTCTATCTAAAAGAAGATAAGCAAATGAATGCAAATAACTCTTATATTCATTCAATCAAAGGTGTGTACAAAAGGAGACCATTAGGTTGCTTATATAGCCTTAAGGATCAAGTAAGTGAAGAGAATTAAAGGATGTGGGACTTGGAAAGCTTCAATTTCTGGAGAGCAGCGTCCCAAGGGTGATTAACTCCCACGTCTCTTAATTCTTTCACTTCTTAAGGGTTTATAAGCTTCCTAACAAGTGTAGAAACTAAAACTACCAACTATGCATGATTAACTTGCGCTACAAGCAACAAAATGAGAAGGCTTATTTATTCTTCTTTTGTTTTAAGTCCAAACTATGTGAAGTCCCACATTCCTTGTTCTTTAAAGAAAAGAAGAGTTTATAAGCTTCTCTACAACCAAAATAAGCAAAAGAAAACAAAAGAGGCAAAATACAAGCCAAGAAACCTATTCTACTTTTTTTATACATAAGTATACATATCACAGATTAAGAATGATGCATGAATTTCAGAATTAAGCAACAATTACCGCTTGTGATACTCAAAAGATTTATGATTTTTACTTTGTAATCCTTCCTTGAGTCCTTGTCTGCCACCAGCTGAGTTTATTTTCTTGCGAAATCATGAAATAGGTTGGAAGCAGGTACCCAAATAAACTTGAGACCTTTTGTGTTAGTCACAGTAGTTGGTTCTTTGGGAATCCATTTAAACTTTCACTTTGGAACACCAACTTTATTATAATAACAAGATATAATAGTGTGACTGATGAGTGCATATTTATGCCCACATTTATGCTTTAAAATTCAAATTTTTGACGAATTCATGTGCTTGAATGAGTGATTTAAAGAGGATTTGTTATGATTGGATATATTGGGTTTGGGAATAAAAAGGGACTTAAAAAGTGATTTTTAGTTGCATAAATTATTCTTGGAAATTCTTACGTTTATTTGTGTAGCTGAGAATATAAGTTTTATTGGTCCAAATGGCAATTCAAGGCCCAAAATCAGATTTTGTTTGGAAAATAATATACAAATGGGCTAAACAAGCAACTTTTACCCTTGCATCTCCCAATTTCCCTACATACACCCCTCTTCTCTTAACCAGGCCCAATACTAAGCCAAACAGTAACCTTATTCTAAATACACCTCCTAAATTTCCCTCACCATACCCCTCCTAAGCCAAACTCCACCAGATCATGTCACTGTCCAAATCCTCCTCACACAGATTTAGCCAACCACATGCTGCCACATCACCCCCTCTGCCACATCATCATCTTCCACGCATGAAACCCTAATTCCAATTCCAGCAGAAACCCTAGTCGTCGCTCTACTGTCAGCCGCCGCCGAGAAACCGCACCACCGCGCCGCTCCACCACCAACCTTAACGCCATCCTTGTGCTGCCAACTCCATGACGTCGTGAATCACCACCGTCAACCTTCACCTCCGCTGCCACGCCGCGACCATCTTGCATGGCCACCATCTTCCTCGCGAGATCCGTCGCTGTCCTCCTGCGCAACGCCGCCGGCCACCACAAGTCTTTCGCTCGCACAGCAATCGCAAATCGTGATTCCGCCATGGACGCCATCAAGGAGTATCATCGCCGCAAGACCTCCGTCATGCACAACCGCTCTCCTCCATTCATGCCAACACCTTGTCGCTCAGCAATCGCGCCACTGTCTCCACCATCAACACTCAGACGCGATTTCTTCCCACTGCCACACCGCAAGGCCGCCACAATCTTCATCTTCTCCGCCATGAACACACCTTGCTGTCGTGCCGCATCCTCGTCATCATCTCCTTCGCCGAACCCTAGTGCATCAATGTCATCGCTGCTTCAAAATCCAACATCGTCATCGCGCCTCTACGAGTTCGCCAAACTTGAAACACCATCATCTTCTCCTCCCTCGCGTCACCACCATGAACTTCTTCTCCATTGATCATGACGCATCACCTGCAAGAAGAAACTAGATTTAACAACCACACAGAAATCCAATTCAGAAGCCGTGAGCCATCTCCATTCGAAAATCCTGGTGCGAGAAGCAAAGAAGCGTTTTTTTCATTCACGGTGCTACGCAGGTCGCGTGACGGCAAAGGGGGAAGCCCTTTCCCCAATCTGAAACCCTAATTGGGGAAGGAAGAGCACAACCACGTGGCGAGTTCCCATTGGCCATGACCATATGAGTCAAAGCTGGTCAACAAGCCTTCTCTGGTCAAAGTCTGGTCAAACAGGGACTTTTGGTGTAATTTTGAAAAATTCAGAAGGGGCTAAAGTGCAGATAGAAGAAATTTCAGGGCATTTGTACAATTTTGGAAAGTCAAAAAAGTTAAAAGATAATATTCAGTTGTTGAATTAATGTAATTTGGGAATATCAACAGAAAATATCTTCCAAATAATGTTATAATTATCTAAATCTTTTAGTTATTTGGAAGATATAAGATAAAAGATTTTGTCAACTGAATATTCAGAGTCAAAGCCCAATCAAGCCCTATATAAAGAGACCCAGGGAGGACTTAACTTCAGTTTATTCATTCATTCACCACTTCTCTCTCTCTTATTTCATCTTGTATTCAACTCCATTCATGGAGAGCTAAGCATCTAGGGCTATTTTGTTGTAATTCCATTATGGATTCTGAGGTTAGATTGAGTTAATGCAATTGTTTATTTTGATTATTGATTTAAGTTGTTTTCTCTCTATGTCTTTCATCTCTCTATCAAATTAAAAGCAAAGATTTTTGCATCATAATGTGTTTGAATCTACATGCATATTGATTATATGAGTTCTAGGGTTTCTAGGTTTAACTGAGAATCTACTTTGATTTAATTTAGGAACTTTCATATGATTAAATGGTTTTTACTATCAATTGAAAATGTACTTTGATTGGTAGTAATAATTTCAACTATAATCAATTGAGAATTTACTTTGATTGATTAGTTTTTAATTTTGTTAGGCGATTTAAGAATAGACATGATTACACACAATAGGATTTGATTGAGAATGTACTTTGGTTGAATTCATTGTGAATAATCTAGAAAGGTTTTGCATTTGATTGAGAATTTACTTTGGTTAAGTGCATGATCGCCCTCAAATTAATTAAGAATGTACTTTAATTAATTTGAAACTTAAAATAATAATCAATTGAACAATTATCTGTGAATAACCGTTGATGAATCTATCTTGGAAAAGCAGTGGAATTAGCCTATTTCATTATAATCGTTTTTAAGTTTCTTATTTGTTCTTTAAACCTTCTCCAAACATCACTTTTATTCTTGAACATTGCATTGCATTCATAAGATTCAAATATTAAAAGGCAATTCCGTATTCGTTGGGAGACGACTCAGGGTTACTTTAACCCTATCTACTTTCTTGAATACTACGTGGCAATACTGAAGTTGCCTTGAAAAGTAGTATTAATTTGATAGCTTCAACGACAGCGTATCAGTGACCATTTGAATTGTAATAGAAACAGGTAGCAATAGATGGTTTACTCAAATCAGTAAATTTCATTGAGTTAATTCTTTCACTTTTAGCCTTGTAACCTATTCCTTGCTTATTTATTACCCTTCTTTGAGATCCTAGAACAACTTCTAAGTTAGATCTACCAAGAGTAAATTTGGCCAAAGTGCTTGTTAGATACCTAATCTTTTCTAGATAACGAGGGAAATCTTTGCAATCTTTTTCAACAATTCTAGCTTTAGATTTAGTATTCATAGCAGATTGTAAAGCATTATCAAGATCAATTTTAAATTTATCATTATCTTCAACAAGGGTATTAATTTTGTATTTATAGTCTCTCTTCTCACTGTTTAATCGATTTACCTTGTATTGAAGCTCCATTGCCTCTGCATGGAGTTCCTGAAAGGCATCCAACAGTTGATAATATATGTCCTTTATAGGCTCATCACCAAAACTGTTGTTGCTACTTTCTGAATTAAAAGATTTTGCCATGAGACATAAATTTGTCTCCTCCTCCGAGCTTTGGTTATCTTAATCACTTGAAGAACCTCCTGAATCACAGTCTTCCCATGCAATGTAGGCCTTTCTTTGCTTTCTCTTCGTTTTATCCTAATTGAACTTTTCTTCAGTTCTTTGCTTTTGCTTCAAGGCTGGACAGTCAGGTTTGATATGGCCCTCTTTTCCACATTCATAACAGGTGAAAGAGATAACTTTTCCTTTCCTTTTTCCTCCTCTTGAATTACCTCCAAAATTAGATGCAGTGTTTCTTAAGATCTTTATGTTGATTTCTTCCTTCTCTAATGACTTTCCTAGTTCAATGAGATGATTTACAATGTGTGAACCTCTTCTACACATTGTAGATATTCTCTCCAGGCTTCATCCGAAACATTTCATACTCCTGAATAAGAGATTTCTTCCTAACCCTCTTTACCTCATCGGTTCTTTCATGAGTCACCTCAAGAACGTCCCACATTTCTTTTGCACTTTTACACATCGATACCCTGAAAAACTCGTCAATAGTAAGTGTAGAGGAAATAATATTTCTAACCTTAATATCATATTCTGCTCTTTTATTTTCATCCTGGTTCCATTCAGAGCAATTTTTCAAAACAGGTTTACCATCAACAATTTTAGTAGGCTCAAAAGATCCATTTATAACAGCTTCCCAAATACCTTTATCAACAGATTCTAAGAAAATTCTCATTCTAATTTTCCAAAAGGGATAGTTTCTCCTACAAACAGAGGGGCTTTGTTTCTCATCATGATCAAATTTAATCGATTTTACAGAAAACTTAATCAATTAGTTTTCAAGCAAATTTTCGAAAAACCAGCTCTGGTGGCAATTGTAAGAAATGTTATGCCTTGTTTCTCAACACCAAAAGAAGGAGGGGGTGAATTGGTTTTTTGATTTCTTTTCTATCTTTTTGGAAATCTTTAGAATGATCTTTAACACATAACACAATAATGAAAATAATGCAGTAAAGAGTTTAAGGATAGAAAACATACACAACCTTTTTCTACTGGTTCGGCCCAATGTCTACATTCAGTCTCTTTCAATCAACCTGAGGTTGAAAGACCTTCCACTATAAAGATTTGAGTTTTGATAGCAAGGCTTTACAGAGAACACCTCTCAAATGTAATCTCCTCTCTAACTCACCAATCTAATATAGGAAAAACACACCCTGTAGAAAGAACAATATTCTTTTTTGCAGTATCCCTTTGAGACCCTTCTCAAAGTCACAAGAACACCAAGTTCTTCTTCCTGGCAACACGCATAGGGAAACCACAATCTCTTGATTGTATAACAAAGTTCTGATCAGGAAAGAAAACACTTTAACGTTAGTAGTTGATCAACCAATAAACGTCCAAAGTTATTCTTCAAAATCTACAAATCTTTTGTATCTTGATTCTTGGAGCAATCAGGACACCTGCAATTCTTTTCTTAACTCACTGATATCAGATGTAAAAGTGCAAATGATCAAAAGTCACTAATGCAGAGTGTAACGCGTCATTATATTCTTATGTCTGGCGCTTTTTAATCGATTACGAAAATAATGTAATCGGTTACACTTTTAATAGAGTTACACCATAATTACATTAAAACATATTTAATTGATTAAGCAATTAATGTAATCGATTGCACATAAAATGTAAGTCAGATTATTTGAAAATATGACTGGTATGATAGTTAGGATATATCTTGAAAACATTTTTCAAAGTATATCAGATTTAACCGATTAGGTAAACAGTGTAATCGATTAAGTGTTACACTTAGACAATTTTGAAAAAAAATTCTTCTCAAAACTCATCACAGCACATAGCAAACAGGTGTTAACAAAGGCACGAGTTTTAATCGATTATACATATAATGTAATCGGTTAAAACTTGTACTTTGCCATAGTTTAAGCATTAGCTATCTGATGAACTTAATTGATTACATAACCACTGTAATCGATTACTTAATACAAATATACTTTGTGCAAGTGGTTTTAACATATGAAAACATGAGTATGCATATAACAGATGAAAACACATGTATGACCATAGAAAATATGCAACCCAAACAGTTCATGCAATATATTTCTTAAACATAAAGAAACCTTTTTGTTGTTGTCATTGAAACATATATGTATTGTCATCATCGAAAACCAAACACGCAAAGACATAAGGGATTGGGTTTAGCATTCACATTGTTCCCCCTATCAATATACACTTTTAGATGGTAGTAATAGATCTAAGGTTATAGTTGGCTATAAAGTATTGATCTTAATGCAGCTGATTCATTCAAGTAGTCATTGAGGTATCATACTGAAGTTTGGTGATCATAGGCTTTAGATGCTAAGAATCGACCTAAAGTTACATTCAAAGAGAACTCCAACGACTTGATTATTTGCAGCTATAATTTAACAATAGAACCATTATAAGAGAGGGACAAAGTGATTGAGTCGAACTTCAACACATTTTAATCATCTTAAAGTAAATCGGTTTTAATCCAAACTATTTTAGCACGTCTTTTGCTCTATTTTAATGAACAAACTCTATCTTGAACATCTTTCAACCCATTCACTATTTTATCAACGATCAAACTAGTTAGAACATTGTGTTTTCCGTCCAATCCTTGTGGATAGAACACTTATTATACTACAAACTACTCAATATACTTGTTGGTATATTTGGTTGTTGTGTGACACCCAACAACACACCCATCTAAAACTTTTCGAATGAAACTCTCACAACCAAATCATTGAATAGACAAACATACATGTAAAAGAATTCCAATGAGGATCCTTCTTTGCCATGAGACATAAACTGATTCCTCTCGCAAACACACAGGTTGAGGACTTTATCGTCAATATCATCATCAAGCACATACGACTGCTCAACCCAATCACACAAGTCCCTACCACAATAGAAAGAAGTGACATAATTGCAAACCTCATGGGGTGCCCAATCGTAACCCGAGATGACTGGAAGGTTTAGTATATCCCCTTCATTAGTAAAATGGACTTCGATTTTTGTGGTTGAATCCTCCTTGGCAATGTCATCAAAAGCTTGACCTTTATCCTTTTCCTCAATATGTACACCTATGGCTGCATTGCCAACCTAATCTAAACTTCGCTCGGTTGATCCCTGGCTACCATGTGAAGATCAAAACAATGACACCAATGATGACAGCGCATCAGGTTGTCAACTCCTCGACTTCCAAGGTTGTCCAAAATCCAATCGAATGGTTCCTATAATCGATGATCGATAAGTTAGAAATCAATGTTGTAATGTGTGTTATGTGCATGTATATGTAAGTCATACCTCAAACCTTTATATATAGTAGTTGTGATGGACTTTTACCTCTTTTTTCGGTCTAATCACAACCTAATCATACTTTAATCAATATCAACAGGTTGATTTATCATTACTATTGTTAATCTAAGCATTCTTTAATCGGTGGGTCATACCGTTCAATTAGGGTGGTCAGCCACGAGGTGATGTCCAAAAGGTTGGCCCTAACTTGTCGAGCAAAAGTGGTTGGTTCAAAGAAACTTAGCCAAGAGGAACTCTGTCTAGAAGAGCTCAGTCTGGAATAGTTGATCCTGAAGGCTCGAATCAAAGGAGCTCGACCTAAAGTAATTAGTCCCAAATAACTTAATCTAAAAGAGTTCGATCTAAAGTAATTGATCTCAAATAACTCACACAAGAGGAATTCAGTCTAAAGTGATCATTGTGTAGAATCATCGATCTTTAAAGTTAGTTATAATTGGCCATCTGTTACGTAACTGATTGAATTATGCAAAGAGAAAAGCATGTATTGCAGAGAGGTAGAGAGAACGAGTATATTTTCTCATTAACTTGTATATGACAAGATTACAAAAGGTATGTATATAGGAACATAAACAAGCTAATTGTCATTTTGACAGTTATGTAAGTTGGATTAGCACAACACTCCCCTCTAATCCAAATTCTCTAAACTTTTAACACTGAGTAGGCTTCTCAGCTTTTCAAATTTGGCTTGTCTTAGTGCTTTTGTAAAAATATCCGCAATCTAATCTTTAGTGGAACAATGTATCAGTTCCAATCTCCCTTTACAAACTTGTTCCCTTAAGTAGGGAAACTTGGTTTCTATATGTTTGCTTCTGCCATGGAAAATTGGATTTCTAGACAAGTTGATAGCAGATTTGTTGTCCACTAAAAGTTGTACTGGTTTTCTACAATCAATCTTCAATTCTTCAAGGATTGTTTCCAACCAAACACATTGCCACGCAGTCTCAGCTGAAGCTATATATTCAGCTTCACAAGATGAGAGTGCAACAACATTCTACTTCTTAGAACACCAGGAAATCGGCGCGCCCATATACTTGAACAAGTAGCCATATGTGCTCTTTCTATCCACTTGATCTCCACACCAATCCGAATAACTCCAAGCTCTCAACACTCCATTTGTGCTGTCAGACTTCTTGGGAAAGAAAAGACCGAAGTCTGCAGTTCCTTTTAAGTAACACAATATATGTTTGGCAGTAGCAAGATGGGATTGTATGAGATCACTCATGAATCTACTTACCATCCCAACTCCATAATTGATATCCAGTCTACTATTACAGACATACCTGAGTGATCCTACAATATGCTTAAACAAGGTAGCATCAACCTTCTTATCATTTGCTTGAATAGACAACTTTAAGTTTGCTATAACTGGTATATTGGTGTTGTTACAACTTTCCATACTAAATCTCTTCAATACTTCACTAATATATCTTCTTTGATGCACAAACATTCCATCAGTTGTCTGTAAAAATTCTAGTGAAATTCTTCTATCACTCTCATCTTAAATTCTTCAATTACCTCTATGGAGCTTCATGTTACAAGCAGATCATCTACATACAAACAAATGAACAGAACACCCTGTTGTCCAACATGTTTCATATAGACTCCAAACTCAACTGTGCACTTTTGGAATCCAAGTCTTATAAGCAAAGCATTTATATGAGTATTCTAGGCTCGAGGTGCTTGTCTAAGCCCATACAAGGTTTTGTTCAGCTTATATACCTTCAACTCTTCACCTTTCTTCTCAAATCTAGGTGGTTGTTTCACATAAACTTCCTCCTCTAATGGGCCATTCAAGAACACTGACTTCACATCCATTTGGCAGACTTTCCAGCCTTCCAAATTTGCCACAGCAACAACAAGTCTCATGGTTTCCAGTCTTGCAAGTGGTGCAAAAACATCAGTGAAATCAACTCCAGGTTTCTATAGGAAGCCCTTTGCAACCAGTCTAGCTTTCAACTTTGCCATGCTGCCATCTGGTTTGTACTTCGTTTTAAACACCCATTTAACCTCAATACATGTTTATGCTGCGGAAGCTCTACCATCTCCCAAGTTCTATTCTTCTCAATTGCTTTTAGCTTTTCCAACATAACCTCCTTCCATTCTTTTATATCAATAGCTTGTTCTCACGAAAGTGTTTCAGCATCGGCAAGAAAGGCAAGATGAACCAGATCACCAGAGTCTGCAATGTCATTATCTGTGAACACTTCATGACCTGCAAGTCTGGTTGAGGGGAACCAAGTTCTTTGTGATCTTCTGTTATTGGCCTCTACATCAGCAACAACATGTTCAACATCATCAGTCTTCTTTTCTTCCAACCAGT
This sequence comes from Vigna umbellata, assembly GCF_029865625.1. Lineage (NCBI taxonomy): Eukaryota > Viridiplantae > Streptophyta > Magnoliopsida > Fabales > Fabaceae > Vigna > Vigna umbellata. The sequence continues at coordinate 31,244,292 of NC_142165.1, read as the reverse complement.
TAGACACAATCACATCTGGTTTCAAACCTGCTTCTGCTTTCACCCAATCAAATGTAACAGCTTCATCTACTAACACATCTCGGCTGATCACAACTTGCTTCTTTTTCGGATCATACAACCTGTAAGCACCTGTTGGATGGTAGCCTCCTACTAGGATGAGAGTCTCACTCCTGTCATCCAGCTTCTTCCTTCTTTCATCTGGGACGTGCTTGTGGCAAACCGATCCAAAGATCCTCAAATGATGCACATCAGGTTTGTTTCCTGACCAAGCCTCTTCTGGGGTGCAATCTTGCAAAGCTTTAGCCGGACTCCTGTTAAACAAGTAAGCTGCAATTGAAACCGCTTCTCCCCATAGATAATGAGGTAGCTTCCTTCCCTTGATCATACACTTGGTCATATCCAAGAGCATCTTGTTTCTTCTCTCTGCTAACTTGTTGTGTTGGGGTTTGTCATCACAAAATCTACCCATTTCACCAGAGTTAAATTCACCTCCACCGTCAGTCCTGAAGGTTTTGATTTGTTGGACAGATTGCCTCTCCACCATAGAACAGAATTTCACAAAGTATATACTTCTTTCTTTTCTTTTAACAGATAAATCCAAATTTTTACAGGCCATTCATCTACAAAAATTAAAAAATATCTCTTACCTCTAATTGATGACACGCCAAAAGAATTGCACACGTCTGAATGTACAACATCGAACAGTTGTCTTGCTCTCTTGTGAGCGAACCTTTTAAACTTCTTCCTGGCTTGTTTCCCAACTGCACAACCTTCACAAACCTTAATCGGTGCAAAGATTAGAGGAACTCCCTTCACCAGTCATTTTCTTTTCAAATGACCTAAGCTTTTAAATTCAAATGCCCGAATCTATAGTGTCGTATCCATCCTTCATCCTCAGTGTTGACAACAGCAAAACACTGAACGTTGACAGCATTGTTAAAAGAAAATGGCCTTATTTTCAACACTAAAAGGAGGGGGGAGGTGAATTGGTGAAACACAAAAACAATGTTTTCTTTAAATCTTTTTCGCAAAGTAGATGCCTTTAAAAGCTTTCTTGAAACGCAAGGAAAAAGACTTTGTAGTGCAGCGGAATATAGTCGAATGCATGAAAAATAAAGTCAACTGAATGTAACAGAGTAGGGATAGAAAGATCAAACGTTGAGTTTTTATACTAGTTCAGCCAAGCCTACATCTAGTGTCCTTCCACCACAGGAAGCAAATGCACTATAATGATCAAGGTTTTTACAACAAGGCTTTTATAGAGATGTCCACGTCAAAAATATAAAACACCTCTCTAACCCTCTAATCAAAATATAGGAATACAACAAAAAGACCAGGAACAAGAATCCCCTCTTCTGCTGTCCACACCCTTTGAGAAACCCCTCAAAGTCACGAACGTCACACGCTCTTCTTCCTGTAATCACAATAGTGAAATAACCCAATCTTCAGTAGATTGTCAACTCTGATCTTTCAGTAAACACCTCTTTGTGTAGATTTGATCAGCTCTATCAAGGCACAATAATCTTGTTCTTCAAGAAATCACAAGAGATGATCACCACAGTCTTTTTCATGGATTCTTGGAGCTTTTCCACGTTCTGTAAGATAACACTAATCTGTAATGAATATGAAAATGTTAGAATTCACAAAAGTACTTACAGAATTCAAATTCGCGTCAATATATATATAAACACATCTCAGACGCATTTTAGTCGACTTAGCTACTAATGCAGTTGAATATCACAATTCAGTTAAAGCATTTAACAACAATCAATGCAGTTAATTGAATGTACAATTAATGCAGTTGAATCACAATAAACATTTGGTCAACATATGTAAAAATATAACCGTTGTAACAGTTAATACAAGCATTAACAGAATTTCAAAACTGTAACAGACTTAGTCGAATGGCTTGCGCACATAGTCGACTTTGTAACAGTTAAAAACATAGTTTTGAAAAATTTTCTCTTCAAAAATTCTCACAGCACACTTTGAAAAAGTTTGTGCAAAGCCACAAGTTTTAATCGACTTACTTCATAATGCAGCCGACTTAAAACTGTTGTTTTGCCACATATTATAAGTTCAACTAAAGTGCATGTGGTTTTTCTTTTCGAAAACAATTTTCATGCAATCACAGATTAAATCTCACATATAACATAGTGAATTGCAATGATCAACACAACACAAACATGTTCTCATATATTCATAATCATGAAAGTAATGAACATGTAACACATAAACACATGTGTTATTAATTATGTGTTGTCATCACCAAAAACCATAAACTCTGAGATTGTAGGTTCAGCTAAACCAATGCTCCCCTATCAACAATCTAAACAAGCATTTAGATTCACCTTGAATGTTCGGTTTCTGGCAAGAGGAGCCTTGATCACTAGACGTTGTCTTTCATCAAACACTTCTATGTGCTTTTCCTGCATCAACATTATGTAGCCTTTCTCAAGTAGTTGTCCCAGGCTAAGCAAGTTACTCTTCATTTACGGTACATACAACACATTGTTTACGTACGCGAATTTTCCATCCCTGTGTGTGATCAGGACCTTGCCCGTGCCTTCAGCCATGATCACACTATTATCTATAGATCTTACACTGCTCTTTACACTTGTATCTAGATCGATCAGCCAATCTTTCTTACCCGTCATGTGATTGGAACACCCTGTGTCCAAGTACCAACTCGTTTCATCCTCTACATGGCTTGATTCTTTTGAAACCAACACGTGGTCATCTCCACAATTATACTTGTCTGCATGACTCACCTCCTGATTACACCTGTTTAGCGTATGACTCCCTTTTTCTCTTGATGGTATCACCCGTCCGGTTTCTTAATTAACACCCGTTCGGTTTTCGTCAATACCCGTTCGGTCTGAAGACAACACCCATTTGTCAACGCCTGTTCGATCTTTAGACGACATCCGATTGTCAACACCTGTTTGGTATTTAGAAGACAGTCGTTCGTTTTCTTCATCGACACCCGTTCGGTTAAAAGGTAACAATCGTTCGGTTGTGCTCATTAAAGGAACATGGTCAGACTCTGAATCGCATGCGTCTTGAGCAAGATTTGTCGCCTCATCATTCTTGATCTTCTTCGCGACTTCATTGTGCCAGCATTCTGACGAGTAATGCCTATATTTGCTGCAGGTATAGCACTGAATGTTCTTTTTTATCAAAGTTCTTTCTTCTTCTTCCTCTCGACTATCTTCCACCTCTCTTGTTTCCTCCTCTATGCTCGCTGCCATTTTCTTCAACAAATTGATCATAAGCATTTGTATTTCTGCCTCCCGATCGTCCCCCTCGTGATTGGCCTCTACCTCTTCCAGCTCCACGACCCTTGAAGCTTTGATTATTTCTGGCTTGCAAGGCTTGATTTGTGCCTTGAACCAGCGCCTTTTCTGCATTCCTCCTTTCAACCAATCTCTACTCATGCGCCGCTAGAGAATTATGTAATTCTTCCACCCGCATGGTCTCAAGATCTTTGCATTCTTCTATGGTCACAACTATGTGGTCATATTGTGGGGTTAATGTCCTGAGTATCTTCTCAACAATCTTCTTGTCTTTTACTATCTTGTTACAAGCTCTCATCGCATTCACCACGACTTGAATTCTTCCAACGTACTCCACCACCATTTCTTACTCTCCCATGCTTAGAAGTTTGTACTGCCTTTGTAGAGATTGTAACCTAATCTTCTTGACTTTTCCAGAGTTGCCATAACCCTCTTGCAGTATATCCCACACTTCCTTTGTCGTGTCGACCTTCGGTATTTTCTGGAAAATTTCCTCAGATACACACTAGTGTAGTAACATTTGTGCTTTGTAGTCCAGCCTCTTATTTTCTTCGTATAGTTTCTTCACTTCTTCCGAATCATCCTTCAAAGATTCTTTGAACCCTTTCTTGACAATTTCATCCACTTCTTGGAAATCCAAAATTGCGTCCATCTTAACAAACCAATCGTCATAGCTTTTGTCATCAAAAACACTGGCAAGTTGCCGTGAACCATTCTAGCCATCACGACTCTACGGAATTTCTCTTCTGGAAACGACTTTTTTTCACCAGGTCTCATAACCTGTTACTCTAATACAACTGTTAGTCCTCTACGTAACTGATTGAATTATACAGAGAGAAAAGCATGTATTGTAGAGAGGTAGAGAGAACGAGTATATTTTCTCATTAACTTGTATATGACAGGATTACAAAAGTATGTATATAAAACAGTTGACTGTTATTTTGACAGTTATGTAATTGGATTAGCACAACACCATCCAGACTTAAACTGGACAAACATATTATGCAAAAAAAATTAAAGCATTTTATAAAACAATAATAAGATAACTTTCATATAAATTCTCTTAATTCTTCTATAAATAGTTAATAGAAGATATATATAAATATATTTCTATAAAGTCTTGTTCCACCGCAATCATTTAAACCCATTCTGTAATAAATTGAACCCATTCTTTGATATAGAATTCTAAGAGCATCCAGTGAACTCCGCGTTTATTATGCTTCCATTCTCACAAAACTGTGCCCGACATAGGTTTCTACATCTCCATAACAACTTTATTAACTTCACCGGAGTTTACAGCAACTTATTATGTAATTAGAATATTATATTAATATGGTTTTCCTTTTCTAACAAAATTTTATTGTTTTATCATATATAACATATACAGGTATTTTTAATATTTAGTTTGTTGGTTTTAATTATAATATAGAAAATGGCATATAAAAATTGTGATCTTTAAACGTAAAAAGTGTCGTTAATATGATTTTAAATAAAAAATAATTATTAATATAAATAGAAGAAATTACACTTATTTAGTGCCAGATTATATTCAATAACACCCACGCTCACATTCATTTTATAATAAAATAATAGTCTGGTCCACTCTAACTTTTAGGCCTTGTTCTTTTGAGTGGATTTGAGAGGATGGATTTGAGGGGATTTGAGAGGATTTGAAGATAATTTTTTTTATCGTTTTTTTGAGCGAATTTGGAAGTAAATGAGAGTGAATTTGAAAATAAAATTTGTGAGAATTAGTATAGAATTGTATTGACATGACAAATTAAAAAAAAATATTTTCAAATTCACTCTAATTTACTTCTAAATTCGCTCCAAAAAACGACAAAAAAAATTATCTTCAAATCCTCTCAAATCCTCTCAAATCCACTCCCTCAAATCCTCTCAAAAGAACAAGCCCTTAAAGACATTGAATTTTTTTATATTTTTAATACATAACACTCAATTTTTTTTTAAGAAAATTATATTACGAATGCTTGTCTTGGAATCTTTGTGGTGCCAACTCAACAAGTCCAGCTTTACAGCATGCAAAGGAAAGAAAGGAAAATGCAATTTGACAGAACAAAAATGCCTGGACTCAACATCTCCTACAACCTGTCACGTGGTACGGTACAGAGATTTAGGGTTGCCATTTCTGATACTCACTGAAATTAAATGAAGTTTTGGTTTTTAAACCTATTACGTTATTTTTATTTAATCTCTATGGAAAACCCAACTTTTTTATACAGTATTTTGTTTGAAAAGGATACCATAGAAACTCGTCATTAAGAGTGCCAAAAGAAATTTGTATTTAAATAACATTAATTAATTAAAAGTGAACTATTCAATAAATTTTTTCCTCCAAAACTTATTTTGAAAAATAAAAATTTTTCTTTAAATAAAACTAAATTATAATATATAAATAGATATAAATATGTTAGTTGAATATTGAATTCAAAACAAATTTATTTACTAAAAGAAAATCTAGCATAATATATTTATTAGAATTGGACTTTATTTTATATCACTCATAAATATCTAATTACATGAAGCATTTTTTATTGTAATTATATAATCAAATAAATAAATAAAATTCTCATCCAGAAATTCAACAAAGTCACATACAAAAATAAAAATATTTGTAAATTAAAATTCTTTTACTCAAAAATATATAATTAGATATCTTAAATAGATTTTTTATTTTTATCTTTCTATCAATTAGTTAGTTGGTTATTATTTCTTATTTGTATTTTAAGTTTAACTCATATTTCTTCTATTATAAATAGAATATCTTATGTGTATATTGAACACAAAAGAGATTAATTCATACATAGTTTTTACTATATTTAATATAGTATTTAGAGTAAGATTCTTTTAGGAACAAAATTTCATCGCTCTTGCCATTGTGATCGTTGTCACCATTCGTCATTGTCGTCATAGCATGAAACAACCATCTTGTTGTCAGTGACGCCTTCGTCGAAGTTGTATGTGCTCTCACGTGCCTCTTTGTGGACATGTTCGCTTTTCCGTCACACGTGATGACATGTCTCTTTTCCTATAATAATTCAGAGTGTTGAGGTTGTCTCTTTCTCCTCTTTCAAGATATGTTTTTGGTGCCTTGATTGAAGAATGCTAGATTTTTAGGGTCTCTTTTCTGTTTATCTATGGCTTCTTTCACTGCTAACTCTTATGAACTCTCTTTTGTCACCTATGTGTTTGACCTGTCCATATATACTTTTTTTCTAGTGGCAAAGATTACTTGTAACAACCCAAAAATATAGTATATTACTATATCAAATAGTTTCACAGACATGATACTATAAAACAATCATAAACTAGATCATAAAGTGGATTTTATAGTCCTCCAGAATAAGCATAAGTTTTAAACTTTAATATACAAAAGCTCTAATCCAAAACTATTTACAAGTGCTACTCTAAGGAAAACTACTCTGCAGCGTCACTTCCTTCAATAGCCTGCTCCAAGGTCACCTCATCTCCCTCTGCTCACACCCACAGGATGATCATAGTAAAGAGAGAAAAACAAGGAAAACATACAACACAAACATAGATAGAAGGGTAAGCTAAAAGAAAAAAAATAATGATATATGAATATGATTTAAACCTTTCGGTAATATACATACACAAAGCATCAAACCAAATTAACTTTGTAATTGAAAAACCCTTGACTCGACCATCCAGATTAGTATGAATATGTAGCTATGGTAGTTTGTGCACTTGTTGTGGTGAAACAGCTAGCCCATCCCAAGCTACCACACAAGGTTAGTTCGTTATCACTCACCTTAGGCCAAGGAAAAGCCCCTAGGCTAGGACCTCCTACTATTCTCACGACATGTCTCACCCCTCTCTACATGAGAATGAGTGACCATTAGAATGTAAGGATGAACTCCAAGACTGCGCTTCCCATATTTATACTTACAAACTTTGACAATCACCACTGAGTAATTCCTCCTTAGAATTCTCTTCCATACTATTTTGAAATCATAAACCTTACTTTGATACTCATACATAGTCATACATTAACCACAACCAAGTCACTTGCATTATTCCAACCAATAAAGAACAAAGAAGAAAAGAATGCATGATAACCTGAAATAGTCACTCAGCGCATACCCTCGTTGAGCGAATACAAAGGTTTTTCACACAGCGATCCAACTCGTTGTGCGAATAAACTCCCAGTGATACCAAACCCTAAACTCGCGCTCCATGACATCTCTAGCTAAGCGAAACTCACCACACAGTGGACCAGCCCCTTTACTCACTCACTCAATGCACCTATTCGTTATTCGAATAAAACTGAAAGTGTTCCAAGACTCCAGCAACTTGCTCAGTGCACCCTCTCGCTGAGCGAAAGTCCTCAGACAGATGACCAACCCCTACAACCACTCGCTTAGTGCTCTACTCACTCAGCGAGTCTGCAGCACCAAATCTACAGAATTACACAACATATACCAATTTTTCCAAATTTTAACCTTTCTAGATTGTATTATATACTTAATTAGACTTGAAAAGGTGTTGCTAAACATTACTACTATCATTACAATTATTACAAATTTAAATATGAGAAGAGATAGACTTATTAACTTATTAAAAATATTATATTGAAAATAATATCAATATTATGTAATTAAACTTACATCTTATTGAAGATATACTTTCTAACTAAATTATTCCTCAAAATTTTAATAGGTAGACTCATCACCGTTTTTGGAAAATGTTATTCCTTAAATTTGCACATATAGTTTCAAATTTAATTATGAAAAATCATAGAGTATATCCCAACCTCACTATGTAGCTATCATTTACTACTGGCTAGTGCTTTAATTGCCTAGCTAATGAGCTAGAAATATAATGTTTTTAATATGTGAGAAAAGGATATTTTTATTTACTTTTCCAAAATAACACTTATAAAAGAACAGAATATTTTTAAGTTGTTTTATATATAACAAAAATATAATAAAATAATTACACAATTTCTTATTTTATTTATTTTTATTTCTATCCAATGCAATATTTAAAATGTAAAAGACACGTAAAAGTATAATTGATATAAAATTATTTTCATATGTTGAACTTTATACATAAGAAATAAATAAAAAAAAAGTTCTTAAAATTCAAACATTTTAAAAACGAAGAGAATAATAAATACTATTATTTATATAAAAAATTCATACAAGATAAAAAAAATATCACATTCATATTTACAAATAAAATATAAAATTTAAATAAAAGCACAAATAAATTATTTATAATTCCACATTCATATACAAATATTTAATAAAAATATTACTAATTAATATATAATATCTTAAAAAAGTATTAAATCTTCTTACAAAAATCTTTTTTGTTAAATACATATTTTTTCATTTGGCTGAAACATTGTAAACTATTTCATTTTTCTAACAAAGTTTACAAATATTTTCATTACACACAAATACTTAAATTCCTTTTACATCCAACCACTAAGATAATATATATATATATATATATATATATATATATATATATATATATATATATATATATTATCAATTTATATATTTTTATTCATAAAGGATTAAATTATACCATCAGATATAAAGTCTAACGTATTATTTAAAGTTTGTAGCTTGACGCAGTCTATTTAACAAAAAAGTCAAACTCTTGCTTTATGAAATCTGCTAAGTAAGTCGGTTGGTGAGCTTTGAAAAAAAAAAGTTTTACAAGGCTTCAAAGCCTAATTTGTTAATGTTACTTTTAATAAAAATACTAATATATATATATATATATATATATATATATATATATATTATTTTATAATTATTATAATTAAAGCATCATGTTTTCAGTTTAAACTAGTCTTAGTAGTCATCAACACTATAATTTTGTGATTTGATTACTTTTAGTGCGGTATACTAGTAACATATAAGTCCATAGTTCTTGCTTCGTGTTAAATTTGTTAGTGTTAAATAATATTTAGTTTAGTGATATGTACACGCTTTAATACATAACTCTATAGGTCTAATTTCAAGATATGTGAATTCTTTCACCTAATTAAGGTCTTGGTTAATAAAAAAGACTAATACCTGTATAGTATAGGTCAAACTTGAACAACAAGATTATAAAATATCTCAAAAAAATGTATAGCTAAAATATATAGCTTAATTTAACTTCTTTATAACTCTTATTTACTATTAGAACACTACGAGTAAAATGAGAAATATATTGTAAATTTTTTTTGTAACATTTTATTTAATAATATAAAATTATTAAATAATATATTATAAATTTTGATACATAACAAATAGATAGAAAGTATACAAAATATTAACACAGTTATTCATTTAATAACTATAATAACATATATGTACATAACAACTAAAAATTATAAAAGTTATTTAAAAGAAAGAAACCCTACAATAAAAAAGTATATGTTCGCACCAATTAATTTTTACATTTTGTAAATCCTTTGGGAACTTTGTATGTCACTTTGTATACCTATTTATAGCTATAATGACTTGTTTATGTTGGGGCAAGGAAAAATGGTCCAAGTGTTTATTGATTTCAAGATCCTTGATTTCTTCTTCCATGACTTTATTCAATTTAGAATCTTCGACGGCTTCTTATAAGATCTCGGTTAAAAAAATATAAGCGACAATGAAAATATATAAATGTTATGCTCAAGGGAAAATCTGTATAATAAATATAATTTAATATAGGATATTTGACCTGAGCTTTGACAAGAGTTACAAGAATATTATGATTATCCTTCAAATAAACAGGAGATTTCCTCATACGAATAGACTGTGTAAAATTATTATAAGTGCAGATTGTTTGATAGGATCAATATTATTTCTTCTTTGTTCTCTTCCTTCTCTTCTTCTTTTTTTTTTTCCTTCTTTTTTATTTGTGATGGTGTCATAATACTTCTTTTGAAAGTTGATGAGAAAATTTTCCCATGACACCAAGTAAAAAGTTGATGAAAATGTTCTTAGTGAGAATCTCCATACATTTTTACTTATTTCTTTACTTCATTCAACTAATTATCACTCTTGAATTCATTTCTATGATTACTTCTTTAAGTGCAGAGAACAAGTTACAACTCATGATGGTCTAATATTAATTCTATGTTATCTAAAAACATCTTTATTCATGTATAGTAATAATGTTCATACCTAAATATTGAGATTCTTAAAAACTCGAGAAATCACTCTGATTTGTGTAATGTATTTCAATGTTTAGAAGAAAAAAAAAGTTGCGTTTCTTCTGAAGTTAAAACGAACATGCATAAGTTAGTTTGAATAAACTATTTCATATATAACATTTAAATTCTTATGTTTAATTGTAATTTTATATGAATTAATTTATTTTATATATTTTTTATACTCTACTCTCTTGAAACGTTTATAAAGAAGTTTGTTCAAACAATTTTTTATGTAAAGATTAGATGACATATTTTTCAAGACAAACACTATTCATTCTTAATTTGTCCATACCAATCTAAATAGTAACAGTGTTCCTTTTTATGTAATTAAAAAAATACTATTATTTTAATTTTCTCATATAAAGAGAAAACTCTAGAATATATTATCTAAAATACATAAAGAGGATCCATGGCCCAAATGTCTAAAGCTCAATTGTTCAATTTAAAAAATGTCATTAGCTACAAAATAAGATGTTAAATTATTCTATAATTATGGATGATCCACTTATGTTGGCTCGACCAACTTTAATGAAGAGTTCACAACTCATCTAATACATTAAGTCTAAAAGTATAAATTCGTGTATGATTGCCCGGATTAATTTAAATCCTCTTTTCTTCACAATAAATATTGGGTCCAAACAACATGGTTCTTTTTATATAATAAAACAATATAGTTTTTTTTTTCAGTCATAACAAAAATATATACACATATCAATTTCTGTACAGATCTAACATAAATACACATTATGAATGTTCTATAACGCTGGATCTAAATTGTCCTTCCTGTTTCGCAAAAAATAAATGGAAATAACTACAATAAGACCTAGCTAGCAGTCAAACACTAAGATCCACCATGAAACTTGAACAGTGGAAAATAGAAAACTAAAACAACAACACAGATCAATTAATCTATCTAAAAAACAAATCAAGCAATTATATTTTATACTTTTATAGACACAGAACGAACGAGTTTATGATTATCCTCCCTGTCATATTTCTTCATTCTTTTGCTATTACAGTTAAGCAACTTGAACCAAAATCCACTTTTGCAGGCACTCCTATGATCATCATAGACACCACCTTCAGAATCTCTTCTTTGAACAATATCCAATGCGCTACACTTACCCTTTACCATTCCATGGTTACCACTGAGAAGAAAGATAGAAAGCGAAGAAGAGCTACTCTTTGCCTCCCCAGCGAAACAGAAGCAATGCATTGGAGAAGCATTGGAAGAAGAAGAGGCTGAGGAGTAATAGGATGAGGAATAAGAAGAAAGAGAAGAAGAAGAAGAAGAAGCTGAAGAAGCAATAGCAATAGAAGAGGGTGTTGGACGTGCGTTATAAGAAGATAACTGAGCAAGCTTTTCCCTCAAGCAAAGAGAACAGACACCGGGTGATTGGTTGTGTTTGGGGTGCTTCTTGCAGTGGCCATTGCGCTTCACGCGGCCAATCACACTGTAGCTGTCTTTTTTCTTGCGGAAATGTCGTCTTAGGTTTTCCATTTTGCATCTTAGAATGTGGGAAAGTTGGTTTGGTCTTATATAGAGGAGGTGGAGGCAAAGGGAAAAACGATGTTTGAGTTTGTCTTCATGTTCGTCTTTGTGTTTTTCCACCAATTTCCGTGATAGTTCATGGGTGCTTCCTTGTGTTCTTCGCAAAATGCTCCTTTTGACGTTTTGCTTTAACCAATTAAGAATTGTTAGAGAGATTACGTGGACGGATGTGATGAAGTCAAGAGGGGCCCACAGGTGGAGTCGGTGGTTCTCAAGATGTGATGAGTTAGTTGTTTGATCCTATACTTTCTTTTTACAATTTAATTAAATTTTTACTTTTGTAAAAAATAAATTAATATGATTTTTTTACTATTCGTTTGAAAATGTGAATATGTCTAAATCTAAGTTAAAATATGATATTTTATATTTTGAAGGTATTACGTATTAAAGTTAAAAGATTTTAAAATAAAAACCAGATTTAGACATTTAAAATAATGTTAATATTAATTTAATATAATAGATCATATTGAATTTTTATAAAGTTAAAAGACTTAATTAAATAAAAAAGAAATATAAGGAACAAAATAAATGAAAAGTTTAAATATAAAAACTAAATTATTAATTAAATCTATTTTCATATTTATAATTTGAAACTTTTTGTTATATTAATGTATTTTAAGAGAAAAATATGATAAAATGAGGTTTTAAATTTATCATCTAATTAAGACACTTACCTTGTATATTGCTCACTATATAAAGTGAATATTGTGAAAAAAAAGGTAATTGTGTACACATATTATTACTAATTTCTCAACACGATATGGAATTTTTTTTTTCTTATCTTTAAATGCATTTGAAAATGGGTGTTTATTTTTTTTTCCCTTAAAATGAAAGGGGTTTGTGTGAGGCGGCGTGGAAAAAGAAAATGTTAGGAAATGTAAAAAGGCGTTGGCAAGGACAAAATCAAACCACCCAACAAAGGTTTGAGGCGGTGCCGTTTTGTACACGTATTCAATAACTATTCAGCAAAACTGGTTAATTCATCTTTTTGTAGTTAACTTCTGTGACAAGTAGTCAAGGTAAACTAAATATACTTTTCAGATTCATACTTGACACATTTTTTAATATTAGAATAAATTGTATATGGTGATAATAATATAAATTATTTTACATCGTGAGAGATTTATTGATTTTTTTTATAATAATTATGTTCAAAATTATATAAAATTAACTTTTATTGAATGTTTGTAATGGAAGAACATTTGTTATTATCCGTTGCTAGAGTGATGATAATATACACCAGCTCTCATACAGGCATTTTATGTCATGTTCATTATTTTTAATCCCATTTAAGGATTATTTGATTGGAATTTTATGAGAATTTTCTGCGTAGATTTCAATAAGCCGTTTAAATATAAATAATATTTGACATTATCATTAATGATTAATAATAGTAAGCCAATTATTTTTGCCATATGTTTCACTAGGCGGGGAAGAGAACTATACATTCACATTTTAAGTTATTTCATTTTGCTTAGTCAATCTCTCTTCTTCAAAGATCTTAACAAGTCTACTTCTTCAAGGTTATAATTCAAATGGTAGGTACCTGTCAAAGGTATTCTGACGCTTAAGCTAGTTTTTAGTTATACCGATCTGTTATCATAACTAAGTCTTAAATACCCAATAAATGCAATCATCTACCTCCTTTTATTGCCTCTGTATTTATAGGCTTTGAAATGAGTTTTTGTTTAGGGTCAGCCCAATCACGACCTAATGTCTTATAAGCATGTTTTACCTTACTAATTATCTTGAGGCTTTCTTAATATATGAGATATTGATCGATGATGTTAGTAGTGATCGATCGGTCTACATTGATTTGGAGGTTTCGGAGGGTTGATCGACCGCTCACTTTGGAATTGCGTCGATCGGTCGGTTTGTACAATACACATGGCCTCTAAGCCCGAGCCTAGAATAATTGGTGAAGGGGTTGCGAATCCTTGTCTGGGCGAGCATGTGGTTGGTTTTTTGCGCTGGTTTCTGTTATTTTTGGAAATATAGCTTTTACTGTATTGACAAGTGGTCTTTTATGTTTCCCGCACTAGGGGAAGTTGCAGAGTCGATCGAATGGGGCCGTTAGATTGTATTTGATCTGACGACATAGATCGCATAAGGGTTAGCGACTTTGTGCCTATAAATATTGTTAGAATTGATGACTTTGTTTCTCAACACCAAGAGGGGGGTGAATTGGTGTTTTATAAAAACTAGCACTTTTCAAATCCTTTTCGCAAATGATAAGGTTCTTGAAAACTTTCTTGTGCCGTAAGCAATGTGTGCAATGAAAACAATATGCGTGTAAATACAAAAGTAGAATATATGTGCGAATGTAAAGAGATAGCGAGAAGAAAATCAAACTCAGTTTTTATACTGGTTCGGCCTCAATGCCTACATTCAGTCACCCTCCTAATCAACCTTAGATTGGAGAGAAATTCACTATAATGATCAGAGTTTTACAGCTAAGGCTTTACAGAGAAACTCTCAAATGTAAACACCTCACAAACTCTCTATCAAATATAGAACAACAAAACCTACCAACATAGAACTACCACATTCTTGTCGCAGCAACCCCTTTGAGATATCCCCTTTCAAAGTCAAGAGTACACCACTCTTCTTCCTAACACCACACATACAGGGAACAACAAATCAAAGATTGCAAGTCTTCTTCTCCTGATCAAACAGAATGCACCTTCAGTTGTGCAGAAACGATCAGTCTTTTCAATCCAGTCGCGTTTTCTCTCAAGAATGCTTCAAGATCTGTAAACCACTTCTCGTTCTTGATTCTTGAAGCCTTTGATCAATCTATAAAACCTCTCAGATGAAAATCAATCAGATATGAAAGTGTATTCTCAATTGTTCTACAAAAAATCAAACGTGTCAATATATAGTTTTTGTCAATTCTGACGTAAATCAATCAATTACCATATTTATGTAATCGGTTACATTAAACACATGTAATAGACTTACAACAGTCAAAGCACATAATTGAATGTTGAATTAATGTAATCGATTCTTATTAAATGCTTAGTCAAACACATTTAAAAGTATGATCGTTATAGCATTTATGACAAGCATAATTCAGTTTTCAAATCATAGCGAACTTAATTGAATACACAAACTATGTAATCAATTAAGCTTTAACAGTTGGAAGATTTTTGAAAACTTTTCTTTCTAAAACTCATCAGAGCACATTTGAAAAAGATATGTGCAAACACATGAATTTTAATCGATTTACCACTTAACGTAATCGATTCAAAACTAGTTGTTTTACCATAGTTTAAAACTCAAGTTGTTTGATGACCTTAATTGACTATCACACCACTGTAATCGATTAAGTCATGTAGATATGCTTTTGTGCATGTGGTTTTTATATCACCAAAACATATATTGTGCATACACAGATATAGTCACTTCATAAACACAATAGTATGCATCAATCAATACAATATGTCAATCAAATGTGACAAAAACATGCGCCGTTAAAATTTCTACTCAATTAAACTTACTTAGCAATTAATAAGAACAAGTAAATAGAGTAAGGTTGAGAGAAATTTGCACAGATGATTTTATCCTGGTTCGGATCTTACCAATCCTACGTCCAGTCGCTTATCTCAAAACAAGATAAATAATTCACTAATCACAAAACAATTACAAACTACAATCACAGATATATAATTTGTAAAAGTTTAGAAACACCACTCTTGATGCCATACGAGATGAACGTACATTTCCTTTGAATCTTCACAAAGGATGAAACACTGCCTCTGAATACTTCATGAAGGATGACTTCCTCTTCCGAACGCTTCATTAGACACACCAAGGATGGACCAACTATTCCTTTGTCACTATAGCAGCACTACACCAGCTCCACAGATAAGAGTTTCTTTAGCCGAACAAGAGCTCACAATTCTCAAGTGTTTATGAGTTCTAGAGCACAAGGGAAGAGTTATGTTGAGAGAAAATGAGAGTTTATTTATAGACTCAAGCAAAGGCTCTTCCATTTTTCATTTTTAGCCATTCTAACTGCAATAATCGATTATTATACTTGATAATCGATTATTCACTAAAGGACAAGAAATATGGATAGTCCAACGACTAGAAAACGGTCAAAAACTCTAACGGCTCGCATGAGAATCAATTATTCTAAGTGCTAATTGATTAGCACGAATCAATTACTGGTACTAATAATCGATTATTTGGCGAGAGCAAGAGTTTTTGAAAACTGATGGTGATAATTGATTATTCCCTCTACTAATCGAATATCACGAATCGATTATTGCCTACACTAATCGATTATTTAGCACAAAACTAGTGGCTTAATCACTTAAGTGCTTCTCGTATTCCTCTTAATATGTGTTTGGCTCACTCATCTCACAACTTCATATTTACTACTTTGTGTCAGCCTTTAATTCAAAAAATTGTCTTATGTTGTGTCAATTCTATTAAGGGCTTATTGTTCTTCCTTATTTCCTTCCTTTCATTCTCAGGTTTTCAAAATAGTTTCAAGAGAGTGTATTCAATTATTTTTCTATCAAGTACTAGTTTAACCATGTTCCAAAAATAACTCATAAAAACATGCAGACTATGTATCAAGCAAACTATTCTAAAACTAGAATTTAAAAGAAAAAATTTAAAGTGCAGATTATGGTGGTGGGGCCTCCTCCATTGCTCTCTTGGGTTAGGGGATCTATAGGATCTTTCAAAGTCAAAGAATTCATTAGAACTTTTCCCTATCTTCTTGTGTTGTTGTTTCTTCCTTATTGCTAGAAGGTTATTCACCTCCTTCTTCTCAAACATTTCTAGATCCTTCAATGAGGGGTCATCTTCATTATGGTTTGTTGCCAATTGTTGCTTCATGTATGAAAGACATGAATCAATGGACTTGAGGGATTCTATTTATTTCTTAAACTTTTAGAATTAAAGTTATGCTCTAGCGTTGGGGTAAGGTTTTGGTGCTGGGCCCTACACATTATCTAGTTCATTTTTATAGTTAGCCTAAATATAGGCTTTGTGGAATATCCACCCGTTGCATTTTTCATAATTTAGTGATGAGGCTTGGGAAGGCTAGTGGTTTTGCAATCCCTCTAGTGGATTTGGAGATAACTATCTTGAAAATTTCCTCTGTAATGATGTCTGCCACATCCAATAGATAGCCTTGCATGATGTAGAAAATCAATTGTGCTTGCATGATGGTGAGGCTTGATACATGGGAATTTGGGATCACATTTGCAAAGAAAAATGTCATCTAAGTATGTGTTATTATTCTCATGCTAGCTTTTTAGATCTTTTGAGTTTCCTTGATCTTCCCAACTAAAAAAGTCTTCCCTAGTACACACAAGAGGGTAGTGAGCCTCTCAAGACTCACATCCTTCAAGATGCTTTGAAATTCCTTTCTCTCTTCCTCTGATGTGGCTCCACCAATTCCTAGTAATTCTCTTAGGTTAGAATTCGGCTTATGGGAAACCGAATTCTAAGTTTCTTTTTTTGTAATCTTATGTCAGAATTTTATGTTTGAATATTTTTTTAAAGACTTTTATTTTTTAAGCATTTATATATAGAAAAGCACCTAAATGATCTTTATCCTCATCAATTCAATGGCCTAATGTGTTTATTGGTGTACTAAACACCACTCATTACCATTAAACTCACTCACCCATCTAAAATAAGAAACATGAAACAATAATTTCAAAGTAAACTCATTTAGGAAGCTTAGAAAAACACTTTTTTTTGGAAATTAACTGCATCTTGTACAGTGGTCTAAAAATGATGGGTTTATAGTCATTTGAAAGGTATTTGAGTCTAGATTCCAACAAAACAAAAATCAACTCATTTGGAGATCGGTGGAGAAAGTTATGAGCAAAACAACCAACAACGGTCAGAGTTGGCAAGAATATATAAAGCGTTATGATGGAAGCATGCCTAGGCTTGAAACTCGCAGGTAGCAACTCCAAACAAGAAGCATTGATGGTGCAACAAAATGAATGAAGATGAGTGGTGTTTTGGTGTGTTCTTAATGGAAGGAGTGTGTGTAGAGACCTCTCAGCTTAGAAGGTCTTCCTACTATGGAAGGAAGCTAGAGGAAATGGTAGAGAAAGTGAAGAGAAAGAGTGACTCAAGAGCATTTAGGCTGGAAATAAATTCTGGAGCATTTCACTAAAGCTCAAAAGTGAGAAAATGCAAAGAGATGACTTTCTTATTTATAGGTAAAGATGAGCCATCCTTCTGGCCCAAATTCCCTCCCAAATTCAAATTAAAATCATCCAATAGGCACCCTTATACAGATCACGCAGCCCATGCTTCAAACCAGGTCAGAAACCACACATGTGAAAAACACTTCTCGTAGTGGTTGGGCTTGTCAGGTTTTTGGCTGGGCCACTTCTTCATTCCGAAAGGCAAATTCCTTCACACTTCTAATCTGGAAGCCAATCTTCCCAATCCGGAAGCTAACCAAAATTTTGTCTTTTCTTGATTCTTTTGCTTCCTTTGACTAGATGACTTCATTTCTGGTTGGTTCATGATCTCCTAGTTTTATTAGATCCTACAAAACACATATAAGCATATTAAAGAGAATCCCTCCAAGACTTAGAGAAAGAAAATCAAGAAAGAGCTTCTAAAAGTCCTTCTTCAACTTCCCTTTCTTAGCCTTAGCTTAAGTTGGTACTCCTTTGAATGGAATGCCCTAAATGGGTTTCCATCACGTTAACTTTAAGGAATTAACTACACCTACTCAAATGTCCAAAAATCACAAATTACCAGTCATTAGAAAACTTTTTGAGTCTAGTTTCTATTAAAAAAAGAATTGCATCATTTTAGGTCTGTGGAAAAATTTATGATTAAAATAGTCAGCAAAGGTCAAAGTTGACAACATGTTATCTTACTCAAATTGCAATTGGTGAGTTACGTTCCCGCAGTTGGTTACTATAGTACATGTTTTTGTACAAAATCAAGTTTTTTTTCGTGTAATCGTTTACATGGTCCTTGTAATCGATTACAAGGGACAAAATGACCTACACTTGTTTCAGGACATCACCTAACTTGGTCATTACACCAACATTGGGTCTTTCCTCCACCATGGACTGCCCAAACCTCTGTTTTCAAGGTCTACTCACACTTAAACACTAAAAAGAAGTCTCATCCGTTGAAGAAATATGAAAAAATTACCAAAAATCTCTTTGGCTACTTGTGTGGCCATAGCTAGCTCCTTCAGCATAAGTTTTTGTACAAAACCAGAATTATTTTCGTGTAATCGATTTCAAGGACCCTGTAAACGATTACACCAAAAAAATTCTGGTTTTGTACAAAAACTTGTGCTACAGGAGCCAATTGTGGGCACATAAGTAGTCAAAGAGATTTTTTGTAATTTTTTCATATTTTTTCAATGGATGAGACTTCTTTTTAGTGTGTAAGTGTGAGTAAAGCTTAAAAACTGAGGTTTGAGGAGAAAGTTAAGGGCAAAACAACAAGAAAATGTTAGAGCTGACAAGAATATATAAAACGTTAGCTTTAAGGAATTAACTGTACCTATGGTGGTTGGTGGTCTGTTTTGGGTCAATTTTTCAATTTTTTGACAGAAGACACAATAATTAACTTTAATAGAAGACGAAGTCATTGACATCAGTGAATGAAATATTTTCTTTAATTTTAACATAACTGTCTTGCATAACAAAGTCTGAAATACGGTTGGCATTATGAATACATTGAACATTAAAACTAGTAATTAACTAATAATTTTTCATAATGGGATGTGGACCCTCTAATGCCAGGATTTTGAGGACCATGATTTCTTGTGTGGCCAGGGGTTTGACAGTATGAGCAATTTCGTGGGTGTGCTCGTTCCCTGATGTCCATTTCAATCCTGAATCTGGATGATTTTGGTCGACCCTTTGCATTCCTTTTTGTGGCTGAATAAGGCCAAATTTTTGTGCCTTGGTATGGTGGTCAATATTCTTCATGTCGTAGCTCCCCAAACATATTATTATACACTTTCATGATGACATCCAACCTATAGTAGGGACTGATGTAAACGTTAAAGTCGTGATGAGCATGTTTGCAAGCTGCTAAGACATGTGAACATGGTAGATGAATCTTTTGAAACTTGCCACAATCACACCATCGTTCATCCAATCTGACAATAAATTTTCCTGCAGGTCATATTTGTCTTGGGTTTACCATCTCCTTGAATCTGAATCTTGTTGTATTTCTATCAAATTCAAAACCCTATGGGTGTTTGATTTTGAATCAGCATCCTGTAGGTAGGACCTTGTGGCATTTTCAGAATAGACATGACCAACACTTATCATTGCAATTATATGTTTCCCTCTTTCTGTGTAAAAGAAGTTGCTTCTTGTGTATGTGGCCAATACTGTGGAGGAGATTTGTAAATTTCTTCTCTTCTTCAAGACTGAGTTAATTGCTTCGGCTAGATTTGTTGTTAGGTGACCCCATCTTCTGCCTTCATCATACGCAAGTGTGAATTGTTGTCTTGGAATTTGATCAATCCAAGTTGCTGCTTCGGGATTATTTTCCCTAATGATGTTGTAGTAATAGTTACATCGCGGCTCAGTCATTGCGTATGCTGCAAAAATATTTAAGAAAATAGTAATGATTACGGATAATGAAGAATAATAAAGACGACATTTAATTGGTTAAAGATTTTTAAAAAGAAGTAGTTACCCATGTTGACAAGGTCCTTCTTCAAACTTGTATCCCTAAATCTTCGGGTGAAATTTTGTGCAATGTGTGGAATGCAATAAACATGCACACATTGTCCTTCTATCCACCCACTGGTTGGTCTGTTGAATGCTACACTAATGGAGTTGTGGCGATCCGAAATTAAGCACAAGTTTTGTTGAGGTGTGACATGTCTCCTAAGGTTTTTTAGAAAAAACAACCAAGTGTTTGTTGTTTCACCCTCAACTATAGCAAAAACAATGAGTATGTTGTTTCTCCCATCTTGTGCCACAGCCACCAAAAGAGCCCCCCTATATCTTCCGTATAGGAATGTTCCACCCACTTGCACCAACGGTTTGTAGTGTGAGAATCCATCAACATAAGGTTTGAAGGTATAGAAAAGTCTTTTGAAATATTGTTGGTTTTGACAGATCTCTTCGCCATCAGTAATTGGTTGTGTTTTCAATTTGTACACAAAGCCAGGAAGAAAAGTTTGCATGGCTTATAGTAGGCATGGTAATTTGTTGAACGATTCTTCCCAATTGCCATACACATGTTCAATTGCATGTTGTTTAGCCAACCAAGCCTTTTTGTAGGATGTAGTGTAGCCCATAGAGGTCTTGATGGAAGCAATAATTATTGCAATTGGTGTGGATGGGTCAGATTCCACTATCTCACGTATGTGATCGAAAATGATTCGTGATCCCAGCTTATTGTGATCTTGTGTGATGAGTTGTGTGGCACATGCGTGTGCACCATCAATTTTTCTTATTTCCCAAACTTGATCTCGTGTATGCAGGATGGTTGGACAGTTCCATGGACACTGTTATAGAGGAAGCTAGGTTTGGTGCTGTATCTAAATCAAGAGACTTAAAAGTAGATCACGGGTTAGTTACAGCGTTGGTTGAAAGTTGGAGGCCTAAGACACATACTTTTCATCTTCAAACTGGAGAATGCACAATTACCTTGCAAGATGTGTCACTACAATTGGGGCTTAGAGTTGATGGTCCTCTAGTAATTGGACCTACAATGTTTGATTGGGAAGATATATGTGATACGTTGTTAGGGATTACACCGATTAAGGGGGAGTCCCTTGTTGGATCTACGGTGAAGCTAAAGTGGTTGCGGGAAAATATGTTGCTTGTACATGACGACTCAAGTCTCGGCGAAATGCATGCCCATGCAAGGGCATATATATTAGGACTAATTAGAGGGGTTCTTATGCCTGATAAAACAGGTAATAAAGTACACTTAATGTACTTGAATTTCTTAAGTAATCTTCGCACAACTCGACGATATAGTTGGGGGTCTGCTTTGTTTAGCTATGTTGTACAGGGAGATGTGTAGAGCGACAGATCGACATTCAAAGACCATGGGTGGTTGTGCATCGTTGTTACAATCGTGGGCATGGTTTCGTATGCCCTTTATTGCACCAATTTCGCGACTGCAATTTAGTTTCCTACTTGTATGTCGATGGAGCGGAGGTCATGTTTTGACCTTTCGAAATGTCCCCCACAATGATTTAATCGAATACCGATCAAGGCTAGATCATATAGAACATAACCAGGTAACATTGTATTTGTCATTCAAATCTTTTTTGATAAAAAATGAATCAGACAATAATGGTCCATTAATGCAGTTTACATGGACTCCATATGAGGGATTAGAGTCAATTATTCCTGTCAATACCGAATTTCGTCCGGATTGGGGTTTTGGCTTTACCGTAGACTGTTCTCCTTTGTTTTATTATTTACCCTTTTTATTATTTTTTTTTTATTATTTTATTATTTTCGTTTTTATTATTTATTTATGTATTTTCTTATTAGTTTACTGGTGTCTTTAGTTTTTGTTTTTTTTTAGTTTTTACCTTTTTATTTTATTAAAAAAAAAATAATTAGGAAAAGGGGACGTTTTGTCATTAGTAAAAAATATGCGAGAAAAGAAAAGTGTTTTGGTTGGGAGTACGACGTGTACGTGTGTTGGAGGGAGAGGGTGCAAGAAACCGTTTCTGCAGAGTGTGCGGGTGGCAGAGACGTTTTGGAGCCTACATGGCATATGCACGGTTTGGTATACGGAGGGGGAGGGTAGCACAGAAAAGCAGAGAGAAAGGGGATTTTTGGGGGAGAGCTCCAGGGGACCTTCAACTTCACTGGATAATCATCCATTGCCGAGAAGGAGACATTGGCACCTGCAAAGAGAAACAAGAGACACCATTCAACAAGGAAAGGGAAGAAGAAGCCAGTCAAAAGGGAAAGGAGAGATTCATTGGAGGCGCAAGGTTGGCAGTAGCAATCGGATCTTCAAGAGGTAAGTGATGCCTTGCACTCCATGTTCTCCCATGAATATACCTCTGTTAAGTTGTTGTTAAATTGGCATATGATTGTGTCATGGTTATTTGTATACGGGCCATTGTTACCAAACACCATCGTCACCCTCCCCACATTCACTGAATCATCATCCATCATAACCTCATGACCACGGTCCATCATCTTCATCCCTTTCCTCTTCATTTTCATCTCCAACACCTTATACCACGACCTAACCTCAAACTCCTTGACTCCCCTCACCCGTAACCATCCCAACCACACTTCCCTTTCACTCCAAGTTCCTCACCTCCAACACCCATCATCCATCATTGGCTACACGCCACAACTCTCAACTCCTCTATTTAATCGCATAGAGAAACACCTTCCTCTTCTTCAACAATCGGAAAAACAGGGAAGAATTCACTCACTCCATAACCCCTGCCGTGCTTCTTATCGCCATTACACCACAGCTCAACCCAACGCCTTCATCATCTATCATACAGAAACTCATAACTCCATCCCACCGTATTCATTCTTACCGTTCGGCCAACATCATCTCCAACACTGAGCCGTCACCTATCCTCTGCATCTTCAACCATCTACCTCCAACTATAATCCAACCTCGACCCCCCCTCACCCCAGGACCATTCATCATTTACTTCTGACCAGAGCCTTTGCATCTCGCCACTTTCATCTCCGGCACCACTTCCAGTATCATCACTCTCATCTCCCCAACATCTCCGGCGCCACCTCCAACAAGCATAACCCAATCAACACACAAGGCAGAACAAATCCAGCATTCACCCCTCACATTCAGATGTACACAACACACACTCGTAATTTTCAAATTAATCAGTAAATCAATAAAAAAAATGATAAAAATTAGGGGAAGAAGAGAGGGAAATGTGGTTTTGCGGGGACGATTAGCAGTCGGGAAAGCCCTCGAACGGAGAGGGAGGAAAGTGACACTGGTGGCGCCGGTGAAGAAGCGCGCTCCAGCTAGAGGCAACGGTGGCCGGCTTGGCAGAGGCGGCGGCAGGAGGTGCCCAAGGTGAAAAAGCCTCAACCCTAGGCTAGTGCGAGAGAGAGAGGGAGAGATCGGGGTGGTCACCGGCAACGACCTTGACGACGACGCCCTGGCTCGTGGCTTGCGGCGGCCAACTTCGGTGGAGGCAGCGGCGTCGACGTTGCAATGCGTGGAGGAGCAACTCCTTTTGGTCAGAGAGAAGGAGACATTGGTCTCATCTGAGAGAAACGGCGTGAGTGAGTGAATGAGAATGGGAAGGCATAACCCCTAGGGGAATTCTAGGTTAGAAATCACCCGGGTGGGCCAAGCCCATAATGAACGCACGTTTTTCGGCCTTTTTTTCGAACGCTCGTCATCTACCCTCCTGTACTCAACGTACGTTCACCATCTCCCCAACGACCGCTCGTCCACAACGAGCGCTCGTCTTTCAGCCTCGTTTCCCAGCGTCCGTTCACCAATTCCCCAACGAACGCTCGTCCCCCAACGAGCGCTCGTCTTTCAGCCTCGTTTCCCAGCGTCCGTTCACCAATTCCCCAACGAACGCTCGTCCCCCAACGAGCGCTCGTCCTTCAGCCTCGTTTCCCAGCGTCCGCTCATCCCCCAACGAGCGCTCGTCCTTCAGCCTCGTTTCTCAACGTACGTTCGTCAACTTTCCCCAACGAGCGCTCGTGATACTGAATCCCCCAACGCTCGTTCCTCCTCGTTCTCAACGAACGTTCGTTAATCCACCCAACGAACGCTCGTTCTTTCTCCCCACTTTCAACGAGCGTCCGTTAAATTCCCCCCAACGCTCGTTCGTCCTCATTCTCAACGAACGTTCGTTAATCCCCCAACGAACGCTCATTCTTTCTACCCACTTTCAACGAGCGTCCGTTAAATTCCCCCCAACGCTCGTTCCTCCTCATTCTCAACGAACGTTCGTTAATCCACCCAACGAACGCTCGTTCTTTCTCCCCACTTTCAACGAACGTTCATTAATTCCCCCCAACGCTCGTTCCTCCTCATTCTCAACGAACGTTCGTTAATCCACCCAACGAACGCTCGTTCTTTCTCCCCACTTTCAACGAGCGTCCGTTTAATTCCCCCCAACGTTCGTTCCTCCTCATTCTCAACGAACGGTCGTTAATCCACCAAACGAACGCTCGATCTTTCTCCTCACTTTCAACGAGCGTCCGTTAAATTCCCCCCAACGCTCGTTCGTCCTCCTCATTCTCAACGAACGTTCGTTAATCCCCGAAACGAACGCTCGTTATTTCACTTCATTCCCAACGTCCGTTCATAATTCCCCCAATGCTCGTTATTTCTCCTCATTCTCAACGTCCGTTTATGATCCACCCAACGCTCGTTATTTTTATTTGTTTGTTTTTCTTATTTTATTTTATTCTATTTCATTTATTTTTGTCTATCTTATTTCATTTGTCTTATTTATTTCTTTTATTTTTATTTTTATTTTTATTTATTATTTTATTTTGTTCTATCTACTTATTCTAGATATTTACTTATCCTAAAATATATATTTAATAATGCAATATTTACAATTTAAATAAAGGAATTTATAAAAATATGTTTTAAAGGTTTTGGCACATGTGTGATCGCACGCATCGTCCTTGTGCTGAAAACCTTTTATCTTTCATAATTAAAATTTATAAAAATATGTTTTAAAGGTTTTGGCACATGTGTGATCGCACGCATCATCCTTGTGCGGAAAACCTTTTCTCTTTCTTAATTAAAATTCCAAAAATATGTTTTAAAGGCTTAGGCACATGTGTGATCGCACGCATCGTCCTTGTGCTAAAAACCTTTTCTTTTCCTTAAGTAAAATTAACAAAATATGTTTTAAAGGTTTATGCACATGTGTGATCGCACGCATCGTTCTTGTGCTAACAACCTTTTCTCTTTCTTAAACAAAATACAAAAAAGGTATAAAATCTTCAAAAAAACCAAAAACATCAACAATTTTAAACAACAAACAATCTTCCTACCCAGAACTACGTAACCCTTGATTCTCCATCGAAAGTGGAGATACGTAGGAGCAAGGCTAGCCCTTGTCAGGTTCACTTTCCCAAAAATCCAAATTTATCTGTAATCATTTTCTCAAACAAATCTTTCAATCATTTTCTCAAACAAATCTTTCAATCAATTTCTCAAACAAATCTCTCAAACATTTTCAAAAAGAACTACGTAACCCTGATTTCTCATTTTGAATGAGAATACGTAGGAGCAAGGTCAATCCTTGTCGGGCCCAAAAAACTAAAAAAATATGTTTTGTTTATTTTAGAATTTTATTTTAGGGGATAGTTAAACATTTTGAAAATCACATCATATTCGTGCATTTAGTTAAAGGTACTGCCTTAGGGCAGGCGTTGTGGGGTGCTAACACCTTCCCCACGCGTAACCGACTCCCGAACCCAATCTTTGGTTTTCGTGGACCGTGCTTTATCGTTTTATGGTTTTCCCGTAGTTTTCCAAAATAAACTATGGTGGCGACTCCAAAATCTCTCTTATCAAAATGCAATTTTCTTTTTTGGATCGTCGTCCCGTCGCGATTCCGGTTGCGACAGATGGCGACTCCACTGGGGACGGCCGAGAGTCAGGCCATTTAATTAGATGCGCGAATTTGACATGATTTTTCTTTGTGTTTTTCTTCCCCTGTTTTTTTTTTCTTTTTCTTTTTTTGTGTTTGATAGTTGGAATAACTGCATGTGAATTGTTGAATATGGAAACCTAGGGTAGAAAACATGTTTATATCTGCCTGGGAATTTTTTCTGGTTGTTTTGCAGGTGAGGGTTTGGGTATGCATTGCATTCTCCCTTCACACACACACTTTGTGCATATCAAGAGTGGGGCCCTATACCCGGGTCTGAGCGCAACTTAGAATTATAGGAGTTGTGTAGCGGTGTCATTCTGGGATGTACTTCCTGTCTGGCTATCGTGAGAACTCCAGCTAGAGTTTGTTCTCTTCACTTGTGTCTCCTCATCTAGTTGATTACTCGACTGTTGTGGAGATGCTATGAAGGGGGCCATAGCTCTAGTGACCATTGACCTCTAGGTTCAGGAGACCATCCTTGTGAAATTGCATATACTTGACCTCGAATCCAAGCCATTGAACCTTTATTAGGGCACAAAGGGAGAAACGTGTATTCTTGTAATCCTCACGCTGTTCGTTCTCTTTCGAAAATTATGTTATTGCATTTTCATGCCATGCATGCATTTGATTCATCGTGTTGTTTTATTATCATGCATCATATTCATGCACCATTTAGTAACATGTTGGTTTTAGGGGAAATCACAGGTATACACTTGACTTCACACGAGATGGATGTTGACACCAGATCTGATGCTACATTGCATACCAACTCCGCCATTTTAAGAAAGAAGTCTAGCCTAAGGACACATGTTGGAAATTTGACCGGGTTGATAAATTTAGGCCGAAGACTCAAGACCATACAGAGAGAAGCCTTCGGGAGGAAATATGGGAATTTGTTGAGTTTAATGGAGGTGAAAGTACAGTTGCCCGCTATTACAGCTCTAGCTCAGTATTATGATTCTCCCCTGAGATGTTTTACCTTCCAGGACTTGCAGCTGGCGCCAACTGTAGAAGAATTTGAGCATATTCTGGGCTTGCCATTAGAGGGTACCAAGCCATATCAGCACTTGGAGCATCATGCCTCTGTTTCTACCCTTGCTGTTATAATGAAATTACAGCCCAATGAATTGGAGAACCGGTTGATAACGAGACATCAAATTCGGGGGCTGACACAAGGTTACCTTGAACAATATTTGCACGACCTGGGCGATAGGGAAGAATGGGAGACCTTCATGGATGTACTAGCCCTCACTGTGTTTGGCATTGTCCTGTTTCCCAAGCTGGAAGACTTTGTAGATTACACTGCTATTGATGTCTTCGTGGCAAAAAAGACGAGATCAGAAAACCCCATAACAGCAGTCCTCGCAGATGTGTATGGGACTATGAGTTTTTGCCAGGAGAGAAAAGGGAAGAGGATTCTTTGTTGTTTGCCGGCGTTATATGCGTGGATGACGGCACGAGTATTTAAGGGGGTAATCGATGTTAGAAGTTCACCTGAGAATCTGTCGCATCAAGGAGGTAATGGGTGGGCTCTTTTCTTTGCCGGTTTGAGAGAGGGAAACGTAAAATGGCGCCTTCCTTGGCTTGAGACTAAACCATCTATCCATCATTGTGGCAACTTCCCTAACATACCTCTCATAGGCGCTAGGTATTGTATTAACTACAACCCTGTTTTGGTCCAAAGACAGTTCGGATATCCTATGAAGGGAGCGCCTTCACCAGATTATCTCACAGGCTTCTTCATCTACTATGAGGACGGACATTGTACTGAAATGTTGAGGAGAGTCAGAAGTGCCTGGGAAAATGTGGTGCGAGCAGAGAAGGACCTGAGGAGTGGAGTGATGGATAGCAGGGTTAGTTACCATACCTGGATTCTGGAGAGGGTAAGAGAAGTCAAGTTGCCTTTTAAGCCCATCAATGATCAATCGGCAAGTGAAGAAACATCCCAAGCCCCAGAAAGTGAAGAGGTGAAACAGCTGAAGGTTGAGGTGGAGAAATTGAGGGTGAGGAATGCTAGGTTGGAAAATGAATTACAGAAAGCTCGCAATGATTTTGTGGATATGAGGAATGATAACGAAGAAAAGTCACGGGCTTATGAAAACATTGTCAAAAGCCAGAAGGCAGAGAGAGATTATACATTCCGAGTAAAACAGGATCTTGCGGCCGCAAGTAAGGAGTTATCCATGAGGGTGAATGAGAAGAATGTGGCTCTAGAAGAGGGCAGACAGTGGAAACAACTCTATGAAGAAGCCAAGAGGGATAAGAGGGAAGCCCTAAAAAGACTAAGGGAAGCGCAAGTCCAAGTACAAGAATCGGGGCATCAAATGAAGGAAATGGCTACATCATTTGAAGCGGAGTTGAATCAGGAGCGCTGGAAGCTGGCAGAGGCTGAAGGGGAATATCGAGCCATGTTAAAGCAGATGGAGGATTACATCGAGGAGCAGGAGGAGCGATGGAGGTCGATGGAATTTGAAGAAAGGCATCAGGCCTTGATAAAGCGAATGAAAGAGCACATCGCAGAGCAAGAAACGGCCGTAAAGCATTGGAAGGAAAGCTTCTCTCAGTTGGCTGCTTTGGCAAATGGGGCGATTGAAGACATCCCTAGAATGGTGTCGGAAGCTGAAGCGAGTACCCACTTTTATAGCCCACCAGTAGAGATAGAGCTTTTTATTAATCACTGTAAACGGTTGATAGACGAGATGAAATCCCCCATCACTCGGACTAGGAATTGATGTATTTAGGGATCTTTATGGTTTGTTTCCTTTAAGAAATGTAATGAACTTGTTTCCATTTAAATGAAAGGTGTGGGATGTTGTTTAGCATCTGCTTGTGTTAATTTCCATCAGTGATGTCATTACAATCTTGTGATTTCCCCCTATTACTAGCATGCATCATCTTTTCTTTTGTTCAGCATGTTTCATTTCCATCTAATTAATTAAAATAATAAAGCAGTACGCGTGAGAAAAAACGACGACCAAATTTCCACGACATCCCTACCGGACCCGGGCAAACTCAAAAGCCATGGCAAGCTGGGAGGAGTCACCGGAGTCTCTCAAAACGGATGTTGGCCAGTTGAAGGACTAGATCGGCCAGATCTTGGCGACGCTTGAATCCATGAAGACTGCTGGAGAGTCTTCATCTACGCATGTTGGGGGGAATGCTCACCCTTATCCCCCAATGCTCAACGCTGCGAGCCAATCTGTTCCTTTCCCACTGTATGGTTTACCTCCGGGTTACACTCCTCCTGTAGGAGAGTACTCAGAAGTTGAGCACGCTGCATTCTCGTTCCCCGCGACTGTCAATATACCACCAACCACCGGCACTCAGGGACCTGTCTTAGTGTCGGCTCCCATGGTGGGCACGGGAATGAATGAGACCAACACAACTGATGGAATTCGGGTGACCCCAGTACCGCGTGTGGTTGCTAGGGAGGATTCTTCAGCCGAAGCTGCACAGCACGCCACAATGGTTGGGGGATTCGGTAGCCTCGTTGGAGCTACAGGTAGGTTGGAAAGTCTGGAGGCGAGGTTGAGAGCTGTTGAGGGAGTTGAGAGCTACGGGTTTGGAGATGCGGCCAGATTAAGTTTGGTTCCGGGCTTGAAAATCCCGCCTAAGTTCAAGGCACCAGAGTTTGAAAAATATAGGGGTAACACTTGCCCTAAAAGCCATGTGACCATGTACTGCAGAAAGATGGCTGCGTATGCTCATGATGAGCAGCTACTCATCCACGTTTTCCAGGAAAGTTTGGCTGGGGTGGCATTGAACTGGTACACCCACCTGGAGCCATACCGAATTCGTTGTTGGGCGGATCTAGCTGACGCCTTCGTAAAACAATATGTATACAATACTCATGTTGCTCCGGACCGTCTGCAGCTGCAGAATA
Source organism: Vigna umbellata (assembly GCF_029865625.1). Taxonomy (NCBI): domain Eukaryota; kingdom Viridiplantae; phylum Streptophyta; class Magnoliopsida; order Fabales; family Fabaceae; genus Vigna; species Vigna umbellata. The sequence goes on along the minus strand of NC_142165.1, from coordinate 31,213,782 downwards.
TGACAAAAAAGGACAATGAAACTTTCAAAGAGTACGCCCAGCGATGGAGAGAGTTGGCTGCGCAAGTTGAGCCGCCGTTGTTTGATAAGGAGATGGTGTCGATGTTCGTAAACACACTCCAGCCGCCATTTTATGAGCATATGGTTGGGAATGTATCTGTCAATTTTGCTGACACCATCATCATTGGTGAGAGGATAGAAATTGGATTGAAAAACGGGAAGATAGCATATGGCCCACCTGCAGCTACAAACTACAAAAAGCCCAGTTTCAATCAGGGGAAGAAAAAAGAGGGGGAGGTACATGCTGCGTCGGTAATGCCTGCGTGGAGAGGACGAGCTCCCAATCCTAATTATCGGCCATACTTAAACCCACCTCCTTATGCTGCTAACACCACGTTTGTTCACCAAGCTAGGCCTCAACAACAACAAGCGTATTATCCACCGCAGCGTATCCCAACCGAAGCTGCAAGACCGGTCGCAAACATGGACCCAAATCTGAATGTGGGTCACAACAACAACCCAAGGGGAAATCAATTTGTTAGGTTCACCCCAATCCCTATGACCTACACTGAATTGTTACCTAACCTAGTCAAAAAGGGTCTGGTCGCCATTTGTCCGATGAAGCCTGTACAGCCGCCGTATCCTAGGGGTTATGACGCGAATGCCAGGTGTAGTTATCATGCAGGAGGCGTTGGCCACTCGACCGAAGGATGTATGGCTCTCAAATACAAAGTTCAGGCTCTGATAGATTCGGGTTGGTTAAAGTTTCAAGAGGACCAGCCCAACGTCAATACTAATCCATTGTCCGGGCACGGGAGTTCCTCGACGAACGCCGTCGAGGTTGGAAACCAGGATCTGATAAGAGATGTGGGCGAAATCCGAAGTTCTAGGAGGTTTATCTTTGAAGCTTTGTTGAAGAAGGGCCTAGTGAAGGGTGATTATGATCTGGGTATAGCGTGCGCACTCCATCCGGAGGCCGGGCACTCTATTGAGGAATGTATGGAATTCGAGATTTTTCTACAAGACTTACTTGATAGAAATCTGATGCAAGTGTGCCGCAAGGTCAGAGAGGAAGAAGTATTTGCACAAATTGGTGGAGAATCTGATGTGACTCTACCCGAACCTTTGGTGATCCATTTTACTAGGACCACCCCTGCACTGGTAACTGAAGGAAATCCGTCTGTGGTAATCCGAGTGCCAACTCCTTTCCCTTATAAGAACGAGAAAGCCGTCCCATGGAGATATGGGGCAACTGCATTAGACGAGGGAGAATATGCAAATCCGACTGTGGAAAACATATCAGGCATTGGTGGAATGACCAGAAGTGGTCGAATCTTTACACCACCAGAATTGGCGAGAGAAAGAACCAATGATAGGGAAGCAACAATGGCTGCAAAAGCAAAGGAGTTCTTGAGGGGGAAGAACGTGGAGGCCGAGGAGACCCCCAACAAAGAGGAGAAGAGGGAAATATCTGAAGAAGAAGTTGGTGAATTCCTAAAGTTCATACAACAGAGTGAGTACAAAGTGGTGGAACAGTTGAATCGCATGCCTGCCCGGATCTCCTTGCTAGAATTACTCATGCACTCTGCCTCCCACCGAAAGTTGTTGATGAAGATACTCAGTGAGGCTCATGTGGAACAAGGTATTTCTCTGAACAAGTTCGAGGGCATTGTTGGCAACATCGTCGCTAATAATTACCTCACCTTTACTGATGAGGAGATACCCACTGAGGGGAGAGGGCATAACAAGGCTCTTCATGTCTCTGTGAAATGTTTAGATCACGTTATAGCGCGTGTCTTGGTGGACAATGGCTCCTCTCTGAACGTCATGCCAAAATCGACATTGGAGAAGCTCCCCTGTGATGGAATGCATATGAAGCCGAGCTCTATGATTGTGAGGGCATTTGACGGCAGTAAAAGGGTAGTGATGGGAGAAATTGAATTGCCCGTTCAAGTCGGTCCTTGTGTCTTTCAAGTGACCTTTCAAGTTATGGATATCCTCCCGGCTTATAGCTGTTTGTTGGGTCGCCCGTGGATCCATTCTGCAGGAGTTGTGCCTTCCACACTACACCAAAAGCTGAAGTATGTTATGGGAGACAAGCTGGTGATAGTGGCAGGAGAGGAGGATTTCCTGGTGAGCGGACCATCATCCTCCCGTTATATTGAAGTAGCCGAGGAAGCTCTCGAGGCAACTTTCCAATCTCTGGAGATCGTGGGAAACACCTACGTGGAGCCATTCGCGGTCAGCCCACATCTGTCGCGTGCTTCTATCATGATGGCCAAAGTCATGTTAAAAGAAGGTTATATGCATGGGAAAGGTTTGGGAAGGTATGGACAGGGGCGAGCATTCCCTCTGGAGGTCGTCGAGAACAAGAATAGGTATGGCCTGGGATACAAGCCCACCAGGAGGATAGGAGAAGGCTGATAGAAGAAAGGAGAGAGCGCAGTCTGGCTCGGATGGAAAGACGGGAGCCCAAAGTGGGAAGAATTCGTATCTGTGACCTCAAGAAGAGCTTTCGCAGCGCTGGTTGGGTTAACGTCGGCCACATAGCAGTTGTGGGAGATGAAGATGGATCGGAAGGCTCCAGTTGCGTGTGGGCCTGCTCCCCGGATGCGCGACTCGACAATTGGGAGATGCTGGATTTGCCCGTGATGCTTAATTTGAATAAGATGTAATAACTTTAATTAATCCTATAGCTTTACCCGGGGCTTTAGGATTCATGACTTACGGGTTGACGCTTTTAGTTTGTTATGCTCAGCGCGATAATCAAAGTGTGTTTGTTTGTGTTTTATCATCATTTTGCATTCCTCGTCGTTTTTCGTTTATTTATTTCCTTTTCATAAACTCAAATAATGCAGATATGACAATGAATGTTTTGAAAGTAATTATGTTGATATTCCTGATTTTGGGCGCCCCGTCAATAATACGGAAGATGATTGTGATGATGACCCGGAACCCCCTCCTGAACTGTTGAGACTAGTGGAACAAGAGTGTAAGGAGATGAAACCTCACCAGGAAGATGTTGAAGTACTCAATTTAGGGAATGGGGATGAGGTAAAGGAGGTGAAGATCGGTACAGCCATGAAAGCAGAAGTGAAAGAAAAATTGCGTGTCTTATTGAGGGAGTTCAGGGATGTGTTTGCTTGGTCTTACAATGACATGCCAGGCCTCGATACAGATATTGTACAACACAAGCTCCTACTCAAGCCGGAATGCCCACCGGTAAAGCAAAAGCTAAGAAGAATGAAACCGGAAATGTCCTTGAAGATCAAGGAGGAGGTACAGAAGCAATTCGATGCAGGGTTTCTAGCTGTGGCGAGATACCCAGAATGGGTAGCAAACATTGTACCGGTGCCTAAGAAGGATGGTAAAGTTCGGATGTGTGTCGATTATCGAGATTTGAATCGCGCAAGCCCAAAGGACAATTTCCCATTACCACACATCGACACCCTGGTTGATAATACAACCAAGTATTCACTGTTTTCGTTCATGGATGGTTTTTCGGGGTATAACCAGATCAAGATGGCGCCAGAAGATATGGAAAAGACTACTTTTATTACATTGTGGGGCACATTTTGTTATAAAGTGATGTCTTTTGGACTCAAGAATGCTGGGGCAACATATCAAAGGGCGATGGTGGCACTTTTCCATGATATGATGCACAAGGAGATTGAAGTTTATGTGGACGACATGATCGCGAAGTCCGAATTAGAAGAAGAACACGTCCTCAACTTGAGAAAGTTATTCGAGCGATTGAGGAAGTATAAGCTTAGGCTGAATCCCGCCAAATGTACATTTGGAGTGAAATCCGGGAAATTGTTGGGCTTTATTGTCAGCCAGAGGGGGATAGAGGTGGATCCAGACAAAGTGCGAGCGATAATGGAAATGCCTGCGCCTAAAACGGAAAAAGAAGTTCGAGGGTTTTTGGGTAGATTGAATTACATTGCTAGATTCATCTCCCACTTAACTGCTACTTGTGAACCACTGTTCAAGTTGTTACGAAAGAATCAGGCTGTGGTGTGGAATGAGGATTGTCAGGCCGCTTTTGAGAGAGTCAAACAATACTTACAAAACCCTCCTGTATTACGTCCACCAGAACCAGGAAGGCCACTCATTTTGTATTTGACTGTATTGGAGAAGTCAATGGGTTGTGTGTTGGGTCAGCATGATGAGGATGGCAAAAGAGAGCACGCTATATATTACTTGAGCAAGAAGTTCACAGACTGCGAACAACGATATTCATCGTTAGAGCGGACTTGCTGCGCATTGGCGTGGGCCGCTCATCGTTTAAGGCAATACATGTTGAGTCATTCTACATGGTTGATATCCAAGATGGATCCTATCAAGTATATTTTTGAAAAGCCTGCTCTTACTGGAAGGATAGCTCGATGGCAGATGCTATTGTCAGAGTACGACATCGTATATGTCACTCAAAAATCTGTCAAGGGTAGCGCACTAGCAGAATACCTGGCTCATCAACCCCTTTGTGATTATCAACCAATGCAACCTGAATTTCCTGATGAGGATATCATGGCTCTATTCGAAGAGAACAAAGAAGACCGAAACGAAAAAGCGTGGACGGTGTTATTCGACGGAGCCTCGAATGTGATGGGACATGGAATAGGGGCAGTGCTTATCTCCCCAGAGCGTCAGTATATACCAATGACGGCAAGGTTGTGTTTTAGCTGCACAAATAACATCGCTGAATATGAAGCCTGTGCCATGGGTATTCCAGCAGCAATTGAGTCTAAGGCAAAAATTCTGGATGTGTATGGAGATTCGGCTTTGGTCATCCATCAACTGAAAGGAGAATGGGAAACTAGGGATACAAAATTAATTCCCTACCAAGCTTACATCAGGGGATTAATGGAGTATTTCGATTCCATCACATTTAACCATATACCTCGAGAAGATAATAAATTAGCAGACTCACTGGCCACCTTGTCGTCAATGTTTGAGGTTGATCAAGATGCAGAATTACCAAAAATCAAAATGAAAAGCCATGCAGAGCCAGCATATTGCCACTTCATCGAGGAGGAGTTAGACGGTAAGCCTTGGTACTTTGATATCAAGCGTTATCTTAAAACCCGAGAATACCCTGAGGATGCGTCTGAAAACGATAAAAGAGCACTAAGAAGGTTGGCCAGCAGTTTCATCTTAAGTGGGGATGTTTTATACAAGAGAAACCATGACATGGTTCTCCTCAGATGTGTGGATGCAAAGGAAGCCGAGTTGATATTGAAAGAAGTGCACGAAGGTACATTTGGTACACACATGAATGGACATTCGATGGCTAGGAAGATCTTAAGAGCTGGTTACTTCTGGTTGACCATGGAAAACGATTGTTGCATACACGTGAGGAAGTGTGAGAAATGTCAGATATATGCAGATAATATCAATGTGCCACCCACTGCTCTGAACGTGTTGTCTGCACCATGGCCGTTTTCGATGTGGGGAATAGATGTCATCGGAGCTATAGAACCAAAAGCGTCAAATGGACATCGCTTCATACTAGTCGCAATCGACTATTTCACCAAGTGGGTTGAGGCTGCTTCGTATGCCAACGTGACTAGAAAGGTCGTGGTTAGATTCATAAGGAAGGAGTTGATCTGTAGGTATGGGCTACCTAACAAGATCATCACTGATAACGCTACCAACTTGAACAATCAGATGATGGCGGAGTTATGTGAGGAATTCAAAATTCACCACCATAATTCCTGTCCTTATCGTCCAAAGATGAATGGGGCAGTAGAGGCTGCTAACAAGAACATCAAGAAGATTGTGCAGAAGATGGTGGTCACTTACAAGGACTGGCACGAAATGCTTCCTTTCGCTTTGCACGGATACCGCACATCAGTACGAACATCAACTGGGGCCACGCCGTTCTCGCTAGTGTATGGGATGGAAGCGGTACTTCCATTTGAGGTCGAAATTCCCTCCTTACGCGTGTTAATGGAAACTAAGTTAGAGGAAGCTGAGTGGGTTCAAACCCGATTCGACCAACTCAACCTTATCGAAGAGAAAAGGTTAACAGCAGTGTGTCATGGACAGCTGTATCAAAGGAGAATGAAAAAGGCGTTTGACAAAAGGGTGCACCCAAGAGAGTTTCATGAAGGCGAACTGGTGTTGAAGAGGATTTTGCCCATCCAAAAAGATCATCGAGGCAAGTGGACCCCAAACTATGAAGGGCCGTTTGTGGTGAAGAAAGCATTCTCTGGTGGGGCACTAATTCTCACAAGGATGGATGGGGAGGAATTACCGTTACCGGTTAATTCTGATGCGGTCAAAAAGTTCTATGTATGATGATTCCGTGATACGGGTTGCCGTTAGCGAATATTAACATTGCCTTTCAAATTGTTGTAATCTGTGTTATTTCATTCAATAAATACCGCATATTAAATTTTTGTTCATACTTTCTGAAATTATTGCATGTCGCGCTGAGCTGTTTAGGTAAATAAAGAGGGTTGAAAACGAAAATAATCAAACGAATGTCAATAAAAGCATCACGGGTATTCAGTCGGCTTAGCTCGGTCCTGGTGGGTGTCGTAAAAATTAAAAAAAAATTATAATAAAAATAAAAATGAAAAAAAAGAAAGCAAAAGAAAAGACACATGTTGAATTCGTTGTCAATGAGGTTGTCAAGGGCATAGTGTTTTCGAAAAGCAAAAGCAAAATAAATTTTGAAAATACCAAAGTTGGGTCTTCTCCTGATGCAAGGTTTCGGGGGTAACCATCGTTCTTTTCCGGCTAGAGCATCTGCATTCATACTACTTGAACCCTCAACCTTTTCATTTCCCATTAAAACAAAGGGTTGTCATGAATACAATACTGGGGCAGTGTTCATCATGGTACCCATCCCAACGATCTGTTGATTGGGAGAAAAAAAAAAAAAAAAAAAAAAAAGAGGGAAAGAAGAGAGAGAAAAATAATGAAGTCGATGTGTCAACCACTACCGAGTTTTATTCCAGGGCTAAGGTCGCGAGAAAGTAAGGTAAGCAAAGATTCAGAGTGACGTGTGGCCATTTTTTCTTTATCCAAACGTTAAAAGAAGTTTATCCAATTGCACCCCTTTTGAGCCATAAATTATATTTGTTTTCATCACCCCCGACAAGAATCATTAGCACATCGATGTCAACCTAAAGGGTACATCAAGGGCATCCGAAATCAAGGAGGGGATTTCTGAAAAAAAAAAAGAAGAAGGAAAAAGAAATAAAAAATATATAAAGTCTCAAAGAAGTACACAACAGAGACAACGAAGCAAGCGACCCAAAAGGGGAAGAAAAGAAAAAAAAAACAGCAATGAAAATAAAAGGATGCCCGAAGTCTCAAATCTTTAGGGATAGTTGACTCGACACCTTGCAAATGATTCTTGTTGAAACGATTTAACCGCCAAACACTTATTTGAGCCTTCATTATCCATTTCTTTCAAAATCCTTTGACCTTTAGCCACGGTACAAGCCAATAAAAGTCCACGCTGACTGAAGACTGTTTGTCCTAATCTTTCTCACGAATTTAACCCTGAAACGAAATGATGTGGTGAATGGCACAATCACTCAAAAGAAAAGAAAAAAGAAGGAAAGAAAATAAAAACATCGAAAAAAAGAAGGAAAGGACAAAAAATGTGAAGTCTCCCCGTCAATCAGGAATCGCCAAATTGGGGCAATCCTTCCTACCCGAACCTTTCCCCCTCTCCAAATCAAGTTTACTATACGCAACAAAGTTGGGGCAACCCTTGCGGGCCATGCATGTGTAGATACTAACAACACCTCCCAAAGTTCAAGCTAGTGCTAGAGGGAATTTGAACCCCTAGTTACGTTCTCTTCCTTGCATCAAAGAACCCACTGCTTCTTGCCATTATTTTGATTGAATGCATTTCGAACGTACATCGCGTTTGACGTCAACATTGACAACGGATTCCAAGCATAGAATTCCCAAAAAATAAAAAATAAAAAAAAAAGTGCAAGAAAGAGAAAGCGAGAGCAAAAGAAGGGAACGAAACCAATGGCTCATATGCATTCATGCACCATCGTAACATAACATCATTTCATAGAAAGCAAAGAAAACTGTTCAAAAATCAGTAAGGGAAAATGAAGTGGTGAAAAAGGTTAGCAGACCTTCATATCTAAACCTCTCTAATGTTTTGCTAGCTATTTACCAATGTTTCTTCAAAAAAAGATCTGAATCCAAGAGTTTTTCTACGATAGCTCACCTCAAGGCACTCGTCGAGCCTATTGATCCTCATTCCATTCATCCATAGGGTTTGTACGCCCTCCAAGAGGTTAGTACACCTCATATCATTCATTCCACGAGGTTAGTACACCTCATAGCATTCATCCATAGGGTTTGTACACCCTCCACGAGGTTAGTACACCTCATATCATTCATCCATAGGGTTTGTACGCCCTCCAAGAGGTTAGTACACCTCATATCATTCATTCCACGAGGTTAGTACACCTCATAGCATTCATCCATAGGGTTTGTACACCCTCCACGAGGTTAGTACACCTCATATCATTCATCCATAGGGTTTGTACACCCTCCACGAGGTTAGTACACCTCATATCATTCATCCATAGGGTTTGTACGCCCTCCAAGAGGTTAGTACACCTCATATCATTCATTCCACGAGGTTAGTACACCTCATAGCATTCATCCATAGGGTTTGTACACCCTCCACGAGGTTAGTACACCTCATATCATTCATCCATAGGGTTTGTACACCCTCCACGAGGTTAGTACACCTCATATCATTCATCCATAGGGTTTGTACACCCTCCACGAGGTTAGTACACCTCATATCATTCATCCATAGGGTTTGTACGCCCTCCAAGAGGTTAGTACACCTCATATCATTCATTCCACGAGGTTAGTACACCTCATAGCATTCATCCATAGGGTTTGTACACCCTCCACGAGGTTAGTACACCTCATATCATTCATCCATAGGGTTTGTACACCCTCCACGAGGTTAGTACACCTCATATCATTCATCCATAGGGTTTGTACACCCTCCACGAGGTTAATACACCTCACACCATTCATCCACAGGGTTTGTACACCCTTCAAGAGGTTAGTACACCTCACATAATTTGTTCAGGGTTTGTACGCCCTCCAAGAGGTTAGTACACCTCACATCATTCATCCACAGGGTTTGTACACCCTCCAAGAGGTTAGTACACCTCACACACAGTCATCCATAGGGTTTGTACACCCTCCACGAGGTTAGTACACCTCACATCATTCGTTCAGGGTTTGTACACCCTCCACGAGGTTTGTACACCTCATTCCCCTCAAGCACGGTTTTGGTTCAACGTTTTCAGCCCAGTCTTGTCTGGCGCCTCTAGTTTTTCTTTGATTTTGGGCCCCTCTGCTCGGCAATGATCGTTTATGTTGCAATCTCACATTCTTCATCGATTTGTTTAACTTATGTTTCGTATTCATTTTGCTTCCTTAGAAATCCAGACGAAATTAGTATTTCTATCTTTACTTATCTTTTACTAAATAATATGAAGACATCACATTGTCATATTATCTAGTAAAATCTAAGTAAAGAGGGGCAGCTGTCAATACCGAATTTCGTCCGGATTGGGGTTTTGGCTTTTTGGGGAAAGCAGAGAAAAGCAGAGAGAAAGGGGATTTTTGGGGGAGAGCTCCAGGGGACCTTCAACTTCACTGGATAATCATCCATTGCCGAGAAGGAGACATTGGCACCTGCAAAGAGAAACAAGAGACACCATTCAACAAGGAAAGGGAAGAAGAAGCCAGTCAAAAGGGAAAGGAGAGATTCATTGGAGGCGCAAGGTTGGCAGTAGCAATCGGATCTTCAAGAGGTAAGTGATGCCTTGCACTCCATGTTCTCCCATGAATATACCTCTGTTAAGTTGTTGTTAAATTGGCATATGATTGTGTCATGGTTATTTGTATACGGGCCATTGTTACCAAACACCATCGTCACCCTCCCCACATTCACTGAATCATCATCCATCATAACCTCATGACCACGGTCCATCATCTTCATCCCTTTCCTCTTCATTTTCATCTCCAACACCTTATACCACGGCCTAACCTCAAACTCCTTGACTCCCCTCACCCGTAACCATCCCAACCACACTTCCCTTTCACTCCAAGTTCCTCACCTCCAACACCCATCATCCATCATTGGCTACACGCCACAACTCTCAACTCCTCTATTTAATCGCATAGAGAAACACCTTCCTCTTCTTCAACAATCGGAAAAACAGGGAAGAATTCACTCACTCCATAACCCCTGCCGTGCTTCTTATCGCCATTACACCACACCTCAACCCAACGCCTTCATCATCTATCATACAGAAACTCATAACTCCATCCCACCGTATTCATTCTTACCGTTCGGCCAACATCATCTCCAACACTGAGCCGTCACCTATACTCTGCATCTTCAACCATCTACCTCCAACTATAATCCAACCTCGACCCCCCCTCACCCCAGGACCATTCATCATTTACTTCTGACCAGAGCCTTTGCCTCTCGCCACTTTCATCTCCGGCACCACTTCCAGTATCATCACTCTCATCTCCCCAACATATCCGGTGCCACCTCCAACAAGCATAACCCAATCAACACACAAGGCAGAACAAATCCAGCATTCACCCCTCACATTCAGATGTACACAACACACACTCGTAATTTTCAAATTAATCAGTAAATCAATAAAAAAAACGATAAAAATTAGGGGAAGAAGAGAGGGAAATGTGGTTTTGCGGGGACGATTAGCAGTCGGGAAAGCCCTCGAACGGAGAGGGAGGAAAGTGACACTGGTGGCGCCGGTGAAGAAGCGCGCTCCAGCTAGAGGCAACGGTGGCCGGCTTGGCAGAGGCGGCGGCAGGAGGTGCCCAAGGTGAAAAAGCCTCAACCCTAGGCTAGTGCGAGAGAGATAGGGAGAGATCGGGGTGGTCACCGGCAACGACCTTGACGGCGACGCCCTGGCTCGTGGCTTGCGGCGGCCAACTTCGGTGGAGGCAGCGGCGTCGACGTTGCAATGCGTGGAGGAGCAACTCCTTTTGGTCAGAGAGAAGGAGACATTGGTCTCATCTGAGAGAAACGGCGTGAGTGAGTGAATGAGAATGGGAAGGCAGAACCCCTAGGGGAATTCTAGGTTAGAAATCACCCGGGTGGGCCAAGCCCATAATGAACGCACGTTTTTCGGCCTTTTTTTCGAACGCTCGTCATCTACCCTCCTGTACTCAACGTACGTTCACCATCTCCTCAACGAACGCTCGTCCACAACGAGCGCTCGTCTTTCAGCCTCGTTTCCCAGCGTCCGTTCACCAATTCCCCAACGAACGCTCGTCCCCCAACGAGCGCTCGTCCTTCAGCCTCGTTTCCCAGCGTCCGCTCGTCCCCCAACGAGCGCTCGTCTTTCAGCCTCGTTTCCCAGCGTCCGTTCACCAATTCCCCAACGAACGCTCGTCCCCCAACGAGCGCTCGTCCTTCAGCCTCGTTTCCCAGCGTCCGCTCGTCCCCCAACGAGCGCTCGTCCTTCAGCCTCGTTTCTCAACGTACGTTCGTCAACTTTCCCCAACGAGCGCTCGTGATACTGAATCCCCCAACGCTCGTTCCACCTCGTTCTCAACGAACGTTCGTTAATCCACCCAACGAACGCTCGTTCTTTCTCCCCACTTTCAACGAGCGTCCGTTAAATTCCCCCCAACGCTCGTTCGTCCTCATTCTCAACGAACGTTCGTTAATCCCCCAACGAACGCTCGTTCTTTCTACCCACTTTCAACGAGCGTCCGTTAAATTCCCCCCAACGCTCGTTCCTCCTCATTCTCAACGAACGTTCGTTAATCCACCCAACGAACGCTCGTTCTTTCTCCCCACTTTCAACGAACGTTCATTAATTCCCCCCAACGCTCGTTCCTCCTCATTCTCAACGAACGTTCGTTAATCCACCCAACGAACGCTCGTTCTTTCTCCCCACTTTCAACGAACGTTCATTAATTCCCCCCAACGCTCGTTCCTCCTCATTCTCAACGAACGTTCGTTAATCCACCCAACGAACGCTCGTTCTTTCTCCCCACTTTCAACGAGCGTCCGTTTAATTCCCCCCAACGCTCGTTCCTCCTCATTCTCAACGAACGGTCGTTAATCCACCAAACGAACGCTCGATCTTTCTCCTCACTTTCAACGAGCGTCCGTTAAATTCCCCCCAACGCTCGTTCGTCCTCCTCATTCTCAACGAACGTTCGTTAATCCCCGAAACGAACGCTCGTTATTTCACTTCATTCCCAACGTCCGTTCATAATTCCCCCAACGCTCGTTATTTCACTTCATTCCCAACGTCCGTTCATAATTCCCCCAATGCTCGTTATTTCTCCTCATTCTCAACGTCCGTTTATGATCCACCCAACGCTCGTTATTTTTATTTGTTTGTTTTTCTTATTTTATTTTATTCTATTTCATTTATTTTTGTCTATCTTATTTCATTTGTCTTATTTATTTCTTTTATTTTTATTTTTATTTTTATTTATTATTTTATTTTGTTCTATCTACTTATTCTAGATATTTACTTATCCTAAAATATATATTTAATAATGCAATATTTACAATTTAAATAAAGGAATTTATAAAAATATGTTTTAAAGGTTTTGGCACATGTGTGATCGCACGCATCGTCCTTGTGTTGAAAACCTTTTATCTTTCATAATTAAAATTTATAAAAATATGTTTTAAAGGTTTTGGCACATGTGTGATCGCACGCATCGTCCTTGTGCTGAAAACCTTTTCTCTTTCTTAATTAAAATTCCAAAAATATGTTTTAAAGGCTTAGGCACATGTGTGATCGCACGCATCGTCCTTGTGCTAAAAACCTTTTCTTTTCCTTAAGTAAAATTAACAAAATATGTTTTAAAGGTTTATGCACATGTGTGATCGCACGCATCGTTCTTGTGCTAACAACCTTTTCTCTTTCTTAAACAAAATACAAAAAAGGTATAAAATCTTCAAAAAAACCAAAAACATCAACAATTTTAAACAACAAACAATCTTCCTACCCAGAACTACGTAACCCTTGATTCTCCATCGAAAGTGGAGATACGTAGGAGCAAGGCTAGCCCTTGTCAGGTTCACTTTCCCAAAAATCCAAATTTATCCGTAATCATTTTCTCAAACAAATCTTTCAATCATTTTCTCAAACAAATCTTTCAATCAATTTCTCAAACAAATCTCTCAAACATTTTCAAAAAGAACTACGTAACCCTGATTTCTCATTTTGAATGAGAATACGTAGGAGCAAGGTCAATCCTTGTCGGGCCCAAAAAACTAAAAAAATATGTTTTGTTTATTTTAGAATTTTATTTTAGGGGATAGTTAAACATTTTGAAAATCACATCATATTCGTGCATTTAGTTAAAGGTACTGCCTTAGGGCAGGCGTTGTGGGGTGCTAACACCTTCCCCACGCGTAACCGACTCCCGAACCCAATCTTTGGTTTTCGTGGACCGTGCTTTATCGTTTTATGGTTTTCCCGTAGTTTTCCAAAATAAACTATAGTGGCGACTCCAAAATCTCTCTTATCAAAACGCAATTTTCTTTTTTGGATCGTCGTCCCGTCGCGATTCCGGTTGCGACAATTCCTACCCAAGCTTATAGAGACCAAGCATTGTGGACATCATGCACAACTTTAATTTGTTTTGCAATTGTTGAATGTCACGAGTTAGACCGGGTCAAGTTACAATTTCGCCTATCACAACATGTTCCTGAATTACCAAACGATCTTGATGAACTCCATAAAGTTGATATGAGGGGCAGAAAAGATGAGAATTGGGTTACTAGACATGCCGAATGGATAGACGTATGGAATAATAGGCGTGACCTAACATTGACGGGAATTCCAGTTCTAGGGCCACTTGTCCACATAAGCGAGTACATGTCTTGGTGTTTTGAGAATGCAATTTTGTTTTTGTCCATTCCACTTGTCCACATAAGCGAGTCATTCTCCTGAATACCATCACAATAGGGACCATGAAAACACTCCTCGTGCAGAGGCAAGTAAGGATGCAAGAAGACATTCCATTTCATTGTTCTCTAATCTAGGCATGCCAAGCTTGTTTGGAACTTATGCCCCTACTCCACCTTCGGCCCACGCTGTTGGGGGATCTTATGATAACTCGTTTTATTTTGGTGAAAGCCATAACGAAATAGGTACTTCCTCCGCTGCTTATGAAGGAGATGAAGGTGAAGAACATATTCAACGACAACCTTCATAGGAAGAACCACCTAGACCTCCACATGGAAGGAGAAATCCAACTAGGAATAGGCGGCGACCACGTTGTGGAACTGGACACCACTATGGGGAATGATTAGTTAATTACTACTTTTAATGTTCGATATAGTCATAATGTCAACTGTGTTTCAGACATTACTATGCAAGACAATTATTATAATGATAATTTTCCCACCGACCTCCAAATGATGTGATTCTTTTTTTATTACAAACTAGACTCAAGAAGCTCTCCAATGACTACTAATTTGTAATTTTTGGACATCTGAGAAGGTATTACTTTAGAACTTTCGCACAATTTATGAAAAACGGCGATAATAATCCAAATGCAGAAAAAGATTTATTTCATGGTCATGGGTTAGGGGTTGTGCTTGAGCGAACTCAAACTTCAAAGATGTGACTCTTGGAGATGAAAGAGGAAAATATTTTCTCTTATTTTGATTTTTATTGATGCAAATGCATATAAGGATTTGGAAAGCTGGATGGGATGAGCTTACGAAAATAGGGTTTGGAAGTTACGAGAGTGCACAAATTGAGTGGTGAGAGTTTAAGGAGTTTTGAATCTGAGTGTCAGTTTATATATGTGTCAAGTTTAAAATTTTAAACTTTTCCTCTTTAAAACTTGCGTTTTGTGGTTGAGCACCAAGACTAGTGCTTGAGCACCAAACCATTATTTTCAGTTAAAACTCTATTTAATCACTTTATTTTCATTGCTTTTCAAGGTTCCTTATATCAATAGTCTAAAACTAAATGTATCCTAATACTAAGCATAAAAAAACCACTTGTTCATAATACAAATAATTTGGGGTACTTCCCAAAAACGCTTGTTTAACGTCTTTAGTTTGACGCTTATTTTATTAAGAATCTCCGAGCTCTATGAAGGTGGTGTGTCTTTTAAAATTACCACCCTGATAAATTTTCAGTCTTTGTCCATTCACTACCCAACTTCTCTTAGTTTTAGGGTCTTCTATCTCTATAGCTCGACCTGGTCTAACTTCTTTGAAAATGAAAGGCCCTTGCCACTTTGATCTTAATTTTCCTAGGAAAAGTTTTAGCACTTTGATCTTAATTTTCTTGGGGAAAGTTTTAGCCTTAAATTGAACAAGAGAACTTATTGTCCTTTTATAAATTCTCTTCTTTGAATCTTTCTATCATGATGCCTCTTTACTTTGTTCTCGTAAATTTTAGAGGATTCATAGGCTTCTAATCTCATTTCTTCTAATTCGTGTATGTTGAGATTGTTGATAGGGGAGCATTGTTTTAGCTGAACCTACAATCTCAGAGCTTCTGGTTTTTGATGATGATAACATAATTAATAACACATTGTATATTCGACTGCATTAGTAGCTAAGTCGATTAAAATGCATCAGAATTGTGTTTATCTATAAATTGACGCGAACTTGATTTCTTTAAGGACTTTTGTGAATCTAACATTTTTGTGATATCTTTTGCAGAAAGTGTGTACTTACAAAACGAGAGAAAGAGCTCCAAGAAACAAGAAGTGACCGTGGTGATCATCTCCTTGTGGATTCTTGAAGAGCAAGTTAACTGCACTTACAAAGGCTGATCAAATCTGCACATTAAGTGTAACCAAGAGATCAGAGGCTACAATCTTGTGAAGATTGGGTTGAGGTTCCCTGTTGTGATTACAGAAAGAAGAGCGTGCTGCGTTCTTGACTTTGACGGTGGTTCAAAGGGTTTAGACTACAGGAGAGGGGATTCTTGCTGCTAGTTTGTTTGTATATACCTATATTTTGATTAGAGGGTTAGAGAGGTGTTTTATATTTTTGACGTGAGGTTGCTATAAAAGCCTTGTTGTAAAAACCTTGATCATTATAGTGCATTGGTTTCCTGTGGTTGGAAGGACACTGGATGTAGGCTTGGCCGAACCAGTATTAAAACTCAACATTTGATCTTTCTATCCCTGCACTCTTTTATTCAGTTAACTTCTTACTGTACTTAATCGATTATATTTCCACTGCATAAACAAATCTTTTTCCTTGCGTTTCAAGAAAGTTTTTAAAGGCATCTACTTTGCGATAAAGATTTAAAGAAAACATTATTTTTACATTTCACCAATTCACCCCTTCTTGGTGTGAGAAATTAAGCCATTCTATTTTCAACCGTGTATTTGTAGTTTCATTTTTTCTCCAACAGATTTTAAGTCAAATTGAGGGTCTTCAACACCAACAATGATTTATACTCGAGCTCCACTAGTAATTGACATAAACTAGTTGAAATATATTGAGTCCAATTGAAGTTTTAAAAGTTTTTCTATAAGCCCAAAGTGTCTCATGTAGCTTTATAAACCAAAAGTGTCTCATGTAGCTTTATAAACCAATCCCTTTTGGAATTGGTTATTGGTTTTTCCAAAATCCTCTTTAGTTCTTAGTTGGTCACCTCATCTTGTCCATTAGTTTGAGGGTGGTATGATGTTGCTACTTTATGCTTTACCTAGTAGTGTTCTAGCACCTTCTTTAGCTGTGAGTTACAAAAATGACTTCTTTCATCACTAATGAGAACTATTTGTGCTCTATACCTATAGAATATGAATATGTTCCTTTTTAAGAACTTGATCATTATTTTTGAACCACCCCTTTAACTGTTATGGCTTCAACTCATTTTGATACATAGTCCACAACCACTAGGATGTACTCATGAGTATTGGACATTAGTATTGGCCCAACAAATATATCCCCCAACAGTCACATATTTCTACTTCTAGCATGTATTACAATAGTAATTCATTTTTTTGTGATTCCACCATTCCTCTTACGTCTATCACATTTCTTACAATATTCATTATCATCCTTAAGAATATTGGGCCAATAAAATCTAGATTCCAATACCTTAGTTATTGTCATGTCCCAATTATAGTGTCCTACATATAGTGAATTATGATAGTGCTATAACACATCCGTTATTTCATCACCAAATAGGCATCTTCTCACCAGTCCATTTGTACCTATCTTGAAAAGATAAGGGTCATCCCAAACATATTTCTTAGAATCCTTATATATTTCTTCCTTTGGTACCATTGGATCACACCAATTGCTTTAAAGTTTACCATATTAGCGAACCAAGGCCTTTTGTTGATTGATATTAACTTTTCATCAAGAAAGGTTTCCATAATCTCCTCTTCTTTGCTTGTTATTTTAGAGTTTGTGAGCCTGGATAGGTGATCAACTACCAAATTTTCATTTCCTCTCTTATTCTTGATCACCAGGTCAAATTCTTGCAACAATAGTATCCATCTTATCAGTCTAGGTTTTGAATCAAGTTTTGTAAGGAAGTATATGATTGCAACATTATCAATGAACATTGTGATATTTTAACTAATGAGATAGGCTCGGATTTTTCTTAGCCTAAAGAAAATAGCAAGAAGTTCCTTTTCTGCTGTGGCATAGTTTATTTGTGCTTCATTAAGCATCTTGCTAGAATAATGAAAAACATGAAATTGCTTATTCTTTCTTTCCTAAAAAACATCTCCTACAACATAATCACTTACACCAAACATCATTTCAAAGTTAAGATTCTAATATGGTGCATTGATTATGGGTGTTGAGCTCAGCTGTTGTTTCATTGCAACAAAAGCTTCTTTACATTCATCATGAAAAACAATTTTTCTATCCTTGATCAATTCGTTGCTTAGAGGTTTGTAAATTTTAGAAAAATATTTGATGAACCTTCTGTAGAATCCAACATATTCTAAGAAACTTTTGGTTCCTTTAACATTGATAGGCGGTGGAAGATTTGCTATCAACTCCAACTTGGATGGGTCAACCTCTATTCCTTTTTTTGAAATCTTGTGACCAAGGAAAATTCCCCTCTTACAATAAAATGACATTTCTATTCAAAACCAAGTCGGTTTCCACACACCTTTTCAACACAGTGTTGAGATTTTCAAAGAAATTATAAAATGATGATCCAAAAATAAAGAAATTGTCCATTAATACCTCAACACTTTTCTCAATTAAATATGAAAAGATGGAGAACATACACCTTTCGAAATTTGTTAGAGTGTTGCACAAGCTAAATTGATGGGTAAATGTCGTCTTTTCTTGGTCCAAAGGGTCTACTTCCATTTGATTATAGATTGTGTATCCATCCAAGAAACAATATTCTTGCCGAAGAAGTCTTTCCAACATTTGATCTACAAATGGAATTGGAAAATGATATTTTCTAATGGCTTAGTTCAATTTTCTGTAATCTATACACATCCTCCATCTTGTCACAATCCTTTATGGAAATGAGTTCATTATTTTCATTTAGATAGGGCTGACCCAAGCACTATATGGTATTGGACAAATCATCCCAGCCTTAAGTAGCTTGATCATTTCCTTTCTTCCCACTTCTTTATAGTGTGGTTGAGACGCCTTTGAGGTTGAGTCGTAGGTTTGTACTCATCATTCATCAAAAATCTTGTGCATAACATAGCATGGACTAATACCTTTCATATTAGATAAGGTCTAACCTATCGCACCTTTGTTGGCTCTTAACACCTCCACTAGCCTTGTCTTTTTTTCACTTGTGAAGGTATTGCTAAGAATCATAGGTTGTCCACCATCATTTTCATGAAAAACATATTTTAGATGTGATGCTCATTATTTCAACTCCAATTATGATTGCTTCTCCTATTCTTTTTTTTTTAGGCTAAGCTCCAATCTTGGAGTTGCAATGGAGGAAATCTCTCTGGTTTGGTCCAGATCTTCTAAACATTTTTTAATGACATCCTTATGTTTTTCCGTCCACCCTTTGAGCTGATTTGTTAAAACCTTCTTAAGGGAATCCGTGTTTGCAGCCTTTTCCTGGATTTCCCAACATACCTCATCAAACAAATCCACTCTGAAGCAATCTTTTTATTAATAGATCTTTCATTTCTTCAAATACATTCAAGTTGACCTTGCCATTTTGCACTCATACTTTTAGCTTGCCATTATCAACATCAATGATAAATTTGGCTGTTTTCATGAAAGGTCTTCCAAGAAATGAGAGGCAATTTTGAATTTTCTTCCATATCCATGATTATAAAGTCTACTAGGAAGTATAATCTATGTACTTTGACCAATAAATCTTCCACAATTCCATATGGATACTTGATAGATCTATCTACCAATTGAAGTTTCACTCTGGTTGGCTACACTTCAACATCTCCAATTCTTTTTACCTTGGACAAGGGCATCAAGTTGATACTAGCTCTAAGAACCAACTACGCCTTACCCACTGCCAAGTTCTTAATAGCCATAGAGAGTGTAAAACTACATGGATCCTTAGACTTTTGAGGCAAAGACTTTTGTATCAAGGCGCAACACCCAACTTCAAATTCCATAGTCTCCTCCTCTTAAATTCTTCTTTTCTTTTTGAGCAGATCTTTTATGAACTTGACAAAGGTAGGAATTTTCTCCATTGGTTCATTGAAAGATATCACTACAACAAAATTGTGAATAGACAACACTTTTTTTGGTTAATAGACAATGATTTTTAGGCACCGTCTATTGGAGCAATATCTATTAAGAGACAACGCTTATAAAACAAAGTTCTATCTAATGACATTTTATAGACAAAGCTTGTTTGAAAAAATATTGTTTATTGACATTTAAATAAACAATGGTTCCTACAAAAAGTGCTCTCCATCGATATGAACTGCACATAGACAACACATGTTTAAAAAATCATTTTCTATTAGTTCAAACATTTTTTTATAATTTATTTAATTTTTTCTTCAATGCCCTTAAATTTCATAAATGTAAAAAAAATATAAAATATTAAGAAGAATATGATAAAGATCACAAAAGCAATACTCATTACTTTAGTGTATCACATCATAATAATATTCTGAAATACATCTAAATAAACAAAACATAGGAAAACAAAAAACAATGAATGACTAATAGATATAACTTTCTAACATGTTTCTAATAAATCCCTACTTTTAACATGTTGGTAGTCAAACATAGTTTTGCAAGTTGCGCAATTCCATCAAAAGTGAAGTTTAAACCACTCAAAATCCAGTGCGTATCATGACTTTGTTGTTGAACTCACTCTTACTCATAACCTAGTGTAATTTTTCTCTAAGGTGAAATTCCAAGAAAATTTCATTAGAATTCATTTCATTCCAATAAAGAAACCAAACTATTTTCAGATACAGTAAAGGGAAACACCAAAATAAAGACTTGGTATGACTAAGAAAACTATTAGATTTATGTGTGAGATAGAAATGACAGACCTCTATCTTTGGAAAGATTGTTGACAAGTTCTTGGATAGCCTTCTTGCCCAATGTATCCATTAAATACATAGTAGTAGAAGCTACCTCCCTAACGGTTACTTTTCCATCATAATCTTTGTAAACAGGCCCAAAACAACTCCTAATATATGCACATCGTTGGAAGCAAATCAGAAATCATCATGCACATGACCAATCAAATTTATCTTGTGAAAAACATTATTTAACTTTTAAAAGAAAAGTGGAAATCTATTCTTCCCATTTGGGGTTGATTGTTAACCTTTCAACATGGAAAATGACTTTAGACAATATATCTCTGCATTCAAATGCAAGCAACTTATAAGTGTAAACTAAAACATAATGAAAATGTATTCATATCTTTCTCTTATGTTTTGATAAGTGTTTGGTATTAATTGATTTCAATGTTAAAATTAGTGCCGTCAAAATGGGTTGAAACCGGTGAGCCAACCCGGCTCACCACAGATTTGAGTCGAGTTGGGTTGGAAAAAAATACAAAAATTTTGATGCGAGCCAATTTTGACCCAACTCACTAAGAACCCGACTCACACGGGTTGAACCCGTGGTGGGTCGGGTTGGCTCACCAACCCACCTATTTTTTTTAATTAAATTAAATTAATTATTTAAATCCTATTTTTTTTATTGAAATCAAATTAATTAAATTAATTATTCAAAATGCACAACCTTTACTCCCTCTACAAATAAAACCCTAAGATTATAGACTGGATAATATTATAGATGGAGATAAAAGAGAAGATGCTTAAAGAGAGCATAATATTGTGGATTTATCCATTCAGGACTCCAATTTAATAGATGGATAATATTATAGATTGGATAATTCAGGAATATATCATTTGTTTTATCTTGTTTTTAGACCTATCTACAAGTATGACAATTTTATCTTGTGCTATATATTTTTGTTAACGGCTATATGTAGTTTCTTGGTCAAACGGTTGTATATGTCTCATTAAATTAAATTGGCAAATTTTTATGCTTGATAGCTTAGAATATATATAACAATATATTTCTTTTGTTTCATTTTCTTTTATATCAATTGGTCCAATTATTACTGTTTCAATTTAATCGATCAAAGTAACATGTTATAAGAATCTGAGAAGAAGAGGGTGAAAAAAAAGTTAATTAAGTGAGCCAATGAGCCAACCCATTTAACCCACCAACCCGTGGTGGGTCAGGTCAGGTTAGAATTTTTTTAGCTTGCTAATAAATGAGTCGGGTTGGGTTGGCTCACTAAGTGGCCAACCCATGGTGGGTCGGGCCGGGTTACCCGTTTTGACAACTCTAGTTAAAATATCACTTATCTTTCTTTAATTTTGTATAAAATCCATGATAACTAACCCACTTTTACTTGTTTTGCAAAACTACAACATTTTGGAGAGTGAAAGCTACATTTTGGAGAAAATATGAAGAAATAAAACACTTTCTAAGGAATTTTGTATAGTTGCAACGCTATCTAAGGGCTTGAGCCATCAAGAAAACCCAACAAAGGAGGTTTCCTCAAGCCTTGACCTGATGCTCAACCCATGGGGAATCCTTCAATATAAGCTTCAATTGTAAGAACACACTACTTAAGCTATAGATAAAACCCACATAAGAGGCAAACCTCACTATTGGAGCCATAAATCACCGCTTGAGTTGCACTATCAGACTCTATAAATACAACACTTCAATATCAGTTTAAATAGGAGTTTGGTGTTCAGTTTTAGATACTTTCTGAACACACTTTAGAGAGAGACTCTAGAGAGTCTTCTCATACACATCCTCTATAATTAGTAGAACATCTTTAGAGGATTAAGAGAGGGATTCTCTCTAATTTTGTACTTCTTTCTATCAATTATGGGGAGCTAAATCTCTAAGCATTGGAGCAAGACATAAACAAATTTGAACTCTCTTATATTAAGTAATACCTTCACTTATGTGTGATTTCTTTTGATCTAAACTTTGTTAATTGATTTATATTTAACATTGGATGAACTGATCACTTGTCCTATCTAACTTGTTATGATTGAGTAGAAAATGGTCTTAAGTTATGGTCCAATCAATTATCTTATGGGAATCTAGATGTTAGGAAAAGATCTAAGGTGTGAAACTAAAGATAGAGTCCTAACCTTAATGCAGGTGAGATGGTTACACAATCATTAATGATTCAAATTGAGTAGGCTAACAACAAACTAGGCTCTAAGTGTCAGGAATGGACTTGGAGTTACATTAAAAGAGAACTCCCAAGACTTGATATCTGAAGCAACATTTTTTGAGATAGATCTGATACAAGAGAGGGAAAATTTGTGATGTCAAGCTTCAACATGGTTTGATCATTCAAAAATCATTCATTTAGCAACTTAAACTGATTTTCAATTGAATTTACAACATTATCACATATACAAATTCGTTTTTTACACATCATATGTCTTACAAAAGATCAAATTAGTGGAAATATTGTATATTTTTTTCAAATCTATATGGTTACGACACTTGTTTACTATAACAATCAAGTATACTTGTTAGTATATTTCAGTAAATAATTATAAAATTACGTTTAAAAAAATCTCTTAATTTTTTTAATACTAAAATATGTTTAAATTAATTATAACTTTACATTTGATAATAAAATTTAATTAAATTAATATAAGTGTTCGTTAATTTTTATTAGTATTATAAATGATATTTAATGAGTTAAAATATTTTTTTCAATAAATTTTAAATTTTTTAGGAAAAAGAGAATGACCAGTTATCTTTATTCTCTTATATTTTCTTATACTGATTTCAGGCTTTGTCTCCGTGCTTTCTTCTATTTTAGAATTCTTCTTTTGAGAGTCATGACGTATTTCATTCCTTAAACCTCATGTTGTCTGTGTGAACAATATTTTTAATCTCATTTCTAGTAGTCTGGGCAAAGTTAACTTAAAATACTTAAACTATAGTTAATCCATACTTTTTTAAACTTAAAAAATTAATAATACAGTTAACTAAAAACTAATTAAACTAATTAATAATACAGTTTAAAAAAACTGAACTATTTTATATTCAGTGCAGGTAACTGCAGTTTAAGTTTATATCTGTTTTGCAGGCTTCATTTGCTTTTTGCCTTACATCCCTTTCATTCCACTCACTCGGTGCTGCTGTTGAAGGCTGCCGCCGAGGTTACCGTTGTTGAAGGTTCGCTGCCGTCGAGGTTACCGTTGTCGAAGGTTCGCCGTCATCGAAGGCTCGCTGCTATCGAAGACTCACCGCTATCGAAGGCTTTTCCGCACTCTGCCGTCACTGAACTGTCGAAGGTTCTACCTCCATCGTCGAAGATTCTGAGAACACTTCTCCTTTAACTGGAAAAGAGAAGCAAATCTGGAACCCTAAGGTATGAATGTTTTTCCTATTGTTCAAACATTTTTGAAATGTATTCTTAGTTGTTCAAACATTTTGTTAGACATCTTGTAACGATTGCTTGTACGTGGAGAGAGCATTTGGGGTTCTTCCATCATCAGTGGCCAAGGTACTTTATTATTCCAATAAGGGTTTTAAATTACCATCTGGGGTTCTTCCATCATCGTTAAACACTACACCATGCTTTGCCAGTAGTTGTCCTGTTTATTGTGTATGAAGATTATTGTGCAGTTAGAAAAGTTAAAATTGTTTGCCAATCAAAGTTTCCTTAGTGGTATATTTCATCTCAGTAATTAAAATTGGTATACTTTGTGTGGCCAATTTTTGTTGAAAAGCAGTGCCACAATATTATGGTACTGTATTTGCATTTTATCCCAATTGTATTGTCAATGTCAACAACACTACTAAGTTCAAAGTTCTCGCTAAAATCTTAGTCCTATAGTAAAGAGATCGATAAATGATTGGGCACTGCCATTGGCCTGACACTGACTAGTATCTATAACCCTTTGAGAACCCTATGATTTTGTGTAAAAGGTTTTTGCTACAAGAGAAATGGTGCTTAAGTAAGGGCTGTGATCACCTTTTCTGATATCTTTCTTTCTCATTCTCTTTGTAGTACCAAGAGGACCCCCAATACCCTTTAACATAACACATGCACAACCAGAATCAATTGCTTAACGAAAAGAAAGAAATTATAAAAGAAAAAAGAGAAGAGAAAAAGGAGCAATGATTATGTATATTAGCTACTCTTTCTGGGTTTGTTTTTCCTCCTAGCTCTGCTTCTGGATGGCTCCACTTTTGGAAGTTGTATCTCCTCTTGTTTTTCAACCATCATGCATGCTGCTGATGATGTTCCTTCTTCCTCGTTGGTTGTAACTTTTTCCATTGAACTTTCTGTGCCTTGTGCTGATAAAGAACCTCCTCTATGCTGTTCAATCACTTGTGCCTTCTCCTCTTCACTTTCTTCCCCATCATCAATACTCACTATTTCTTATTTCCAAATTTTCAATTCAAAGAGATCACGAAATTTGCACCATCAATACCAAATCTCCCAACCCTTAACCCTTAAATTCGTTCACTGGATATGATAGGAAGAAAAAGATGATTCTGTTTCTAATGCAAAATACACACACATACCCTTTTCTTAATTTTTATTTTGCAATATGTTAAAAGCAAGAAGACTAATATCTTTGACCAGAATCCTTGTTCTGGAAACTCTATAAAAGCAAGGCCTTTGTAAACTATAGTGACATAAAAAAACAAAGGACTATAGGTCTTCGTTCGGGTGCCAATTAAATAAACGATTCATAGCATCATCTTTCACTTTCCTTTTTTGTCCATTCATTCTGTCTAGTGTCATTCCAATTTATTTACACGTTATTTTCTTCCCACCACAGCAGAAAAAAGAAAGAAAGAAGTAGCAAAAAAAGTAGTTATGTTAATTGCTTATGCTACTAGAAGAAAGTAGAAAGTAGAAACTAGAAAGTAGAGTAGTAGTAGTAGTAGTAGTAGAAGACAGTGTGTGCAGAAGGGTAAACAGAAATGAGAAATGAAGAAGCTTTCTCCTTGACTGCTGAATAAACTAACCCAGAAGAAAGTGTGGTGAGTGGAAAAGTAATAACAGGAATAACCATGGTTAAGTGTGTGTGTTGTACTACTCACACGCAGTGTTCCAGTCTGACCACTTGTGTTGCTTCCCGGGTTTCGCGTCCTTACTCTTCTGTAGCTTTAAATGTTGTTGGGGTCATCACACTTCACACAGCACAAACACAGTTAGTGTGTGTTTGAGTATTTCTTTTTCTATTTTTCTTACCCTTTTCACTGTCAACTCTATCTTCAATCATTCATCCATGATCTTTGTAAAAACTGGTACTTCTTACTTCATGGATTGTGTCTTGTAACCCTCAGGAAAACAGTGAGAGTTATATGTAAACCTGTTAGTATTTTGAAGGTTGTGAAAGGAGTAGTTGATGGGATAGAGAAAATGTAGAGATAGTAGAATGTAGAAGTAGTAGTTGAAAGAAGTGTTGTAGTTGTCTTTAGTTGTAGTAGATGTTGGTTCATACAAATGGTAGATGTTGGCTACATACAAATGTTAGAGTTCATGGGTATTTATAGACCCATAGATTATTCTAGAACATACTAGCCACAACTTATGTGGAATGTTCTAGATTTTTACCTATGTAGAATATTCTTGATTTTTCTTCCTATCTTAGGTTTTTCTAGAATATTCTAGAACTTGTATTACATTTCAATTCTTCTATTTAAGGAGCTTCTACATTCTTCTAGAATTTGCATTACACTTTAATACTCCTCCTTAATGCAAATTCGGTAACTCCAAGCATTGTGCGCAGTAGTTCAAATCTTGGTCTTGGTAATGCCTTCGTAAATATATCTGCAATTTGGTCTTCTGTTGGACAGTACTCGAGTCGAATTTGTTTAGTTGTCTCTTCATCTCGAATGAAGTGATATTTAATGGCTATATGTTTTGTTCTTTGATGATGGACTGGATTTTTTGCTATTGCTATTGCCGATTTGTTATCGCAATAGATAATAGTCGGTCCATCTTGTGGTTCACCCATTTCTTCAAGTATTCTTCTTAGCCATATTGCTTGACTTGTGGTTTCAGCAGCTGCTACATACTCTGCTTCTGCTGTTGATTGTGCCACGGTTGCTTGCTTCTTTGATGCCCAAGATAAAATACCCGATCCTAGTGAGAAAGCATATCCTGACGTACTTTTCATGTCATCCATTGATCCTGCCCAATCACTATCTGTGTAGCCAATCATCCTTGAGTTACTCATGGTTTTGTACCATATACCAAACTCCTTTGTGCCTTGTAGATATCTTAAAATTCTTTTTCCTACTCCATAATGAATTTGACTTGGCTTTTGCATGAATCTTGATAGAAGACTTGTAGCATACATAATGTCTGGTCGTGTGGCTGTGAGATAGAGAAGACTTCCAATTAAGCTTCTGTAGCATGATGCATCTACCTCTTGTGCTCCATCATCTTTTTGTAGCTTCTCGTTTACCACCAGTGGAGTAGTGACAGGTTTACAACCATTCATCTTGAACTT
Source organism: Vigna umbellata (assembly GCF_029865625.1). Taxonomy (NCBI): domain Eukaryota; kingdom Viridiplantae; phylum Streptophyta; class Magnoliopsida; order Fabales; family Fabaceae; genus Vigna; species Vigna umbellata. Next base: position 31,186,801 of record NC_142165.1, on the reverse strand, counting down.
CTTTAATAGAGCTTCAATATATTTCTTTTGAGAGATAAATATACCTTCCTTTTCTTGTTTCACCTCTATACCGAGGAAATAGTTCATCAAGCCAAGGTCAGTCATTTCAAATGTCTTCATCATGTCTTCTTTAAATTCTATCATCATCTCTATATTGTTTCCTGTATAGATAAGATCATCGACATATATAGAGACAATGAGATGGTACTGACCTTGTGCCTTAATATATAGTGTTGGCTCACTCTTGCTCCTCCTGAATCCTTGATCGATGAAGTATTTATCAATCTTGCTATACCATGCTCGAGGAGCTTGCTTCAGGCCATATAATGCTTTTTTAAGTCTTAGTACTTTGCCTTCATTGCCTTCGTTGATGAAGCCCTGTGGTTGTTCAACATAAATCTCTTCTTCGAGCACCCCATTTAGAAAGGCTGACTTGACATCCAATTGATAGATGTTCCATCCTTTTTGTGCTGCAAGAGCTATTAAAACTCTAATTGTATCTAAGCGAGCAACTGGAGCAAATGTCTCATTGTAGTCTATTCCTGGTTGCTGTGAGTAGCCTTTGGCAACCAATCTTGCTTTATGCTTTTGTATAGTTCCATCAGGATTGAGCTTTGTTTTATATATCCATTTGACTCCAATGATGTCTTTTCCATGAGGGAAATTTACGAGTTCCCAAGTGTTATTCTTCTCAATCATTTTAATCTCTTCTTCCATAGCCTTGACCCATACTTCTTGCTTTGATGCTTCTTCATAATAGTTAGGCTCAATCATGGCCATATTGCAAGTTTCATATATGTCTACCAAAGATCTTACTCTTCTTGGACTAGATTCAGGTGAAGAATCTTGTTGTGGAGGTGAAGAAAGCGTACCTAAATTTTCTTCCTCTTCTTGAGTTTCTTCTTGAGATTGTTGCACTGGAAGTAGAATGTTGTTTTTAACAACTTTTTCTTCTTCCCAATTCCAAGAAGCATTTTCATCAACTTCAACATCTCGACTGATGATGAGCTTTTTAGTTTGTAGGTTGTAAACTCGATAGCCTTTTGACTGTGTGCTATATCCCAAAAATATTCCCCGTATAGTTTTGTCTTCAAGCTTGTGCCTCCTTTGATCAGGAACATGTATGTAGCAAATAGACCCAAATACTCGTAGGTGTTTAGCCGATGGCTTTCTCCCACTCCAAGCTTCAATAGGAGTCTTATCTTGGACTGCTTTAGTTGGACATCTGTTTAGAATATAAACTGCAGTGTAAACTGCTTCAGCCCAAAAAGTATTAGGCATACTTTTCTCTTTCAGCATTGATCTTGCCATCTCCATAACTGTGCGATTCTTTCTCTCTGACACACCATTTTGTTGTGGAGTATATGCGACTGTAAGTTGTCGCTCTATGCCTTCATCTTCACAGAATTTGTCAAACTCGTGAGATGTGTACTCCTTGCCACGATCACTTCTAAGTACTTTTAGCTGTTTTCCACTTTGCTTCTCAACAAGGGCCTTGAATTTCTTGAATACTCCAAAAACTTCTGACTTTGCCTTTAAGAAATAGACCCATGTCATTCTAGAGAAGTCATCGATGAAGAGGATGAAATACCTGTTGTTATGATGTGAAGGTGTTCTCATCGGTCCGCAAACATCGGTATGAATCAACTCCAATAAGTCTTTTGCTCTCCATGCTTTGTCTGTCGAGAATGGTAATCGATGTTGTTTTCCGAGGAGACATCCTTCACATGATTCATTATTTTCCTTCAAGCATGGAAGATCTCTCATCATGTTTTTCGTATATAGAAGCTTTAAGGCATGTGTGTTAAAGTGGCCAAATCTCCTATGCCAAAGCCATGAGTCATCAACTTCTACCTTCATGGCAATATTAGTTCCAGGTTTGAAGCTTATAGGAAAGCTTCTATTTCTCTTCTCCATTTTTACTTGGCCAATTTCTATCATTTTATTGTCATAAATTTTGCATGTATCTTTCTCAAAATGAAGAGAATATCCATTCTCCATCATTTGGCCAATACTTAAAAGATTTTCTTTAAGATTTGGAACTAGTAAAACATCCTTGATGAATTTCGTACCTTTCTTTGTCTCCACCATGACAGTTCCTTTGCCTCAAGACTCCACTGTGGTGCCATTTCCTAGCCGAACTTTGACATTGACAGATTTATCAATGTCTTTGAAGATGCTTTGATCTTTCGCCATGTGATTGCTGCATCCACTATCCAAGTACCAACTTCCTTCTCTACCAGAAGATTCTTGATTGGCGTAGAATAAGAGTTTCTCTTGATTATCTTCTTCCGCAAAGTTTGCTTGATACTTATTTTTATTACGACAATACTTTTCTACGTGACCAAATTTCTTGCAATAGTGGCATTGAGGTTTTCCATGATGCCAACAATCTTTTTCCAAGTGACTTGTCTTTTTACATATGCCACATGGAGGATATTTTTCTTGACGAGTCTTCGAGAAGCTTCTAGGATTTTCTTTATTTCTAGAAATTTCTTCTCTACTTTTATTTCCTTCATATTCTTTATTCTGAGACCGTAATTTTAGTTTTGATTGAAAGGCATTTTCAACCGAGTCTTCTTCATGCCTTTTCAATCTTTGTTCATAAGCTTCAAGAGAGCCCATTAGTTGTGTGACTGACAATGTAGCCAAATCTTTTGTTTGTTCAATCGCGGTTGCGATTGCATCATACTTTTGGGGAATAGAAATTAAAATTTTCTCAACGATCTTTTTGTCAAGAATATTTTCCCCATAGGCTCTCATCTGACTAACTATTTCTTTTATTCTAGAATAGTAGTCTTTAATGGTCTCAGATTCTTTCATTCTTAATAATTCAAACTCTCGTCTTAGAGAATGAAGTTTAATATTGCGTACCTCGTCACTTCCTTGAAACTCCTCTTGTATTGTATTCCAAGCTTGTTTTGCACTTGTGGCACCAATTATCCTTGGAAAAATTGTCTCATCAACTGCTTGTTGAAGAACAAATAAAGCCCTTGAATCCTTCTGCTTGTTTTCTTTCAACTCCTTCTTTTGAGCTGCAGTAAGAGTAGAGGTGTCTTCTGGAATATTGAATCCCTCTTCTATGATATCCCATAAATCTTGAGAGCGGAAGAATGTCTTCATTTTGACACTCCAAAAATCATAATTTTCTCCTTTGAAAATAGGTACTGGAATTGATGATGTTTGATTAGTAGTAGCCATGTGTTGAGAATATATTTGGAAGTAGTAGAATGAGTTATAGTTTTGTTTGAGGTAGTTGAAAATTTTATCTACGCCCAGTAGATGACCGAACGTAGCTCTGATACCACTGTTAGTATTTTGAAGGTTGTGAAAGGAGTAGTTGATGGGATAGAGAAAATGTAGAGATAGTAGAATGTAGAAGTAGTAGTTGAAAGAAGTGTTGTAGTTGTCTTTAGTTGTAGTAGATGTTGGTTCATACAAATGGTAGATGTTGGCTACATACAAATGTTAGAGTTCATGGGTATTTATAGACCCATAGATTATTCTAGAACATACTAGCCACAACTTATGTGGAATGTTCTAGATTTTTACCTATGTAGAATATTCTTGATTTTTCTTCCTATCTTAGGTTTTTCTAGAATATTCTAGAACTTGTATTACATTTCAATTCTTCTATTTAAGGAGCTTCTACATTCTTCTAGAATTTGCATTACACTTTAATAAAACCAATAAGAATTATATACGGTGGTCTAAAACCATTTCCTGATAAAAAATGGTACTTTTTATATTGTTTTCATGTGTCAAATTTTGATAATTATGTATTAGTCAGATAATTAATGCATACTAATCCAGTTGTTAGTGATATTTTGGTTTAAAAGTTTATTGGTTATGAAATGTTTATTAGTTCATAGAAAAACTATCTTGCAGTTTGTTACTATAAAGTTTCAAATCTTCTAAAGAATGAGAAATAAGAAGCAAATGAGTGATGAGACTTGAATGCAGTATGGAATGTAAAAAGTTTCCTGAGAATGCACAAAAACCAGACTTTGAAACTTTACCTTTCATCTCTTCATTCAAGGAGAAGCTCACTGGGCTGAAAACAAAAATATTAATAATATTTATTCTTATTATGAATATGTAATAAATGTGATCCTAGCTCTTGTCCTTGCAGGTAGAAATTTTCAATCAAATAAATAAATGTCCATTTATTTGATTAATTCTTTCTGTTTACTATTTTTGTTTTTCGAATTTGTTGACAGTAGTTGTCTATTTTTGTTTTGAATTTTTGTTTACTATTTTAATATTTATAAACTCTGAATTTGTTTTCAGAGTTTATCACAACACTTTCATCAATGTAGTGATGTGATTTCTGAATTTTTTTTCAGACCCTATATCATCATCATCATTTAGATAAATTTGCCTTTTGTTTGATTGAACTCTTAATTAATGTAGTGACGTGAATGTCAGAAACGGTAGAAACCCTCACACCAAATACTTCTAGAATGGATCATTTATCTTCTTATATCGATTCATCGTCAATTGAGAATAGTAAAGGTCGATCAGATGTGTGGGGACATTTTACTAAACAAAACCCTTATTCTGAGAAGAAGGCTAAATGCAATTATTGTGGTGATTTGATTAAATATTTGGCTGGAACAAGCGGGATGAGGAATCATTTGACGAGATGCAAAGAAAATCCTAATAAAGAACCATTCAAAAGGAAAAAGCTTTTATCATCAACTACAGAAGTTAGTGTTAGCCCTTCACCAACTATTTCTAAATTTGACCAAAATGCATCTCGAATGAAGTTGGTGAAGATGTTTGTGAAGTCCGAGCTTCCTTTTCGATTTGTGGAAAATGAGGACTTCCGTGACTTTGTATGGTCCTTGCAACCACGATTTGAAGTCTCATCCCGCACTACATTGAGGCGTGAAATGTGGAAACTCTATGAAGAGGAAAAAGCAAAGTTGAAAATGTGTCTATCAAAGCAGTGTGAGAGGGTTTGTTTAACTACATACACATGGACTTTAATCCAAAACCTAAATTACATGAGTTTAACAGCTCACTTTATTGATAATGATTGGAAACTTCAAAAGAAAATTTTGAACTTTTCTCAAACAACGGGACAATCAGGGGAGCTCATTGCTAAACATGTTGAGGCTTGTTTGAATAATTGGGAGTTGAAGCGAGTCCTTAGCATCACTGTGGATAATGCTACAGCAAATGATGTTGGGGTCCAGTACCTCAAAAGAAGGATGTTATCATGGAATTGTCTCGTCTTAAAGGGAGAATATGTTCATATGCGTTGTTGTGCTCATATATTAAGTTTAATTGTGAAGGAGGGCTTAAAAGAAATCAATCTGAAGCGCAGTTAAATATGTGAAATCTTCTCCCGCTAGATTTGCTAGATTCAAGGCATGTGTTGAACAAGAGGGAATTTCTTACAAAGGTATTGTTTGTCTTGATGTTGAAACAAGGTGGAATTCAACTTACTTAATGTTAGAGGCAAGCTTGAAGTACAAAGATGCCTTTGTCTTGCTAGATATGCAAGATAAGAAATTTAGTGTTGAAATGGCCAAAAGTAATGGTGGTGTGCCATTAGAAGAGGATTGGGAATATGCGAGGTCTATTCTACCCTTTTTAAAGATGTTTTATGACTCTACCCTACGCATTTCTAGTTCTTCTTATGTCACCAGTCATATGTATATGAAAGAGGTGTTTGGAATTGGTAAAAGGATTCAACAATATTCTGAGAGTAGTGATTTGAGCATAAAATTGATTGCAATAAGGATGAAGGGCAAGTATGAAAAATATTGGGGAAATCCTAATGGAATTAATATCTTATTATTGATTGTTGTTGTGCTTGACCCTAGGAGTAAGTTGGATTTTGTTAGTTACTTCATTGACTACCTCTTTGAATCTAGTATGGCCAATGAATTGAAATCAAAATTATTGTCATCTTTAAAAACACTTTATGAACAATATCAAGGTATTGAGGAGGGTTCTCAAAGTAGCCAACAAGAATCTCAACTAGATGATGATGATAATGATCCTCATGGCATTAGTTTCTACCTAAGAGCTACAGGACGTAGATTTGATTATATATCAGAGCTTGATAAATATTTGAGAGAGGATCCTGAACTTTATATGAAGTCAGTTGAGCTTGATATTTTACATTGGTGGAAAGTCAACTCGACTAGATTTCCTATCCTTGCGAACATGGCTCGAGAGGTGTTAGCCATTCCTATCTCTACCGTAGCATCAGAGTGTGCATTCAGTACAGGAGGAAGAGTGGTTAGTCCTTATCATAGTTGCCTAACGCCTAAAATAGTGGAAGTGCTTGTTTGCACACAAGATTGGCGATGGACAAATTTATGATCACCAAAATATGATGTCACAAACTTGTTTTACAATCGGCAAGTATGACCGAATCGTTCAAGTAATAAACTTGGTAAGACCAAGTATCGTTCTCCCAAAGGACTCACGGACTAGTTTAGTTGTGTGGTTTGTTGATTAGCTAGGACTTAAGAACAAAATAATTGGATTTTAATATGCAAAAGACGAAATTAAACATGTATGCATGAGGTTGATCAATGGCAAAAGCAAAAGACACGCACTTTCAATGAAAGATATATATGAATATGTTGTTGGGGGTCAATTTCATCTTATCCATTCTCATATATTTTAGGAATTCAACATTCAAATCATCATTGTTAATGCCACTCTCTAAAGTACCTTTCAAGAAGGCTTCTCCCTAATTACGAGTTCACACAATTCCTAGCATTCCTAATAATTAGTTCATCAAGTGCAAGAGCTTAACGACAACCAATATAATATTGGGAGAGATTCCCCGGATCTAGACTTCCCCGTACGTTCCCGTATCGACAAAATCAATAATCATGCATTGAATGAGTTAAACAAAGCAAGCATAAAGCAAAGAGGAAAAACCAGGAATCAACTCATGTTTCTTTTTCTTCTTTCTACTGAACTTCTTCAGAAATTTGATCAAACCAGGAACCTGTTGCAATGTCTTAATCATAGGAACTTTAATCTCCAATTTCTTGAAGATTTCCATGAGGCACTTAAATTTCTTTTCCTTCCTATGATACTTCTTTGGATGAGGAAGAAGTTTTTCATATGATTCTTTCTTTTTTTCTCTCGTCCTCTTTTTCTTTTCTCTCACTTTCTTTTTTTCTTTTCTTTTTCTACTCACTTTCTCAATCTTCACACAAATTTTCTCTTCTTCTTTCTCTTCTCTCTCTTTTCTCTCTTCTCTCTCTTCTTTTTCCAACTCAACTTTTACACTCACTAGCACTTCACACTCTTCCCTGGGGTTAACCTTAGTATTAGCCCCAAAATTTTTGTCAGGCCTTTCTTCCAATTGCTTGGTAATCTGACCCATTTGAATCTCCAAGTTCTTAATAGCGGCTTCAGTGCTCTTTTGAGTAGATTCAGTTTTCTGTATGAACTGATGAAGAGTTTCTTCCATCCTTATTGACCTTTCGTTAAGTATAGAAATCTGTTGCCATAAGGTTGGTTGTTGTTGTTGCTTATTGAATTGCCCAGTTTGTCCAGCTTGCCCAGTTTGTCCGTGACCAATACTTGAGTGTGGTTTCCACCCTTGATTATAGTTCCCTTGACGGTATTGATTGGTCATGTAGTTTACATCCTCTACGGCTTCTACTGGAAAGGCACATTGACCATTAATATGGTCGCCTCCACACAATTCACACATCTGTGGTTGAACCTGTGCAACAGTCTTTAACTCTTTTGGCAGTTGTGCAAGTATCTTTGTGAGATTCTCCAATTGTTGAGTTAGTATCTTGTTCTGAGCTAGCAAGGCATCATTGGATTGCAATTGTAGAACTCCTTTTTGTTGTATAGGAGCTCCTCTTTCACTGTTGAGCTCATTGTCACTAGTAGCCATATTGTCAATGATTTCTGTAGCTTCCTCTGGAGTTTTCCATTTGATATTTCCTCCTGCTGAGGCGTCAAGCATCATCTTGGTTTGTGAACCAAGACCTCCAAGGAAGATTAGGACTACTTCCACTTCGTCAAATCCATGCGTGGGTGTCTTTCTTAATAAGCTTTTATACCTATCCCATGCATGCCCTAGTGATTCTTCCATGCCCTGCCTGAATGAAGAAATCTCTTGCTTGCCTTTATTGACCTTGGAAGAATTGAGTGCCCATATAGTTAAATTCTTGACCGAATTGCATCCTGCATGCATTAGGCACAAAACTCTAGAAAATATTTATTAGCACAAAAAGATAGAGAAGATACAAAGAATAAAAGATAAGAAGATAAATGATAGCAAGATAGAAGATACAAATAAAAACAGAAAATAGAAAAATAAAAACAGAAAACAGAAAAAAATAAAAAAATAAAAAATAAAAACAAAAAACGAAAAAAAAATAAATAAATAAATAAAAATAAAAACAGAAAAAAAAATAAAAAATAAAAACAGAAAAGAAAAAAAAATAAAAAATAAAAATAGAAAACAAAAAATAAAAAAAAACAGAAAAATAAAACAAAATAAAATAATAACCGAAAAATAAAAACAGAAAATAAAATAAAATAAAATAAAATAAAATAAAATAAAATCAAATCAAATCAAAATAAAATAAAATCAAAACAAAAAATAAAACAAAATAAAACAATAACCAAAAAATAAAAACAGAAAATAAAATCAAATCAAATCAAATAAGATAAAATAAAATAAAATCTAATCTAATCAAATAAAATAAAATCAAATCAAATCAAATCAAATCAAATAAGATAAAATAAGATAAAAATAGAAAATAAAAATAGAAATTCAAAAGTAAAGTCAAAGATAATCAATAATCACACAAATTAACCAGTTAAACCACGAGTCCCCGGCAACGGCGCTAAAAACTTGATGGACAAATTTATGATCACCAAAATATGATGTCACAAACTTGTTTTACAATCGGTAAGTATGACCGAATCGTTCAAGTAATAAACTTGGTAAGACCAAGTATCGTTCTCCCAAAGGACTCACGGCCTAGTTTAGTTGTGTGGTTTGTTGATTAGCTAGGACTTAAGAACAAAATAATTGGATTTTAATATGCAAAAGACGAAATTAAACATGTATGCATGAGGTTGATCAATGGCAAAAGCAAAAGACACGCACTTTCAATGAAAGATATATATGAATATGTTGTTGGGGGTCAATTTCATCTTATCCACTCTCATATATTTTAGGAATTCAACATTCAAATCATCATTGTTAATGCCACTCTCTAAAGTACCTTTCAAGAAGGCTTCTCCCTAATTACGAGTTCATACAATTCCTAGCATTCCTAATAATTAGTTCATCAAGTGCAGGAGCTTAACGACAACCAATATAATATTGGGAGAGATTCCCCGGATCTAGACTTCCCCGTACGTTCCCGTATCGACAAAATCAATAATCATGCATTGAATGAGTTAAAGAAAGCAAGCATTAAGCAAAGAGGAAAAACCCTAACTAATGATGAAAGAAAGCATAAATCTTAGATTAAGATGCAAGCACAAATTCCATATATGAGAGCTTCAAAAGATTACATTGATTCCCCAACAAACATACAAGGTTTAGTTCACCATATTCATGGTGAACCTAGATGAACAATAATGAAAGAATGAAAGAGATAGAAAAACCCGAGAAAGAGAAGAGTTGTCACCATCTCCCAATCTACCCCAAGGGATGGAAGAGAGAGTGTTTGCTTCGTTTCTGCCAAAGATACCAACCCTAAGACATCTAGGTCTTTAAATAGGACATAAAAATAATAGAAAACGGGTCCAGGCCCAAACAGATCATAAAATCGCAGAAAACTGGCCCAAAACTCGTATGGTTGACTTTTTCCGTATTCTGGTTGACTGGTTGACTTTTTGGTTGACTGGTTGACTTTTCTGGTTGACTGGTTGACTTTTCTGGTTTCTGGTTGACTTTTCTGATTCCATCTCTCTCCTTCTTCACTTCTTTCACTAAATTCACCTTAAAACCTGCACAAAAACACTGAAATCAAGCATAAACCTGTCCAGCTCTCTTATTTCAGAAAATATGGATAAAAGCATGATTTCAAGCTAGTTTCTAAGTGTAAAGGTTGCTTTTTGTGTCAATTTTAAGCATGAAAATAACAGTTTTTCAACTGTTATCAATTGGTTAAAAGGAACACCTTTCTCTATACTTTTTGACGAGGATCCTAAAGAACTTGATAAATTTGAGCAAGGTGAGATTATATGACAAATTTATATATTTTTTAATTTATAATTTACGTGTTAAAAAATGATTAAATATTTTATTTTATTTTTGTAGAGATAACATCTCAAGATGAAGTGGGACCTTCAACTGCTGCTATTAATTTGGATGATTGAAAATCAAGAAAGAAGCATTGATGTAAGTCCTCGACCTTAATGTAAGGCTATTGAAGATGTTATTCTTGAGCTTGAACTTAATGACTATTGTGTCTTGTTCTCCATCCACGGTTGTGTATAGAGAAAATTAGTATTTGTAGAGTTTGTTAATTTATGGATCACAAGTTGTTTTCCGTAACAATGGTTTTATGAAGTTTTTAATTCTTTACTCCATCTTCAATAGAGATTTGCTATTAGTGTCGGTATGCTACATTTTCATGGCCATATTGTTATAAGATATTGTGATAATTTTGTTGTTTTTTCTTTTGGTTTCCGGAGCATGTGATTTGATTTCAAGAGTGTGTTTTTATTTTTATGTGTTTTTGTTTGCTATGTTAAGGTGGAATTTTACCTATCATGTCAACTCATGTTTGACTGGATCCAGTAACTTTTATTTTTAAAAACACATTTGAAATCTCGTGGTTGGCCGAGTAGGATAACATTCAGTACTTGAACAATTTCAACCATGGTCACACTAATATGACTGATTCAATTTTACAGATGAGAAAAGATACTTGCACAAGTTATGTGAGAGATATTCTTAATCTGGAACACAATTTTTTTCATGTAAAAAACTTATGTGAAGTTGAACAGGATGAATCATCCAACTGATTTATGATGGCTTTACTATATTTGTTGACTGAGGCAACAAAACTCACTAGTGTTTCTAGTATTTTTTTTTCTTTTTCCTATTCACATAGATTAATAGTTTTGCCTGAAAGTTCACCTGCTTTTTTTTTTCTTATTCTTTTGTTTCTCTTACCAGATTATAGTCATCCTAGAAGGTTCAACAAGATTACATCACTAAGCAACTTTGCCTGCTGTACTATTTCTCAAGGTGTGTAAGGAAAAATATATATTTATAGTTCTTATTTACTACAGATTTCAAAGAATTTTACTGGCTCATTATTTATGTTTCTATAAGCCTAAAATTCTGCTTGAATTATATAACAGGCGAATCATGTCATTAGTTAGGTCTGCTGATGTTAGACCAAGCTTGTCCTCTCAAATTTTTGGTCCTGATAAGCATAAGAGCTAAGGTTCTTGAATAGGTCCTGATGGAGGATTCATAATCAACTTCAGTGGATGAAAAGAAAAAATAATGAGAAAGGAAAATCCTACTAAAAGTGATGTTAATAAAGCTAAGGTTCTTGAATAGAAATTAGTCTTTTGATAACACTCCATTTGAAGATTATGTATACATAATGTTATTCAAGAAATAGAATAAGTTTTTGAAAGGAGTAAATTATTGTTCAGATCTTACATATTTCTCTAAGTATAGAAGTACAGGAATTAAGACCAGTCAATAGTCCTTTAGCAATTATGCAAGGTTGATATGACAGTAAAAGGAGATAGCCTATGACATCAATATGATGCCTTTTTTTTATGCTGAGTTATGCTTTATTCCGAAACTTCTTTTGCTGTATGGAAGCTTTAATGGATACAAATTTGGTGTCTCTGGTCTCCTTGTTACCATAGAAACTCTGCTTTTACACATAAAAGTGAATGGGTGGAAGGCTTTGTGATTTTATTCTCCATGACAGAATCAAATGGATGACAGTGTTTTATAATTGTTTTTCCCAAACAAGTATAACAAAGAGATAAAGTGTTTGAAGATGGAGGTGTGGAGACTCTGCTGATGGAGATCATACAAAGCAGAAAAGACTCTGTGGAGATAGGAAGAAAAGTGTTTTCAGTATTATTTAGCTTTAATTCTGAACTGTTTTCACAAAATAGTTTACTGAACTGTATTGCAGTTAAGTGAACTAAAAAATAGTTTAGTTCAGTTTTTTTGAACTGTTTTTTAGTTCAGTTCAGTTTTTTTAAACTATTTTACAGTTAATTGTAATGGATTTATAGTGCAGTGCAAATAGTGCAGTTTGCCCACCCCTAATTTCTAGTTAATATGTCTTTATTTCTATTTCTGTTCATATTGATTTTATTCTATTTGTTGAATTTGTATTAGGATAAGAAAGGTGTTTTTTTTGCTTGATTTTTTTTCGATACTTTTTTATTTATGGATTTTAAGATTTTTTCTACATATATTTTGATAAGAAATGAAATTTTTTGTTAGATTCAATTGCATAATTATTAAGTAGGTTAGAGTGTAACCATTTGTTGGATAATGAAGATGAAATCTCTAATGAAACAAGCAATGAATAATTTAGGTATTAGTTGTTTCAGCTGAAAGGAGTTTCTCAAAGCTAAAGATAACAAAAACCTAATTAAGATCAATAATGTCTCAACAATGATTAAATAGACTAGCATTATTATTTATTTAAAAATAAATATTAAATGAAATTAATTATGACAATTTAAAAATAATTTTGCATAATAAAATTTCAAAATATCAATTTTAAATAAAAGGCCTCATTCTTAAGTTTGCTTTAGGCCTCCCAAACTCTTGATATATGATGATAGGAGAAGTTATAGTAAAATATTAAGAACACTAAAATAAAATGCAAAAGTTAAATTACCAAGGAAAGTAAAGGAACTTGTATATCAACAAAAGCGGTGATCCAAATTGAAACAATGGTAAATGTCTAGTTAACAATATTTCATATTACTTTGACATTTATCATGAATGAAATTTACATATTTCTTTTTAAAATAGACCCATTTTACTTTAAATTACAGAATAAGGAATAAAGAAGTAAGATTAGAAAACTGATATGTTTGTGATATTTTTACATATATATTCATGGAATTTAGGCTTATTTCGTTGAGCCCTAAAGCTGACATTGAGCATCGAAAGGTGGTTTAGTAAAGATTCAATGTAAGCCCTGCAGTTGAGCAATGACATTGGTGCTAGGCCTCAAAGAAGAAACCTTCATTACTAAGAAATCTCAAGCACCATCATTGGTAGCTTAGATTTAGAAGAAACTCTCTAAGGAAGGAAAGCTCCACTTTTTACCATCATATGAGAGGCTAAACCAAGAGAAAACTCACTAGGGAGGAAACATCAAGAGATGACCAATGCTTGTGGAGCTGAAGCTGCTCTTTAATTTTTATAAAAATAGAGCTTTGTTATCTTATTTTTATGTAGATTTTTCAGTTCATTTCTAGGATATTTTAGACACTTTTGTAATAGATTTTAGGAGAACCATGAAAGAAGAGCAACAACTCTAATTTTTTGTACTTGAATTCATTATCATAAATAACTACATGTTGGTTATTTGATTTATCCTTACCGGTTTGATTACTTGATCACTCATTTTACTTCATCAAGTTAAATTTAGTGGAAACTAATTTAAGTTTATATTCAATCAAATTTCCTAATGTTGTTATATTCTAGGAATAAATATATCTATCCTAGTTAAATAGAAAGTGTTATTCTTAATTTTAGATATATTACCTTTATTTTATATTTATCTTTTATCTTTAGTTAGTTTGTTATTATTTCTTATTTGTATTTTGGGCTTAGCCCATATTTCTTTTATTATAAATAGAGGACTCTATGTGTATATTCAACACAAGGGAGATTAATCGCATACATATTTTCACTATATTCAACATGATATTTAGAGCCTAGATTCTTTTGAGAAAAACAATTTTCAGTTGCCTCTACGACTACACCCAATAGGCACCATCTACCAGCATCGGCGCACCATTGTCTACCATTGTTGTCTACTATAGTCCATACCGGAGTTCTAGTTTTGACCGACGATCACATGATTTTGATAACCTCGGCCAGACAACCATCGTGCCATCAACAATGCCTTCATCGGAGCTCCTATGCGCTCTCAGTGCCTTTTGAAGTTATGGATTTTAGCTCTTTTTCGTCGTGCATGGTGGCATGTTTAGTAGCAATTCAGAGCATCAAGGTCACTCGTTTTCCTCTTTTAGGTTCATCGTGTGTTTTCATAACTCTCGTCTCCTCTTAGGCAACTATTCAAAGCATGGAGGTTGTTCTTTTTCCTTTTTCAGGTGCCTTTATTGTAGAATCTTTGATTTTTATTATTTGTCTCTCTTGTTCATATATGACTTCTTTCACTGTTGTCTCTTCCAACCTCTCTTTTGTCACCATTGCTTTTGACCCATCCATATAGACTTTTTATCCCACGGAAAAGATGGCTTTTGTTAGTTTATTAATAGTCGTGATGGCTCTCCAACAATGACCTATTTATCCATTAAATGTCAACAATGCATTCCTCAATGACAATTAGCAAGAAGAGATTTATATGGAGCAACTTCCCATATTTGTTGCTTAGGGAGAGTCTTTTGAGTTGGTATTTCATCTTATATATCGTCTAGCAAATCATTAGCAATTTGGTGTCACACGAGTGCAGAAGCACACTAAGTTTTTATGGATTATATTAGTAACAAGCTTGGTACATACAATTTGTATGCACTAGCTTGAGGAGGAGTGTTAGATATATTATCTTTATTTTATATTTATCTTTTATCTTTAGTTAGTTAGTTATTATTTCTTATTTGTATTTTGGGCTTAGCCCATATTTCTTCTATTATAAATAGAGAACCCTATGTGTATATTCAACACAAGGGAGATTAATCCCATACATAATTTCATTATATTCAACATGAAAGCAAATTCACAACTTCAAAAGGCGCTAAGAGCACATAGGACTCTAATGAAGGTGTTGTTGTTGGTAGCATGTCTTGTAGCAATTTAGAGAGTCGAGGTCACTCGTTTTCCTCTTTCAAGTTCATCCAGCGTTGTCGCACGTCCCATCTCCTCTCAAGCAGCTATTTAGAGCACTGAGGTTTCTCTTTTTCCTTTTTAGGTGTCTTGATTGGAGAATCTTGGATTTTTTATGCTTTCTCTCTCCTATTCATCCATGACTTCTACTACCGTCTCTTCTTACCTCCCTTGTGTTACTATTGTGTTTGACCCGTTCATATTTGTTTTTTTCACTAAAAAGAAGACTCTTGTTAGTTTTGTGTAGATTGTTTATAGGTGGAGCACTCATTTAGCTGAACCCACAATCTTAGTAATATTTGAGTTTTTGATGATGACAACGCATAATTAATAACACATGTGAATTATGTGTTATATGTTCTATGCTTACATGTTATATGTGAATATGAGAACATGATTGTGTTGTTACTGTGTTGTTGTGTGTTTCATTGCATTTCACTACATTTCACTATAATATATGTGATTTTATACATGAATGCATGACACATGTTTCTGGATGAGAAAAACCACAAGCACTAATGTTGAATTTTAATTGTGTGGCAAAACAACGGTTTTAAGTCGATTTCATTATGGGGTGAGTCGGTTAAAACTCGTGTCTTTGTACAAACCTTTTTCAAAGTGTGCTGTGAGATTTTTCAAAGAGAAAGTTTTTCAAAACTATGATTTACACTATTACATAGTCGATTATATGCGTGTTGCATTCGACTAAGTCTTCTACTGGTTTGAAATTCTGTTAATGCTTGATATAACTGTCTAACGGTCATATTTTTAAATATGTTGACCAAGCATTAAATGTCATTCAACTGCATTAATTGATAATTCAATTAATTGCTTTGAGTGCTGCTAACTGCTATAACAGACTTGTTATATTTGACTGCATTAGTAGCTTAGTCAATTAAAATGCGTCAAAGATGTGTTATACTATAAATTGACGCAAATTTGATATCTGTAAGGACTTTATTGATTTTGACATTTTCATATTCTTTTGCAGAAAGTTTGATTCTCACAGAAAGAGGAAAAGCTCCAAGAAAATAAGATTGACTGAGGTGATCAACTGCTTGTGATTTCTTGAAGAGCAAGGTTGTTGTGTTTTCAAAGTCTGAACTATCTGCACATTTGGGTGTCTACGGCAAGATCAGGTTCTACAATCTATTTGGGTTGTGTTCCTTGTTGTGATTACAGGAAGAAGAACAATGGTGTTCTTGACTTTGAGGGTGACTCAAAGAGGATAGACTGTAGGAGAGGGGATTCTTGCTGCTAGTCTAGGTGTATACTGCCTATATTTTGATTAGAGGGTTAGAGAGGTGTTTTATATTTTTGACGTGAGGTCTCTATACAAACCTTGTTGTAAAAACCTTGATCATTATAGTGCATTGGCTTCTTGTGGTTGGAAGGACACTGGATGTAGGCTTGGTCGAACCAGTATAAAAACACAATGTTTTATCTTTCTTATCCCTATTCTTTTACATTGAATGATTACGCTCTGCATTCATTCGATTAAATTTCCGCTGCACTGAAAATCTTTTAACTTGCATTTCAAGAAAAGTTTAAAGGCATCATTTTGGTGAAAAAGATTTTGAAAGTTTTATTTTTTATACTTCACCGATTCACCCCCCTCTTGGTGTGAGAAATTGAGTCATTCTATTTTAACAAGTTTATTTATAACCGTGGTGGCTCTCCAACGATGACATCTTTATCCACTAAATGTCAACAATGCATTCCTTAACGACGATTTACAATAAGAGATTTACATGGAGCAACCTCTCAAATTTATTGCTCAGGGGAGTCTTGTGGGTTGATATTTTGTCTTTTATGTCGTCTTGCAAATCATTAGCCTTTGGTGTCACTCAAGTGCAGAAACAAATATTTCCACTAAGTCTTTGTGGATTATATTAGTAACAAGCTTGATACATACTATTTGTATGCATTAGGTTGAGGGGAATGTTAGATATATTATCGTTATTTTATATTTATATTTTATCTTTAATTAGTTTGTTATTATTTTTTATTTGTTTGAGATTAGCCCACATTTCTTCTATTATAAACAGAGAACCTTATGTGTGTATTCAATACAAGGGAAATTAATCATATACATAGTTTTCACTATATTCAACACTTAATATTAAGAATCATTCAATTAAAGATTAAGGAATCACATTGAGTCTCGTAACCTTAACTACTAAATGCCAAAAATGGATTTAGTATTATCATAAAGAGAAGTTTCATGAACACTAAAATAATGAATGTAACTTATAAATAAGTAGATAACAATAGAAGAAGATTAGTCAAGTTTAATCTCAACATTCTTATCAAGATAAAATATGTTATTCCTTATGCAAATATCTGCTTTCAAATCTGTCAACTTTTATTGTTATTGTTATTATTTGATTATAAATTCAAATATATCATAAGTTATTGTTTTATTCAGACAAAATTCCTATGGATACCACTTTGTTGTGCTACAGTAAAACTTAGTGCACTTATTGAATAAATTAGATTTATATTGAATCATCAACAAGTTCTTGATATAATTGTCAGGGATTTATGCTAAGATAACTCAATAACTTGTAATCAATGAGTTTGTTATAAATATCTGCATGTGCAGTTTTAGTTTTAGTTTTAGTTTCAGTTTCATTTCAAAATTACTCTATTATCGTAACTTGATCTTGTGTTTAATATTCTATGCCAAAAAAACGATAGGAGGAAAACGACAAAGTAAAAAATAAGTATTTTTATTAAAATAAATTTAATTATTTTATTAAAATAAAAAAATTGAAGTATAAAATATTTTAATTATTTTATTCAAATAAAGTACTTAAAAAATAATGAAAAATAAATTGTAACTAATTCAAATATTATATATTTTAATGTTTTAAAATTATAAATATTTTTATATAAATTAAAGAATAAGGTTAATTACATATTAATATTAATTAATTTTAATAAATACATATGAAAATAATAAAAAATACACATGTTTAATTATTTTAATTATTAATAGATATTAAAAGAATTAAATTTTTTACTCAAGTTGTACTAGTATCTAATATAATTAATAATTTTTCTTAAGGAAACCTAAGTTCTTTTTAACGAAAATTTTCCGACTATTTATTTTAATTTAATTTTTTTTTAATGCGATCCAAATATGTAACGGTTAAAACATCCAAAACGTAAAAAGAAAATCAGTGTTTTAACACCAAATAAAAAAAATTTAGGCTACTCATCAACCTCACTTGCCTCCACAGGGGATTTATTTTTGTTTTGGCTCTCCCTATGACATTGTTTATTAAATTTTGATTAAAAAAATAATATAGTTCTAAAATGATAGACACGTTTTGAAAATATTGCAATTTAGTTTATATAAAGTAAACAAATTAACAAATAAAAAAAGTTAACAGAAATACACATGCAAATCAAAGTAAAATAATATAAAAAAAAAGTTAACAGAAACATATTATATTGATAAGATGTAAGCACGCAAAATTCTGTTCAATTTAATAAATTAATAATTTCGCATATCTAATGAAGTTGATGTTCTCGGCTTGCGGCTTGAAGAAAGTTCAACACTAGTTTATCACCGATTTGTAAGCGACAAAGACTCTCGATAAAATTGGCAAAGCACAGGTCTTTTTCTCAGAAGCCATTTTCGTCTTATAGTTAAAGAAAGAAACAAAAATGTTAGTAGCAAGTGTCAAATAAATAAGGATATATGAACATCAACTCCTATATATACATATTAAAGTTTTCTGTGAATTATAATCACATTCTGGTAACTAACTCATAACTCAGAACTCTCCTACTGGACTTGAATGTCAAAGATTAAACATTAAACATTAAACAATTACAATTTGAATTTTGATTCCATCAAAACACATGCCTTTCATTGGGGATTTCTTTCTGTTCCTCCACGCTGAACTCTACCCACTTCTTTGTCTTACAGAGTTTTATTAACAAGAAAAACCCAATTCCAGCTACAGTCATCACACCACTCACCAAATAAACAGTTTTGGTAGCAATGACCATTATGAAAACCAGAAAACCAGAGGGTATGAAGCACATCACTGCTAACAGTGGCAGCTTCAGGGGAACACGGTAAGGCCTTTCAATGGAGGGCGACTTCCACCTCAGCCAAAGAAACGACGCAAACTCCAACAACATCCCCAAACTGTACAAGAAATTCGCCGAAGAAATTATGTCGGTGAAGTCCATGTAAGACACACCAATAGATATCAAAGTAGATAACAGAATTCCCAACCAAGGCGTGTTGAACCACTTTGACCTAACTCCGAAAAACTTGGGGAGAATCCCGATCTCCGCCATGCCCAGAACCTGGTAGGCGCTGCTGCTCAACTGGGCCTCGAAAAGACCAATTGCCGATAACACTGCCCCGACTTCAATCCAGATTTTCAACCACTTCCCTGCGATAATTTCAGCAGCCTGCGCGTGGAACCCAGTTTCCCATTGGTTCTGGTCAACCGATACTGCTCCGGTGACAGCGAAGAGAGGGATCAAGTAGGAGACGCAGGTGAAAATGACTGCAACGAAAAGAGCCAAAGGGAAAGTCTTGTTCGGTTTATCAACTTCTCCGGCTAAGGTACTGACGTTGTCCCAGAAGTTTAGGTTCCAGAAGAGCGTATTGAAGAACAAGTTCCAATCTTTCTTAACACCCTTCTGACCCAAGCTAACCCACCTATGGGGTTTAATCTTGGGGATGGCGATGAGGGACATTAACACGAAGGGGGAGAGAGAAACAACAGCGAGTAACACAGCGACATTGCCCACGATGGTGAGGCCGGTGTAGTTCAGGAATGAGAGAGCCAGGGTTGAAGCTATGACTGCCAACTGGCGGGGCCAGCCAGATCGGAGAACGGGGAAGAGTTTTTGGACGTATTCGATGCAGAGGACGGGGAAAGATGCGATGTTGATGACACCGCTCAGGAACTTCCACGTTCCCATTAGGGAGCCCCAGAAGGGGCCGAAGGCCCGTTCCGCCCACAGCACAAAGCCGCCGTTGCCAGGGTAGGCGGTGGTTAGCTCCGCAGTGATTAGGGCTTCGGGGACGCTCCAGATGAAGGGGAATATGAGGAAGCCCAGGAGAGCAAGGAGGGGGCCCGCCGCTTGAACCGCGGGCTCTTCGCCGTAGGGACCACCGGCAACCTCGAAGTAGATGAGGAATATAAGAGGGATGAGAGTGAGTTTCTTCACTTTGGCAGCGTTTCCGGAAGCGGTGTCGGTCGCAGTTGCGGTGGCGCGTGCAGAAGGTGCTTCTTCGACACCCATGACGACTGATTGCCCTGTTTGTTTGAAATGGTTGGTTGCTTTATAAAAGATGAGACATGTAACTGCGTAGCGAAGTTGTGAAATTCGAGAGAAACAATTGACAGGTGGTTAAAATAAATAGACGAAAGAGAATAAATATAAAAGAAAATATTTTTTTACCCCTCTTCCACTTTCCCTTACTACAAATGTAGACAGATAAGTGAAAAATTTGACAGGTTGGATCGATGTGAAAACATTTCAAAACAAAATTAAAAAATATTTTTTTGTTAAGATGGGTAAAACTAGCCCAGATCTTCCTTCTTCTATTGAGTCAATTATCTTCCAATTATAAGTTAACAACTTTTTATAACAAGTTTTGATAATATGTTATTTATTACTATTTTATTAATTTATTTGAATTTATTTTAAGATTAATCACGAGTCACCACATAAATATTATATTATAAAAAAAATTGTTATGAAATATATTCAAAGAGACAGAAAATATGCAAAGAGCCCAAGAAAATATGCAACAATACAGGGCTGAGAATATAAACAAATTCTTAAGAATTTAGATGGTTTTTAATAAATAATTATTTATAAATTTTCATATTTATTTCCTTTTAAAATGTCGTATTCAAATAAATAAATTATAATTTTGTAAATAAAATTTTTATTAGATACTGACTACTTAAGTAATTTATTATAAGTTATTCACCACGTGATAGCTTTCTTGTTTGACTAATTTTAAAACTTGAATATCTTAATTTAAGCCTACACTACATCTCAATTACATCTACTAGTCCTTAATTAGGGTTAAATATATTTTTATTCCATCAATTATCAAACATTTTTGGGTTTAGTCCATCTACTAAACTTTGCTTCATTTTGATCGTTCTTCTTAAGGAAACTGTAATATTTAGTCCTCGAAAACTATCGGCATTAAATTTTTTATGAGTTGGCTAACGATATGTCACGTTTCATGCCACGTTTCTAAAATTAAAAGTTTCCTCCCTTCACCACTCTCTTCCTCCTCCACCACCACTACCTTCCCCTTCCACTTCATTCCCGATCAAGCTGCCGCTGCCGACAACTGTGATAAAACCCAATGCAGTAACCCTAAATCGCGCTCCAAAGAAGAAACATATCCACTCAAATCGTAGCGCCAAACTTCATCTTCATATCGCACACCATGGCATCTTCTCCTTTGTGCAACCAACCATCATAAAGCCTTCGTTCACCTCTAATTTGAGAACCCTAACAGCAGAGGGACATGAATGAGTATGTTATTTTAAGACCATGTTTGACAAAAGTTAATCTGGGTTGGCGTTATAATATGTTGAAATTTCTATTTTTGTCTATTTTCAACAATCAAATCTGATTTGTAGAGAGGAGTTTAATCAAGAGAACACCAAGAATAGACTCAATTGAAATTAGATATTAGCTACCACTTTGCTTCATGATGAAGAATTTGAATCTCTATGAAGGGTAGCTCAAAACAAGACTGTCCAATGAAGAAGAAGAGAAAAGTGGGAAATGACTTTTTATCGACAACTATTGTCTAGATATTCTCAGAATTTCTTATAATAAAAAAGAAACAATTTTATATTATAGTATAAATAAAATAAAATTAAAAATGAAAACCATGTAAAATATTATACCACACAAACCTTTCCTCCATTAAATGTTTTGTACAAAAAACCAATGTTCCATCTCCAACGCTCACAAATTTTAGTTTTAGAATACAAAAACATCACTAGAAGAATGAACAAGTAAGTGTATTGTCTTCTTACAAGTTGCAATGCAAAAATCCAAGAGGGATCTCCAATTTATCTATTGTTTGTACATTTGAGGTTGTATAAATAGAAAAATTATTTGTTTCCATCTATATTATTAATGTTGCTACAAATTGCACCAGTGATAACTATTGATAAGGGGAGCAATGTGAATGTTAAAGCCAATCCCTTATGTGTTTGGTTTTTTATGATAATAACACATATATGTTTCCTTGACAACAACATAAATGTTTTAATTGTTTCTTGCACAGATTATGCAAAGTCGTGCCTATATATTTGCTTGTGCTTGAACTATATGCTATGCATATTCATTGTGATTATATCTGTGATATGCATATTAATTGTTTAAGAATGAATCTTTGTAGATGTTGTTTTTGATGGTGTACATGATGATGAACATTTTATAATGGACATTTTTGTTGATGGACATTAAAGATCTGTTTTATAGTTATCTTGCACAAAAATGGCATAACAAATGTTTGATATTATTGATGTGTGTGCTTGATAGATGTATTAATGATTGGAAAAAGGTTTACATGGTTAAAAGGATTGAAAATGTATTTCTGGTATAATTTAATCTGTTAAGCAATCCATGTAATCAGTTAAATTGTTTCAAATTTATTGTATGCTTTATTAGAGGCAAATTGTTCTAACATAATCTGGTATACAATGTGTATAACTGATTAAGTAAGAAAGTTAGCCAATACATGTTTTCAAAAGAGTGAAAATCTAATTTAAAAGAAGTTTGAAATTGAAATTTTGCTTCAGTGTTGGACATAACCGATTACATAAGTTGTATAATCGGTTAAGTCATTTTCATATGATGAATTCAATTTCCTTCAAGTCAATACTGTTATAACGTTCATATTCCATTTATTTTTGGCCGTTAAGAATTGCTTAATCGATTACATGTGCCAAATAATCTGTTATAAGTTGTATTTTGAAATGCTGTCAAAAACTGTTAAAGTAGCTGGAAAAACGTAGTCGATTACATTAATAGCGTAATCGATTAAAATGCGTCAGGATTTCAAAAATCCTATAAATAACTGTCTTGCGTGCTGTTTCAAACTAATCTTTAAACATTCAATTTCATAACTAACATTTTGATTGAGTTTTGATTACAAGAGCATCCAAGAACAATCTTGAAGAATCAAGGATCAACTTTGGGTTTATACATCAAGATTCTATCAAGAAGTGTGCTTAAAGGTTGTTGATCATATCTGCACTATTAGAGTGTCTATTGTGAAGATCAAGTTTATCTTTTTCAATCTATAGACTGAGTTTTCTATGCGTTTGTGCCAGAGGAGAGAACTGTGTTTGTTCTCATTTGAGAGTTGGGATTGCTCTCAAGGTTTTCTTAGAGAATGTAATTGCTCTAAGGTTACAGAAAGTTGGGATTGTTTTCTGGGTTGTGATAGTGTGAAGGTGTTGATAACAGTTGATTTAACTGTTATTTGAGAGTAAATTCTAATAACAAATGAACCCTTTTTTACTTAGAAACTTGCTTGTTCTATTATTTTTAACTTATATTGGTGAATAAGAGAGTTGAGGTTATACTTGAAGATTTTATCACTAAATTCCCTTGATTTTGTAGGAAATTGGGATGAATTGGAAGAGGAATTAAATGTCAAGAAGTTGGAACTCAGAAAGGATAGAAAGAGCACCAGAAGAGAAAGCTGCTAAAGGACACAGGATGCTTGGGCGCCCTTCTCTAGGGCCCTTAGCGTAGGAGTCTCGCAGTCACACCTGAGCTCCTTTCAGGGATACTGAGCGCCAGTCTTCAAGTAATGTTTCACGCCAGGGCACCCTTCTTGGGGCACTAAGCGCCATCCTCTCGCAAGCTCGCCTGGGCGCCCTAAGTAGGGGCGTTGAGCGGTGTCAACGTTGGCCCATGATCCAATTCAACCCTATTTAAGGATTTACACGTCCTAGAGGGAGTATCTTTTGACAGAATTGACACAAATTCAGATTTTTCCAACTCTCTAGAGGCAGAAGTGGATGCGGAAGCTCTCCTCTTTAGTTTTTAGGGTTTATCTTTCTTTCTCATTCCATTGTTCATCTAGTTTCTCCATGACAAGGGGGAACTAAATTCAATTTGTTTTTGGGGGATGATGTAACCTTGTGAACTCTCATGTATTTGAATTGATTCCAATTTATTTATGCTTCTTTCATTAAGTGTTATGGTTATTCTTCTTTGCTCTATGCTTGTTATGTTTAACTCATTCATGACATGATCATTGGTTTTCGTGATATGGACACATACGAAGAAACCTAGATCTGGAGAATTTTCTTCCAAAAGTAGTATTGCCTAGACATAGGGATATGAGTTTTGGTTATCTTAAGCTTCTACTCATAATGCAGAATTAATTACTAGTAATACAAGACATTGTGATCTAGTAATTAAGGATAGACTTTCTTCGCCGAGACATCGAGTTTTAAGTAATTTAGAAAGTGATATTAACATTAATGAAGAAGATGAATTCATATATGCATGAGAGTAAACTAGGTGAAATCTAAACACCAACAACATATTCATCTCATATTTTCAATATCATCCATTCCTTTTTGTGTTTTCTTCAATTGATCAAAAGTGCATTCATATTTACTTTCTTATTTTTGCATTCAAAACCCTAAAATTGTTCTTCAAAGTCTTAATTAGTTAAGAAATTACATGATTGTTTAGTGTCGTGAGTCGCTTGGGAAACGATACTTGGTGTTACCAATTATTATTACTTGATACGATTCGGTACACTTGTCGACATCTTAACAGGTATTTTTTGTATTCTTTCTTATAAATTTAATCATTATAGTGGTACCCTTGAACTAAGGTTGTTGAAGAAGAGTAGATGTAGGCTTGGATGAACCAGTATAAAAATATGTGTTGGTTTTCTTATCCTTTAACTCCTTTACTGCATTATACGTTTTATTATCTTGTGTGTTAAAGAACTTTCTAAAGATTCTCAAAAAGACAGCAAAAGAAAGCATTTTTATTAAAATCCAATTCATCCCCCTCTTGGTAAGAGAAATTGGCTTAACATTTCTTACAATAACAATCATAATCAAAGCAAACAGACTTCTGAAAATCTGATTGAATTCAGGATGAAAGTTAAATACTATCATTTTATTAAAAATCTAGAGACATGATAAACATCCCCAACACTGTCCAACTTCAATCCACATTTTTAAACAAAAAGATCAAGAACATTTTGAAATTAAATTAACACTTAGATCCCCTGCTCAAGCATTGCTCGAACCCTCATTGGAAGACCATATAGCTGGATAAAGCCAACAGCATCAGCTTGATCATATATCTGACCACTTTTCAAGCGATGAGATGTCTTGCCTATAGAAGCTAAAATTATTTCTAAGATTATATTGAAACAACGCGCAAGACAATTATTTATAGGATTTTTGAAACCTGGCGTAATTTAATTGATTACCCAATTAATGTAATTTGTTGAGCTTTTCCTTTTACTCTAATAGTTTTACATATATTTCAAATTGAACATATTATACAGTGCATGCAATCGATTATGTAATTCATACACGCCAACAACCAATTCATATGACCGTTATAAACAGTTAAGGCTTTAAATGAAATTGATTTTCACAACATAAACATTTTAACCGATTAGGAAACTTATGTAATCGGTTATGTTTAACACTTAAGCAAACTTTCAAATCAATTTACTTTCCAAATATATCAATGCACTTATCAAACACATTTGGCATAACAACCTATTTTAATCAATTATACAACTAATGTAATTGATTACTACACAATTATTTCCCTTGTTAAACATACATTGATATCTGGAGAAATCTAATAGATTATATACAATGTCTAATCGACTATTTACAAACAATGTGCAATATGTTTGAACTCATGATTCATTTACAAACAATGAACACATATATCAAGCGTCTCAAGTACAAACACAGCAATGATAAAAAATTGTTATGTCATTTGTTGTGCAAGAAACCATAAAACATTTCTTTTGTTCGTCATAAAAAACATATATATGAGATAGGTATAACTAGATATAGGTCCCCTTATCAACAATCTTCATCTTCCTCTTTCTTGTTTTTATCCGGTTCAAGGACACTAGATGTTTGCTCCTCCTTGTCTTCATTCGCCTTCTTCATCTCTTCAAGCTTAACCTTCCATTTATTTATAATCTTATTATCTTCATCCAGAAGTCTCCCTATCTATTGAATCCCTTCATTTTCTTTTTTGACTTTCTTATCTTTTCCTTCTCCACATTTGTCTCATCAATTACCGAGATCACTTCATCCATTGTTGGGACCGAGGTCTCCATGTGCACTACATCCGAGTTGTTTGCCACCAACAAGATTCCACACTGTTATTCATCTTCATCTTTCACAAGAAGGTTTTTCACACTTTTCTTCTCAACTCGACAAAATTTAGCAGTATGACCAGGCTTACCACAATTCTAGCACTTCCTCGATCTACACTTGTTTGCATAGTGGTCGACTTGCTACACTTAAAACACCCAACTCCTGACCGATCGCCTCGGTCTTTCTCTTATCCTCGGCCATGCCAATTTTTTGGACTGATTTGTTCTTCGCTATCATCCTCAAAATTAACTTGACCATGTCTACCTTGTCCTCTGCCTCTAGGACCTCGGCTCTCAGTAATCCAAGTTTCATTTGAGTGAAATTGTACCTGTAGTGCTTGATCATCGGGTTCCCTTTTTTTCTTTTTCTTCCTTAGTTTGTGGGCCTTTAATGGCCCAACTAACTCCTCCACAGTGAGAGCTAACAGATCCTTTGTCTCTTGTGACCACAATACCTTTGAAATCATTTGTCAGATTTCTTAAGATATTTTCCGCAACCTGGTTAGGAGGCACCTCTTCTCCGTTCATTCCATGTTGGTTGGCCATCTTCTACACTCAAGCTATAAACTCGACAACTCATTCCTTTTCATCCATCTTCATATGTTCAAACTCTCTTATGAGAGCTTGTACTTGGACCTACCTCACACGGATATCTCCTTTGTATGCAACCTCCAGAATTTCCTAAGCTTCTTTTGCTGACTTTGCATTAGCTATTTTCTTGAACCCCGATTCATCCATGTATTGTACAGATAGTACAAAGTCGATCTGTCTTTCATTCATGTCTTTTTCAATGCAGCAATCTGGGTCATTATCTGATGCTTATACCCTACGGGTTCATCGTACTCATCCTCCACTACGTCGCATATGTCTTAGGATCCAAGAAGAACCTTCATCTGTAGACACCAATTGTCATAATTGATCTTTTCTGACAATTATGACACACTCATTCTGTTGACTACCTTTGTCATTTTTCTCACAAAAAAAACTCAAGCACTGACTTTTTCTCTCACGGTGTTTGATTATCCTCTCTCTTCTTATTTTTTTCTCTCGGTACTTAGAGCATAAAGATCTGATACCACTTTCTTAAAAAAATGTGACCCACATAAATAATTGTATTCTTCAATTCAGTATGGTTATTTTCATTAAATATTGACAACCTTTAAATAGGTAAAAATAGGATCTTAGGCCAAGTACAAATAATAAAAACTAAAGATAAAATATCAACAAACTCAAAAAAAAAATCTACTTAATCTATCTCTATCTTATATCAACAAAATAAAATAATACTGCTCCTAAATAAATGAAAAATTAAAACTATTTATCTTTATTTTAGCTCAATGAAAATCAAGCTAAATATTACTAGATCCAAAACTAATAAAATAATATTTAAACAAAATTATTAATAAAACCCCTAAAAGTTAAGTTTATCCCGACACTTCTTAAAAAAGTGAAATGGTGGATGGTTGGATAGACACATAGAAGTTGGAATGAGAAGAAAGAGCAAACGATTTAGATTATTTGGTGATAAAACAAAAGGTAATTTGGACTAGAGTTAAATTCATGAGAAACAGAATGTGATAAGCGATTATGGTTTAGTATGATAGGAAATGAAAAATGACAATATGAGATTTTTTCGGTCTTTTCTCTTTCTATTGTTCTCTCTCTTCCAATCAAAACTATACTTACTCTGATATAGATTTTTATTAGATTAATTTCTTTATATAAGATATTTACAAAAATCCAACTTTCACATGATTTATAACCAGGTAATTTCATATTTGTTTTAGTAAAAATTAAAAAATATTTTTTACTCAAAGTCATTTTTTTTTATATTACCACGAGAAAGATCAAGACTGGTTAAACATTGTTAGTTTTATGTTAGTGAATTTTTTGTTCTCTTTTATTATCATCATAGGAGATAATTTCTTAAAGATCATATCAATCAATATTATCTAAATTTTCTTTTGGGTCAATATTAATAATATTTATTAAATGGTGTGTATCAACTATAATTTTTTCAATCAACGTCAACATTGTTATACGTTTTAGTTCATGTCATTTAGGTTTTCTTATACAGAATAAAAACTTATATTATAGTAATTTCTTAATTAACATTAATTATAATTTTTCAATTAATATTAACAAAAATATTTTTATCTATGTCAATTAAGATTCATTAATTCTATATTTTTACTAATGTAAATTAAAGCTTTAAGTTCATGTTAAAATAAATTATTTTATAGCTATCCGTGTTGGAATTATCTTTTGGTTAAAGTGGATTAATGTTAGATGGATTTGAATATTAAATAGAGTTAGATGAAATGCTTAAGAACACACGAGACCTCTGTGAATGAGAAATATTATTGTCCTTGTATTTGTTGTTTGAACCAGATATATTAGAATTTGAGCAAAATATGTGATCATCTATTTGTCTACCATATAGTTAAGCGTTATATGATTTAGACTTGATATAGAGAAGTATTAGACAACCATGCAATGTCACAAACAAAAGAATATGTTGAAGAATGAATCAATACTCATTTAAAGGATATTGTATGTGATATCGGTGAAGAAAATTTTGAAAATGCTGATATGTATGATTCTTTGAAGTCCGATTCAAAAGAACAATTGTAACTAGGATGCATTACCTTTACATTATTGTTTTCAACTTTGAAATTATTCAATTTGAAAACAAAAAATTAATAGACTAATAAAAATTTCATATAAAATTGTTGGAATTATTAAGGGATATGCTTTCAGGAAAAAAAATAATAGACTAATAAAAGTTTCATAAAATACATGTATGATTGTGTATTATATAAAAAGAAGTTTGCTGCATTTAAGGAGGTAATTTATATAAATACAGTTTCTGAAAAATGAATCAGAACCAAAAATTCATTCCTCTTAAGTTTTAGAGATTAAGTATTTTTAACATCAGAAAAATAGAGCATTAGGAAAAAAAAGAAAGGCAAAATAAGATGATTGATAAGATGGAAAGAGATAAAAAAAATGCATAAAAGTTTTTGTAAATATAAATAATATAACCGAAAAGATTATGAAGAGGAATTGAAGCCAGCATAACAACTAGAAATCAAATATGGATAGAGTTTGGTTATTGTTCTAATATTACTGGTATTACAAATTATGAAGAACACCAAAGGAAAATAAATCAAAAAAATAAGAATTTTATGTGGACATGGAAAATTGAACTCAATGAAGGTGCTTTCTTTCTCTACACATAGCCAGAAAGTATGCGAAGAAGAAAAGTCACAGGCGGAGTGGGCTAGTTGATGCTAAATTTTATATGTGCTTATTTGATAATATTGGTCAACTCTTAAATGTTATATGTGTCGGTATTGGAACATGTCTTATGATTATTATCAATTTATATAACTGAGTTTTATATATGCATTCAAACACAATAAAAAATATAAAGGAGAAAATTATAAAAATACAATTTCTAATTAAAAAAATAACTCAATCTTATATTCATTCCTCACATTGAGTTTTTTAGATATTAAATTTGTTTGATAAAAGCCAGAACTATATTCCTATATAGCAATCTGAAAACTAGAGCTCCTATTGTGATTCCTCTGTCGTCATCTTACTTCTCTTCAACCCTCCGCTTGCCTCAACCAACCATAGTTGTGCATCGCAAATCAAGACTTGTTGCGGTGCCTCTGTCGTCGTTTTGTTAACTCGAAATTCGTCTATATTATTCTGAAATCCGAATTACCCAAATCCAAATCTACTCCATAGTTAAACTGTGGAATACAAAATTTAAATGCTAAGATGGGATTATACTCTATTGATAATATTGAAACGTTTCCATCCTTAATCGATCACCATCAACAATATCTAAGGTACTACATCAATTAGAGTGCCTAAATCAATGATATTGTTCATTTTCAACGTTCTGTTCTCTACGGAAAAGCAACCTCTACTCTACTATGTCGGTAGTAGAATGGGGTTTATGTTTCTATTATTTTACTGCCAAATAAAAGAATTGGCTGTCACCGTCTAATGCGACCTGAATTGAGTTCACACGATTTTTTATTTAGATTTATTTATCTTGACTTTCTGCTTAAGTTCATAATGTTTAATTATTAGTTTGAATACATTCATCATGATTTTTTTGGGTTTGACAAACTTTTGAATAATTTATTTTGTTTTTTAATATATTAATTTAGATTGATTCATTTCGATCTTTGACTCAAACCAGTTTAACTGGACTTTTAACTTAAGCTAACTCAACATAATTCATTTATTAGTCAAAATCGACTTAACCTTTAGTTAACTTATCTCAACCTTTGGCTTGGGCTTATTCATCACAACATTCAGTTAATATTGGCTCAACTTGATCCTTCAACCATTATGGACTCGTCTCAAACTTTGATTAGAACCAATTGATTGTCACTTTGGTTTGGGCCTACTCGCCTTAACCCATTTGCCATGGTTGACTTTTCTTGACTCTTCGACCATGGTTGACTCGTCTCAACTTTCAACCATGGCCAAATCATCTCAACCTTTAGTTTGATACAACTCGGTTTGACATTTGACCCAACTAACTCAGCACAACCATCGACCTAAATCAACTCATCTTGAACTTCAATTGTGGTCACCTTTGTTTAGGCTTCGACTTAGGCCAACTCGATTAAACTATTGACTTAAGTAGACTCATCTTAACCTGAGCTGACCCAACTTGATCCTTAACTCAGATTGAACTGTGTCAAACTTCAGTCCTAGCCTACTCATGTCAATCTTTGGCTTGGACAGACTCGATTCGACCTTTGGTTGGGGTCGACCTACTCTACCTTCAATCGCCACTAACTTGGTTGAGTCTTTAGTTCAAGCTAACTCAGCTCGAGCTAAAGCTCTTATATTTAAGATTTTTCTAAAGTCTTGTGTTAAGGCTAAATTGATTTTAACCCTGATACTAACTCACTTTAAGTGAGAGCTTTGGGGTTTAGGACTTTTTTAGACTCCTCTTTTTGTGGACCAATAGAAAGAGGGGCTTATTTAGGAGTGGATTGCGTTGATCTATAGGTCATGAATAAAATTGACACCTTTAACAAAAATTAAAAGGAATGATATTGATAGTCATTACTTATCTTTAAATGCATATTGAAATAAGGAGTTGGACTTGCATTCTGATGATTTTTTTTTTCGTTTCAATTAAGTCACATTTCTTGAAAAATTGATCTAATTAGGTCATTTTTATTAAATTTGAACTAACGACATTACAGATATGTTACATGCCAATTCGTAGTTTTTTTTTATGTATTTTTTTCATTGTTTTAAAGTTATTTATTCAACTAAGATCCTTTTTTGTCATTTAATTCGATTGAAAAATTCAATTAGACCCCTGATTCTTATTTGGTCTAATTTAATCTTGTACTTTTTAAAAATGATCTAATCATGTCCTTTCTTTCATATTACTGGTAAAGTTGTGTCCTTACATGACACATGTCATTTTGTAGTATTTTTATTTTTATTTTATTTTTTAAAATTTGTTTATCGTGTGTTAGGTTACTATTGTGCCACATGTCAGTGTTGATGCAACATGGTTGTAGAATGTCACATGTCAATGTTACATAGCAGTGTTTTGCATTGAATTTAGTCCTTACATTTGAAATTTTAACTCAATCAAGTCCCAACTTTTTTGTTAAAAAATGATGTTATCCTTCTTCAAAATGAGATTGAATTAGTAATATAAGCAAACAAACACTTTTTCATACATGCAATAAAACTTTTAAACGTTGATAAATGTTAAGGTATCTTGTGTGTTTAAAACATATTAGCACATGTCAGCTTGTTTGATAGAAGCATCATTTAGGAAACAAGGCGTTTAACATATATGATATTTATAGGATAAAAACGTTAAACGTTTATTCTATAAAATTATTTATGAGTTTCATTATATCGTTTAGTGAGTTTCTCCCAGATGATTCATTTCTTAAGACGCTTATCTTGTTCAACACTATTTAGCTATAAAATATTAAGTCATGCATTTTTGTTAGACGTTTCTTTTTGTTAGATGTTGTTTGTTTACATTGTCTACGAAATAAGCTAGAAAACAATATTTTCATAAAACGTTATAACTTATATTTTCATTAAATGTTGGTTTGTATT
Organism: Vigna umbellata; assembly: GCF_029865625.1. Taxonomy (NCBI): domain Eukaryota; kingdom Viridiplantae; phylum Streptophyta; class Magnoliopsida; order Fabales; family Fabaceae; genus Vigna; species Vigna umbellata. The sequence continues at coordinate 31,154,219 of NC_142165.1, read as the reverse complement.
GATAAACACTTATTTCATTCATTGTTGTTTTTAGTAAACAGATCCTTTAGATGCTTTAATAAATAAATAATATTTCGTTAAATATTGTATGTTAAACTTCAAAACATGAGTTGCTAGACAATTCAGTTTCTCTAGACCATCTTGTCTTAATATCAACATCTTGTTTAAACAACTCAAACCTTTATCCATGAATCCTAACCCCTAAAACTAAACAAACGTCTAACTTTGTGTAAGAAAAGAGATGCTTAAGCCAAGAGGGGGTGAATTGGATTAAGCCTTAAAAAATTGTTCTTTTCAAAATCTTCGTAAGATCTTTGGCTTTCTTGAAATTAATAAACAATAAGTGATGAATTAACAATAAAAGAGAAAGAGTAAAGAGAAAGATCAACACATACAATCTATATTGATTCGGCTAATCTCAAGCCTACATCCAGTCCTACTTCAACAACCTGAGTCGAAGGGATTCCACTATAAATTGATTGAGTTTACAAAAATAAAAAAATACCACTCTTAATGCACTTCTCACCACACTCAAAATCAATATAGCTACTCAAGAGATGAACAATCCTCAATCTCTTAATACAAGAGCACTCACAACCCTTAAACCCCTAACAAACCTGCACAAAAACGCAAACACAAATTGTCTATGATGATTCTGATCTTCAAGTCACACTCCTCTTAGTGCAGATAAAATCATATCAGTTTATCCCACTTTCTTGAAAGAATATTTATGTGTAAGTATAACCCAATTTAGCCTTGATTCTCCAAGATCTCTTCTTGAACACTCATGTATTCAAAACTCAATGTAGTATTCTAAAGTGATAGCAGTTCAATGTTTTGAAACAGAACTTAAGACGCATATTTATAGGATTTTCTTAATCATGATGCATTATAACCGGTTAAGGTTTTTATGTAATCTGTTAAGTTTTTCCTTCTGCTTTAACAATTTTGCCACTATTTTAACATATTATCCTTAGCATGTAAGTGATTATTTAATTATACTAGAAAGTTATAAATTCATGTGATAATTATAACAGATCAGCCTATTAAATGAAATGGATTTAAATAAAGTAAACTAATTTAATCGATTATAAAACTTATGTAATCGGTTAATCTTGTACTTAAGCAAATTTTCAATCCAATTTCTATTTTAAACAGATCAACTTACTTATGAAACCAATAATGACATTGTTTTCTGTTTTAATCGATTAAACAATTTATGTAATTGACTACTATAGAGTAGTTTGCCCTAGTTAAGCATATAATGAGATCTAGTAAAATCTAACCGATATATACTATTTTAAATTGATTATTTCATCCAGAAATGAGACTATTAATCTGTTTATTACATTATTCATTTGATACAAAATGAATTCTCATATCAAGCACAAACAAGATATAGATATAACAATTGTTATGTCATTTGTTGTGTAGGAAACTATAAAATCATTCTTTGTTCATCATCAAAAGCATAAATATAAAGGGTAGGTTTAGCTCCCCCTATCAATGCTTTGTAAATGGAAAAAACACAAATCTAAGTTGAAATCTTCCGCTCCTCTCTAACCACTTACTACACAATTCATAAAGTAATGTCCTACTCATTTTCATCTCTACTATAATGGACAATAGTCATGCAAGAGGAGTTAACTTTGTACATGACTTTTGCCTATCCATTAATAATTTGTTCACACGTGCCAAATAATTTGTCTTGCACGAATGTCGTAAATAGACCTACGTATCATACTCAATAATTCAAAATGTCAAACACGTCACTTCAGCAAATCAATAATGAAAAAAAAAACATTATAATTTGCATTTGAATATCTTTCCCCATAATTTCCACTTCCCATAGCCTGCCAACCTAGTTGCATACTTAGGCAGCAAGGGCAGAATGAGAATGTCCTGGCAACAAACCACATTAAGAACTCTAGTTAAACCAACTAATTTGAATATGAATTAAAACAACAAACGTGTCATTAACAAAACCTATAATTAGGGGTGGGCATAGTTTATCTAACTGAACTTGAACTGCAGTTAACTGTATTGTTTTATACTTAAAAAAACTAAACTGTTTTTACTAAAAACTAATTAAACTATTTTACAGTTCAGATTAAAAAAACTGAAACTTAATAATTTTAGTATGGTTAACTAGTTAACACATGTGTCTCTTCATCTTTCGTCTCTTCATCTTTCTTCATCGGAATCTCTCTTTATCACCACTGCACCTCACACAGATTTTGCCAAGGTTCGTTGCTCTCTTCCTTCCTACCGTCGTCCATCCCGCCGTCGCCCATCCCGCCGTCGACCATCTCCCTCTATTAGCCCTCTAGGGTTTGCTTTTCTTGAGGTAGGTTTTGTGGAAGGCCTTAGCCTTGGCTTCGAATTCCCGAAGAGAGTAGTGATGACCGCTGTACCATACGCGGCGGCGCACTGGCTGCACACGTCGGGGGCAGAAGCCGATCTGCTGTTGGCGCGTGGTAAAGGTGGGCTGGGAGCGGTGAGGTTGGCAGTTGCTGTTTTCTTAGGAGAAGGGGGAAGCGGGGGAATGATCTTGCATATTCCGTACTGAGAGGCTTCTTTCTCAATTTTAAAGATATAGACGATCGGGTTTTGAAACTCCGCCTCGGTTGGGCGGTACTCCGGAGCCACCGGCAGCGACTTCAGCCACGGCAGTACTTCCTCCGAAGCTGCCATTCTCGGGATTCAGCTGAGCTCACTGTCTCATTCACTCACTGCTCTGTTCTTTTCTCCAAAAACTTGGTTTGATCAGATTCCTTTTTTGAACATTTTTTGTATTCCTTATAGAAAATCGAGAAGATTGAAAGAAAACAGTAGGTAATTTGATTTGATGAATTATTAGATTGAAGAGTTTTGTGAGTTTTTCTGCACCGCTAGTTTGAAGCATAAATTGACCATTGCATTTGTCTATTTCCATTACTGAACGTGAAAGAGAAATATACCAAGAAGAGTGTTTTTGATGCAAACTGAACTGTACTGCAGTATGAACTAAAAAAATAGTTTAGTTCAGTTATCCTGAACTATTTTTTAGTTCAGTGCAGTTTTGTTAAAATAGTTTATAATTATCTATAGATTGTAACAGTGCAGTACACTGTAGGACAGTTTGCCCACCCCTACCTATAATCACTACACATACTTCAATAATTCAAGAGAAATATAGAGTATACCACCTATAGTGAATTCGGCGGAATCACTAAGGACTGCGGCCAAAGCTCGGTTATGCACCTTGCTACTTACGCAACTTGTTGAAGGAACCCGGCCATAAACCTCTGCAACTCAGCCTAGTTCAAAATTATAATGCATAACCCTTTATGCAAAAATGGAAAGGAAAATAAACGATTACAATCCACATTTACTAAAATAAAAGAATAAAAAACCACTAATACATAAAGAAGAAAAAATAAAATGTTAACAAACACTTACACAACTTAAGCGGTGACCTACCACTACATAAATTTTACTCGACCTTTGTTAGTTAATTAAATTCATTGAGAAAAAGTATTAAACAGATTTCACCATGGTTTTAATTTTCTTCTACCACAAACCATGAAATACTAAAAATTCAATCAAAATAACAAAAATATTCACATAACAACGTTAAGCGCACTTAAAGATCAATGCTTATATTACTTTTTAATCGAAAATTTAACCACTTCAAATATAATAAACATAAAATAGAATTCTCAAACCCTAAGAAAATATTTTGTCTAAAACAATACCATGTTTCCAACTTTCAAAATCATGTTAAATGATATACAAATACTTTAAAGGTATAACATTATTGCATATAGTCAAAATTTAAAACACTTCTAAGATAAATGTCAATGACAAAGAAACTATAAATAAGATTTTGCATACATCGCATTGGTATCAACACCTCCATAAAGTTACAAATATGAATACTTGGTCAAAACAAATATAAGGACACAAAATGTACACTAGTGCAGAAAAGGTATACGGCACCGGTTCATTTTAGTCATAGGCTTCGGTTTTTGAACCGAGGCATATTCAGACGAGACAAAAAGTGGTAGTCCTTTTGCCTCGGTTCTTAACCGGGACATTTTGTAATTCTCTACGGCCTCGGTTAGAACCTAAACCGAGGTAGTAGGATACTTTTTTTTCTTTACCCTCTTTCGTATTTGATTTCAATTTCAGATTTCAATTTCAAATTTTAACTTCAAATCCCAGTATCTGATTTCAATTTCAGATTTCAATTTCAGATTTCAATTTCAAATTTTAATTTCAAATCCCAGACTGAAAAACGAACTGAAAAATGAACTGAGAAACGAACTGAGAAACGAACTGAAACGGACTGAAAATCAGCACACTGTTTCACAAAATCAGCAAACGTTTCACAAAATGAGCAAATTCAGATAACACAAGAACCCCAAAATTAGATGAATAACTCAAACCCTAAATTGCAAAAACAAGAACCAAATCCCAAATCTGAAAATGAAATTTCAGAAACCCTAAAATGCAAAATCGATTCACTCCGCTGCCGCTGCCGCCTTCCTCGCAACACGCCACCGCCTTCCTCGCCGCGCCTCGCATCGCCGTGCCTCGCCTCGCCTCACCTCGCATCGCCGCGCCTCGCATCATCGCGCCTCACCTAGCCGCGCCTCGTAGTGCCTCGCCTCGCATCGCCGCGCCTCGCATCACCGCGCATCGCAGTGCCTCGCCTCGCATCGCCGCTCCTCGCTGCGCCTCACCTGGCCGCGCCTCGCTGCGCCTCACCTGGCCGCGCCTCGCAGTGCCTCACCTCACCTCGCATCGCCGCGCCTCAAGGGAAGAAGAGAAAGGGAAGAAGCGTGGCTGCTGGGGCGCGTTGAAGATGAGGATCTGAGGGATCTGGTGCGAGGGAAAGAAAGAGATCTGCTGCTGTGCGGTGTGCGGTGTGCGGTGTGCGAGGGAAAGAAAGAGGGAAAGAAGTTGTGCGGTGTGCGGTGTGCGGTGTGCGAGGGAAAGAAAGAGGGAAAGAAGTTTCACCCTAATTAGGTCGTGGGCCACGAGGATCTGGGCCTATACGGCCTCGGTTCTTTAATTTAACCGGTGCCTATTCTTCACTGATTTGACGTGTTGCAGATCTTTATGCTTCGGTTCTGCGTGCAACCGAAGCAGTATTATTTTTCTGACCATGTTTAGGCACCGGTTGCCTTTAAAACCGAAATAGTATAGCTGTTTTGCACCGGTTTTTTTTTTAACCGAGGCCTATAAGGTTTCTTTATTTACCAAACTGCCACCGCGTCTGAATAGGCAGCGGTTTGATGTAAACAGAGGTATAATGTGCGAGTTTAAAAGCACATTTTGTACTAGTGGTAGGTCACTTCAAAATATCCAAACAATACCATCGAAGCAAGAATTAAGCTGACAAAGGATATGCAAAATTGGGAGGAGAAATCTACTCCCAAAACCAAGAAAAAAGAACAACAAACATCCACAATCCAACAAAAATTAGAAAACCCAAAATCAAACAAAACAACCAACACTCACAATCGAAAAAAATGACCAACACCCACAATCAAAAAACGAAATGCCACACTATTGCAACAACATAACTTTTTTTTTTCAAAACCATAAACGCAACGCCACTCTCTCACCATCTTTCTCACATCATCTCAAATAACTCAAATATTTCCTATATTACCCAACACTCATAATCCAATCAAGAACCACAATATGCAAAAACTATGAACACAAATAAAAAATATATTCTAAAAGAAGACAAGTGGTTTGAAAGAGGTCAGAATGGTAAGTGATAAGCGTGTAAACAGAAATTGGTTGCAAAGTTATTGACTTTCTGAAGAACACGATGGGTTTCGACGAAATGGGAGAAAGAAAGGGATATAGTATATTGATTTCGTGCATAAGACTTGATGAGAGACAAAGATAGAGGGGACATATTAAGGATTCTGGATGTAAAAAAAAACCACCAATCATTTAAAAAAACATTTTTTTTTCTTTTCAAAATTATCCTTAATGAATATTCACCAAAATTTAGGACCACACCATATCATTTGAGTATAAAATAGAATTCTCCTATCAAAGTATTATTTTCGTAATAATAAATGTAAAGTTTTTTATCAATGAAATAGTTCCGATGTGAATTCTAGAATATTTTATGGAGTAACTTCTAATTGGTTTTATTGTAATCAATTTTTGAATTTGAATAATTTCATTGTATTCAATAAAAGTTATATACATTTCAATTGCTTTCCTAAATGTTTAAATAACATATTAAAATATTAAGGAATGCGAAAATGATAAAATATTCTTGTACAGTCATAGCAGATTAATAGGTACAAACAAATATTGGTGTAATGATGTTGATCTATAATTGAGAATCACGAATCACGTCTGCCGGATATACATATACTTAACATGTTCTTTTCGAAAGATACATGCTTATCGTTATCTATCTTGTATCCACTTGAGTTTGAATTTACACATTTGTCTTAAGTGTTTTGAAATGGAATAGATAGGTACTATAATTATATTATGATTAATATGTATATATCAAATTGTTTTGATTAGATTATCTTTTTTTTATTTAGACTTTTGATCATACTAATTGTACTATATAAAATATACTGATCGAAGTTAATGATCATTTATGGGCAATTAGCAGGTATATTAGCATGTATCGATGGGCCAAATTGCCTTACGCTTTACAAATATACGGTTTTAGTAATTGATTATTGGGTTTGATTGCCTAAAAATATATTGCATTAATGGTTAATCAATGGGTTTGGCTAGCATAGGCTCTATAAATATATGATTGATGTCTAGGTAAAGACACCCTGTTTTATCCTAACAAAATAGACACATGTTTATAAAACATATCTGACTTGAGCGTCGGAGTGCTTCTGCATGTCAACAACCCATCAGAGTGGATTGCGTTCTCAGAGTGGATTGGACGATCGAAAGAAAGCAGAGCAAGGAAAGACGACCGACCCTCGGACCAATTCAACCGAAACATTTTAGTGTCCACCGTGGAGCCAAACAACATCCCCATGAAACCACAAGAAACCATATGAGCGCTCGTCCTCGACATCACTACTTCGGATCAATACCAGGTTTTGAAATAAGAGAAAAAAATTCCATCATAATTTCTAAGGGCATGTCTTTTGTGTTGAGAACGTTCAGGTAACCATTAGAGGTTTACGAGTCAACAAATTAAATGCCTCCACAAAAAATAAGATTATAAAATATTGAAGCAATTACCTTATTTTATTTAACATATATTTTTCTGAGTAAAAATATCCTAAACAAAAAGGTTCAGTCCCTTCCTGCTCGGTCAGTTGGACCACCTACTTCAGCCTTGTTAATTAAGTTCCAATGGCTTTTCATTATAAAAATAAATTATAAAATATTGAAGCATTTACCTTGTTTTATTTAACGCATATTTTTGTGAGTGAAAATATCTTGCATAGAAAGGTTAAGTCCCTTCCCGCTTGGTCAGTTGGATCACTTATGTTCAGCCTTGTCAGGTTCCAATGGTTTTTCATTATAAAAATAAATTATAAAATATTGAAGAGTTCACTTTATTTTGTTTAATGCATATTTTTGTGAGTAAAAATATCCTACACAAGAAGGTTCAGTCTTTTCCTGCTCGGTTAGTTGGACCACCTACGTTCAGCCTTGTCAGGTCCTAATGACTTTTCATTATAAAAATAAATTATAAAATATTGAAGCATTTACCTTATTTTATTTAACACATATTTTTGTGAGTAAAAATATTCTGCACAGAAAGGTTCAGTCTCTTTCCACTTGGTCGGTTGGACCACCTACATTGAGCCTTGTTAGGTTCCAATCGCTTTTCATTATAAATATAAATTATAAAATATTGAAGCGCACTAGTACAGTCAGGCGAAATGACAGCGGTTGTTATACGTTATAGGCACCAGTTCTCGAACCGAGGCATATACAGGGGAGGCAAAAAGTGGACTACTTTTGGCCTCGGGCTTGAACCGAGGCATAAAGGGAGAGGATTTGACATCGGTTCAATCACAACCGAAGCAGAAAAGTTTTTTGATTTTTTTTCTTTTTGTTTTCGAAGGACTATATGCCTCGGGTCAGGAGAACCGAGGCCGTATTTCCCACTCTACTGCCTCGGTTCAAGCTACAATCGAGGCAGTAGAGGTCTTTTTTTTTTCTACGTAGTACTTTCTGCCTCTGGTTTGGTCATAACCGAGATCATAAGTGGCTTTTCTACCTCAGTTTTGGCACTAACCGAGGCATATATCCTTGTTTTTTTAAAAAAAAATGAGGTCTGTTTCTGCAACATTCCCAACAACAGAAACAGACCTGCATATAAATTTACAGCCAGAACAGTCGAGAATAATCCAGACACGTATATTTTGAATGAAAATTATAATAAAACATAAATACATTCAATTGAATCATAAATCAACTTCTTATAAGCATAAATCAATCCAATTATAATCATAAATCAAGTTTGAAGCATAAATAAATGTAATGTACAAAGTTAAACTAATAGTAATGTAGAAAAGCATCAAACAACTTAGAAACATAAACTTAGAACTTACTATATCCAAATATCTACTATATACTATTATATAAATGAATTACATATTTAGCCAGTGCTTTTCTCACAAGTTGAAGTGACTTCTCTGGAATTGGAGCAGTCCTATTAAATCTCTTCATAAAATGCAATGAGAAAACTTAGTGTATTTGAAATCTAAACTATAGGGAAAATAAAATTGAAACCTAAATAATACTGTTTCCCATCTATAGGTGTAATGTGCACGAATAATGGTCATCATCCAAAACATGACGTAGTAACCACATTCATATGACCCCGTTTGTATATTACACTACAATATATCATCATAATTATAAAATGTTAAGTAACATCAATTGAATGGAACCAAATGTAACAAAGTATGGACTAAAATACCAAACCTTAAAGGCAACCCATGCAAGCTTTTTAGTTGTAGCAGTAGATATCCCAGATAACATCATATGTGTTGCAAGGGAACTATTAAAAACAATTCCTTTAGCATACATTTATATAAAAAAAAGTCGAAACATTGAGATTCTTACCAATCTACTACATGTCTAAGAGGGCTGGGAGGAGACTTCTGCAATGAACAAAACCAGACTGCAGTATTTTATTTAACGCATATTTTTGTGAATGAAAATATCTTGCACAAGAAGGTCCAGTCCCTTCCCACTCGGTCAACTGGACAACTTACGTTCAGCGTTGTGAGGTTCTAATTGCTTTTTATTATAAAAATAAATTATAAAATATTGAAGCGTTTACCTTGTTTTGTTTAACGCATATTTTGTGAGTAAAAATTTTCTGGACAATCCCTTCTCGCTCAGTCAGTTGGACAACCTACGTTCAGCCTTGTCAAGTTCTAATGTCTTTCCATTATAAAAATAAATTATAAAATATTGAAGCGTTTACTTTATTTTATTTAACGCATATTTTCGTGAGTGAAAATATCTTGCACAGGAAGGTTCAGTCCCTTCCCGCTCAGTCAAATGGACAACCTACGTTTAGTCTTGTCATGTTCCAATGGCTCGACTCTCATGCAAGCATCAATTGGGCACCTCTACCCTCGTTAAGCTTATCCCGAGCAATGCATATTTATCTTATCATAGTCAATGTCCTCATATACTTTGCAAGTCTCAAAGCAGTAAATCACATACAGCTCATCCGTGAAACATCCTAATACGGATTCCTCATTTTTGGCCTTCAAACGTTCAACCAAAGATCGAAAGGACTCGCCTACCCGGCCATCCGACTTCATAACCTAAACTATTTTGATGTTAATTTGATTGACTACATTTTTCTAACCATTCGAATTCGAATTGTTATTTTCTATTTAATGCGGATGACGCGACCCTGCGCACAAACCACTCGGCCAACTAAAGATCTTGATCTTGATCTATAGAGTTGAGAATCACGTCTGCGGGATATACCTATACTTAACATGTTCTTTTCGAAAGATACATGCTTATCGTTATCTATCTTGCATCCACTTGAGTTTGAATTTACACATTTGTCTTAAGTGTTTTGAAATGGAATAGATAGGTACTATAATTATATTATAATTAATATGTATATCAAATTGTTTTGATTAGATTATCTTTTTTTTTATCTAGACTTTTGATCATACTAATTGTACTATATGAAATATATCGATAAGAGTTAATGATCATTTATGAGTAGTTAGCAGGTATATTAGTATGTATCGATAAGCCAAATTGGCCTTACCCTTTACAAATATACGGTATTAATAATTGATTATTGGATTTGATTGCCTAAAAATATTGTCAACACCCAATTTCGTCCGGGTAAGTAATTATTTAAAAATAATAAAAAATAAGATAATAATAATTAATGGTGGGTAAAAAGGGATAAAATAATGACTTTAATACAATATTTTTGAAATGTTAGTTTAATATGGTAATAATTTGAATTATATTATGCTAATAATTATAAACAATAATTAAAATAGTATATTAATATAATTTGTTGCATCAGTTGCTCTTAAAGAGGAAAATATGATTTTCTAACAATAATGATAATCAATGTTTTGAATATTATTTTCTGGCAACCATGATCATTTATTTCCCTATTTTGTTTTATTGTCAATTAATTCACAATTAAGGCAAGATTTCCACTTATAATGTGTGTATATATAAACACGCACTCTGTCATAGAAAAAAAAAGAAGGAGGCAGAAATATTTTGAAATAATAGAGATAGCAAGAGTACTGAAGAATATAGAGAAAAGTAAGTTCTCAGGTTAGAGGAACTCTGCCAAAAGAGATTAACAAGGGAGAATTGGGAGAATACTGAAAGCTAAAAGGTATCTCACCTCTATACCATTATTTTTCTCTTTTTATTGTACTCTGAAGTTTTTTCTAAAGGTTTGCTTTTTTTTCCTACACACAAATAATGTTTTTTTTAAATTATAATATTTTTTTTTATAAGTATGTGTCGGCCTATGGTCGGTTTCTTTCTTTTTTCCCACCATTCTTAAATAAATAAAAAAATACAAAAAATCTTCAAAACCAAAAAAGATGTCAATCTTGTTAAACCAAATCTTTTTCGGATTCACTTTTCAAAAATCTAAAATAATTTTCAAACAAACTCACAAACCTTTTTCTACATAAAGAACTACGTGATCTCTATCCCTGATTGTCTATTATAAATGGACGTACGTAGGACCAAGGTCAATTCTTGTCGGGTTCATAAAACAAAAAATATTTTTTTGTTTCTTAATAGTTTTTTTTTATTTTATTTTATTATTTTGTTTAGGGAAAATTAATATTTTGCAAAACCATGTCAACTTTATACATTTAACTAAAGGTATTGCCTTTGGGCAGGCGCGATAGGGTGCTAACACCTTCCTTACACGTAACCGATTCCCGAACCTGAAAATCTCTTTTCGTAGACCATGTCTTATTTTATGGTTTTCCATAGTTTTTCCATAATAAATTATGGTAGCGACTCACTACAAGAAAATAACCAGTTATATACGGATAATTATATACGGATTAAATCGGTATGTAATAAACGTATTATATACAGATATTTTATACGGATATTGGGAAACCCGTTATATACGGATAAATCCGTATATAATTGAAGAAATCGTTATATACGGAAAATCCGTATATAAGTGTTGTATGTAATTTTGGCGCTTTTGCGCGGGATGCTTTATAGGGATTGATCCGTATCTAATATGCATATGTAAGCTGACAAAAGTTTACGTACTGATATTATATACGGCTGTTGGAAAAAAAGAATTAAAAATTTAATTGAAAAAAATTTCCCCCCTCTCACTCTCGAAAAAAATACATTCTCGAATTAAAAATTTCTGCACTGAACTTTCATTCCCGAACCTCTCCCTCTTCGCGAACCTTCATTCTCGCACCTCTTCTGTACTGAACTTCTTCACTGTCAGTCCCGCACCTCTTCTGTTCTCCCTCTCTGTCTTCGACTCCTTTCTTCCGCATCATTGTTTGGTCGTGTGTTTTGCCATCGCGAGTTGTGTGGATTCATATTTCATCTGTCGAACGCGGTGAGTAAGCCAAGCTTTGAGGTTAATTTCTATTTTCATTTTCTCTTTTTGTTGTTACATTGACCTATTTTTGGTCATTACTGTTTGGAGGTTTGATATCGCGACTTTGGAAACCCTAGGTTGGTTTCTTCGAACTGGAAGCTCGAGTTGTAGTTGCCTCCTGCTCGTTGTAAGTTTGAATCGCTTAGATTTGAGGTTTATTTCAGTTTTCTTTTCTCTGGGTGTTGTTACATTGACCTATTTTTGGTCGTTGTTGTTTGGAGGTTTGAAATTGCAATTTTGGAAACCCTAGGTTGGTTTCTTGGAAGTAGAAGAGATAAGCTCGTGCTGCAATTGCCTTCTACACTTGGTAAGTCTGAATTTCTTAGATTGCGATTTGTTTTTATTGGTTGTTATTGAAATGTGATAAAAGGTCATATATACTACTTTAGTATATCTTGAATCAACACTTCCTGTGCTAATTAGTTGTTTTTAGACCATTATTAGTGTAGTGTCTTAAATTGATAGATTTCACTCACTTAGTTTAGTAGTAGTTTAAATTGTTTGGCTTTTCATTCTAAATTTGATTTGAATTTCACCAAAAGAAGTACTTCTTAGTTGTGTTAGATGAACATTAAAAACTGTTTTAGACAACTTAGTGGATTTTTAGATTACCCTTAGATAGATTTTGTTGTAGTTAGTGTGCATGTTAGTTGAACTGACTTTGTGGATGCCCACACTGGCCACCTGCTAGCAGGGTTTAGCTCTGCAACTCCTTTCTCTGCCTCATCAAAAAACATCCTTGTCCTCTTTATCTGTCCCTTCATGAATTTACTAGGTTTATCTATAACTTTACCCAGGAAAATGTCATCATCTAAAAGCCTAGCTTTTGCCAATTCATCTTGTCCCTCCTCCTAGTTTACTTCCCCTTTGTTGACAATGGCATAGTACCTTATCTGCTACTCTTCTTTCTCTTAATTACGAATAATCTTCTACAGATCAAGCTTTGTTTGTCAAATCTGCTTCTACTTCTTTTACTGCATTATTTGTTTAGGTGGATGATATTGTTTTAATTAGCAATGATATGGCAGAAATTAATCATCTTAAGCACATCTTAGATACCAAATTTAAAATCAAAGACCTAGGATCTTTAAGATACTTTCTCGGTCTTGAAATTACAAGGTCCAAATCTGGAATTCACATGAATAAGAGAAAATATATTCTTGAACTTCTCGATGACAGTGGTTTGATTGGTTCTAAACCTACTAACACTCCTTCTGATCCTTCTATTAAACTTATGGCAAATCATGGACAACTTTTATCTAATGCTGCTGGTTACTGGCAGTTAGTTGGCAAACTTTTGCACCTCACCATCATCAAGCAAGATATTGATTATGTGTACAACAACTCAGCCAATTTCTATGCAAACCTCTTGATACTTATTACAATGCTGCTCAAAGAATCTTTCATTACCTCAATGGATCCCCTGCTCATGGCTTGTTCTTCTTTGCTTCATCAAACCTTAGACTCTCGGCCTTTGCCAATTCAGATGAGCTTGCTGTTTGGATACTAGAAGGTCTATCATTGGCTTTTGAGTTTTTGTTGACTCTTCATTGATCTCTTGGAAATCAAAGAAGCAGACTACTGTTTCCTTGATGTAAGATACCTTTTTCTCAATTTGAATACAATGAGAATTCTTGCAAAATGTGAGAACTAAGAAAACTGTTGTGTCTGCAACCTCTATATAATATAACAACTAAACAACTATTTTCTACTTTCTTTAAGATGAATAGTAGAACAACAACTATATCAAAAATCTTTCTTTTCTTTTCTTGCTTAATCCACAGTTTTTCAAAATAAACATAAACACCAGATGAATTATATTTACTATGAACTGCAATGAGTTGTTACAGTGGTAATATAATTAAAATCTAAATATTATCTATGTGTATGTATATCTAAATCCCCAGTTGTCAACGTCACCCTTCCACTTTGTCTCTCTCTCTCTCTCCCACCCTTCATTTTGCTTCCCTTGTCAATGGATGGTCATGGTCTTCCTTGCTCCCATGCCACCCCAACTATCTCTTCTTACATTGGTTCTTCACCCCCTTATGTCCCCCTCCTCCTCTTCTTTCTCATTTCCACTCTCTCATGACCAACCATCACTTCAAACACTCCATTCTCTCAATTTTTCTCATGCCATCACCATCTTCATCTTCCTCTTCCTCTGCTTATTCCCTTTACAATTCTTACATGGTTTCCAACTTCATGGTCTCTATCATAGTCCCCTTATTCCTCTTCTCCTTGTTTGTTGTTCATGTTTCCTCTTGTAGTCAGATTGATAAACTCTCCCTCTTGGCTTTCTCTGGGAACATATCCACCTCTCCACCTTTTCCTTCTCTCAATTGGTCTGATTCTCTTGACTGCTGTGCTTGGGAAGGCATTACTTGTGATGGGGATCTTAGAGTCACACATCTTTTGCTACCTTCTAGAGGCCTCACTGGCTTCATCTCCCCCTCTCTCACAAACCTCTCTTCTCTCTCTCACCTTAATCTCTCCCATAACAGATTATCTGGTGGTCTCCAGCACCAGCTTTTTTCATTGCTCAGTCACTTGGTGGTTCTTGATTTGAGCTACAATCATCTGTCTGGTGAATTGCCACCTTTTGGGATTGATAACAGTGGCAAAAATAGCAGTGGTGCTGCTATCCAGGAGCTGGATTTGTCCAGCAACTTTTTCAACGGGACACTTCCAAATTCTTTGCTCGAGAACTTGGCAGCTGCTGCAGCTGGAGGAAGTTTGGTGTCTTTGAATGTTAGTAATAACAGCTTCATAGGTCATATTCCCACTTCCCTGTTTTGCATTAATGACCGTAACTCCTCCTCTCTAAGATTCTTGGATTATTCCTCCAATGATTTTGATGGTGCCATTCAGCCTGGACTTGGAGCATGTTCCAAGCTGGAGAGATTTAGAGCAGGCTTCAATTTTCTGTCAGGGCCTATTCCAAGTGATCTTTTTGATGCTGTTTCTCTCACAGAAATCTCATTGCCCCTCAATAGACTCATTGGAACAATTGGCGATGGTATAGTTGGCCTTACCAACCTCACAGTTTTGGAGCTCTACTCCAATCATTTCACAGGTTTCATCCCCCGTGAAATTGGTAAACTCTCCAAGTTGGAACGGCTACTCCTTCATGTCAACAATTTGACAGGTATTATGGCCCCGTCTCTGATGAACTGTGTCAATCTTGTGGTGTTGAATTTAAGGGTCAATCTCTTGGAGGGAAATATCATTGCATTCAATTTCTCAGGATTCCTCAGCCTTACTACACTTGATCTTGACAACAATTATTTTATCGGTGGTTTACCACCAACCCTTTATGCATGCAAATCACTTTCAGCTGTGAGGTTTGCATCTAATCAGCTTGAGGGAGAGATTTCTCCCAGCATACTTGAACTAGAGTCTTTCTCTTTCCTATCAATTTCTACTAACAAGTTGAGGAATGTTACTGGGGCTCTGACAATACTCAGGGGGCTCAAAAACCTCAGTACCCTTATGCTCTCCAAGAATTTTTTCAACGAAATGATACCTCAAGATGTGAACATAATAGAGCCAGGTGGATTTCAAAAACTGCAGGTTTTAGGATTTGGTGGTTGTAATTTCACTGGTTGTATAAATATAAGTAAATAAAATGAAGGGTGAAAAAGAGAATGAGGCTATGTGTTAACTTATTGTTGTGGTTGCGTCAAATATAATTTTAGATAATAACAAAATTCAATACTTGGGAATCAAAACTGTATTTTTTTTTATTTACCCCACTGTGTCCCGTGACCATGTCTTTTAAGTAAATATAAAAATACCATTTCTTTGCTATTTCATTTCACTAATTGAAAAATATAGTAAATATATATATATATATATATATATATATATATATATATATATATATATATATATATATAAAATTGTAATAAAGTGTCATAGACTCTATTTATCCTGCTTGGAAACTTTTTATGTAATTATGGTATAATTAATAATATAGGTGATATGTATGTCTTATGATTTAAATAAATTTTGACTCTGAAATTAATAGTGACTTTAATATTTGATATTTATTAATTTTGTATCTGGCCGTTACAATGTATCTGCACATAGTTGAAAAAATAAACATATCAAGACAAAAATAATTAAATAAATAATTAGTATAAATATTATTGAAAGATTTCTTCTTAAAAGTATGCCATATTTGTAACAACACATATGGAGATGATAACAAGTCTGAAGGGTTACTTACAATATTAATTTGAGCAACCCACATCTATTAATTTGACGTGCCAATTAATAGACTTGAGCAACCCACATCTATCAGACCAATTTAGACTGCTTTACCTAATCTGTTTTGTTGATTCCAGTAGGGATTTTATTACTGAAACATTTTTGTTTAATGTTAGATTCATGTTGGTATCATGTTTATACAGTTTTAAGTCATTTTACAGAATTTGACCGATTAAGTTGTTTTCTAGGTTCACATGCGTCTATATAATTAGGCCTTTCTTATTCATTACACATTCTATCCAATTCTGCATTTTAGCATGTAATTAGCATCATATTAAGCATTTGATGTTAACACCAGTTTTGACTAGTTTGCTCTCAAATTTGGTATCACCACTGATTTTACATTTGTCTTATTGCAGTACTGTTTTGAGCATTTTATTATCTTTCTTTAATGATGTCTGAACCCCGAAGTACCCCATTCCATGCATTTTACATGTTTTGACTCATTAAGCACATTTTAGCCTACCTAGACTTAAGAATTTTGTAGTTGACTGCCCCTCTATTACTTTATTATAAATTGATATGTGATGTTCTTTCTTTTGTAGTTGCACTCGGTACCTGCAATCCAGTATAGAACAACTCATTTTGACAATCAACCAAGGCTCCTAGTAAGACCTAAACCTTCAAATAATTGTCCTTTTGCAAATGTATGCTCATGCAACTGTATGTAACATATTAGGAGGGTTATTTAGTTCTTTAAATGTTGATTTTTTAATTAAAATTATTTAGCTAAACAATTAAACACATCAAGCACTATCTACCGTAATTTGATATTTCTTTAACTATGCTTGGTTGTAGTGAAAGTTTTAGCTCAACGTTGTAGGTTGGCCAATATCCTTCTATCAAGAAAGCTTAAAACAATATTGTACATAGTGATTAATATAAAACAATAATATTGTACATAGTGATTTACATGTACAAAACAAGTATTAAGATAGAGACATGTTGAAAAACATTCTAAGATATTGTACAGAGAAGAGGACCTAAATTAATTTAGGTTATTGTTTAGGAAGCCATTATAGGGCACGTGTCCTAATATGGAGACGTGTATTAACCATTGGCTAATTGTTTTGTAATCGATTTATGTACAGAACATGGATGATGCTCAACCAAATCGTTCATGGATGTACGATAGGTGTCATAGAGGAAGAGGTGCTTTGAAAGAGTCTTTTGTATTGGGTGTTGAAGAGTTTATAAGTAAAGCTTGTGAACAAGAACGTTATCGTAGAGACGGGGGTCTTCGATGTCCATGTTTAAAGTGCGATTGTACAAAGATTCTGCACGAAAGAGTTGTGAAGGTTCACCTTTACAAGAACGGTTTCAAGCCTAATTATTTCATTTGGGAGGATCATGGGGAAAGAATGCTAGAAGATGATGTACAGAATCATGAAAGTTGGATGGCTGTAGAGACAGAACGTGGTCAAATTAACCAATTTCAAACAATGGAAGACATGGTGCATGATGCTCTTAGGCAAAATGAGTCATGTCAAGCATCTACTTCTAATAACATTGAAGAGGCTCCGAATGAAGAAACACAAAGGTTTTTTAATTCTTTGTTGGATGCAAACCAACCGTTGTATGAAGGAGCATCAGACTCGAAATTATCAATGTGTGTCAGACTATTAGCTTGCAAGTCAAATTGGAATATTCCTAACCAATGCATAGATTTTATTGCAAAAATGGTTATGGATGCAACACCCATCAAATCAGGTTTGCCTAAAACATACTACGATGCAAAAAAGTGTGTATCAAAGTTGGGATTACAATCGCAGAGGATTGATTGTTGCGTGGATGGTTGCATGCTCTTCTATGATAATGAATATGGTAAGAATGATGGCGCGTTGCTTGAATGCAAATTTTGTGGAAAGCCAAGATATCAACCACGTAACATGGGAGCAACTACTACAAAGCAAGTTCCTATGAAATCAATGTTCTATTTGCCATTAATTCCTAGACTACAAAGAATGTATGCCTCAACACAAACTGCAGGACAAATGACTTGGCACTATCAGAACATGTCGACGAATGGTGTATTGCGTCATCCATGCGATGGAGAGGCTTGGAAGCACTTTGATAGAGTATATCCTGACTTTGGTACCGAGCCACGCAATGTACGACTCGGTTTATGCTCTGACGGTTTTAACCCATATGTACAGGCATCAAATATCTTCCTCCAGAAATGTGCATGTCTAAACCTTACATGTTCTTGACATGTCTCATTCCCGGGCCATTCAATCCAAAGGTTGGCATAGATGTGTACTTAGAGCCCTTGATAGACGAATTGAAGAAGCTGTGGACGGGTGTCATAACATATGATATTTCAAGGAAACAGAACTTTATTTTGAGGGCCATGCTGATGTGGACAATTAATGATTTTCCTGCTTATGGTATCTTGTCCGGCTGGAGCACTCATGGTAAACTGGCATGCCCACATTGTATGGAACATACAAAGGCTTTTAGATTATATCATGGGGCAAAAAATTTGTGGTTTGACTCCCATCGGAGGTTTTTACCGAATGACCATGCCTTTAGGAGGAATAGGAATGCTTTCAAGAAGGGGGAACTGGAGATGGATGACGCACCACCATATCTTACGGGAGCAGAAGTTTGGAATAAAATCAATGGTTATCCTAAAATAACTGAAAATGGTGCACCAAGAATTGATGGATACGGTGAGTGGCATAATTGGACAAAAAAAGCATCTTTTGGGATCTACCCTATTGGAAGGATAATTTGTTAAGGCATAATCTTGATTTCATGCACATTGAAAAAAATTTCTTTGACAACATCTTTAATACTATGATGAATGTTGTGGGGAAGACAAAAGACAATGAGAAGGCCCGAATGGATATAGTTTTGTACTGTAGACGAAAAGATTTGGAGCTAAAAAGGCATACCAATGGAAACATGTATAAGCCAAAAGAAAATTATACACTTTCAGCAGATCAAACAAAAGAAGTCTGTCATTGGGTAAAAGCTCTTAGGATGCCTGATGGATATTCTTCTAACTTGTCAAGGTGTGTTGATGTGAATAGGGGAAAGCTCATTGGGATGAAAAGCCATGACTGCCATGTGTTTATGGAATGCTTACTTCCTATTGCGTTTAGTTCTTTACCGTCTCATGTTCTCAATCCCATTACAGAGATAAGTCATTTCTTTAGAGATTTGTGTTCTACTACATTGAACAAGGATGACCTAGCGAAGATGGAAGAAAACATTCCTCTCATTCTGTGCAAGATGGAGAGAATATTTCCTCCTTCATTCTTTGATTCTATGGACCATCTCCCTATCCATCTTCCATATGAGGCACGACTTGGTGGACCAGTCCACTATAGGTGGATGTACCCATTTGAAAGGTGACAATATGACATCTTATCGTTCAATTTACTAGGCATAATTCAAAAATCCTAACATATCAGTTTCAAATTTGTAGGTTCATGGGATATGCTAAACGTTCAGTAAAGAATAAAGCTAGGGTTGAAGGATCTATTTGCGCATCATACTTGCACAGAGAAACAACTCATTTTTGTTCCCACTATTTCAAAAACTTCATGTTAACACCACAAAGCAGTAGAAATGAAGTAGACATTCAAATAGAAAGCCTAACAAAAACATTATCAGTGTTTGACCAACCTAGCCGTCATTCTGGGAGGGAATCAACACATTGGTTAAGTGATGAAGAATTGAGATCAGCTCATGTTCATGTATTGATCAATTGCAATGAAGTTGAACCTTACCTTGAGTAAGCCTCCAAAATCAATTATATTACCCATCGAAGGTTTTTTCATTTGATTACATGCATTGTCTTTGATCTAATCTCGTCATACATGTCAACAGGTCATTCTTACATACCTATCAACTATCTGAGTCAAACAGTTCGACATACATACATGCTAATTTCCCATTGTGGTTCAGGCAAAAAGTACGACTTCCTATCATTCTAACACATTCATTTCTTCCTTAATTCTTTAATCATTACATTGTTGAATAGGTTCATATCCTGAATGGTTGTAGGTTCATAACGATCCTTTAAGTGTGAGGAACCAACATCTTAGAGATTTATCACTTGGTCCTTTAAGGTGTGTAAAGGAATGGCACACATTCTTTGCTAATGGATACAAATTTCATACCCATGCATGGAGTCAGGGCAAGAAGACAATAAATAGTGGGGTTCATGTTAAAGGGCTAACAGAAGGAGGTCAAGATGATTTCTATGGTGTCATTAAACACATTTATGAGTTGGAATACAATTCAACAACCACAGAAAAGAAAATTGTATTATTTTATTGTGATTGGTTTGATCCATCGAGAGTAGGTACAAGGGTGGATTCAAAGTATGGCATTGTGGATATTCGAATGGATAAAAGATATGTGTTGTTTGATCCTTTTATAATTGCACATAATGTACAACAAGTGTATTATGTACCATATCCTACATCACGCACGGACAAACGAGGTTGGTGTGTTGCGATAAAAACGAAGCCTAGAGGTCGCATTGATTCGAATGATGTAGAAGCCGATGTGCCATACCAAATGGAGGAAATGTCACATGTTAATGACGTCATTGACGTTGAAGAAGTAGTCCGATTAGAAGATGTAGATGCTGCTCTTGAAGAAGTGAACCCTAACAATATTTCATCATTTCAAGGGCAGATAGATGAAGATACAACGGAATCAGAAGAATACAATGCAGAGGAACATGGTGAAGATGACAATGAAGATGAATTTCATAGTTCTAGCACTGAATAGAGTTAGGGTGTGTTCCTCCATATTTTTGTTGCATTTATAATGTTGTCCACAATCTTAAGTTCTTATGAATGTAAGTCTTAAGATTAAACATTTACTAATAGAGTTTATAGCAATATCTTCATTTAAAAAAAATCAAGATTGATTTCTTCAACAAAAGTTCTCATCTAATAATTTAGTTAAATTATTAAAGGAATATAATAGAAAATTTGGAGCCTAAATAATTGGGGGGGGGGGTACGAGGTAAATGTCTCAGCTTGTGGCTTACACTACTCTAGTCATACATATAAGTTTTATGTGGAAACTGTATTATTATTGACTGTATAAAAAATTAATTGTATAAAGTGATTGTTTGAAAGGATGGTAGTCTGAGTGAAGAACGTACGGAGCAGTGTGTCCATGGAAAAAGACCCCAAACCCGAGACATTGGATTTTATTCGTCCTCCACCCACTGGTACAGTGTTAAGTGCTATATATAGCAAAGCCAATTGTTTGCCAGTAGCCTGAATGCATTCATGGTGTTGTTTTCTGACACCACTGCATGTGGGGGGCCTCATGCTAGGAATGGTGGTAGCCGCAGTTAACAAACTCACTCCCTGGTCCAAGACAAGTGACATGAAAACTAATTACTGACTTCTATTATAGATAGAAAGATGTTAAGAGTAAATAGTGAACATTCTTTTATTCATTTTATATAATTTGCACTTGAAAACCACTTTCCCTTAAGGGAAGAGAGAAAATTCGTTGCCTAAGTGTGGTTAAAACCCAAAGAAATGAGTTAAGTGACTATTGAGTGTATCAAAATATGCAAATCTTTTAACATACCACAGCAGCGATGGTTGCAGATATGGCAACAGTGAGGTATCTGCCAAGTTTGGCATCAGCAAGGAAGCCACCAACAAGGCCAAGAAGGTTGACAGTTCCCATGACATTGGTAACTATGGTGGCAGAATCAGGTGAAGGGAGATTCAAATCTCTAACCAAGTAGGTCACTAAATTCATGGCTATGCCCATCACACATATTCTTGGCCTGTTCAGTACCTGAAAAAAAAAAGGATTTTGTTGGAGCCAAATTTGGTTCAACCTTGAGAACATGACTCCAATTTCTATGGATTGAGATGAATGTGAACCTAAGATGAGCCCTGCTGCTAGCCATCCTCCAGTTTTTGTCTTGCCTACTGGGTGGCCTCGAAAATCCACAGCAGCAATGACTTCTGCCTCTTTTTCCTCCTCTCCATGACTTGCAACCAGAACCTATAAACAACAGAGGGGGAAAACTGAAAAATCATTAACACATCAACAATTAAGTACAAACATTTGCAGAATGTATGTACTTCAATCCTCGCAACTCAGTTAGATTTATTTTTTATTTGTCTTAGATCCTTCACGTGGAGAAGTCAACTCAGTTTCCAACTAATCCAAGTTAAGCCAGTGGACTCACAAGCTATACTAGCACTTACTCTCTTAACAACACTTAGTCACCCCCAAAAGTTCATTTAAGAAAAACAATCTTTTTATCTTACCACTTGGATTAAATTATTGGTGGTATTTAGATTAATTAACAAATAAGAAGAAATATTTTTGTTCCATTTATTATGTTGTCCACAATCTTAAGTTCTTATGAATGTAAGTCTTAAGATTAAACATTTACTAATACAGTTTTATTGCATTTATCTCTTATTGTACATTTTTCTAAATTTTCTTTTCTTCTATTGTATAAAAATATATATTATGTTCAAGAATATGGCATCAGGTCCTTCTGGCCCTCCTATTCCACCTTCAGGAAATTCTGATAAGGGGAAGGGGAAGAAATCTTACGTAGTGAAGTTGATGACACGTTTCAATAATGAAATTGGTTCAACCAGTCAACCAACTACACCTACCTCTACCTCTACTGCTAGATCTGTTCCACCTCCATTAGTTGTTCCTGCCTTCACTCCCACTCCACATCAAGTTCCTACATCTTCACCTACCTCTATTGGTACATCTTTTCCACCCCCGATACAAGTGCCTGGCTTGACACCCACTCCATACCAAGTGCCTCCTTATCGAATGGCTTCACTCTCTCCCAATGTTGGTTCTAACCCATCAACTCCGAGAAATTTTGCAGCATCACCTGATATAGAGGATGCAGATCCACATTCTAGTTCAGCCGCCAATAACATGGAAGAATGTTCCAATAGTCGTCCAATGATTACACCCATTGGAGGAGGGTAAGAAAAAAAATAACTCAATTAATATATAGACAATTCATTGTTGTATTATTGTAATGTTTGAGTTTAATTTTGTTTTAGGTTTTATCCTACAAAAACTACATCCAAGGCAATCACAGCCACCATCAAGGAACAGTTTGATGAGCCATGGCTAACATGGGGCTCAATCCCTAAGTCAACCTGAGATGTCTTCTTCGAACGTTTTAAGGTAAACACTTTTCATTCCCAATCCTGTTACAAGTCAATACTTGGTGTCCTGCATTTAATTTATACTTTGAACGTGTTTACTTATTCAAACCTATTATTTCTAATATAACAGAGAAGGGTTTCATGGAAGCCTGAAGATGAGGAAAAGGTAAAAAAAATTATCACACCAAGGCATCTCATAGACTCTCAGAGATGTATAAAAAAGCTAGAACTCTAGGAAAAAGACCTGATTGGCTGGGGGACGATACTTGGAATGCTCTTTTGGAAAAGTGGAACATGCCACTTTATAGACAAAAGTGTGAAACGACAAAGAAGAATCGGGCATCTGAAAAGGGTGGTTGTTTGCACACTGGAGGATCTATAAGCGTGCATGAGCATGCTATTCGTTTGGTATATAACTTGTACATTTTTTTTCTTATATTTGTAATCATAAACTTTACAAATATTTATTAACAACTCCTTTTGTTTGCAGTCAAAAGAGCTTGGTCGGTCTGTGCACGTTGATGAAATATTTCAGCAGACACATATTCGTCAATCAACAGGGGAATTTGTGGACGAAAGGTCTAGGCGGACCCATGTAAGTTTGTACTAACTCTATCACATTATAAATTTTTGATTTTTAAACCTCATGTGTAATGATAATATTTATTCATTTAACAGGAACAATTTGTTGCAAAATTTTCTCAAATTAGATCTGAGACTACATCTGTTGGTGTCTCAACATCTTCTCCTCTAGACCCTGCGGAGGAGGAAAGATTGAGAAACCGATGTTGGTTAGAGGCTGCTGGTGGAAAATACAAGGGACGCGTATACGGTATTGGAAATGTCACTTCCCAAGATGACTGTGTTGATAGTTACATCCAACAGACATAGGCATCTTCTACTGCTCAACCTCAAAATTCAGAAGAAATTGTTAACCTGAAATCGCAGTTACAACAATATGGTCAGTAGCTTCAAAAGTTTGAAGGCTTTATAGGCGTCCTCCTCCCATTCCTTCCGCCTTCAGCAGCCGCGGCTGCACAAGAATTTTTAAACCTTCAAAATGACGTACCCAATATAGTCCAACTAGAACAGCAACCTCCAGAACAGCAACCACCACACCAGCAACCACCA
Source organism: Vigna umbellata (assembly GCF_029865625.1). Taxonomy (NCBI): domain Eukaryota; kingdom Viridiplantae; phylum Streptophyta; class Magnoliopsida; order Fabales; family Fabaceae; genus Vigna; species Vigna umbellata. Next base: position 31,129,550 of record NC_142165.1, on the reverse strand, counting down.
CACCAGCAACCACCAGATGAACAACCACAAGATGGAAATGATGATTACATGCATTATTAGGCATTTTATAGAACTTATTTCCATTACTGTTGAACTTATTTAGAACCACAACTACAATCTGTTTATGAACTTACCAAATGTTGCAGTTATATTTACATTATACAATATTTATGTATTCATATACAATGTTTTCTTTGTGGATTAAGTGTATCTGAAAACCTTATTAAATTTATATGTCAATGTGCAATGTATAATGTCCAGGTTTGCTTGAAACAATGTTGAATGTTCACTATAATGTCCAGGTCTGCTTGTATATTGTGCATGGGGAACTGCTATATATACAGAGAATTTATTTAGCTCTTGTTAAACCATTATATACGGATCTATCCGTATATAATTTCCGTATATAACTTATATACGGTTTATCCGTATATAAGTTACATACGGATTTATCCGTATAAAAATTATATACGGATTTATCCGTATATAAGTTATATACGGATATTTCCGTATATAACTTATATACGGATAAATCCGTATATAATTTTCGTATATAAGTTATATACGGATATTTCCGTATATAACTTATATACGGATAAATCCGTATATAATTTCCGTATATAAGTTATATACGGATATTTCCGTATATAAGTTATATACGAAAATATCCGTATATAATTTCCATATATAAGTTATATACGGATAAATCCGTATGTAAACTTAGCTACGATGGTATTATATACAGATTTTTGTCCGCATGTAATTCGTATATAAACACAGAATATATACGGATTTTGGGTCTTATATACGGATTTTTGCTGTATGTAATTCAATTTTTTCTTGTAGTGACTCCACAAATCTATTTCTCAAACCTCTTTGTTTTTCGGCTCGCCGTCCCGTCGTGATTCAAGTTGCGACAAATATATTGCATTAATGGTTAATCAATGAGTTTGGTTGCCACAAACTCTATAAATATATGATTGATGTCTTGGTAAAGACACCCTGTTTTATCCTAACAAAATAGACACCTCTTTATGAAACATATCTGACTTGAGCGTTAGAGTGTCTTCTGCATGTCAACAACCCATCAGAGTGGATTGCGTTCTCGGAGTGGATTGGACGATCAAAAGAAAGCATAGCAAGGAAGGACGACCGAGGGGCCAAACAACATCCCCATGAAACCACAAGAAACCATATGAGCGCTCGTCCTTGGCATCACTACTTCGGATCAATACCAGGTTTTGAAATAAGAGAAAAAAATTCCATCATAATTTCTAAGGGCATGTCTTTTGTGTTGAGAACGTTCAGCTAACCATTAGAGGTTTACGAGTCAAAACATTAAATGCCTCCACAAAAAATAAGATTATAAAATATTGAAGCAATTACCTTATTTTATTTAACGCATATTTTTCTGAGTAAAAATATCCTAAATAAGAAGGTTCAGTCCCTTCCCGCTCGGTCAGTTGGACCACCTAATTCAGGCTTGTTAAGTTCCAATGGATTTTCATTATAAAATATTGAAGCATTTACCTTGTTTTATTTAACGCATATTTTTGTGAGTGAAAATATCTTGCATAGAAAGGTTCAGTCCCTTCCCACTCGGTCAGTTGGATCACTTACGTTCAGCCTTGTCAGGTTCCAATGGCTTTTCATTATAAAAATAAATTATAAAATATTGAAGAGTTCACTTTATTTGGTTTAATGCATAGTTTTGTGAGTAAAAATATCCTACACAAGATGGTTCAGTCTTTTCCCGCTTTGTTACTTGGACCACCTACGTTCAGCCTTGTCAAGAATAAATTATAAAATATTGAAGCATTTACCTTATTTTATTTAACGCATATTTTTGTGAGTAAAAATATTCTGCATAGGAAGGTTCAGTCCCTTTCCACTTGGTCGATTGGACCACCTACATTGAGCCTTGTTAGGTTCCAATCACTTTTCATTATAAAAATAAATTATAAAATATTGAAACATTTACCTTATTTTATTTAACACATGTTTTTGTGAGTGAAAATATCTTGCACAGGAAGGTCCAGTCCCTTCCCACTCGGTCAATTGGACCACCTACGTTCAACTTTGTCAGGTTCTAATTGCTTTTCATTATAAAAATAAATTATAAAATATTGAAGCGTTTACTATATTTTGTTTAACGCATATTTTTGTGAGTAAAAATATCCTGGACAGGAAGGTTCAGTCCCTTCTCGCTCAGTCAGTTAGACCACCTACGTTCAGCCTTGTCAAGTTCTAATGTCTTTTCATTATAAAAATAAATTATAAAATATTGAAGCGTTTACTTTATTTTATTTAACGCATATTTTCGTGAGTGAAAATATATTGCACAAGAAGGTTCAGTCCCTTCCCTCTCGGTCAAATGGACAACCTACGTTTAGCCTTATCATGTTCCAATGGCTCGACTCTCATGCGAGCATCAACTGGGCACCTCTACCCTCGTTAAGCTTATCACGAGCAATACCTATTTATCTTATCATAGTCAATGTCCTCATCTATTTTGCAGGTCTCAGAGCAGTAAATCACCTACAGCTCATCCGTGACACATCCTAATATGGATTACTCATTTTTGGCCTTCAAACATTCAACTAAAGACTGAACGGACTCGCCTGCCCGGCCATCTGTCTTCATAACCTAAACTACTTTGATGATAATTTGATTGACTACATTTTTCTGACCACTCGAATTCGAATTGCTATTTTCTATTTAGTACAAATGACACGACCCTACGCACAAACCACTCGGCCAACTAAACTTCGTCGCTCGGTGATTCCACAACGAATTCACCTGAACTTTGAGCGAAAGGAGCTTCCAAAGAGAACTCCCACAGCATGTCGCTCAGTGATTCCATAACAAATTCACCTGAACTTTGAGCGGAAGGAGCTTCTAAAGAGAACTCCCACAGCACGCCACTTGGTGATTCCACAACGAATTCACCTCAACTTTGAGCGGAAGGAACTTCCAAAGAGAACTCCCACAGCACGCTGCTCGGTGATTCCACAGCGAATTCACTTGAACTTCAAGCGGAAGGAGCTTCCAAAGAGAACTATCACATCATGTCATTCGGTGATTCCACAATGAATTCACCTGAACTTCGAGCGGAAGGAGCTTCCAAAGAGATCTCCCACAACATGTCGCTTGGTGATTCCACAACGAATTCACCTGAACTTCGAGCAGAAGGAACTTCCAAAGAGAACTCCCACAACACGTCGCTTGGTGATTCCACAGCGAATTCTCCTACGCTTCGAGCATAAGGAGCTTCCAAAGAGATCTCCACAGCACGCCACTTGGTGATTTCACAATGAATTCACCTGAACTTCGAGCAAAACGAACTTCGAAAGGGAACTCCCACAACATGTCGCTCGATGATTCCACAGCGAATTCACTTGAACTTCGAGCGAAAGGAGCTTCCAAAGAGAACTCCCACAACACGCCGCTCGGTGATTCCACAACGAGTTCACCTGAACTTTGAGTGAAAGGAGCTTCCAAAGGGAACTCCCACAACACACCACTCGGTGATTCCACAACGAATTCACCTGAACTTCGAGCGAATTGAGCTTCCAAAGAGAATTGCTACAACACGTTGCTTGGTGATTCAACAGCGAATTCACCTGAACTTCTAGCGGAAGGAGCTTCCAAAGAGAACTCCTACAACACGCTGCTCGGTGATTCTAAAGAGAACTCCTAGAGTCCGCTGCTTGATGTAGAGAGTAATGAAGACTTAAAGTGCATCGAAAATAGACTTTATAAATACAACATGAGCAACTTCCCTTAAGCTCATAATAATTCCTGCGCACCTCTTTCAATAAAGAGCGTGCTTGGGCTTGGGGGACTTATGTACTATATGAAATATACCGATCGATTTTAATGGTCATTTATGGACAGTTAGTAGGTATATTAGCAAGTATTAATGGGTCAGATTGTGTGACGCTTTACAAATATGCGGTATTAATAATTGATTATTGGGTTTGATTGCCTAAAAATATACTGCATTAATGGTTAATCAATGGGCTTGGTTGCCACAAGCCCTATAAATATACGATTGATCTCTAGGCAAAGACATCTTGATCTATCCTAACAAAATAGAGACCTATTTATGAAATATATCTAACTTGAGTGTCAGAGTGTCTTCTGCAGTCAACAACCCATCAGAGTGGATTGCGTTCTCGGAGTGGATTGTATGATCAAAAGAGAACATAGCAAAGAAGGACGACCGACCATCGAACCAATTCAACCGAAACACTTAGTATATACACTGATGGCATTCTAGATTCAAGAATCCCTTTTAGAAATGTATTTGAATCTATATATATATATATATATATATATATATATATATATATATATATATATATATATATATATATATATATATATATGAATTTCTTTTGTTTTGAAATCCTATGTTGAATATTTTGATATCTAAAATATATTTGTATTATAAAATACTTTATGCATGTCTATACTTTGGTTTGGTTATCTGGTTATAAGTAACAATGAATTAAAATTGTTTATTATTTTTTAAAATTTGGAAACTAATTGGATAGCAAAGAGAACAAAACAAAATCGAGTATAAAATTAAGAAAGTAGAATTTGCGGGACATATTTTATTTTCCGAAAGTTGAATTACTTGTGAAGAAGGAACCACATCTTCTCTGGATAGCAATGCAAATTATTATTCTTTTGTGTATACGAATACAAGGACACAAATAATGTTTGAACAACAACAATTGTCCGAATTCCCCACCACTAGATTGTCCTTGTAAAGATGTGCAATGCAAATTATTTAGCAGTATCCTCACTTCTCGCCATATTCATTAAACAATATATTGAACATACAAGAAACATAAATTAGGATAAATATCACCCAAAGGTAGCAAAATCTGAATGGGTCAATTGAATCAAAGGATAAATCAAAGTGAGCAAAATGAAAAGGAAAGAAACCCCGGAAGCACTGCCTCTGTCCTGACTCAAAAAACTCATTTAATTCACAGCAGACGCAACACCGAGTATGAGATCCAACAACCAATAAACACAGCTACACCAATGGGTGAGGCAGGAATTGCCGATGATGTTGTGGCAGTGGTGGCGGAGGAGGTTGAAGAAGAAGGGGTGGTGGAGGTTGGAGTTGTAGAGGTGGTGGTGGTGGTGGAAGTAGTAGGAGTGTCTTTGGTGTTATCAGAGTCAGAGGGTGGTGAGTCCTTAGCAGGTGAAGGTGCTGCAGCAGAATCAGAAACCTTTTTAGCCTTAACCTTAACAGCAAGCTTCATGCCACCCTGACAATGGCCAGGAGCAGCACATATGAAGTAATGAGTGCCAGCAGTCTTCAGGGTAATGGTGCTGGCGCCGCTGCTGTCTGTGCTCAGAGAATTTCCTGTACTGCAACTCTTGTAATCGCTTTCTTTTACTTCATCCACAGTGTGACCAGGACCGTAATTGAAAACTGTCATACGTATGGGTCATAAGTCAGAGAAAGGATACTTTTGACATACATAAACATTTTATATTTGTTTGATATTATTTTTTTTCTTTTTTAAAAAAATACAAAAATTCAATTTTTCTTATCACATTTTATTTTTGTGATGTATATCAAAATGTAAATGTGTGTCCTTATCATTATTTTAAATATTATTATACTTCTTTCTTTTAAAAATAAAACGTTTTTCTCTTTTTTTACTAATTTAATCCTACAATGTCATATTGTTGGAAAATGGTGTAAAACATCTTTTTTTTTTCTTGAGTTAGATAAATAACGTGTAAACAAATTGAGATGGTGGTTGTGTTTAGTATTATTGTGCATGAAAGAAGAGGATTTCTTACCAAGACTATCTCCAACTCTAAATTTCAATCCACTAGCCCATGTACTGTAATCACCACCAATTGCCCAACCTGAGGTATCTCCCACTGTGTGGGTGGCTGCAAGAATTGACATGACCATGTTGAGTGCTAGACAAACACTGAAAACTAAGGCAACAGAAGAAGCCATTTAGTGAGAAAGTGGAAAGAAGGGAAATAAAGTGCAGAGGGTTCTCAGATGGCATGGTGTTGTAGAATGGTTTTGGTGGCTTTATATAATTATTTGTTATGGTTGTTGGAGTTAAGACAAGTTGGTCTAGGTTTGCATGAGGATGACTTTAGTTGCACTTCATACCCAATGACCAGAAAAGTAGTTCTGCTGTTCTTTCTCGTGAAAAATGTGAGAGTGGTTGAATCATATTATTTTTCTGAAATTTCATTACCTGATGCCAAAAGATCACTTATAATAGTAATCAGCAGATAATGATGGATTAACGATTATGACAAAAGGATTAAGAGTGAAGGAAATGGAAAAAAAAAGGAGTTAAAAGATAGATAGAGAGATCAATTATAATGTGATGAGATAAAACAAAAAAAGTAAAAAGTAGTTTTTTTTTATAGGCAAGTAAAAATAGTGTAGTAAAAATATGAATACATTTTATTCATTGCTATTTTGATAATATTATGTGGATAACTCACTCATCTTGTTGTTTAATGGAGGTGTAAAGTAAGGTTGTGTTAGTCCCTTCAAGATTTGTTGTCAAGATCTGTGCATAAGATCATAGAAAGCGTACATGAACCAGAACATAATTTGATATGATGGTTTTGCTTAATGCCTACTCATTGTGGAGCAAAAACTGATAATCAAACTTCTAGAACATAATTACCAGCTACTTCTCAACGCCTAAAGGAGTATTTTTCCATTAATTTTATAGAACGGAATAACTTTATTCCAATAAAGAACAAGACACTGACACATCACTTCCCATGTGTCATATCTCAACAGATTTCCCTTATATCTTGGAATTCAAGTTTAAGAGTTGTATTTTGTAGAATGAACTGTTGGGTTAAAAATATGTGACAGCATTCACATAAATATAATTATTAATTTTGATTTTGATTTTAATATAGTGTAAGATTAAGTATTTGATACAAAATATTGTTAAAAATAAAGATTACCAAAGTAAATGCTTATATTAAATTTCACAATGGGTGCACTAATACTTAAAACTCTTTTTGATTAAATATTTTTACATAGTTAATAATACGTCATCTTTTGTTTGGGTGAGTTAGATGAGTTAGATGATTTGCCAAGGTATAATCGGGGTGGTTGTGTACATAGTTTACAGTAAGTAGTTTGAATGGAGTGTCTGGAGAGTTTAACTAGAAACATAACGAGCATGGATTTTGACTGGATGTGTTGCAGTCCTGCAGGTTTGTCTATTTATATTATGAATTTTGTAAGTGGCGCCAATGACAAACGTATTTGCGAAATTCAACATGAACTGAAAGTTGTACAAGAATGCATGGGTCGTGGAAAGGGCGGTCAGGTTCATGAAGGAGTCCTCCACCTGATGTATTTATTGCTTGACACATTAAAGATACTGCTGCTTCTAAAGGTGTTGATTTGGCCAGGTTGTATAGGATATGTACTGTTGAACGTGATAATGATAGAATGAGGTTTCTGTAGTATTTGTATTAATAGGCTATCATTTGATTTGAATCGTTCATTTGTAGGGTAATGGTTGAGGTTCATAACCAAATCTTGTCCGTGTGACCAAGAGGAAAAGTGGACAATATGTATGGGTTTTTGGTGGACAATAATTTATTTTCTATGTAGTTTATTATTATTTGATGTAAAGTTGACAATATGTTATTGTATTATAGATACTTTTATTTGCCAGCAGCATTTTCATGTATGACCAGGTAAAGGAAGGAGACAACTTTAAAGGTTTTGCTTTTGCGGTAGGTTTAATACCTTTTTAAGGTTCATTAATTATGTTGTTATATATATTGGTTGTTGTAATGTTTTGGACATGTCTTGTGGATGTAGACTGTTATGATTGAAGGAATGAATAAATGTAAAGCAAATGCTCGTAATTGGTTGCATAAGGACTACAACGCATTTTATCCCCACGGCATAATCTCCTTAGCCGATGTACAGCGTTGTGATTTTGTAAGTGCATTGTGTTCATTGTTGTTTTTGTAATTGGTACATATTGGTGTATTTATGAAACTGAATGTTGTGAAATATAGGTGTTTGTTCCAGCTGTTAGCTGTTGGGAATGATCATTGGTGGTGTTATGCCATTAATTGTCAAAGCAGACATTCTCTTGGGAACCGAATTGCAGCACGTAAACGTTTGAACAAAACAGTATCAGATATCGAGCATAGCTCTCCACTTTGGCAAGTGGGAAAACCAAAGATGTTCTAACTCTATTTTCATGCATGGTGAAGGATTGTAAACCTAATGGTTGTCATAAATACCAATCGTAATCATTGTATTTTGGGAGCCTATGGTTATAACCTATGGATGAATTAATTCTTATTTATTATATAATGTAGTATATATACAAAATGAGTACTACATAATAGGAAGAAATATATACTACCTGGAATATTTCTTTAACAATCTAATCGATTAAGATTATGACTTATTCAATAACACGTTAATAACAAATTACTGTTGCGGATCATTTATCAATAACATTTTCCCGCAAGTAAGATTTTGACTAATTCAAAAACACGTTAATAACAAATTACTGTTGCGAATCATTTATCAATAACATTCTCCCGCAAGTTGGATGATGTGTAAAGTAGATGCAACTTGGAGATTAGATAGTCAAACTTTATGCGTAACGGTTTGGTTAGAAGATCAGCCTATTGATCTTCTTTGGAGACATAGGAGACACGAAAAGTACCCTTCTAGACTTGTTCTCTAAGAAAGTGATAAGCAAGGGCAATATGTTTCATCCAAGAGTGAAAAACTGGATTTGCACTAAGACTTGTGGCATTGAGATTGTCACAATAGATGACCGGTTGAGTGTTGGTAGTATGCCCAAGTTCCCGAAAGAGGGAGATCTCCCATAACATTTCAGCGGCAGTGTTTGCAAGTGCCTTGTACTCAGATTCGGTGGATGATCGTGCAACCGGCCGTTGCTTGCGTGAACTCCAGGAGTGCACCAAGATAAAGAATATAGCTTGTGGTCGACACATAGTCATCTATATCACCTGGCCAGTCAGCGTCAAAGTACCCATGAAAAACCAAGAGAAAGGAGGCAAATATTTGAATGCCATGAGTGGACGTCCCAGCCAAATAATGAAGAAGTCGCTTGAGAGTAGACCAGTGGGCCGTCGTTGGAGCTTGCATAAATTGAGATAATTTATTTGTAGCAAAAGCAACATCCGGTCTGGTGATATTGAGATACTAAAGACTTCCCACAAGTTGATGATATTCAGTAGGTGAAGGTAATGGGGTGTCACTGGCACAACAAGAGGAACTGATGCACAAAGTAGGGTTAGGTTTGGTGTCAGCCATACCAGCCTAAACAAGCAAGTCTTGGCTGGACATATTTTCGTTGTGTGAGGAACACGCCATCAGGAGACACCAAGACTTCAACACCAAGGAAATAAGTCAGAGTGCCCATATCCTTCAAGGAGAATTTAGCGTCAAACCAAGAAATGAGGGTAGATATTGCATCAAGGGAGCTGCCTGTGACAATAATGTCATCAACATAGACTAACAAGTATAACGTGGTTATTCCATGTCGAAAAATGAATAATGAGGCATCAACAACTAAGTTAAGGAATCCTAAGGACAATAGAAATGTGTGAAGCTCATTGTACCAGGCATGTGGTGTCTGTTTAAGACCATACAAAGCTTTTCGTAGACGACAAACATGAGTAGGATGAGCCTTGTCAAAAAACCTTGGTGGCCGACTTGGGAAGACTTCCTCAAAAAGAGAGCCTTGTAAGAAAACATTGTTAATGTCGAGTTGTCGAAGAGACCACCCACGACTAACAGCAAGTGTGTGAATGACCCAGACCGTCACAGGCTTGATAATAGGACTAAATGTGTCATTGAAATCCCAGCCACGACGTTGGTGAAATCCTTTTGCTACTAGGCAAGTGTTATACCGACCAATTGAACCATCAGGAAGACATTTAATGCGAAAAATCCATTTGCAACCAACAATGTTCTGACCAATAGATAGATGAAGGAACGAGGTCCCAAGTATTATTTTTGCAAAGGGCATCATACTCCGTTTGCATAGCAGCCTGCCAGTCAGGATCCCGAAGAGCTTGGGTGATGGTGAAAGGTTCGATTGGTTTTTTGGTGGTGAGGTGGAGGTTAAGTTTGGATTTGGGTTTGGTTATATTGTTTTTGGATCTCGTTACTATACCCGTAGGTATAGGTGGCTGTGGGTGGGAAACCTGAGGGAGTGCTAGGGAAGATGGAGATGGGACCATAGTGCTTGGAGATGGGACCTTAGTAGGAGATTGGGGTGGATTTAAGTTGAAGATGGACGATATGGTTGTGGATTGAGCCAGTATTATAGGGAGGGAATTGTGGGTTATGGGGATAGTGAGGTCAGTTCGTGTGGAGACGAGTGTGGGCAGTGGGGGTTGGATGGACATGGTAGAGAAAGGGAAGGTGGTTTCAACAAACCTAACATGACGAGACACGTAGATGCGTCTCATAGAGGGATCAAGACAATGGTAAGCATTTTGATCAGCTGCATAACCTACAAAAACACATATGGTAGATCTTGCAGCAAGCTTATGATTAGCGTATGGTTTAAACCAAGGAAAGCACAAACATACAAAACTCTTAAGCTTATGATAATTTGGGGTGGTGTTTAGGAGTTTGGAAAATGGTGATTTATATGCAAGTATGGGTGTAGGGAGGCGATTTATGAGATATGCAGCAGTTGTCATTGCATAGGGCCAATATTTAAGAGGTACACTAGAGTGTGTTAAAAGAGAAAGACTAGTTTCAGCAATATGATGATTTCGTCTCTCAACAATGTCATTATGTTCAGGGGTGTGGGGTGGTGTTGTTTTGTGGCTTATACCATGATCACACAAGAATAAACGTAAGCCCATGTATTCTCTGCCATTGTCGATGTAAAGAACTTTTATATTATGATTGAAGTAATTTTCAACAAGAGATTTAAATTTAGGAAAAGTTGATTGAACATCAGATTTCTTGCGCATTGGATAAAGCCCAATATAACGAGTAAAGTGATCAACAAATACACAATAATATTTGAGGCCATTATTAGATAAAATAGGAGAAGTCCATACATCTGAAAATATAATTTTAATGGAAATGACGACAAAAGTGAAGATTTATGAAAGGAAAGTTTGTGACTTTTTCTTATTTGACAAGATGAGCAATCTGATTGGTTAAACTGCGCATAAGGAAAATTCACGTTGAAGAAAACTGAAAATTGAAGAGGAGGGGTGGCCCAACTTGTGGTGTCAACCTACTGATTTATTTAGTTGAAGATGGTTAACAAATGGAGAAGACGATGGCCAAACGTAGACATCATTAACACATGGTCCTTTAAGCTTCGTATGGCCGGTTTGAAGATCCTTCGTAACAAAAGAATCAGGTAAGAAAAATAAGGGCAGAATTGGTTTCTTTGTTTAGTTTGGAAACTGAAAGGACATTTTGTTTCATGGAAGGGACACACAAAACATTAGGCAAAGAGATATCATGAAGCTTAAGAGTACCAAAATGAGAAATGTGCAAACTTGAACCGTCACCCATAAATAGCAAGTCGGGACCAGTGTAGGGTTGGTAGATAGCAAGATTGTTTAGTTCAGTAGTGACATGATGTGTGGCTCCACTATCAAGTAGGTAATGATGATTGGAAGGGCTTGTGGTCACGGTGTTCGCCCGTGGGACAATGTAGTGATTGGGATGATGAGGTGGGTTTTGCGAGACTTGAATGATGGGATGAAGTTCACGAAAAACTAGGCACTACGACAACGAATGTCCAATATTTTTGCACCATTGACATTTTCCTAAGTAGGGTCGTGGTCCTAGTCCTGTTGAACGAGAGGTGTATTGTTGTTGCGGCGGCACAAACCAAGAAGCATTTGGTGGAGGAGACAACCATGACTCTGACTATGTAGATGGCCTTAGTTTGGCTTTGTTGGGTTTAGCTTCAGCAGTGAGTGTCGTTGTGGGACCTATGGTCAGTTGGTGAGTGGTTTTCAGGTGAAGTTCATGTTGGATGAGCTTCTCATGGAGTTCATCAAAAGCAATGGGGTTGTCCCGAGCGTTGACGCCATCAAGGACGGGCTTAAAGCTTTCAGCAAGACCAAGAAGAACGTGATTAGAAACGTCCTCAACGGAAACAGAGTGACCGATGGAAGCAAGTAAATCAACAACTATTTTGATGTTGTTCATGAATTCTGTAACAGAAAGTGTTCCTTTCACCGTGGAACGTAAACGATCCTTGAGTTGCTTGACGTGTCCACGAGAGGCACGTGCGAAAGTGCCCTTGAGAGTTGACCAGAGAGTAGTGGAGGTTTTGGTTTGGGTAACCAGCGAGGCAACAAAATCCGAGAGAGTGCTAAGAAGAGCGCCATAGATGAGACGATCTTGGCGTTTCCAGGAAAGATACGCAGGGTTGGCTTAACTAACAGGTGGGGTATTAATGTTGTCGATGAAGGCTGTCGGTGCTAAATGAGAACCATCGAGGAATTTGTAGAAGTCAAGGCCATCTAGATTTGCTTCTATTTGTAACTACCAGTTGAGATAGTTGGATTGTGTCAGCTCAACGACACCTAACAAAGTAACAAAGGAGAAGGGCTTTGTGGGTTAGGGAAGGTTAGATTGGATTTCGCAGCCATGCGTGAAGAAAGGGAACGACGTCCTGGAACATAAAAGAAATTTGAAGAAGGTGGGAGAGGTAGGATCAAGAAGATATATGTGATACTATATGGATGAATTAATTCTTATTTATAATGTACGTGAATGTAGTATATATACAAGATGACACTACATAATAAGAAGAGATATATGCTACCAGTAGTTCCTGGAATATCTCTTTAACAACATAATCCGTTAAGATTGTGACTAATTCAAAAACATGTTAATAACAAATTATTGTTGCTGATAATTTATCAACAACATAACCAAAGTCTTCTCACTTTCAGTATTTTGGAACTTAATATGTACTTAAATGTAATCTGTACTTATCCATTTTTAATTCGCTCTTTCATTTACTTCAAATTCATTTAAACCTAAAACACATCCTTTGAACCATCAAGTAATACTTCAAAATAAAAAAAACTAAAATAACAACTTCAATCAAAATAAAACTATAAAGACTTTTAACCAAAATATATGCGACCAAAGTCTAGTTAAATGAAAACGAAACAACAGAGACACATCAAACTCCTCCAATTATTTCATTGAACTTATCTTAACAGACACCACAACCTTCTTCAACATGAACTCCTTCATCATGGGGGGATGTGGACAAAGACACACTTCTCCATCCAAATTTGGTCTATCCCTAGGGCATTGCACAATAGCAGCAAATTCATCTGGACTTGTGCAAAGGGTTGGGTTCTGATATTGGTGCAAACAGAACCTATGCATGCTATACATTAGATTCATCTGTCCCTATGATTAGCAGCTTGTTGTTCCTCTACATGAATCAAATTAACTTCTACACGTTTCATGTAATCAATTACCGAGGTTTGAGGTTCACCATGGTGCAACGGTGATAGTTTTCATATGCGTTCCCGACGTGAATTTTGACTTCCTTCTGCTCCCAAAATAGTTGAATGACCACCTTCTAGAGGGTTCACGTAATTTTTCAATGATTGCATCTTTGAAGAAATTGTTATTCCCCTCTTCACTATTGGCCTCTATTCTTGGCTTCTTCCCTTCATCCCTAGACACAACGTCCTTTCCTTTGTCTTTCCATCAACCCATCTGCAAATAGATAATAGTAACCATTTAACTCATCACAACATCTACACCATCAATATAACTTATACATCTTTACCTAGGACTTAACAATAACGCTTTCATATCACATCACATAGGTTTAGGCAAGCACAACCTGGGTGATAGGTATAAAACAATATGGTAATATTGTATAACATACTCTTTAAATGAACAACTAAAAATAATTGGTATATATACCCCAACTTGTCAAACACAAGAAATTTAACCATTTTGTCATTCCGTCAAACACGTGCTATCAAAAAACTTATGCACCATTACTGGGTTAGGCTTCGCTACAACACAAATTAAGCACATCAAAACCACATATGAAAGTGTATTGTTCAAACCCATAATCAACAACACACTCCATAGACCCACTTTTAAAGACACATTGCTAATTACTCAAGAAACCCCAACCAATTTCGTCCATAGTAAAAATTTTCACTTACTTGGGCTTCTCAATCACAAAGGATGGTAGTAATGCCCGACCAAGGTTTTGTTTCTAAACTAACTCCACGTCCAGATGGTTGATTTTGCGATGGCGCCCACTTCCACCAGTGAGCATTCAACGAGCCCTCTTGGAAGCGCCCTAATTAAAACAACACTTTCTCGTCATGTAATAAAAAATAATCAAGCATTTTGCTCAAGCAACGCTATCTCGCTTAAGCTAGATTTCAACGGGGTCCTCATTAGATGGAACTCCAATTCTCTCTCAAGTGACTCTATTTCGCTTAAGCGGTATTTTTTCAGTACCCTTAGTAATATGGAACCCAATTTTCGCTCAAGCGAGACCATCCCTCTTAATCGAGATCCTGACAGGGCCCTCACTAAATTGAAGCTCCAATTTTCGCTTAAGCGGCATACCTTGCTTAAGCGAGCTTACTACATGTTCTTACCAAAATAGAGGTCCAATTTGGGCTCAAGCTACGCTGTTTCGCTTCAGCAAGATTTTAAAAGGGTTCTAACTAAAATGGAAAGCGACTGTATCTCGCTTAAGCCAGATTTTTATAATGTCCTTATAAAATGGAACTCCAATTTCTGCTCAACCCAATGCTTCTCGCTGAGGTGAGAATCTGGCAGGTTCCCTTCTTCAACCAAAGTGCATGTGTCACTCGAACGAGAACACGTCGCTTAAGCGAGTGTTTTCGAGTTCCCCTCCTTTAATCAAACTTCATTTTTCGATCAACCTAATGTGTATCATTTAAGCCACAATTTTATAATTCCCCTTCAACATTCATATGCCAATTGTTTCACTTAAGCGAAATTTGCTTACATGAAGCGAAAATATAACACTTCTCATAAACAAATGACATAAATATATAGTAATCACACATCAAAGAACTCGTTACCATTGAATATTTTTTTTTTAGAAAACACTCAAACTCCAAAACAATTCATGTGTCTAAACTGGGTACACCCCCACAATTATTTGGTTAACAATGCCTAGTATACACATCATAGATAAATGGTCACCAACGAAACAATCAATGGTTAACTCAGTAGACACACTTGACATAAACAAATGGCCACCAGCCACCAAATAAGTCGTTACCTTTGCATACTATTTTTTTATAAAACACTCAAACTCCAAAACGCTTCATGTATGTCCAGGGACTTGCTACAGCCACACAATTATAGATCAAGCATTCATATAAATTCCAAAATGGGTCATCTCTATAAAAACCGATTAAAATATATAATTGGTTCCGTTACACCATCAATGATAGTCTTTTTCACTAATAGAAATCTTTGTTTTTTTGAAGTGATTTCTTTATGCTGATCTAACCATTTAGATTATTTTTTAACAATAGTAAAATCAGATCTTTTGTCTTTCTTCCAAATGACATGTTCATTGATCATGATATCATTATGTTGTATAACCAATTTTATCAAATCAACAACTTCTTGTAATGACCTTCAATTTTTGAACCCCAATATGTACTTTTTATCATTCACTTTGTAATAATTTTATTATCTATACCATCATATCATAGTTATTGTAAAATAGATCTTATATTTAAGATCTAAACTCAATTTTAATTGGATTATACTCCAAAGTACAATCAATAGAAAGTAATAATCTAAAAATATAAAGAAAATAAAAAAACACCCAAAATCCAACAAAAATATCTTATTGGTTTACTACAAAAATAACATGCCCTAAAAAACAACTATGAATCTTAGAAAAATAATTATGTAACAAAAATAATGTATATGTTATTGGTTACTGCAAAAATAGAATGCCCTCAAATTCAACAATAATGATTTATTTATATAACTATTTTTCACGTAATGCAATTTTTTTTGTTTGTCATTATTTTTAATGTAATTCATGTTGCAAAAAAAAATCTAACAAAAAGGATGGCATTGAAAAGTAGCATTCTTACTCGACTTCTAAATAGTATTGATAAAGTGGTATTTTTATAAATAGTTTGAGGGTGATGTTTTGTGAAATAATGCTAAAAACATGGTTGATAGTTGTAAATTTTAAAACAACTCCCAAGAAAAATGAAGAGAAAAAGAACTAGCGTAAGTAACAGGTTTTTTAAAATCTTTTGAATTGTTTACTTCAATTGTAACCTGCCTTCTTAGCTCAGTGGTAGAGCGCGTGGCTTTTAACCACGTGGTCGTGGGTTCGATCCCCACAGACGGCGTTATTATCTCTCACCTTTTAATAAAGTTTAATCATTGGAGAACAAAGCACCGCGCACTGGACTTTTTAGGAACTTGAACTTGTTTCTTGGATTTTTTTATTATTTTATATTTATTACCATTTTTTATTAATTATATATTCACATACTGTTTTGTCTGATATTTCTTATGGATTTGTATCTATTATAATTTTACTACGAAAAATATGTTTAGGCTTTGTATGACACTAAAACCATTATACTAAAAAGACATGTTTTCTTAGACACTAAAATAGTTATAAGTTTACAAAAACAAAAAGTATAGGCTAAAAAAATAAAATAACTTAGAAAAAGTCACAGTACTTAAACACAGAACTTTAATATTTTGATTACACTCATACTTTTTTGACAACCTTCTTCCAAGTAAGTGATTAGAAGTACAAAATTTCTCCCACCCACTTCCAATCTTGGTGTTTTTTCTTGGAGAATTTATGATCAGCATTTTGCATTTGACTGGTCCATGCAGCATGAAGAAAAATATATTTGAATGGAAGCAATCCTGCCTAAAAAATTATAAGGTGAGAAACCTGGAAAGACAGTGATATGGAAGGAAGATCGTCCCATATATCCAAAGTAAATACAATAGTGCCCTTTTAGTTCATAAAATGTTTTTAAATCAGTCCAACCTTCATATAAATGGTTTTTCTAAATTCATGTTGTACGTAACATGTGTATTGCCTTCAAGGTCAATCAAATACCATTGGTGATTAAGATCATCAAAGTAAACAATGACGAAAGTACAGTCAATGAAGCCAATGCTATTAAAAATTGAAAAATATGTAGATGGTGACACAATATGCCGAATTCAGTATGCTCACAAAAATGTCACACGCTGAGTGACTTAAAACACATCAAAATTATGACTCAAAGATGATTATTCATCAAAATCACAGATTATGCAATGGATAAAGAACCCTCCAGAGAGCACTGAAGAAAAGGGGACAAGGAAAGTTACCGAGTTCCAAAAATAAGTGGGGATGAAAAATTGAAGTACCCAGAAATCTAAAGAGAAAACTTTATTTAGTGGGATTCAATCAAATGTTGTGGAAAAAAGAGACGATCTTCCTAGATTTATTATTGGTCGTTGTGCGCTGTAAACTTTGTACTATTATAGAATTTAGGATGAAGAAGAATGGAATGGTGGACAAAACCCGCAACCTTCGGTGACCCTGTCTTTGTTTTAGTTTCCTTCTTGTTGTTGTGGTAGGTGGGTCGTCCCCAGCGCCGGTGGTGAGGGCGAGGAAAAGGACAGTTGCGAGGGCGATGGTAACGCTGTCGAGGGCGAACCAAGGGTGTAGAGTGATTTTGAGAAACTTGATTTTGGCATCACCGTGATCTCGAACCCAATTTGATTTTGATAAATCATAATTTGGTGATGCTTAATTTCATATTTCAAAAACTTTTTGAGTTTCATGAACTTAATTTCCTGATGAACGGAGAACATCAATTGTTAGGGTTGAAGACGATGAAATATAAGGTTTAAGATGATGAACTCTAATTTTGGTTTTAATTTTTTAGACTTTTTTTTTATCTTTTTAATTATATATTCTATGTAATATACCACATCATTTAATGATTCTACCTCACAGTGACAACTCATCTTAAATTTAATTCTCTTAACCCAATTTAACTCTGTTAACCCAATTTAACGACATCTATTAATCCAATTTAAGGACATAGACCAATTGCTTAGATTTTTCACTTTTAGAAATTTAATTGAAAAAAAAATATCTATTTGAAAAAACTCAACCTAAACAAGAACTAATGATTAAACCAAAAAATACAATGATAACAAAAAAAAAGGAGAGTATAGAATGTGTGATGCAATACTCAAATGGATATTTATGAACTGAAGAATCTCATTCCAAAACACATAATAGTTTCCAAAATATAATACTTGAGTACACACATCATCACTTTCTTTCATAAACTGAATAGTTATTTCAAAGAAAATAAAAAATAAAACTTAAAAATAAAAAATAAAACTTAAAAATAAAAAATAAGGAATATATAAGACTTCCCCACCAGAATATTAAGAATTAAGAACCAAAATAAATAAGGAAAGAAATCAAATTAAGAATTAAGAATGAAAATAAATAAGTAATGAAATTAAGAATTCAGAATCAAAATAAATAAATAAATAATAATTAACAATTAAGAATTAAGAATCAAAATAAATAAATCTGTCTCTAAATTATTAAATAAAAAACAAATAAATAAATGTAAATAATTAAATAAATAAAGACATAAATAAAAATAAATAAATAAATGTACATAATTAAATATATTAAATAAATAAATAAGTTCATAAATATAAATAAAAATGAATAAATAAATAAATAAAAATATATAATATATAAATAAAAAATGTAAAAGTATAAATCAATTTCAAAAGTATAAAAAAATGAAAATCGAAAAGAAGTATATCAAAACTTACAAGTATCAAAACAAAGTATTTAAAAATGTGAGAAATATAGATTTCTAGAAACACTATTTAAAAATGTCTTTGAAGAAAAAACGGTTTAAATATAAAATTGTCCTTATGCCTGACAACTATTTAGAGTTCATGGAAGAATAATTGAATTTTCAATTATATCATAATCAAGACATATTTTCTTAACTCTAGAAGATTGATCTAATCTGAAGCTATATTCCTTGTATCGACTTTAAACAGAAGACTTTTATCCACCGGTTAAGCGAACTCCTTTGGTAAATTTCCAGAAAAAATATTCTACATTAGAAAAAATGTTAAGTCATTTGGAGAACTGATTTTGCATTACAACCGTTAATATATATAAATTTCTTCAAAACTTAACCTTATCATGACTTTCTAAGATCTCTGTGCAAACTTTCTTCAGAGGAGTGGTTGCATCCCTATCAAATAGCACCAATGTTGTTGAATTTGATGTGTCAATGACTCGAATTTTGATCCGTTCTTATAATAATGCAACATTATTTCTATAAATCAACTATTTTAATATGGATAATAATAACAATATATTCTCTCAATAATCTCGGGATATGATATTTATTTTCTAATAAGAAAAACTCAAAATACTAAAGTCAAATGTCATTATTGTGATGAGATATGTTAAGACGTGGATAAGTGTACCAAATCTTATCAAGTAATATAAAATGGTAAGACCAAGTATCGTATCCCAAAGGACTTACGACACTAAACAATTATGTAATTGCTTAACTAATTAAGACTTAAGAAGAACAATTTTTGGGTTTTGAATGCAAAAAAAGAAAGTAAATATGAATGCAAATTGATCAATTGAGGCTAAACACTAGAATGAATGGATGAAGTTGAAAATATGAGATGAGTTTGTTGTTGGGGTTTAAATTTCACCTAGTTTACTCTCATGTATATACAAATTTGTCTTCTTCATTCAATTGTTAACGTCACTTTCTAAAGTACTTAAAACCCGATCCCTCGGCGAAGAAAACCTATCCTTAATTACTAGACCACAATCCCTTGCATCCCTAATAATTAATTCTGTATTACGATTAGAAGCTTAAGACGACCAATCCTCTTATCCCCATCCCTGGGCAATATTGCTCTTGGGAGTAATTCTCCAGAACCTGAATTGTAAGATACCTCCCAGTATTCATGCAAATCATACATCATGCCATGAATGAGTTAAACATAACAAGCATTGAGCGAAGAAGAATTACCCTAAAAATTAATGAAAGAAGCATATGTAATTAAAACCAATTCAAATACATGAGAGTTTAGAGGTTACATCATCCCCCAAACAACAAATTGAATTTAGTTCCCTATTAACATGGAGAAATTAGATGAACAATGAAATGAAAGAGATAGAAAAACCGTAGAAATTGAAGAGGAGAGCTCCCACATCCCCAAATCTGCCTCCAAGGGGTGAAAAGTGTGTTTCTGTGCTTAATTCATCAAGAGATACAATCCATAGGTCGTACAAGTCCTAAAATAGGGCTAAAAAATAACAGAAAACATGTTCAAGTCCACGTCGCTGGCGCTCAGCGCCCTATGTGGGGCGTCCGGGCGAAACTGCAAGAAACCTAGCGCTCAACACCCCTAGAAGGGCGCCCAAGTGTGGTGCGGGAAAAAAACTGGCGCTCAGCCCCCCTCAGGGGCGCTCAGCCCTGGCGGTAGCATTCCAAAACTCGCTTTTTTTGCTGTTTTGCTTGCTTTTATGGCTGATTCAGCTCTATACATTGTTGGACATTCTTCCAGGAACATTATTAGCTACAAAATAAAAGGGAATTCAATGATAAAATTATTAAGTATACCCTCTACTCACTTATTCAAAAAACTAAACTAAAAACATGAGTTCAAGCAAGCTTCTAAGTAAAAAAATGGTTGATTTAATATCAAAATTGAATCACAGATAACGGTATTTTCAACCGTTATCACAACCCCAAAATTGAAACTTTGTTTGTCCTCAAGCAAAATGTAAGTTGGCTTAAACAAAATAATCATACTACAATGGTCTAGCACACTAAAAAGCATTTTCCTCTAGGACAAGTAAATCACTCATGCTTGCTCATCATAGAAAGATTAGTCAAGATATAATGATGCTTTAGCTAATCAAGCTTCATCTATGGTGCTCACACGATCAAGACATACACAACAGATGCAAATCTCATGAATAATCAACAACGAAGCAAGAATGTTATCATACACTCATGGAAAAATTCCTCACCAAAGACAATGTTTCACTCAAGCACTCAAAAGTGTTTCACTAAAACTCAAAGGTGCATAGTGAGGTGACACTCTTCACTCTACCATTACAATGTCACATGAATAAACTTTTCCTTCCATTTAACCACATATCAAACACACTCACAAGCAAATTATCATTACAAGGACTTTTTGAGGCTTGTATTCAGACCAGACTAAGAATAAAATTGGTTTTTCTAGACAACAAAATCCTTGAGTTAAGAGAGTGCATAATTCATTTATTCTCATAAAAACTCAACTCTCTTTCTTCTTTTATGTGAGAAACCAATTTTTAACTTATTCCCAACTTTACTCGCATTGAGCTTAACCTTTTCTTTTCTTTTCTTTTGCTTTTTGCTTTCGCTCAATGCTTTTAAATGAATTTCACAAAGTTCTTTCCGGTTTCTCATAACCCCAAACTTGAATTATTCTCCATTAACATATAAACATATAAACATACTATACTCAACTCAAGGCAAGGATTCCAAAAAGGTTTTTTCAAATTTCAAATTTAGTCTCAAGGTTCAAAGGGTAAAGAGAAACATTGTTCTTTGTTAGGTTCACCTATTGGCATTGGCTCTAAGGGAAAAGAAAAAAAGGCCTTGATGATGTGTAACAAGCAAACAAGTGGTTTAATCATAGAAAATTAGGCAAAATCAATCATTCTCCCAAAACAATAGCATTCAATCAATCAAAAACTCTAGAGTCCAATCTCTCACAAACTAAATCAAGTTCCACAATTTAATAGCATCTTGCCCAACAAATTAATCACAATTGAAATCATGCATCTGTTTTTAAAACAACTATGAGAAACCACCATCTATGCTTAAAAGCCTCACCAATCATTAACTCAACATACATCACAGAACAATAGAGCAAACACAAGAATATTACTATCACAACATTTTATCACATCGTACCAAACCATTGCAGCACAATTCATTAAACCAAGTACATAACAACAAAATAAGCACCATTCAAATAAGCATAAAAATCCTGATTTAGCAGCATCCATGAGTAGATGGGTGATTAAAGATATTAAAGATAATGGAGTTATTGAGATTGAGGCTCCTTATTCAAGGAGAGTAAAGATGGTGACTAGGAAGTTGTTGAAGTTATGTTAGTGTGATGAAAGAGAGAAAAACACCAATATAAAAAATTCAAATTGTGCTTAATGGTGTCAGGCTCGTGACGTTAAACAAGCGCTTATTGGGAGGCACCCAATTTCTGACTTTTTCTTTTTAATTGATTATTTGTGTGGTTTGGATTTGATTTTGTTTTGCAGTTAATGACATCATCTACTGATGGATGCTGGACAACATCTACTGAGGGATGCTAGGAGGACTCAGATGATAGCATCTACTGTGGATGCTAGGATGATTTAGATGAGGTATCTACTGATAGATGCTGCTATGAAGAGGAGTGTCAATACCCAATTTCGTCCGGATTATTTTTATAGTTTTATTGCATTTTGGTTGTCACATATTTAACCTTTTTATTATTCATTTACCTATTTCTTTTTTAGTTCTATTTATTTTATCTTATTGTTTTATTACCCTTTTTCTTTATTGCTTATTTTGTTTTTATTCTATCTCTTTCATTTATTTTACTTTTTTTTCCTTTTATTTATTTATTTATTATTTATTTTTATTTTCTTTTAATTCTTCGTTTTCATTTTAATTCTTATTTTTCTTAAATTTTTATCTTTTCATAATTATTATTAGTTAAAAGGTTTTAAAATAAAATAAAAATAAAAAAAATATATAAATATAACAAATGAAATGAATCAAAAATGAGAAAAGGACAAATTGGCGAGGGGACACGATGGAGGAAAACGGTTTCCTGCTGTGGGAGACAAACTGGTTTTGGGAGCAGGCAAGGACAAGGCACGTTTTGGGATGGCAGAGACGTTTTGGAGCCTGCATGGCACATACACGATTTGATATACGGAATGGCAGGGTGGCACAGAAAGCAGAGAAAAGCATAGAGAAAGTGGGATTTTGGGAGGAGCTACAGGGGCCTTCATCAAAGGAGAGAAATCCATTGCTGGAGATAAAAAAAAAAAAAGAAGGGGAGGAGGATTGGACACGGCGTCTTCGAACCTTCATCTTCGATCATCATCCAGAGCATCCAGCATTTTTACAGCAAAGAGAAAGGAGAGGTCAGCCACTCAAGGGAGAAGGGGGGTTTTCCTGGAGATCTTCACTACCAGCACCAACTTCACTCGCAGTTGCAGCAGCCACCAGAGACGCCAAGCAATAGCATAGGAGCTCCAAGAGGTAAGCAACTACTTCACTCGTTCATATTGTCCTGTATGATGGAATGAACACTGGAGCTTTTATGGTTGCTATTGCCTTTTTATACTCGTTATTGCGTTTTTTACACTTGATATTGCTCTGTTTAAGATTGGTGTATTTGAACCTTCACCATCGTTTCCGGCTACTATAGTAACCAACACCCTTTCAGCCACCCTTTTCTTCCACTCCCAATTTTCACCCTTCAAGTTTCCCTTCATTTCCAATCAACAACACCTTAACCCACAACCTTCACGCTCCCACTTCTAACTTCCGCCATCTTCATATTCATCTTCATCACCTTCAACTCCGTCATCCACTATACCTCCAACGTCTGCCCATCACCCCGTGAACCCGTCATCCTCCTTCACGCAATCACCGCCGCTCCCCACTTCATCATCTTCATCCCCGAATCAGCCTTCACCTTCATCACCACCAAAACAGACTCACCACCCCAGCCTCATCCTACCCTTAACCATCTTCATCCATTTCCCTACTCCAACCTTTCTCTCCCTCCCTCGCAAGCTTCCATCAACCCCTCTGATTCTCCACTCTTCTCCATCATCTCCAGCACCCGTGAACACCTCCATCGAGGAACATAACCCATCATCCACTACACCTATCATCGCACAAAAACACCCTTAAGGCCTCCACTTCACTCTGCAGATACCTCCTTCATCCATTCCCAACAACCCAAACACGCCCCACGACCTTCAACAAGAGACCAATGCTCTCTTTGCAGAATCCAAACCTGTAAACTGATATCCTTCATACACAACCCCATACCAATGCCATTTTCCTGTGTGAAAAATAATTAATCCAAGCACCCACCGAGGCTGTCGCCGTTATCACTGGCGCCGAATCTGGAGCTCCCCCGGCAACCGCGTGTGTTGGCGATTGAGTCTGGGTCTTGCGTGAAGAAGAAAGGGAGAGGAAGCAGAAACCCGTCTTCGAGCCGCGCGAGAAGAGAAAGAGCTTGCGGACTCGGCTTGAGCTAACGAGGGCTCCGGTGGCACAAGCGGTGGTCGGCGCTGGCATAGGCGACGGTGGGCCTGCGGAGAGAGCAAGAGACCTTGGATCTCTGGGAGAGTGTTGGGTCTGAGTGGGTGAGGAATGGGGATGGGAAGGCGGAACCCCTAGGGGAATTCTAGGTCAGAAACCACCCGGGTGGGCCAAGCCCAGAACGAACGCGCGTTATTTGGCCTTTTCCGAGCGTTCGTCCTTTCCCACATCTTCCAAACGAACGCTCGTTCGTAACGAGCTTTCAATATTCTTCCCAACGAACGCTCGTCCAGAACGAGCGTTCGTCATCCGTCATCCACATCTTCTCAACGAGCACCAATCTTCCTTCCCAACGAACGCCTCGTCCAGAACGAGCGTTCGTCGCTCGCATTCAACTCCAAAACGAGCGCTCGTCCACAACGAGCGCTCGTCATTCAGCCTCGTCCACAGCGAACGCTCGCATTCAACTCCACAACGAGCGCTCGTCATTCAGCCTCGTCCACAGCAAACGCTCGCATTCAACTCCAACCGAACGCTCGTCCACAACGAGCGCTCGTCATTCAGCCTCGTCCACAGCGAACGCTCGCATTCAACTCCAAACCGAACGCTCGTCCCCAAAGAGCGCTCGTCGTTCAGCCTCGTCCACAGCGAACGCTCGCATTCAACTCCAAACCGAACGCTCGTCCCCAACGAGCGCTCGTCATTCAACCTCGTCCACAGCGAACGCTCATCATTCAACTCCAAACCGAACGCTCGTCCCCAAAGAGCGCTCGTCATTCAGCCCCTTTCCCAGAATCCGTTCGTCATCCAGTCTCGATCTTCCCAACGAACGCGCATCCCAACGAGCGCTCGTCCTTCAGCCCCTACCCTAACGAACGCTCGTCCCAACGAACGCTCGTCATCCACCCTCCTGTTCTCAACGTCCGCTCGTTATCTCTCCCATTGAACGCTCGTCATCCAGATTCCCACCAACGCTCGTTCGTCCTCCTCATTCACAACGAACGAACGCTCGGTCTTACTCTCATCCTCAACGAGCGTCCGTTAACACTCGTTCGTCCTCGTCATTCGCAACGAACGCTCGTTATCTCACATTCACCCCCAACGTCCGTTCATAAATCCCCTAACGCTCGTTATTTGTTTGTTTTTTCTTATTTTATTCTATTTATTTTGTCTGTCTTATTTCATTTGTTTTATTTATTTTTATTTATTATTTTATTTTGTTCTATCTACTTATTCTAGATATTTACTTTTCCTAAATATATATTTAATAATGCAATATTTACAATTTAAATAAAGGAATTTATAAAGATATGTTTTTAAAGGTTTAGGCACATGTGTGATCGCACGCATCGTCCTTGTGCTGAAAGCCTTTTCTCTTTCTTAAATAAAATTACAAAGATATGTTTTGAAGGTTTAGGCACATGTGTGATCGCACGCATCGTCCTTGTGCTGAAAACCTTTTCTCTTTCTTATTTAAAAATTACAAAAAAATATGTTTTTAAGGGTTTAGGCACATGTGTGATCGCACGCATCGTCCTTGTGCTAAAAACCTTTTCGCTTTCTTAATTAAAATTACAAAAAATATGTTTTAGGGGTTTAGGCACATGTGTGATCGCACGCATCGTCCTTGTGCTGAAAACCTTTTCGCTTTCTTAATTAAAATTACAAAAAAAGTAAGTTTTAAAGGTTTATGCACATGTGTGATCGCACGCATCGTCCTTGTGCTAACAACCTTTTCTCTTTCTTAAACAAAATACAAAAAAGGGTATAAAATCTTCAAAAACCCGAAAACATCAACAATTTTAAACAACAAATAGTCTTGCTACCCAGAACTACGTAACCCTTGATTCTCCATCGAAAGTGGAGATACGTAGGAGCAAGGCTAGCCCTTGTCAGGTTCACTTTCCCAAAAATCCAAATTTATCCGTAATCATTTTCTCAAACAAATCTTTTTCTCAAACAAATCTCTCAAACTTTTTCAAAAAGAACTACGTAACCCTGATTTCTCATTTTGAATGAGAATACGTAGGAGCAAGGTCAATCCTTGTCGGGCCCAAAAAACTAAAAAATATGTTTTGTTTATTTTAGAATTTTATTTTAGGGGATAGTTAAACATTTTGAAAATCACATCATATTCGTGCATTTAGTTAAAGGTACTGCCTTAGGGCAGGCGTTGTGGGGTGCTAACACCTTCCCTACGCGTAACCGACTCCCGAACCCAGAATCTGGTTTTCGCGGACTGTGCTTTTTCGTTTTACGGTTTTTCCGTAGTTTTCCATAATAAACTATGGTGGCGACTCCAAAATCTCTTTTCCAAAACCCGATTTCTTTTTGGATCGTCGTCCCGTCGCGATTCCGGTTGCGACAGATGGCGACTCCGCTGGGGAACTCGAGAGTCAGGCCATTTAATTAGATGCGCGAATTTGACATGATTTTTCTTTGTGTTTTTCTTCCCCTGTTGTCTTTTCTTTATCTGTGTCTGATAGTTGGAATAACTGCATGTGAATTGTTGAATATGGAACCCTAGGGTAGAAAACATGTTTATATCTGCCTGGGAATTTTTTCTGGTTGTTTTGCAGGTGAGGGTTTGGGTATGCATTGCATTCTCCCTTCACACACACACTTTGTGCATATCATGAGTGGGGCCCTATACCCGGGTCTGAGCGCAACTTAGAATTAGAGGAGTTGTGTAGCGGTGTCATTCTGGGATGTACTTCCTGTCTGGCTATCGTGAGAACTCCAGCTAGAGTTTGTTCTCTTCACTTGTGTCTCCTCATCTAGTTGATTACTCGACTGTTGTGGAGATGCTATGAAGGGGGCCATAGCTCTAGTGACCATTGACCTCTAGGTTCAGGAGACCATCCTTGTGAGATTGCATATACTTGACATCGAATCCAAGCCATTGAACCTTTATTAGGGCACGAAGGGAGAAACGTGTATTCTTATAATCCTCACGCTGTTCGTTCTCTTTCGAAAATTATGTTATTGCATTTTCATACCATGCATGCATTTGATTCATCGTGTTGTTTTATTATCATGCATCATATTCATGCATCATTTAGTAACATGTTGGTTTTAGGGGAAATCACAGGTATACACTTGACTTCACACGAGATGGATGTTGACACCAGATCTGATGCTACACTGCATACCAACTCCGCCATTTTAAGAAAGAAGTCTAGCCTAAGGACACATGTTGGAAATTTGACCGGGTTGATAAATTTAGGCCGAAGACTCAAGACCATACAGAGAGAAGCCTTCGGGAGGAAATATGGGAATTTGTTGAGTTTAATGGAGGTGAAAGTACAGTTGCCCGCTATTACAGCTCTAGCTCAGTATTATGATTCTCCCCTGAGATGTTTTACCTTCCAGGACTTCCAGCTGGCACCAACTGTAGAAGAATTTGAGCATATTCTGGGCTTGCCATTAGAGGGTACCAAGCCATATCAGCACTTGGAGCATCATGCCTCTGTTTCTACCCTTGCTGTTATAATGAAATTACAGCCCAATGAATTGGAGAACCGGTTGATAACGAGACATCAAATTCGGGGGCTGACGCAAGGTTACCTTGAACAATATTTGCACGACCTGGGCGATAGGGAAGAATGGGAGACCTTCATGGATGTACTAGCCCTCACTGTGTTTGGCATTGTCCTATTTCCCAAATTGGAAGACTTTGTAGATTACACTGCTATTGATGTCTTCGTGGCAAAAAAGACAAGATCAGAAAACCCCGTAACAGCAGTCCTCGCAGATGTGTATGGGACTATGAGTTTTTGCCAGGAGAGAAAAGGGAAGAGGATTCTTTGTTGTTTGCCGGCGTTATATGCGTGGATGACGGCACGAGTATTTAAGGGGGTAGTCGAGGTTAGAAGTTCACCTGAGAATCCGTCGCATCAAGGAGGTAATGGGTGGGCTCTTTTCTTTGCCGGTTTGAGAGAGGGAAACGTAAAATGGCGCCTTCCTTGGCTTGAGACTAAACCATCTATCCATCACTGTGGCAACTTCCCTAACATACCTCTCATAGGCGCTAGGTATTGTATTAACTACAACCCTGTTTTGGTCCAAAGACAGTTCGGATATCCTATGAAGGGAGCGCCTTCACCAGATTATCTCACAGCCTTCTTCATCTACTATGAGGACGGACATTGTACTGAAATGTTGAGGAGAGTCAGAAGTGCCTGGGAAAATGTGGTGCGAGCAGAGAAGGACCTGAGGAGTGGAGTGATTGATAGCAGAGTTAGTTACCATACCTGGATTCTGGAGAGGGTAAGAGAAGTCAAGTTGCCTTTCAAGCCCATCAATGATCAATCGGCGAGTGAAGGGACATTCCAAGCCCCAGAAAGTGAAGAGGTGAAACAGCTGAAGGTTGAGGTGGAGAAATTGAGGGTGAGGAATGCTAGGTTGGAAAATGAATTACAGAAAGCTCGCAATGATTTTGTGGATATGAGGAATGATAACGAAGAAAAGTCACAGGCTTATGAAAACATTGTCAAAAGCCAGAAGGCAGAGAGAGATTATACGTTCCGAGTAAAACAGGATCTTGCGGCCGCGAGTAAGGAGTTATCCATGAGGGTGAATGAGAAGAATGTGGCTCTAGAAGAGGGCAGACAGTGGAAACAACTCTATGAAGAAGCCAAGAGGGATAAAAGGGAAGCCCTAAAAAGACTAAGGGAAGCGCAAGTCCAAGTACAAGAATCGGGGCATCAAATGAAGGAAATGGCTACATCATTTGAAGCGGAGTTGAATCAGGAGCGCTGGAAGCTGGCAGAGGCTGAAGGGGAATATCGAGCCATGTTAAAGCAGATGGAGGATTACATCGAGGAACAGGAGGAGCGATGGAGGTCGATGGAATTTGAAGAAAGGCATCAGGCCTTGATAAAGCGGATGAAAGAGCACATCGCAGAGCAAGAAACGGCCGTAAAGCATTGGAAGGAAAGCTTCTCTCAGTTGGCTGCTTTGGCAAATGGGGCAATTGAAGACATCCCCAGAATGGTGTCGGAAGCTGAAGCGAGTACCCACTTTTATAGCCCACCAGTAGAGATAGAGCTTTTTATTAATCACTGTAAACAGTTGATAGACGAGATGAAATCCCTCATCACTCGGGATAGGAATTGATGTATTTTGAGATCTTTATGATTTGTGTCCTGTAAGAAATGTAATGAACTTGTTTCCCTTTAAATGAAAGGTGTGGGATGTTGTTTAGCATCTGCTTGTGTTAATTTCCATCAGTAATGTCATTACAATATTGTGATTTCCCCCTATTACTAGCATGCATCATCTTTTCTTTTGTTCAGCATGTTTCATTTCCATCTAATTAATTAAAATAATAAAGCAGTACGCGTGAGAAAAAACGACGACCAAATTTCCACGACATCCCTACCGGACCCGGGCAAACTCAAAAGCCATGGCAAGCTGGGAGGAGTCACAAGAGTCTCTCAAAGCGGATGTTGGCCAGTTGAAGGACCAGATCGGCCAGATCTTGGCGGCGCTTGAATCCATGAAGACTACTGGAGAGTCTTCATCTGCGCATGTTGAGGGGAATGCTCACCCTTATCCCCCAATGTTCAACGCTGCGAGCCAATCTGTTCCTTTCCCACTGTATGGTTTACCTACGGGTTACACTCCTCCTGTAGGAGAGTACTCAGAAGCTGAGCACGCTTCATTCTCGTTTCCCGCGACTGTCAATGAACCACCAACCGGCACTCAGGGACCTGTCTTAGTGTCGGCTCCCATGGTGGGCACGGGAATGAATGAGACCAACACCACTGATGGAATTCGGGTGACCCCAGTACCGCCTGTGGTTGCTAGGGAGGATTTTTCAGCCGAAGCTGCACCACACGCCACGGTGGTTGGGGGATTCGGTAGCCTCGTTGGAGCTACGGGTAGGTTGGAAAGTCTGGAGGCGAGGTTGAGAGCTGTTGAAGGAGTTGAGAGCTACGGGTTTGGAGATGCGGCCAGATTAAGTTTGGTTCCGGGCTTGAAAATCCCGCCTAAGTTCAAGGCGCCGGAATTTGAAAAATATAGGGGTAACACTTGCCCTAAAAGCCATGTGACCATGTACTGCAGAAAGATGGCTGCGTATGCTCATGATGAGCAGCTACTCATCCACGTTTTTCAGGAAAGTTTGGCTGGGGTGGCATTGAACTGGTACACCCACTTGGAGCCACACCGAATTCGTTGTTGGGCGGATCTAGCTGATGCCTTCGTAAAGCAATATGTATACAATACTCATGTTGCTCCAGACCGTCTGCAGCTGCAGAATATGACAAAAAAGGACAATGAAACTTTCAAAGAGTACGCCCAGCGATGGAGAGAGTTGGCTGCGCAAGTTGAGCCGCCGTTGTTTGATAAGGAGATGGTGTCGATGTTCGTAAACACACTCCAGCCGCCATTTTATGAGCATATGGTTGGGAATGTATCTGTCAATTTTGCTGACACCATCATCATTGGTGAGAGGATAGAAATTGGATTGAAAAACGGGAAGATAGCATATGGCCCACCTGCAGCTACAAACTACAAAAAGCCCAGTTTCAATCAGGGGAAGAAAAAAGAGGGGGAGGTACATGCTGCGTCGGTAATGCCTGCGTGGAGAGGACGAGCTCCCAATCCTAATTATCGGCCATACTTAAACCCACCTCTTTATGCTGCTAACACCACGTTTGTTCACCAAGCTAGGCCTCAACAGCAACAAGCGTATTATCCACCGCAGCGTATCCCAACCGAAGCTCCAAGACCGGCCGCAAACATGGGCCCAAATCTGAATGTGGGTCACAACAACATCCCAAGGGGAAATCAATTTGTTAGGTTCACCCCGATCCCTATGACCTACACTGAATTGTTACCGAACCTAGTCAAAAAGGGTCTGGTCGCCATTTGCCCGATGAAGCCTGTACAGCCGCCGTACCCTAGGGGTTATGACGCAAATGCCAGGTGTAGTTATCATGCAGGAGGCATTGGCCACTCGACCGAAGGATGTATGGCTCTCAAATACAAAGTTCAGGCTCTGATAGATTCGGGTTGGTTAAAGTTTCAAGAGGACCAGCCCAACGTCAATACTAATCCATTGTCCGGGCACGGGAGTTCCTCGACGAACGCCGTCGAGGTGGGAAACCGTGATCTGATAAGAGATGTGGGCGAAATCCGAAGTTCTAGGAGGTTTATCTTTGAAGCTTTGTTGAAGAAGGGCCTAGTGAAGGGCGATTATGATCTGGGTATAACGTGCGCACTCCATCCGGAGGCCGGGCACTCTATTGAGGAATGTATGGAATTCGAGATTTTTCTACAAGTCTTACTTGATAGAAATCTGATGCAAGTGTGCCGCAAGGTCAGAGAGGAAGAAGTATTTGCACAAATTGGTGGAGAATCTGATGTGACTCTACCCGAACCTTTGGTGATCCATTTTACTAGGACCACCCCTGCACTGGTAACTGAAGGAAATCCGTCTGTGGTCATCCGAGTGCCAACTCCTTTCCCTTATAAGAACGAGAAAGCCGTCCCATGGAGATATGGGGCAACTGCATTAGACGAGGGAGAATATGCAAATCCGACTGTGGAAAACATATCAGGCATTGGTGGAATGACCAGAAGTGGTCGAATCTTTACACCACCAGAATTGGCGAGAGAAAGAACCAATGATAGGGAAGCATCAATGGCTGCAAAGGCAAAGGAGTTCTTGAAGGGGAAGAACGTGGAGGCCGAGGAGACCCCCGACACAGAGGAGAAGAGGGAAATATCTGAAGAAGAAGTTGGTGAATTCCTAAAGTTCATACAACAGAGTGAGTACAAAGTGGTGGAACAGTTGAATCGCATGCCTGCCCGGATCTCCTTGCTAGAATTACTCATGCACTCTGCCTCGCACCGAAAGTTGTTGATGAAGATACTTAGTGAGGCTCATGTGGAGCAAGATATTTCTCTGAACAAGTTTGAAGGCATTGTTGGCAACATCGTTGCTAATAATTACCTCACCTTCACTGATGAAGAGATACCTGTTGAGGGTAGAGGTCATAACAAAGCCCTTCATGTCTCTGTGAAATGCCTGGATCACGTTATAGTGCGTGTCTTGGTGGACAATGGCTCCTCTCTGAACGTCATGCCAAAATCGACATTGGAGAAGCTCCCCTGTGATGGAATGCATATGAAGCCGAGCTCTATGATTGTGAGGGCATTTGACGGCAGTAAAAGGGTAGTGATGGGAGAGATTGAATTGCCCGTTCAAGTCGGTCCTTGTGTCTTTCAAGTGACCTTTCAAGTTATGGATATCCTCCCGGCTTATAGCTGTTTGTTGGGTCGCCCGTGGATCCATTCTGCAGGAGTTGTGCCTTCCACACTACACCAAAAGCTGAAATATGTTATGGGAGATAAGCTGGTGATAGTATCAGGAGAGGAAGACCTCCTTGTGAGCGGACCATCATCCTCCCGTTATATTGAAGTAGCCGAGGAAGCTCTCGAGGCAACTTTCCAATCTCTGGAGATCGTGGGAAACACCTACGTGGAGCCATTCGCGATCAGTCCACATCTGTCGCGTGCTTCTATCATGATGGCCAAAGTCATGTTAAAAGAAGGTTATATGCATGGGAAAGGTTTGGGTAGGTATGGACAGGGGCGAGCATTCCCTCTGGAGGTCGTCGAGAACAAGAATAGGTATGGCCTGGGATACAAGCCCACCAAGGAGGATAGGAGAAGGCTGATAGAAGAAAGGAGGGAGCGCAGTCTGGCTCGGATGGAAAGACGGGAGCCCAAAGTGGGAAGAATTCGTATCTGTGACCTCAAGGAGAGCTTTCGCAGTGCTGGTTGGGTTAACACTGGCCACATAGCAGCTGTGGGAGATGAAGATGGATCGGAAGGTTCCAGTTTCGTGTGGGCCTGCTCCCCGGATGCACGACTCGACAACTGGGAGATGTTGGATTTGCCCGTGATGCTTAATTTGAATAAGATGTAATAACTTTAATTAATCCTATAGCTTTGCCCGGGGCTTTAGGATTCATGACTTACGGGTTGACGCTTTTAGTTTATTATGCTCAGCGCGATAATCAAAGTGTGTTTGTTTGTGTTTTATCATCATTTTGCATTCCTCGTCGTTTTTCGTTTATTTATTTCCTTTTCATAAACTCAAATAATGCAGATATGACAATGAATGTTTTGAAAGTAATTATGTTGATATTCCTGATTTTGGGCGCCCTGTCAATAATACGGAAGATGATTGTGATGATGACCCGGAACCCCCTCCTGAACTGTTGAGACTAGTGGAACAAGAGTGTAAGGAGATGAAACCTCACCAGGAAGATGTTGAAGTACTCAATTTAGGGAATGGGGATGAGGTAAAGGAGGTGAAGATAGGTACAGCCATGAAAGCAGAAGTGAAAGAAAAATTGTGTGACTTATTGAGGGAGTTCAGGGATGTGTTTGCTTGGTCTTACAATGACATGCCAGGCCTCGATACAGATATTGTACAACACAAGCTCCCGCTCAAGCCGGAATGCCCACCGGTAAAGCAAAAGCTAAGAAGGATGAAACCGGAAATGTCCTTGAAGATCAAGGAGGAGGTACAGAAGCAATTCGATGCAGGGTTTCTAGCTGTGGCGAGATACCCAGAATGGGTAGCAAACATTGTACCGGTGCCTAAGAAGGATGGTAAAGTTCGGATGTGTGTCGATTATCGAGATTTGAACCGCGCAAGCCCAAAGGACAATTTCCCATTACCACACATCGACACCCTGGTTGATAATACAGCCAAGTATTCACTGTTTTCGTTCATGGATGGTTTTTCGGGGTATAACCAGATCAAGATGGCGCCAGAAGATATGGAAAAGACTACTTTTATTACATTGTGGGGCACATTTTGTTATAAAGTGATGTCTTTTGGACTCAAGAATGCTGGGGCAACATATCAAAGGGCGATGGTGGCACTTTTCCATGATATGATGCACAAGGAGATTGAAGTTTATGTGGACGACATGATCGCGAAGTCCGAATCAGAAGAAGAACACGTCCTCAACTTGAGAAAGTTATTCGAGAGATTGAGGAAGTATAAGCTTAGGCTGAATCCCGCCAAATGTACATTTGGAGTGAAATCCGGGAAATTGTTGGGCTTTATTGTCAGCCAGAGGGGGATAGAGGTGGATCCAGATAAAGTGCGAGCGATAATGGAAATGCCTGCGCCTAAAACGGAAAAAGAAGTTCGAGGGTTTTTGGGTAGATTGAATTACATTGCTAGATTCATCTCCCACTTAACTGCTACTTGTGAACCACTGTTCAAGTTGTTACGAAAGAATCAGGCTGTGGTGTGGAATGAGGATTGTCAGGCCGCTTTTGAGAGAGTCAAACAATACTTACAAAACCCTCCTGTATTACGTCCACCAGAACCAGGAAGGCCACTCATTTTGTATTTGACTGTATTGGACGAGTCAATGGGTTGTGTGTTGGGTCAGCATGATGAGGATGGCAAAAGAGAGCACGCTATATATTACTTGAGCAAGAAGTTCACAGACTGCGAACAACGATATTCATCGTTAGAGCGGACTTGCTGCGCATTGGCGTGGGCCGCTCATCGTTTAAGGCAATACATGTTGAGTCATTCCACATGGTTGATATCCAAGATGGATCCTATCAAGTATATTTTTGAAAAGCCTGCTCTTACTGGAAGGATAGCTCGATGGCAGATGCTATTGTCAGAGTATGACATCGTATATGTCACTCAAAAATCTGTCAAGGGTAGCGCACTAGCAGAATACCTGGCTCATCAACCCCTTTGTGATTATCAACCAATGCAACCTGAATTTCCTGATGAGGATATCATGGCTCTATTCGAAGAGAACAAAGAACACCGAAACGAAAAAGCGTGGACGGTGTTATTCGACGGAGCCTCGAATGTGATGGGACATGGAATAGGGGCAGTGCTTATCTCCCCAGAGCGTCAGTATATACCAATGACGGCAAGGTTGTGTTTTAGCTGCACAAATAACATCGCTGAATATGAAGCCTGTGCTATGGGTATTCGAGCAGCAATTGAGTCTAAGGCAAAAATTCTGGATGTGTATGGAGATTCGGCTTTGGTCATCCATCAACTGAAAGGAGAATGGGAAACTAGGGATACAAAATTAATTCCCTACCAAGCTTACATCAGGGGATTAATGGAGTATTTCGATTCCATCACATTTAACCATATACCTCGAGAAGATAATCAATTAGCAGACTCACTGGCCACCTTGTCGTCAATGTTTGAGGTTGATCAAGATGCAGAATTACCAAAAATCAAAATGAAAAGCCATGCAGAGCCAGCATATTGCCACTTCATCGAGGAGGAGTTAGACGGTAAGCCTTGGTACTTTGATATCAAGCGTTATCTTAAAACCCGAGAATACCCTGAGGATGCATCTGAAAACGATAAAAGAGCACTAAGAAGGTTGGCCAGCAGTTTCATCTTAAGTGGGGATGTTTTATACAAGAGAAACCATGACATGGTCCTCCTCAGATGTGTGGATGCAAAGGAAGCCGAGTTGATATTGAAAGAAGTGCACGAAGGTACATTTGGTACACACATGAATGGACATTCGATGGCCAGGAAGATCTTAAGAGCTGGTTACTTCTGGTTGACCATGGAAAACGATTGTTGCATACACGTGAGGAAGTGTGAGAAATGTCAGATATATGCAGATAATATCAATGTGCCACCCACTACTCTGAACGTGTTGTCTGCACCATGGCCATTTTCGATGTGGGGAATAGATGTCATCGGAGCTATAGAACCAAAAGCGTCAAATGGACATCGCTTCATACTAGTCGCAATCGACTATTTCACCAAGTGGGTTGAGGCTGCTTCGTATGCCAACGTGACTAGAAAGGTTGTGGTTAGATTCATAAGGAAGGAGTTGATCTGTAGGTATGGGCTACCTAACAAGATCATCACTGATAACGCTACCAACCTGAACAATCAGATGATGGCGGAGTTATGTGAGGAATTCAAAATTCACCACCATAATTCCTCTCCTTATCGTCCAAAGATGAATGGGGCAGTAGAGGCTGCTAACAAGAACATCAAGAAGATTGTGCAGAAGATGGTGGTCACCTACAAGGACTGGCACGAAATGCTTCCTTTCGCTTTGCACGGATACCGCACATCAGTACGAACATCAACTGGGGCCACGCCGTTCTCGCTAGTGTATGGGATGGAAGCGGTACTTCCATTTGAGGTCGAAATTCCCTCCTTACGCGTGTTAATGGAAACTAAGTTAGAGGAAGCTGAGTGGGTTCAAACCCGATTCGACCAACTCAACCTTATCGAAGAGAAAAGGTTAACAGCAGTGTGTCATGGACAGCTGTATCAAAGGAGAATGAAAAAGGCGTTTGACAAAAGGGTGCACCCAAGAGAGTTTCATGAAGGCGAACTGGTGTTGAAGAGGATTTTGCCCATCCAAAAAGATCATCGAGGCAAGTGGACCCCAAACTATGAAGGGCCATTTGTGGTGAAGAGAGCATTCTCTGGTGGGGCACTAATTCTCACAAGGATGGATGGGGAGGAATTACCGTTACCGGTTAATTCTGATGCGGTCAAAAAGTTCTATGTATGATGATTCTGTGATAGGGGTTGTCGTTAGCGAATATTAACATTGTCTTTTAAATTCTTGTAATCTGTGTTATTTCGTTCAATAAATACCGCATATTGAATTTTTGTTCATACTTTCTGAAATTATTGCATGTCGCGCTGAGCTGTTTAGGTAAATAAAGAGGAATGAAAACGAAAATAATTGAACAAATGTCAATAAAAGCATCACGGGTATTCAGTCGGCTTAGCTCGGTCCTGGTGGGTGTCGTAAAAAAGGTAAGAAGAAAAAAAAAAAAAAAAAAAAAAAAAAAAAAAAAAAAGAAAGCAAAAGAAAAGACTCATGTTGAATTCGTTGTCAATGAGGTTGTCAAGGGCGTAGTGTTTTCGAAAAGCAAAAGCAAAATAAATTTTGAAAATACCAAAGTTGGGTCTTCTCCTGATGCAAGGTTTCGGGGGTAACCATCGTTCTTTTCCAGCTAGAGCATCTGCATTCATACTACTTGAACCCTCAACCTTTTCATTTCCCATTAAAACAAAGGGTTGTCATGAATACAATACTGGGGCAGTGTTCATCATGGTACACATCCCCAACGATCTGTTGATTGGGAGATAAAAAAAAAAAAATAAAAAAAAAAATAAAAATAAAAATAAAAAAAAAAAACAATGAAGTCGATGTGTCAACCACTACCGAGTTTTATTCCAGGGCTAAGGTCGCGAGAAAGTAAGGTAAGCAAAGATTCAGAGTGACGTGTGGCCATTTTTTCTTTATCCAAACGTTAAAAGAAGTTTATCCAATTGCACCCCTTTTGAGCCATAAATTATATTTGTTTTCATCACCCCCGACAAGAATCATTAGCACATCGATGTCAACCTAAAAGGTACATCAAGGGCATCCGAAATCAAGGAGGGGATTTCTGAAAAAAAAAGAGAGAAGAAGGAAAAAGAAATAAAAAAATATATAAAGTCTCAAAGAAGTACACAACAGAGACAACGAAGCAAGCGACCCAAAAGGGGAAGAAAAGAAAGAAAAAAACAGTAATGAAAAAAGGATGCCCGAAGTTTCAAATCTTTAGGGATAGTTGACTCGACACCTTGCAAATGATTCTTGTGGAAACAATTTAACCGCCAAACACTTATTTGAGCCTTCATTATCCATTTCTTTCAAAACCCTTTGACCTTTGGCCACGGTACAAGCCAATAAAAGTCCACGCTGACTGAAGACTGTTTGTCCTAATCTTTCTCACGATTTTAACCCTGAAACGAAATGATGTGGTGAATGACACAATCACTCAAAAGAAAAGAAAAAAAGAAGGAAAGAAAATAAAAACATCGAAAAAAAAAAGACAAAAAATGTGAAGTCTCCCCGTCAATCAAGAATCGCCAAATTGGGGCAATCCTTCCTACCTGAACCTTTCAATTCTCCAAATCGAGTTTACTATACGCAACAAAGTTGGGGCAGCCCTTGCGGGTCATGCGTGTGTAGATACTAATAACACCTCCCAAAGTAAGAAAAATTCAAATGCTAACCTTACCCACAGGTAGTCATTCAACCATCTGCCTTTCGTACTCATCTCCCGCACCCTTTTCAGGTTCAAGCTAGTGCTAGAGGGAATTTGAACCCCTAGTTACGTTCGCTTCCTTGCATCAAAGAACCCACTGCTCCTTGCCATTATTTTGACTGAATGCATTTCGAACGTACATCGCGTTTGACGTCAACATCGACGACGGATTCCATGCAAATAATTTTCAAAAAAAAAAAAAAAAAAAAAAAAAAAAAAAAAAAAAAAAAAGAGGGTGTAAGAAAGAGAAAGCGAGAGCAAAAGAAGGGAACGAAACCAATGGCTCATATGCATTCATGCACCATCATAACATAACATCATTTCATAGAAAGCAAAAAAAATTTCAAAAATCCGTAAGGGGAAATTGAAGTGATGAAAAAGGTTGGCAGACCTTTATATCTAAATCTCTCTAATGTTTTGCTCAGTATCTACCAATGTTTCTTCAAAAAAAATCTGAATCCCAGAGTTGTTTCTACGATAGCTCACCTCACACACAGTCATCCATAGGGTTTGTACACCCTCCACGAGGTTAGTACACCTCATAGCATTCATCCATAGGGTTTGTACACCCTCCAAGAGGTTAGTACACCTCACATCATTCACTTCCATAGGGTTTGTACACCCTCCACGAGGTTAGTACACCTCATATCATTCATCCATAGGGTTTGTACACCCTCCACGAGGTTAGTACACCTCATAGCATTCATCCATAGGGTTTGTACACCCCCCAAGAGGTTAGTACACCTCACATCATTCATCCACAGGGTTTGTACACCCTCCAAGAGGTTAGTACACCTCACATCATTCATTCAGGGTTTGTACACCCTCCACGAGGTTAGTACACCTCATATCATTCGTTCAGGGTTTGTACACCCTCCACGAGGTTAGTACACCTCACATCATTCATTCAGGGTTTGTACACCCTCCACGAGGTTTGTACACCTCGTTCCCCTCGGGCACGGTTTTGGTTTGACGTTTTAAGCCCAGTCTTGTCTGGCGCCTCTAGTTTTTCTTTGATTTTGGGCTCCTCTGCTCGGCAATGATCGTTTATGCCGCAATCTCACATTCTTCATCGATTTGTTTAACTTATGTTTCGTTTTCATTTTGCCTCCTTAGAAATCCAGACGAAATTAGTATTTCTATCTTTACTTATCTTTTACTAAATAATATGAAGACATTACATTGTCATATTATCTAGTAAAATCTAAGTAAAGAGGGGCAGCTGTCAATACCCAATTTCGTCCGGATTATTTTTATAGTTTTATTGCATTTTGGTTGTCACATATTTAACCTTTTTATTATTCATTTACCTATTTCTTTTTTAGTTCTATTTATTTTATCTTATTGTTTTATTACCCTTTTTCTTTATTGCTTATTTTGTTTTTATTCTATCTCTTTCATTTATTTTACTTTTTTTTCCTTTTATTTATTTATTTATTATTTATTTTTATTTTCTTTTAATTCTTCGTTTTCATTTTAATTCTTATTTTTCTTAAATTTTTATCTTTTCATAATTATTATTAGTTAAAAGGTTTTAAAATAAAATAAAAATAAAAAAAATATATAAATATAACAAATGAAATGAATCAAAAATGAGAAAAGGACAAATTGGCGAGGGGACACGATGGAGGAAAACGGTTTCCTGCTGTGGGAGACAAACTGGTTTTGGGAGCAGGCAAGGACAAGGCACGTTTTGGGATGGCAGAGACGTTTTGGAGCCTGCATGGCACATACACGATTTGATATACGGAATGGCAGGGTGGCACAGAAAGCAGAGAAAAGCATAGAGAAAGTGGGATTTTGGGAGGAGCTACAGGGGCCTTCATCAAAGGAGAGAAATCCATTGCTGGAGATAAAAAAAAAAAGAAGGGGAGGAGGATTGGACACGGCGTCTTCGAACCTTCATCTTCGATCATCATCCAGAGCATCCAGCATTTTTACAGCAAAGAGAAAGGAGAGGTCAGCCACTCAAGGGAGAAGGGGGGTTTTCCTGGAGATCTTCACTACCAGCACCAACTTCACTCGCAGTTGCAGCAGCCACCAGAGACGCCAAGCAATAGCATAGGAGCTCCAAGAGGTAAGCAACTACTTCACTCGTTCATATTGTCCTGTATGATGGAATGAACACTGGAGCTTTTATGGTTGCTATTGCCTTTTTATACTCGTTATTGCGTTTTTTACACTTGATATTGCTCTGTTTAAGATTGGTGTATTTGAACCTTCACCATCGTTTCCGGCTACTATAGTAACCAACACCCTTTCAGCCACCCTTTTCTTCCACTCCCAATTTTCACCCTTCAAGTTTCCCTTCATTTCCAATCAACAACACCTTAACCCAC
This sequence comes from Vigna umbellata, assembly GCF_029865625.1. Lineage (NCBI taxonomy): Eukaryota > Viridiplantae > Streptophyta > Magnoliopsida > Fabales > Fabaceae > Vigna > Vigna umbellata. The sequence goes on along the minus strand of NC_142165.1, from coordinate 31,088,637 downwards.
AACCTTCACGCTCCCACTTCTAACTTCCGCCATCTTCATATTCATCTTCATCACCTTCAACTCCGTCATCCACTATACCTCCAACGTCTGCCCATCACCCCGTGAACCCGTCATCCTCCTTCACGCAATCACCGCCGCTCCCCACTTCATCATCTTCATCCCCGAATCAGCCTTCACCTTCATCACCACCAAAACAGACTCACCACCCCAGCCTCATCCTACCCTTAACCATCTTCATCCATTTCCCTACTCCAACCTTTGTCTCCCTCCCTCGCAAGCTTCCATCAACCCCTCTGATTCTCCACTCTTCTCCATCATCTCCAGCACCCGTGAACACCTCCATCGAGGAACATAACCCATCATCCACTACACCTATCATCGCACAAAAACACCCTTAAGGCCTCCACTTCACTCTGCAGATACCTCCTTCATCCATTCCCAACAACCCAAACACGCCCCACGACCTTCAACAAGAGACCAATGCTCTCTTTGCAGAATCCAAACCTGTAAACTGATATCCTTCATACACAACCCCATACCAATGCCATTTTCCTGTGTGAAAAATAATTAATCCAAGCACCCACCGAGGCTGTCGCCGTTATCACTGGCGCCGAATCTGGAGCTCCCCCGGCAACCGCGTGTGTTGGCGATTGAGTCTGGGTCTTGCGTGAAGAAGAAAGGGAGAGGAAGCAGAAACCCGTCTTCGAGCCGCGCGAGAAGAGAAAGAGCTTGCGGACTCGGCTTGAGCTAACGAGGGCTCCGGTGGCACAAGCGGTGGTCGGCGCTGGCATAGGCGACGGTGGGCCTGCGGAGAGAGCAAGAGACCTTGGATCTCTGGGAGAGTGTTGGGTCTGAGTGGGTGAGGAATGGGGATGGGAAGGCGGAACCCCTAGGGGAATTCTAGGTCAGAAACCACCCGGGTGGGCCAAGCCCAGAACGAACGCGCGTTATTTGGCCTTTTCCGAGCGTTCGTCCTTTCCCACATCTTCCAAACGAACGCTCGTTCGTAACGAGCTTTCAATATTCTTCCCAACGAACGCTCGTCCAGAACGAGCGTTCGTCATCCGTCATCCACATCTTCTCAACGAGCACCAATCTTCCTTCCCAACGAACGCCTCGTCCAGAACGAGCGTTCGTCGCTCGCATTCAACTCCAAAACGAGCGCTCGTCCACAACGAGCGCTCGTCATTCAGCCTCGTCCACAGCGAACGCTCGCATTCAACTCCACAACGAGCGCTCGTCATTCAGCCTCGTCCACAGCAAACGCTCGCATTCAACTCCAACCGAACGCTCGTCCACAACGAGCGCTCGTCATTCAGCCTCGTCCACAGCGAACGCTCGCATTCAACTCCAAACCGAACGCTCGTCCCCAAAGAGCGCTCGTCGTTCAGCCTCGTCCACAGCGAACGCTCGCATTCAACTCCAAACCGAACGCTCGTCCCCAACGAGCGCTCGTCATTCAACCTCGTCCACAGCGAACGCTCATCATTCAACTCCAAACCGAACGCTCGTCCCCAAAGAGCGCTCGTCATTCAGCCCCTTTCCCAGAATCCGTTCGTCATCCAGTCTCGATCTTCCCAACGAACGCGCATCCCAACGAGCGCTCGTCCTTCAGCCCCTACCCTAACGAACGCTCGTCCCAACGAACGCTCGTCATCCACCCTCCTGTTCTCAACGTCCGCTCGTTATCTCTCCCATTGAACGCTCGTCATCCAGATTCCCACCAACGCTCGTTCGTCCTCCTCATTCACAACGAACGAACGCTCGGTCTTACTCTCATCCTCAACGAGCGTCCGTTAACACTCGTTCGTCCTCGTCATTCGCAACGAACGCTCGTTATCTCACATTCACCCCCAACGTCCGTTCATAAATCCCCTAACGCTCGTTATTTGTTTGTTTTTTCTTATTTTATTCTATTTATTTTGTCTGTCTTATTTCATTTGTTTTATTTATTTTTATTTATTATTTTATTTTGTTCTATCTACTTATTCTAGATATTTACTTTTCCTAAATATATATTTAATAATGCAATATTTACAATTTAAATAAAGGAATTTATAAAGATATGTTTTTAAAGGTTTAGGCACATGTGTGATCGCACGCATCGTCCTTGTGCTGAAAGCCTTTTCTCTTTCTTAAATAAAATTACAAAGATATGTTTTGAAGGTTTAGGCACATGTGTGATCGCACGCATCGTCCTTGTGCTGAAAACCTTTTCTCTTTCTTATTTAAAAATTACAAAAAAATATGTTTTTAAGGGTTTAGGCACATGTGTGATCGCACGCATCGTCCTTGTGCTAAAAACCTTTTCGCTTTCTTAATTAAAATTACAAAAAATATGTTTTAGGGGTTTAGGCACATGTGTGATCGCACGCATCGTCCTTGTGCTGAAAACCTTTTCGCTTTCTTAATTAAAATTACAAAAAAAGTAAGTTTTAAAGGTTTATGCACATGTGTGATCGCACGCATCGTCCTTGTGCTAACAACCTTTTCTCTTTCTTAAACAAAATACAAAAAAGGGTATAAAATCTTCAAAAACCCGAAAACATCAACAATTTTAAACAACAAATAGTCTTGCTACCCAGAACTACGTAACCCTTGATTCTCCATCGAAAGTGGAGATACGTAGGAGCAAGGCTAGCCCTTGTCAGGTTCACTTTCCCAAAAATCCAAATTTATCCGTAATCATTTTCTCAAACAAATCTTTTTCTCAAACAAATCTCTCAAACTTTTTCAAAAAGAACTACGTAACCCTGATTTCTCATTTTGAATGAGAATACGTAGGAGCAAGGTCAATCCTTGTCGGGCCCAAAAAACTAAAAAATATGTTTTGTTTATTTTAGAATTTTATTTTAGGGGATAGTTAAACATTTTGAAAATCACATCATATTCGTGCATTTAGTTAAAGGTACTGCCTTAGGGCAGGCGTTGTGGGGTGCTAACACCTTCCCTACGCGTAACCGACTCCCGAACCCAGAATCTGGTTTTCGCGGACTGTGCTTTTTCGTTTTACGGTTTTTCCGTAGTTTTCCATAATAAACTATGGTGGCGACTCCAAAATCTCTTTTCCAAAACCCGATTTCTTTTTGGATCGTCGTCCCGTCGCGATTCCGGTTGCGACAAGGAGCATCTACTAATAGATGCTACTAGATTAAAGCATCTACTGATGGATGCTATGATGATGAAGATTTAGATGAGCTCATCTATTGATGGATGCTACTAGATTAAGCATCTATTGATGGATGCTATGTGATTAAGCGTCTACTGATGGATGCTACTGAAGGCATCTACTGAGGGATGCTGATGAAGATGAGAAAGATCAGCATCTACTGATGGATGCTGATGAGAAGGATTCGCATCTACTGATGGATGCTGGAAGATTCAGATGAGAGCATCTACTGATGGATGCTACTGGATCAGGATTTTTATGTTTATTTGAATTGTGTTTATTTGGTTGTTATGTACTTGGTTTAATGAGTTGTCCTGCAATGGTTTGGTATGATGTGATAAACTGTTTGTGATGAGTAATATTCTTGTGTTTGCTCTATTGTTCTATGATGCATGTTGAGTTAATGATTGGAGAGGCTTTTAAGCATAGATGGTGGTTGCTCATAGTTTTGTTAAAAACAAATGCATGATTTCAATTGGGATTAATATGTTGGGCAAGATGTTATTGAACTATGGAACTTGAGTTAACCTATGAGAGGTTGGACTCCATAGTCTTTGATTGATTGAATGTTATTGTGTTGGAAACATGATTGATTTTGCCTAATTTTCTATGGTTGAACCACTTGCTTTCTTGTTACATATGATCAAGGCCATGTTTTCTTTTCCCTTAGAGCCAATGCTAATAGGTGAACCCATCAAAGAATAATGTTTATCTTTATCCTTTGAACCTTGAGCTTAAAGTTGAATGGGAAAAACCCTTTTTGAAATCCTTACCTTGAGTTAAATAGAGTATGTTTTTGTGGTAATGGAGAATGGTTCAAGTTTGTGGTGGTGAGAAACCGAAAAGAACTTTGTGAAATTCATTAAAGAGCATTGGGCAAAAGAAAGAGCAAAAGCAAAAAGAAAAAGAGAAGAAAAGAGAAAAGAAGGAAAGGTTAAGCTCAATGCAAGCAAAGTTGGGAATAAGTTAAAAATTGGTTTCTCACATAAAAGATTTAAGAGAGTTGAGTTGTTATGAAAATAAATGAATTGTGCACTCTCTTAACTCAAGGATTTTATTGTCTAGAAAAGCCAATTTTCTTTTTAGCCAGACCTCAATACAAGCTTTAAAAAAGTCTTTGTGATGATAACTTGCTTATAAGTGTGTTTGATATGTGGTTAAATGAAAGACAAAGTTTATTCATGTGACATTGTGATGGTAGAGTGTATGAGTGACACCTCACTAGACACCTTTGAGTTTGAGTGAAACAATTTTGAGTGCTTGAGTGAAACACTTTTGAGTTCTTGAGTGAAACATTATCTTTGGTGAGGAATTGGTCCATGACTGTATGATAACTTTCTTGTTGGGTTGTTGGTTATTCATGAGGTTTGCATCTGTTGTGTATGTCTTGATTATGTAGGCACCATAGTTGAAGCTTGATTGGCTAAAACATCATTATATCTTGACTAATCTTGACTAATCTTTCTATGATGAGCAAACATGAGTAATTTACTTGTCCTAGAGGAAAATGGTTTTTGGTGTGCTAGATCATTGTAGTATGATTATTTTGTTTAAGCCAAGTTACATTTTGCTTGAGGACAAACAAAGTTTGAAGTTTGGGTTGTGATAACGGTTAACTATACTGTTATTTATGATTCAATTTTGATATAAATTATCCCTTTTTGACTTAGAAGCTTGTTGAGCTCATGTTTTTAGTTTAGTTTTGTGAATAAGTGAATAGAGGGTATACTTAATGATTTTATCACTAAATTCCCTTGATTTTATAGGTTATTGGAATGATTTAAAAGAGGAGTTAAAGTACCAAGGAGTTGGAATGCAAAAAAAGAGAAAAAAACGCAGTGCTAAAAAGTCAAGCTGAAGCTGAGGGCCCCCTTAGGGGCCTTGAGCGCCAGCCAATCAAGGCTGGGCGCTCCCTTTAGGGGCCCTGCGCGCCAGTCAAGGCTGAGCGCTCCTCAGGGGCGTTGAACGCCAGTTTTTTCCCGCACACCGCCCGAGAGCTCTAAGTGCGGTGTTGAGCGCCAACGACGTGGACTTGGACCTGTTTTCTGTTATTATTTTGATCTATTTAAGGACTTGGATGTCCTAGGGATTGTATCTTTTAATGGCTTGAGCACAGAAACACATTTTTCACCCCTTGGGGTAGATTTGGGGATGTGATAGCTCTTCTCTTCAATTTCTACGGTTTTTCTATGTCTTTCATTCCATTGTTCATCTAGTTTCTCCATCTTAATAGGGAACTAAATTCAATTTGTTGTTTGGGGGATGATGTAACCTCTAAACTCTCATGTATTTGAATTGGTTTTAATTACATATGCTTCTTTCATTAATTTTTAGGGTAATTCTTCTTCGCTCAATGCTTGTTATGTTTAACTAATTCATGGAATGATGTATGATTTGCACGAGTACCGGGAGGTATCTTACAATTCGGGTTCTGGAGAATTGCTCCCAAAAGCATAATTGCTCAGGGATGGGCATATGATTTTTGGTCATCTTAAGCTTCTAATCGTAATGCATAATTAATTATTAGGTATGCAAGGGATTGTGGTCTAGTAATTAAGGATAGGCTTTCTTCGCCGAGGGATCGGGTTTTAAGTAATTTAGAAAGTAATGTTAACAATTCAATGAAGAAGAACAAGAATTCATATAGGCATGAGAGTGATTAGGTGAAATCTAAACCCCAACAACATTATGATCTCATATCATCAACTTCATCCATCCATTCTAGTGTTTAGACTTAATTGATCAAATTGCATTCATGTTTAATTTTATTGCATTTGCATTCAAAAACTCCAAAATTTGTTCTTCAGAGTCTTAATTAGTTAAGTAATTACATGACAGTCTACTGCCGTGAGTCTCTTGGGAAGCGATACTTGGTCTTACCATTTATTATTACTTGATATGATTTGATACACTTGCCGACATCTTAACATTTAGAACCCGATGTCTCGACTAAAACAGCCTATCCTTAATTACTAGTTTACAATGTCTTGTCTCCCTAATAATTAATTATGCATTACGAATGAAAGCTTAAGACAACCAATCGTTCTATCCCTATGTCTATGCAATAGTTCTCATGGGAGAAAACTCCCCAGTTCTAGGTTACTCCATATGTGTCCATATTAAAGAAAACCAATAATCATACCATGAATGAGTTAAACATAACAAGCATTGAGCAAAGGAGAATAACCCTAACAATTAATAAAAGAAGCATAAATAAGTTGGAATTATTTCAAATACATGAGAGTTTAGAGGTTACATCTTTCCCAACAACAAATTGAATTTAGTTCCCCCTTATAATGGAGAAACTAGATGAACAATGGAATGAGAATGAAAGATAAACCCTAAAAACAGAAAAGGAGAGCTTCCGCATCCAATTCTGCCTCTAGAGAGCTGAAAATGTTTGAATTTGCATCCCTTCTATCAAAAGATACTCCCTCTAGGACGTCCAAGTCCTTAAATACGGTTGAATTGGATCATGGGCCAAAGTTGTCAGCGCTAGCGCCCCTACTTAGGGCGCCTAGGCAAGCTTGCGAGAGAAAATGGCGCTCAGCACCCCAAGAAGGGCGCATAGGCGTGAAATGGTGCTCAAAGGCTGGCGCTCAGCGTCCCTGAAAGGGCGCCCAGGCGTGGTTACGAAACTTCCAGCACTGAGGGCCCTAGAAAAGGGCGCCCAAGTGTCATTGCGACCTTCTGCAGCCTTCTCTTCTGGTCCTCTTTTTGTCCTTTCTGGGTTCCAATTTCTTGACATTTTAAATCATCTTCGAATTCATCCCAATTTCCCTACAAAATCAAGGGAATTTAGTGATAAAATCCTCAAGTATAACCTCAACTCTCTTATTCATCAAACTAAGTTAAAAACAAGAGAACTAGCAAGTTTATAAGTCAAAAAGGGTTGATTTAGTATTACAATTGTATATCAGATAATGGTATTTTCAACCGTTATCACAACTCCAAACTTGAAACTTTGCTTGTCCTCAAGAAAAAATAAACCTGGCTTAACAAAATATCCAAACCATAATGGTCTAGCACAAGTAAATCACTCATGTATGCTCCTCATAAAAAGATTAGTCAAGATATAACAATGCTTTAGCCAATCAATCTTCAACTATGGTTCTCACATAATCAAGACATACACAACAAATGCAAACTCATGAATGATCAACAACCAAACAAGAATGTTATCCTATAATGCATGGAACAATTACTCACCAAGGATAGTGTTTCACTCAACTCAAAAATGTATGGTGAGGTGACACTCTTACACTATACTATCACAATGTCACATGAATCAACTTTGTCTTTCATTTAACCACAAATCAAACACACTCACAAGCAAGTTATCATCACAAGGACTTTTTGAGGCTTGTATTGAGGCTGGGCTAAGAAAAAAAATTGGTTTTTCTAGACAACAAAATTCCTTGAGTTAAGAGAGTGGACAATTTACTTCACATTAACCGTAATCTCTCTTTCTCCTTTTATGTGAGAAACCAGTCTTCAACTTTTCTTCTCTTTTCTTTTTCTTTTGCTTTTGCTTTTGCTTTCGCTCAATGCTCTTTAATGAATTTAACAAAGTTTGTTCCAGTTTTTCACAACCCCAAACTTGAACCATTCTCCATTACCATATAAACATACTCTACTAAACTCAAGGTTAGGATTTCAAAAAGGGTTTTATTCAAAATTTCACATTTAGGCTCAAGGTTCAAAGGTTAAAGAAAAACATTGTTCTTTGTTGGGTTCACATATTGGCATTGGCTTATAAGGGAGAAGAAAACATGGCCTTGATCATGTGTAACAAGCAAGCAAGTGGTTCAATCATAGAAAATTAGGAAAAATCAATCATGCTTCCAAAGTAATAACATTCAATCAATCGAAGACTCTAGAGTTCAATCTCTCATGGGTTAACTCAAGTTCCACATTTTGATAAACATCATGCCCAACATATTAATCATAATTAAAATCATGCATCACAACTATGAGCAACCACCATCTATGCTTGAAAGCGAAATCAATCATCATCTCAATCATGCATCTCAAAACAATAAAGCAAACACAAGACAATATTACTCATCACAAAACACCAAATCATTGTAGCAAACTATTTATCCAGTTAACCAAGTACATAGTTCAGACTAAAAACAAAATTCAAAATTGCATAAACTAAAGAAGTATGTTTAGAAAGTTGGGTTTCCTCCAAGTAAGCGCTTGTTTAACATCATTAGCTTGACACCATTAAGCTCCATCTGGATCTTTAATGTTGGCGTTCCTCCTTCCTTCATGACACCAACAAAATCTTAGCAATTTTCTTGTCACCAACTTGACTCTCTTAGAGTAAGGAGCCTTTATCTCAAAAACTCCATTTGCCTTAATAGTCTTGACAACCCATAACCTGTCCCTGAATTTCACTGGTGTGCCAAGTTTGGGTTCATCACTTTTCACATCAGGGTGTTGGTGAACCAGCTTTTCTTTCTTCTCTTCGTCCTCTCCTTCCACTTTTATAGAGAAACAACTAAGTTCTCTTTTTACCAACTTGGCAACTTTATCAGGTAGACTAGTCATTGATAGAACTTCATCTGTTGTTTTAAGACTAGTCTACTTAGTATGCTTTTATTGAATTGGCTGCCCAGCTTCAAAAACATTGAAAGTTACCTCTCTCTCTTGGTCCTTCAATGTTAAAACTCCATCATCTACATGAATGACAACCTTAGCTGTCTTCATGAATGGTCGTCCAAGAATGAGTGGTATCTCTACATTTTCCTCCATCTCCATCACTACAAAGTCCATTGAAAATTGGAGTTTATCTATCTGAACCACAACATTTTCCACTACACTATAAGGATGCTTGATGGACCTATCCACCATTTGCAACACCATTATTGTGGGTTTGACCTCTTGACCACCAATCCTTTTGAGCAAAGATAAGGGCATCAGGTTGATGCTAGCCCCTAAGCCAACTAGAGTCTTCCCTATATCATGATTCCCAATGGTACAAGGGATATTGAAACTTCTCGGATCTTTGAATTTTGGCGGGAGAGTCTTCTGCATAATGGCATTGCAATTGCCCTACACTTCAATTGTTTGCTCATCTAAATATTTCTTCTTCTTGCTGTGGAATTGCTTTATATGCTTAGCATAGGCAGGAGTTTGCTATAGTGCTTTGGTCAAGGGCATAGTAATCTCCAATTGCTTGAAGATCTCCATGAAACGCCCAAGTTGTTTCTTTTTCAGTCTTTGAAAAACTTTTTGGATAAGGAAGGGGCTTCTCAATTATTTTTTCTTTTTTCCTCTCATCCTCTTCTCCTTTCTTTCTCCTCTCAACTTTCTCACCTTCTTTTCTCTCAGCCTCTTCTTTTCTCTCTTTATTCATCTATTCTTTTTCACTCAACTCAGCTTTTTCTTTTCTCTCAACTTTTCTCTCATCTAGCATCGTGCCACTTCTAATCATGATGGCATTGCACTCCTCCTTAGGGTTAACTTCAGTATTACCCCAAAAATCCTGTCAGGCATCTCTTCCAAGTTCTTAGCTAGTTGACCAACCTGTATCTCCAAATTTCTAATGGCAGCTTCAGTTCTTTTATGGTTGGAGATTGACACTTGCATGAATTGTTGGAGTGTCTCTTCTAACTTTGTAGTTCTTTCAAATAAGGAGGGTTGTGGTTGACATTGCTGCTATGATGGTTTATTGAATTGTCCAGCTTGTCATTGACCCACTCTTGGGTGGGGTTTCCATCCTTGGTTATAATTACCTTGGCGGCCATGATTACCCATAAAATTGACTTCTTCTTGGGTAATAGCTTGCATGGCGCATTGTCCATTGATATGATCTCCACCACATAGCTCACAAAAATGATGTTGAGCTTGAGACACATTCTACAATTCTTGAGGCAGTTGAGAAATTTTGTTCATCAGAGTCTCCAATTGTTGAGTCATTATTTTGTTTTGAGCTAATAAAACATCTTGAGATTGTAATTATAGAACTCCTTTTTGTTGAAGTTGAGTTCTTTCACTGTGCATCTCATTATCATTGGTAGTCATATTTTCAATCAACTCAGAAGCTTCCTTTGGAGTCTTGCACTTAATATTACCTCCAACTGAGGCATCCAACACCAATTTAGTCTTCAAGCTTAGATCTCCAAGGAATAAAATGACTACTGTAGGATCATCAAAGCCATGTCTGGGCGTCTTCCTCAATAAACCTTTGAATCGGACTCATGCTTGACCTAATGTTTCATCCATGCCCTGCCTGAAAGAAGAAATTTCTTGTTTACCTTTGTTCACCTTTGATTGTAAATTTGTTCTCTAGAAAAGAGTTTAACCACATCTTAGCATTGCCTCTTGATGAGAGGGTCGCACCTCCCACAAAAGTTGTGCATAAAAGAATGCAGTATAGACTAGGAAGTGACTCCTAGGTCGTCTCTCAAGGACCAATTTGGGTTCAGTCTCAGATCACACACGAAGGGGGGGGTTTTGAAAGTGTTTTTGCGATTAGAAATTAACAACATTAAAACTGGAAAGTAAATACAACCAAACATAATTGAAAACACTGAAATAAATAAGCAAACCATGAGGACCAAATTGTCCAACAGATGACCGAACGGCTCTACATTGAGACTAAACGGTTTCTAAAACAAGATGTGTGAACTACTTAGAATGCAGGAAATGATAAAGAAACATATGATATCCTATTCAAATGCAACACTTAAAACTAAAACGCACAATGCAACTTGGAATAAACTTTCAAAGAAATGCATTTAAGGCTGTGGAGCTGCACCGTTTCTCCCTCATTCTCGGTTCAAGCTTGAAGATAATAATAATAAAAAAAAAAACCCGTGGAGCTCTCTCTCTTGCTGGACATAACAACCATCACCGCACACTCCTCTAAAATCAACCACCGTCTCTCCTAAAAGTGAATCCCGTGTGCACTTCAACAAATGAAATTAAGGGTGCGTGTGAGTCTAAAGAAAAATGAAGTATGCTTTTCATTTGCGTGAATCAATTAAAATGCAATAGAGAAATAAGAAAAATGCATATAATGCATTAACATTGGGATTACCGTGCAGCAAGAATAAAGCTTAATGGCAAATTCGAAATGAAGTCAGCACCTAAATTTTTTAAAGCAAGCCACATAATAAAATGAAAATAAAACCTCTGCTGGGTTCTTCTCAATCAATCATCACCGCTTTCTCTAAAAGAAAGAAAGGAAATGCATTGCTTTTTTTTTTCTACAATAATAATATCACCGTGCAGTGAGTCAGCTATTGTTAGAATTAAAAGATGAAAAGAGAAAGTGTTGTAACCACATGGCATCAGCAACGAGAATTCAGAAAAGATGCTAAAAATCATTCGATTCCTTCATTTCAATTTTCGGAGAAAATATTCAAAAACCCCAGAACAAGCAAAGCAAAGTGTGTTTTTTTTTTCACCGCCCGAGAAAAGAAAAACTAAAAAAAACCTAACAGAGTGTGGCGGCTGGGCACCACTTACTCCCCTCCATCTCTCTCTCATTTCCGTAACCTCCTTTCTTCAAAGCCAAGAAAGCCAAACTCATAGGTGGTGGCTGGACCTCTAAGTGTGCACTGGACAAAACCTTTTTCACCTCCAACCGAGAGCTCTCGCTTCTTCCTCTCTTCTTCCTGCACCGTGAATAATTTTTTTTTTCTTCCAGCACCACGTTTTCACTTCTCTGCTGGACCGTGAGTGCTGCAGACCGTGTGCACCCCTCCAATAACAAGCCAAAATCAATTCTTCATTTTTTCACTCCGTGACGGCTGGAACAGCTCCCTCTCCATCCCGTGAGTTTTTACTTACTCCGTGCAGCCCACCATTTCTCTGGACCGTGTGCTTATTTCTGCTTCCAGCCATGGGCTCCTTCTTTGCTGGACGCACCCCTTGACCGTGAAGAATGAGCGTGGACGTGTGCTGGATCGCTGCCCTCCAAAGTTGCTGTGTGCACCGCCTAAGATGAAGAACGTGCTGGACCATGAACGTGGCAGCTGCTGGGCCACTTCTGTGCTTTCATTTTTTTCTCCATGCCACCTCCAAAGTTCAACTATTCCAGCTGCTCATGGACGTGGCAGCACTTCACATTTAAATTGCTCTGCTGGACCATGTGCTGGATGCACCCCCAAAATTGAAATCCACACCTCCTCTCTCATTTAGCCTCTAAATGTCCCAAATTGTATTTCCAAAAATTTTCCCTACAATTAATAATGCAAATAATTAGCTCAAATCATTCAAATTAATTAAAATAAGAATTTCTGATCAAATTAAGCACAATTAGGAAAAATGGGAAAATACCGGACATTTAAGCACAATTCCCCGATTAATTCTAGTACAATAAACTAAGTGAAGTGAATAAAATATTGACTCATCACCTCTCAAAGAGAAAGGGAATAAGCTAAGTCTAATAGCTTCATTTGGCACGCCATTGATCTTCACAGTATTACATATCTCATTGAATATGGTCAGATGCTCATATGGATTTTCATGTGATAATCCATTGAATTGGTTGCTCTTTAGCAATTGAATCAATGCAGGCTTCACCTCCATATTTGCAGCATTAACCCTCAGCTTTGCAATACTATTAAAATGATGAAGGCCAATAATTGTTGCTTAATCTGTCAAGGTACGTCTACCATTCTTCTCTTCAGCCATATTTTTTGTTTCTTGGTCCGATCTTTGAGGTGAAGACTCTAAAAGAGTCTTAGAAGAAGGGAAAAGTTCTTTGGACGTCTTGTTCCTAATTTTTCTTCTACTATTGTTCGGACTTGCAAGAAGAGGTTCAGAAACTTTTGTGCTTCTAGTTCGAATTGTACCCTGCATACACTAGAGAACAAAACACTAGAGTACCCAATTAGCACCAACAGATAAAAAAGATAATTAAAGATAAAACAAAAATTAAAAACAAAAAGATAAAATTAAAGATAAAAAGATAAAATTAAAGATAAAGTCTAATCGGTTAAAAATCACACAAAAGTATAGTTTAAACCATGAGTCCCCGACAACGGTGCCAAAAACTTGTTAAGACCTCGGCAAGTGTACCAAATCGTATCAAGTAATAATAAATGGTAAGACCAAGTATCGTTTCCCAAGAAACTAACGACACTAAACAGTCATGTGATTACTCAACTAATTAAGACTTTGAAGAACAATTTAGGGTTTCAAATGCAAAACAAGAAAGTAAATATGAATGCAATTTTGATCAATTGAAGAGAAACGCAAAAGTGAATGATGATGTTGGTATTATGATATGAAGATGTTGTTGGGGTTTAGATTTCACCCAATCACTCTCATGCATATATGAATTCTTCTTCTTTATTAATTGTTAATGTCACTTTCTAAAGTACTTAGAACCTGATGTCTCGGCGAAAAAAGCTTATCCTTAATTACTAGTTTATAATGTCTTCTCTCTCCCTAATAATTAATTATGCATTACGAACGAAAGCTTAAGACAACCAAGCGTTTTATCCCTATGTCTAGGCAATAGTTCCCATGGGAGAAAATTCTCTAGTGCTAGGTTTCTCCGTATGTGTCCATATCAAAGAAAACCAATAATCATGCCATGAATGAGTTAAACATAAATAGCATTGAGCAAAGGAGAATAACCCTAACAATTAATAAAGAAGCATAAATAAGCTGGAATCAATTCAAATACATGAGAGTTCAGTGTTTACATCTTCCCCAATAACAAGTTGAATTTAGTTTCCTCGTGTCATGGAGAAACTAGATTAACAATGGAATGAGAATGAAAGATAAACCCTAAAAACCGAATACGAGAGCTTCCGCATCCAATTCTGCCTTCAAAGAGTTGAAAATATTTGAATTTGCGTCCCTTCTATCAAAATATACTCACTCTAGGACGTCCAGGTCCTTAAATAGGGCTAAATTGGATCATGGACCAACGTCGTCAACGCTCAGCACCCCTACTTAGGGCACCCAGACGAGCTTGCGAGAGAAAATGGTGCTCAACGCCCCCAAGAAGGGCGCAAGAGCGTGCAACGGTGCTTGAAGGCTTGCGCTCAGTGTCCTTGAAAGGGCGCCCAAGCGTGGTTATGAAACTTCCAGCGTTGAGGGCCCTAGAAAAGGGCGCCTAAGCGTGATTGCGACCTTCTGCAGCCTTCTCTTCTGGTGCTCTTTCTGTCCTTTCTGAATTCCAACTTCTTGACATTTTAACTCCTCTTCCAATTCATCTCAATTTCCCTACAAAATCAAGGGAATTTAGTGATAAAATCCTTAAGTATAACCTCAACTCTCTTATTCATCAAACTAAGTTAAAAACAAGAGAACAAGCAAACTTCTAAGTCAAAAAGGGTTGATTTAGTATTACAATTGTATATTAGATAATAGTATTTTCAACCGTTATCAATGTGAAGAATAGATTATTACATCACGTTTCCTAAGATATAATGCTTTGCGAAAGGTATGCGTTGCTTGATCATGCATCAGATTTGAAACGCACAAAGGCAAATATCGAATGTCGGTAGCCGATGTAGCGGTATCAGTTTTGTCATTATTTTTTTTTATTTTTAATAAGATTTTATTGTTTTAATTAAGTTTTTTATATTTTAATTAATTAGTTTATATTTTAAACGCCAAAGTTGAGTTGTAATTTCTGTTTGATAGTCAAATTTTTTATATTTTAATTTTTGTTGTTTTCAATTATTTTATGTTTTTATTTGTGTTTCTACTGAAATGGGACGAGGATAACCGCCTGTCTGAAAGTCCCGTGTGCCGAATGTCCTCCTTTCTCCTCGCTCTAGATAATCGATCGGTGTAGGGGGTGACATGCAGAACACACTTCGATGCTCATGTCAGAATTTGTTTATGTAGGCTTTTAGTAACTCAATAGTGACTAAAAGGTGAGTTTACCACAAGATTAAACTCTTATTTATAGAGTTCATAAAAGTCTGATCAATTGATTTACCTTTTAATGGTCATTTAATACCTGTAATAACCAGTCATCAGTAGTCGTTACCGTATTGATTGCACTTTAACTGCACATAACTATTGTTTGGACCGAGCGGTTGAGAGGCTTCTTCCTGCACATTGACCGCTTGGTCCTTTCAAGCCAGTAGATCATCGTACCTGATCGGTCGGCTATAAGCCCATAGTAACATAGGCCCCCCAAGCCCTAGCAAAATCTTAGATATTGCGTAGGGTATACCAAGTTACCCCAATCAGTAAAGGAATTTACCTAAGTTTCCAAAGGTCATGAAGATTCACACAACGACATGTCCCCTTAGGCTCTGCAAAAAGGCGGGAAGCCGTTTGTCCGTTCGGTCCATTAGCCTAACGGGTACACATACAATACACAAGTTCCCCAAGTCCAAGCACACTCTTTATTGTAAGAAGTGCGCATGGCTTATTGTAGGTTTAAGAAAAGCCGCGTACATGGTTTTAGGGAGTTCGCACTTCCCTAAGTCGAGGAAACTCAGGTGAGAGTTACGAAAACGTTCCTTATTGAGCGGTAAACTCTAGGCGTTCACTTGGAATGTTCCCTAAGTCAAAAATGTTAAGGTGAGAGCTACGGAAGTGTTCCTCACCGTTCGGGGGACCCTAGGCTTTCACTTGGAACGTTCCCTAGGTTTGAAAGATTCAGGTGAGAGCTACGATAGCGTTCCTCACCGAACGGTGGTGGGAACTCTGTAAACGTTCCTAACCGAACGGTGGACACTAGGAGTTCACTTGGAACGTGTTACCAATGAGAAGCATTGGTGTGTTGAAGACAATGATTTTGATGATGTTACAAAGTGAAGAATATGAAGACCCTTGTTGCATTAAGCTTAAAAGCATTCTTGTATGTTGGTCTACGAGGAAAGGGAACAAGAGCTCAAATGCTAACCAAACAGTGTATAACAATTGAAGACCAAATGGTCTCTAACAAATAAAGACCGAACGCGATTAAAAACCGAACGGCTACAATCAAATCAAGGTTGAACACTATTCATGGCCGAACACAACTAAAAGACCGAACGACATATAAAAGTTGAAAGTTGAACAACGTACAACAGTTAAAGGGTGAACACTGTTCAAGAACGAATGATCATCATCAATTGAAGATCGAACCGTCGTATCAAAAAGGCTGAACGACGTATAGCATGTTAAGGCCGAACACAGTTGAAGGCTGAACAAAACTAAAAGACCGAACGGTCACTAACAGGTGGAGGCCGAACACAGGCTAAACACATGTCGAACAGTTAATGACCAAATGGTGTCGAACACAAGCCGAACACAGTTACGGACCGAACGACTCTATAAAGAAGCCGAACGATATTTAGTCAAAACTAGAATAAAATGAAGTGTTGGAAAGTATACAAGAATTAAGCTGAATGATGGAAAGTTGTGTGAGAGAAGGAGGTAACCAAACGGTATAAGGCTTTGAGTGATCGAACCGAATGATGGAAGGCAGTAAGCAATCAAGCCGAGCGGTGGAGAGCTGTGAGACCAAGCAAGGAATGACCGAGACCGAGCAATTAGCATCGAACGCTAGAAAGCTGAGCAACCGAGCCGAACGACAGAAGGTGATAAGGGGTTCAACCGAACGACAAGAGGCTTTGACGAATCAAAATCAAGCGGTAGAAGGTGAAGAACTCGAGCTGACCGATTGACGAGTTAAATATCCTAACTGGTCCATGTCTCAAATATAATAGATTATTACTTACAATAATCGATTATCACTAGTAGTTGTAATGCGTCTTTTCATTTTCAGACCAGTAGATTATAAATCTCTTTGCCAGAACCTTAAAAAAAAATAACTTTTCATTTTGAGAGTATTAGAGCTTTGTGTCTAAGGGAAGCTCTCTAAGAGTGAAAAAGGAACTTTGCGAATTTGAGAATACAGTGAAATATGAGGAAGTTCTCAAGTGCTAGTTCTTACTCTTGTCAAGTCTTATGAATAGGAGAAGCTCGTGCTTTGTGTGTGATAACGGTTGAATTTACCGTTATTAGATACTTAATTTTGATACTAAAAACACCCTTTTTGACTTAGAAACTAGCTTGAAATCATAGTTTTGTGTGAATAAGAGAGTTGAAGGTGAATTTAGTGATTTTATGCTAGATTTCCTTGTTTTCAATAGGAATTGAGATGATTTGGAAGAAGAGTTGGAGTAGTAAGGAGTTGGAACTCAGGAAGAGCTGGAAAAGCATTAGAAAGGAGGAATGCAACAACACTGAGCGCCATTTTAGGGGCCCTCAACACCGGATTACACTGTCTCACGCTTGGCTGCCCTTTTTCTGAAGCCCTCAGTGCACGAAGTCCCTGGCTCGCGCTTGGGCACCCTTTTTGGGGCACTGAGCACCACTTCCTTGAGTCGTACCACGCCTGCTTGCCTTCTGAGCTGACCCTGAGCATCATATGATTCGGCATGCCGCCTAGGCACCCTAAGTGGGGCGTTGAGCGCTAGTTTCGTGGGCTTGGACCCGTTTTCTGTTATTTTTATGTTCTATTTAAGGACTTGGACGTCCTAGGGATTGGATCTTTGGACGGAAGAGGTGCAGAAACACACCCTTTGACCCCTCGGAGGCGGATTTGGATGCAGAAGCTCTTATCTTCAACTACTAGGGTTTTATCTTTCATTCTTTCCCATTATTCATCTAGTTTCACCATGTCAATGGTGAACTAAACTCTATTTTTTGTTGGGGATTGATGTAAACCTTTGTAAACTATCATGTATTGAATTGATTCTTAATTATATATGCTTCTTTCATTAATTGTTAGGATAATTCTTCTTCACTCAATGCTTGGTTTGTTTAACTCATTGATTAGCATGATGTATGATTTGCATGAGTATCGGAAGGTATCTTACAATTCAGGTTTTGGAGAATTATTCCCAGAAGCAGTATTGCCTAGGAATGGGGATATCAGTTTGGTTGTCTTAAGCTTCTGTTCGTAAGAATTAATTATTAAGGATAGGTTTTCTTCGCCGAGGAATCGAGTTTTAAGTAATTTAGAAAGTGACATTGACATTAATGAAGAAGTAGAATTCGTATATACATGAGAGCAAACTAGGTGAAATCTAACCCCAACAACATATTCATCCCATAATATCAAATTCATCTATTCATATATGAACTTTTGTCTAATTGATCAAGTTGCATGCATATTTACTTTTCTGTATTTGCATTTTAAACCAAAAGATTTATTTTCAAGTCTTATTTAATCAAGAAATCACATAATTGTTTAGGCCGTGAGTCTCTAGGGAAACGATACTTGGTCTTACCATGTTTATTACTTGATACGATTCGGTACACTTGCCGGAGTCTTAACAGTGTGTCAAAGATCGAAGCGATTCTCTTCAAGTTGGCAGAGTTGTTGCTTCCGGTTCGTTTGTCGAAAAAAGGTGTTCTCGTTCCTTAATTTTTACTTGAAATCTTCTAATATGTACAAACAATAGTTTAGTGAAAAGGCTAATCACTACTTATAGTGATTAACGACTAGACGTAGAATCTTTTGATTCGAACCAGAATAAAAATCAGTTGTGTGATTTTTTTCTACTCCCTACACTCTTATATTTTCTGCTCATCAACTGTTTGTTAAAAAGTTTATAAGAAAACTAAAGGAACCATTTTTTAAATTGACCGAACAAGCTATTTGCTTTTAACAATCCGTATCGTACTTTGATTTAATATTTCTGCTGCGTAAAATCGGTACCGGTTGTTCCAACAGAATGTTCCCTAGGTCCAAATTGCTAAGGTGAGAGTTACGAAAGCGTTCCTCACCGTTCGGTGGACACTAGGCGTTCACTTCGAACAATCCCTAGGTCCAAAAGACTTAAGTGAGAGCTACGAAATCGTTCCTGACCAAGCGGTGGTGAGAGCTATGTAAGTGTTCCTCACCGAACGGTGGTGAGAGCTACGTAAGCGTTCCTCACCGAACTGTGGACACTGAGATTTCACTTGGAACGTTCCGTAGGTCCAAAAATACTAAGGTGAGAGTTACGAAAGTGTTCCTCACCATTCGGTGGACACTAGGCGTTCACTTAGAACGTTCCCTAGGTCCAAAAAGCTAAGGTGAGAGCTACAAAAGCATTTTTCAGCGTTCGGTGGACACTAGGAGTTCACTTGAAACATGCTAAGGTGAGAGCTATGAAAGTGTTCCTCACCATTCGGGGGACACTAGGCATTCACTTGGAATGTTTTGTAGGGCAAAAACTAAGGTGAGAGCTACGAAAGCGTTCCTCACCGTTGGGGGACACTAGGAGTTCACTTGGAACGTTCTCTAGGTCCAAATTGCTAAGGTGAGAGCTACGAAAGCGTTCCTCACCGTTCGGTGGACACCAGGCGTCACTTATAAAGTTCCCTAGGTCCAAAAAACTAAGGTGAGAGCTACGAAAGTGTTCCTCACCGAGCAGTAAGGGATTTAACCCTCTTGGAAGGATATTTTTTCTCACAAAAATATGTGTTAAATAAAATATTGAATATTTCATTTTTATAATGATAAGCCCTTCAAACTTGGTATTGATCCAAAGTAACGATGTCGAGACCGAGCGCTCATCTGGCTCCTCATAGTTTCATGAGGATGCCGCTCGGCCTCACAGTGGGCGCCAAAATGTTTCTGCTGAAATGAGAGGAGGATAACTGCCTGTGTGAAAGTCCTGTGTGTTGAACGTCCTCTTGCTCCTCGCTCTAGATAACCGATCGGTGTAGGGGGTGGCCTGCAGAACACACTCCGACGCTCAAGTCAGAATTTTTCTCTATAGGCCTGTAACTCAATAGTGAGTAGTAAAAAGTTAGTTTACCACGAAATTAAACTCTTCTTTATAGAGTTCATAAAAATCTGACCAAATGATTTATAAAGTTCATAAAACTCTTATTTAACCAGCCATTAGTGGTCGTTACCGTATTAATTGCGTTTTAACTGTGCATAACTGTTATATTAAAATTTGAATTAATTATATTTAATTTGAATTAAATAATTTAGTTTGTAAATATTTAATATTAATATTTTTGTAAAATTTTATAATATTTGTTGTTTTAATTTGTAATAATATATTAATGAATTAATTAAATTGACTAAATTTTATTATTTTCAATTATTTAATGTTTAATTTGTTTTATAGTTTTTTAAATTTTGATAATTTTAAGATATTTTGTTACTTTAAATATTTATAATTATTTAAATATTTTAATTAATTAAATTTTCTTGAATTAAAATTAATTGTTTGTAATTATTTAAAATTTATTTTAAATTTGTATAATTTTATAGATTTGAATGTTTGATTTGTTTTATAGCTTGTTAAGGTTTTATAATTTGAAGATATTTCGTTAAATGTTTTAATAAAATATCTCGATTTATAATTATAATAAAATTTGAATTAATTAAATTTAATTTCAAATAAATATTTTTGTTTATAAATAGTGAATAATTATTTAAAATTTCTATAATTTTTAGCAATTTGTAATAATATATTATTTAATTTTATAATGACAAAGTTATATATATTTTTTTTGTGAAATCTGATTCTCCCTCTATCGAATGTTATCCTATAGGAAGAATTAGATTTTGAGATCCATTGTTCTTCCATACTCGTTTCATATCCGAAGCATACACATCTTTATATCAACAGGACTACCATCTTCTCGAGTTGCCTCACCACCACCTCCACATCCTTCCAACATGAACAAGAGCTGAATAAAATATATCTAAATGTTTGAAGGACCACTAAAGAAAATAAATAAAGTAGAAGAAATTAAATGGGTGCAAAGTGAAGCCCCTATAGATAGTTGTCGTTAGTGAATGATTTAATCAATGAATTGAATCTTCAATCATTTTTGGTCAAAATGATTTAATGCAAAACCACTTCACAAAACCCATTAATTGCAAGGGTACTTATGAAATTTGGAAGTGTATGGTGGAACACTCTAGTGTTTAGAATGACAATCTAGTTCCGATTTTTCTGCATAGGTTTAATAGGTTCGGAGGTCCCTATATTTGCGGGTTCGTTTCACTTGGGTCCTCCAATTTTAAAAGTGATCAATTAGGTCCCTAATTTAACAAAATTGAGTCAATAATACCCTTTCCGTTAAATGCAAGGGAATCTGAATGCAAATTAAACAGGTGGCATGCTGAGGCATCATTTTATTTGCAGGTGGCAGAGTTTGAGCTTAATACGTGGCAGTTTCTGCAATTTTTAATTTGCATTCAGATTCCCTTGCATTTAACGGAAAGGGTATTATTGACTCAATTTTGTTAAATTAGGAACCTAATTGATCACTTCTAAAATTGGAGGACCAAGTGAAACGAACCTGCAAATATAGGGATCTCCGAACCTATTAAACCTTCTGCATAATAACATACTAACATATGAGTTTGTGGGTCCATCCACGAGTTTGCAGGCTGACATGAAATAAATATTTTAATAACTTTATTTTTATTTAATTAAATTAGTAAAAAATAATTTTTATAAATTTATTTTTTAAAATAATTAATATTTTTAATTTTGTAATTTATAATTTTTAAGTACAATAACATAAAAATAATTCTCAAATAAATTGAAACAAGTTATTTTTTAATAAATTATAGCAAAAACATGAATCAACCAGTAGTATTAAATTTTTAGAAATTCAAGTAATTCTATCAAACCCATGGTATACTTTTTCAAGCTGACCAGCTTGCATGAAAAGTTTATTTTATTCTTTTGAAAAGTTTATTTTAGTAGTAGTGCTTAAAGAAGTTGAAAAGTTTATTTTATTCTTTTGTAAACAAATATTAAATAATGAATCAACTGTGACACTACTGCAGCTCAACGGCGTCAATTTCTCTGTTTTAAAGCTTTAGTTTAAAGCTGATTTAACTTAAATTTATCGATTTCAATTTTACCTTAGGTAAACCTGCCGTCTTAGCTCAGTGGTAGAGCGCGTGGCTTTTAACCACGTGGTCGTGGGTTCGATCCCCACAGACGGCGTCAATCTTTTTTCCCTTCTAAAGCTTAATCAGTTTGAACCAATTTCATCTTAAAAACCAGTGATTTCAATAATAAAGGACCACTGAATTGGTTTCCCTTGAGTTTTACATCACTAAGCAAGAAAATAAGCAATGATCTATGAAGAGCTAACTTCCTTTTGAGAATAATCTCAATTGAAAGACTTTAAGGAATATGTTGTCATAATGCTTTATGTGAACTGCTATATTGATAGATCTAACTCAACTAAAGATGGTAATGATAAAAATACAAGGCATGAATTGCTGTTGATTTATGTTTTTGTTTAACTGATAATAATAATAAGTTTGGTGCTGCAATGGGAAAAGTGCTTGCGATTAACTTGAAAGGAAAATAAAAGTGTTGGTGGTATTTATAGTCCATTTTTTGTGGGAAATGCAAAGGGAAAAATGATAAAAAATACACAGTTGTAGCATGCTGGAGTTGGAGCCATGCATGGAATAAAGAAAAAAATGTCATAATTATATAATATAAGTGGAAGAAAGTAATGATGAAAGTTGGATAGAATGTAGCAGCCATGATGAAAATAATTTGATTGTTTGAATCTCATACGACTTGTTCAGCATTATAGAAAAATGCCGGTCACACTTCTTTGTATATTTTTTTCTTTCACATTATGGACTAGAATTAGTGATTCTGAATAAATTGAACTCAATCGTAACGATTATGCTTACTTCGTGATTAGATACAAACAAAAGAATACACTTCGTTGTAATGCAAACAAATTGTTAGGTTCTTTTATTCAAAGAACCGAACAACAGCTTCTATTCTCACTCAGACACTCAATAGAAGAAAAGAAACTGTATAGAAAGAAAAATATAAGTATAGATTTCTCCCAAGGTAGGCTCCCTTCCTCTACTGGCCAAGAGGTCCAGTCTAAACCCAAAATAATATATGATCCCCTCCTCAACAACTTAGCTTTTATTTTATACTCTCTCTCTCTACCCCTAACAAACTAACAACCTTTCCCGCTATTTACTTCCCTCCCTTTTTATTCCTTCTTACATAAACTTGCAACTTCCTAACATTACCCGCTTCCTCAACATCAACCTTGTCCTCAAGGTTGAAATCTGGAAATTGTTGTTTAATATACTGCACTTCTTCCCAAGTCGCACCTTCCAATCCACCTTTTTGCCATTGTATTAACACTTGGGGTAGTTCCTTTCCTTGGTGTTGTATGGTTCGTTTTTGGAGGATTTTCATTGGTTGATACACATGGGGATCAACCTGCATTTCTACTGGTAGTGCGCCTTCCACATGATGTGCACCAATAGCAATTTTCAACTGTGAAACATGGAATACTGGGTGTATTCTCACTGTTTCAGGTAGTTGTAGCTTGAAAGCCACTGGTCCTACTCGTTTTTCCACCAAAAATGGTCCATAATAACATGCTGACAATTTGGGATGTAATTTTGTAGGCATAGAAACTTGCCTATGGGGTCTGATTTTAAGGAAAACCCAATCTCCTTCCTTTATCATGGCTGCCTTTCTTTTCTAATTAGCAAAATAGGTCATCTGATCCTGGGCCCTTGTGAGATGATACCGCAACTGTTTCAACGCTTCGTCACGGTTTTGCAAATCCTGAGCGACTGCTTCCACTACTGTCTCGCCTGGTATGTATCTTGTGATGGTTGGTGCTGGTCTCCCATAAACGGACTCAAAAGGTGTGCATTTCGAGGCTCCTTGGTAAGTGGTGTTGTACCAATATTTTGCCCATGGTAGGACACTACTCCAAACCTTGGGTTGTTCCGAGCTGAAACAACGTAAATATGTCTCCAACACCCGATTTAATACCTCGGTTTTCCCATCCGTTTCTGGATGGTAAGCGATGCTCATACGAAGTTGTGTTCCCTGCAACTTTAAGAGTTCTTTCCAAAATAGGCTGATGAAAGTAGGGTCTCTATCACTCGCAATAGATTGCGGAATCCCGTGAAGTCTGATTATCTCCTTCACGAAAATTTCTGCTATAGATTTGGTCGTGTAAGGGTGTTTGATGGGAATAAAATGGCCATATTTACTCAGCCTATCCATTACTACCAATATCGCATCATATCCTTGGGATTTTGGGAGTTTCACCACAAAATCCATGCTAATTTATTCCCATATCGCCTTAGGAATAAGAAGTGGTTGAAGAAGTCCTTGGGGAGAAGATGCTAAATACTTATGTTGTTGACAAACTAAGTAAGCAGCCACATATTCTGTTATAGTCTTCTTCATGCCCACCCAGTGGAGCGATTGTGCCATCCTCTTGTACATTCTATAAACTCCCGAGTGCCCTCCCGTCAACGTGTTGTGAAATTCTGCTAACAGTTTAGGTATCCACTTCGATTGGGTAGAGAGGACTAGCTTCCCTTTATAATATAATCTCCCATTCTCCATTGTGTAAGCTGAATGAGAATTTGGATCAGCTTTTCATTCCTCCACAATTTTTTTCAGCCTTGCCTCTTGCATCGGTGCCCAACTCTCGGTTTCCCCATCTGCCTCCACCGCTTCTGCTTGACTTAAGCTCCACACGAGAGTCATGGCTTCTATCTCTTTTTCTTTTAAAAGAACTTCGGGTGTCACCATTCTACGTGTTAAAGTGGGATCTCCTTTTATCTCCACTTCTTTCCCTTCCTGCTCCACCTTCATAATGAGTTGTCCCCAATCCACTTTAATCTCTCCTAGGGAAGCTAACCAAGTCACTCCTAATATTACATCCACACCGCCTAACTCAAAGAGATACAATTTATCTCGGACTTCCAAACCGTCTAATTCTACGGGGACTCCTGTACAATACCCACTGGTCACTTTCTTTTGCCCATCTCCCAAACACACTTTATAAGGACGTGTGTCGGTGCTTTCCAAACCCAATTCTTTCATCAATTTGATGGATATAAAACTATGACTAGCTTCGATGTCAATTAACACCAGAATTCTCCTCCCCTTCATCCAGTCTTGCAACTTCATTGTATTAGATTGCGTAAGTCCTCCGGCAGACAATCCCGATAGTTCCATCGCCGTTTGTTCCATCTCGGCGTTCTCCTATGTTTCGTCTTCTCCATCCTCCTCCGCTAATATCATGACCTGCATGCTTCTCTCCGCACAGCAATGGCCAAGACTATAAGGTCCGCCGCAGTGGAAGCAACGTCCTTCTTCGCGCCTCTTAATGTATTCGAGATAAGGCAAGGTCCTTACTCCTCTTCCTTGAGCATTCCCGCCTCCACTATTGCCTGCTCGGGAGACTAAATTGCTGAAAATGCCTTCTTTCTTCATTCCCGATTCGCCACCAGCGTTCACCGACCCATCCGTCAAACTGTGGTAGGTTTCTGTCCTCGCGACAATACCTGAACTCGGGGTATATCTTCCCCAAGTCGTCCCTCCTTTATCTCCCGTTCCGCTATTACCTCGCGATACAGCTCTCGCCTGCTCGACATCGCGAGCTCGCTCCATCGTTATCAACGGATCGCGTGGATCGTAAGGCCTCACTAGATTTCTCAATCCTTCCTGCAATCCAGCAAAAAAATATCCTAATAATTGTTCCTCCTTTACTCCAGCTACTTGTGCCACCAGGAATTCGAACTCCTGTATATATATTCGTAGACATTTCCCCTTTGTCGCACGACGACCAATTTCTCATAAACGGAACCCCTGTTTAATCCCCCAAACCTCCGCGTCAAGGCAGCAGTGAACATGCTCCAAGTTGGGTGTCTGGTCTTCTTCCTCCAGAACCAATAACTAGCACCTCCCTCCATACAGATGTATACCAACTTCATCTTCTCCCTCTCCGTTACGTTTTGGAGATCAAAAAATTTCTCAGCCTTCGTTATCCAGCCCATGGGATCCGTTCCTTCGAACGTTGGTAGTTCAACGCGTTTCATCCAGCTTCGATGCACGTCTCCTCCGTCATCTTCCGCTTCGTCCTCCGAACATTCTGGTGGTCACTGAGCAACAACTTCTTGATAAGCAACTTTCTTTAAGGTCCTTCTCATGATATTTCGTTTTTCACATAATCAGGAATAAGACAGGACTTTTAATAACCGTAATAGAATATATCACGTCTAAGGTCGCACCTTATACTATTGAGTACACTACAGTCGGCGCATGTCTGTTCAGGTAGTAACCCATACTAAAGTCATAGGACCCTTTCAACCACGACATCTGTATGAGCCAGACCGCATTGAATGCAAAGACTCCCAACTGAATGTATAGTATCCCTACTATGTGGAGTAGGGTCGCGAACCATCTTATTCCCTAAAGGTATAGCCACATGGGGGGGACTTTTTTCATCGTTGATGGAATCGCGACTTCCTTCAGAACTCCGATCATGGTTCCTGGAGCATCATCCTGAACTTCACTGAAACGAGAGTCATCGCTCGCATCCCTGCCTTCAATTCTTCCATGGTTGACTCTATCGCAACCATCTGTCCCTCTATCCTTCCTTCTAGTGCGTTTAGTTTCCCTTCCATTCTTCTTTGCTATGGTTCCTCCTTGCTTGCTCCTCTTTCCTCCGAAGAGATCCGGCAGGTCGGACCAAATCTGTTAGGTTCTTTTATTCAAAGAACCAAACAGCAGCTTCTATTCTCACTCACACACTCAATAGAAGAAAAAAGAAAATGTATGTATGTGTAGAAAGAAAAATACAAAGTATAGATCTCCCCCAAGGAAGCTTCCCTTCCTCCACTGGCCAAGAGGTCCAGTCTAAACCCAAAATAATATCTGATCTTCTCGTCAACAACTCAGCTTTTATTTTATACTCTCTCTCCCTAACAAACTAACAACCTTTCTCGCTATTTACTTCCCTTCCTTTTTATTCCTTCTTACATATAAACTTGCAACTTCCTGACACAAACTTGACGATGTACAGAAATATATTCAAGCCATCAGTGTTTATTATACTTTTTCTCAGTCATAAATGCCAATAAAATTGAATATTGAATAGCAAATACATTTTAACAATTAGCTAGTATTCAGAAAGTTACATATCATCAGTTCAACCATTAAGAATATGGCATCGACTAACCAAAACCCCTATCATCAGAACTTTGAATTGAAGAAACTGTCAGGCCTGTCTGTTAATGAGACATTAGTAGTCACTTTGATTTTTTATTCATGCTGCAAATTCTGGGAGTTTATTTCCCAAAGGTGACAAGGGTGTTCTTGCTGAGTCTACTAAATCTTCAAAATCAATCTTTCTCCCCATTGGGCTACTCGTCTTGCGACTAGACTTTCTCTTGTTTGACTGCAAAAACAAAAATAATCAAATTAATAAAGAAGCATCCATTTGTTACATGTCAAGTGCTTCTCATATTATACAAAGATAAAATAAGTTTTTGGAGCTACATGTAACAAATACGGCAATTATAAGCAAAGAAAGACTGTTTTCTATCACCTTCACAGATGCGCTGCCGGTATGGGTATGGGTATGGCTATGGCCATGTTTACTATCAGAACCGCTATGGCTCCTTTCCATGCATCGCTTGGCCAATCTTTTATTCTCGTAATGCAACACGCTATTTTCCTCAAACAATAATTTGACCTATGGTATACCAAGTCAAGTTAGTTATTTCTTATGTTCATTAACAATCTGAAAATCGGAAAGGTCCACGAAAGAAATCCTAACCTCATCTTCAGCTCTGTGAAGATTAACCCTTAGATTTTCTTTATCATTTTCTAGAGATTTGACTTCAGCAACAAGACCCAAAACTCTCTGTGTTGATGGCTTCAAACTAGCAAATCCATAATAGAAAATCAGTATGAATTGATAACATGAAAACATACTGATACTATGGTTTAACCAGACTCACCAGTTCCAGGTTGTCAGCAACTTCTTACACTGATCATTTTCACTATTTGAATTCAAGAATGCAAATGTAGAAGACTCATCCGCAGTAGTAACTGTTGCCCAAAGGGAGTCAAGCAATTTTTCTTCATCGACTGTTCCGGAAGAAGAATCAACCTTCAATAGAAAGTAAAAATATCATTCATTAACATTCATGACCAAAGGACTAAAATTTGGGAAAGGCTTGAAAGCCATTACCATTTCACAGATAAGAAAATAGAGAAAAACAAAGAAACTATAAACAAGTGAGCGTGCCTGTCTGCCAGTAACTAGTCCAAATTCAGTAATATGGTTTTTAACTTAGCAATTAGCAACACCATTGTACCACACGTACATCGTAGATATACTGAACGAGTGTTCCAGATTATTTGAACAGGGTATATTGCGGCCACAAGCAATGGAAAATTATTTCAATTTCCATGATATCAAATTCCAGGCCTCTTTCCACAACAGATTTACTTTTATAATAATTACTTAAAAAAATCGTATAATTGAATGACCGAACTAATCATTAAACATAAACTAGTTTACGTTTGTTTCCATCATAGAAATAACATTAACTTCTTTTGAACAGGGTATATTGCGGCCACAAGCAATGAAAAATTATTTCAATTTCCATGATATCAAATTCCAGGCCTCTTTCCTTTAGCTTAATAGAAACACCACCAAATTCAAACTTCAATCTAGTTCAGCACATGTACCTAGACTGTAAATAAACTGACAATTGCAAAACAATGAGTAAAATAAGTTCCAAAGTTCCTCCTGACAGATTTCACAATCAAGTTTCAATCCCCTTCCCATCGGATATCATTCAATAATTCTCTCAAACAGTTCGCATTGGCTTTTTGCATAAGAAACCAAACAAAATCTACAGATGAAATGATTTCAACTAAAAATTTATATATATATATATATATATATATATATATATATATATATATATATATTTATATATATATATATACACACAAACAGATAAACAGAAATTCCAACGAATCACCTGCAACATACAAAAATTATTAGGTGGCGCAAGCCCACCAAGTATGGTCTTAGTAACTTGGGTTCACAATAACCCACATACTCGATAAATCAACTAAGCTAGACTCAGGAACCGTGTGATTACGAAACATCTAATAATCTCTCCACACACTGGGACAGCCTTTTCTGCACTGAATTCATCTACCCTTAATGTAAACATCACAGTATACACAGAATCCCTTCCACATTACCAATATGGAAAAGTCTCGGTTACTTTTGTGAACCATATAAATTAGACACAAGGAATAATCGTAGATGAGAAATCAAACAATAAAGACAAAAGAAAAACTATACCGACTCGTTTTGCTGTTTGTATTCGTTCAATTGACGCTCCAACAGACACAAATCTCGTTCCAATTCGCAAGCTCGAGCGTGAGCCACCTGCGCGCGTTCATCAGCCTCGTTCCCAAACTCCATCAACGCTTCCCTGTCGTGGTCGTAGAGGGCGCATTCCCGTTCCAATTTCACGCACTGCTCCACCAGTCTCTCACACTCCGCCGCCAACTTCTGATTCTCCTCAACGAACCTCTTCATCGCTTGCGCGTTCATGGTCGCCTCATTCTGCTCAAAACAAAACACTCCATAAATAAAAAAATAAAAATTAATCAATTAATTGCAAACAATTATCGTGGAAGCAAAACAGAAAAGATTACAAACTCTAGCGAGTTCGATGAGATCGTCTTTCTCCTTGAGTTTGGCGAGGAGAAAGAGGCGTTGCTGGCGGAGTTGGCGCCGCAATTCTTCGGAGGCTTGAAGCTTTGTGAGGAGGGTTTGATCCGATACGGGAAGACCCACAATGTGGTCGATGGATTCCTTGATGTAACAATCGATGTGTGGAGGAAGATCCATTGTTGTTGCTCAAAGTCAAAGGTAGGGTTGCGATTAAGGAAGAAAGTGATGCCACCAAAACCCCAATATTTAAGAATGGGCTATTGTGAATTCGAAAGGGTTTAATTGAAATTTTGGTAGCCGTTGGGAGATTCAAATTGAACTTTTGTAGCCGTTGCGAGGTAATGTAAGCTGTAAGGTTTCCGCTCTTTATTACCTTTACCCTGTAACCATTGTCAATTCATTGTATACACATCTCCTCCAATCCACACTATATTATTTTTAAATTTATAATAAATAAATATTTTTAATATATATATATATATATATATATATATTTTTTTTTCTTTTTCTTTTTATTACATTTTAGATTTATGAAAAATACAAACTTTACAATAGGATATGAAGTTTTTTTTTATATTCTTTTTATTTTCTCTAATAGAACCATGATACCTTGTTGTGTGGCCTATTTATTACTCAAGTGAGAGAACGAGATTTTCGTAAACACAATGTCATTCGAAAAAATCCACAATAAATTGTTGATTCCTTCAAATTGATGGATATAACTTAAAGATTTGACTGACAAATTCGTATTAAGATCTTGCAATCCAACCTATTTTAAAACTTATTATATAGTTAAATTGTTGTTAAAAAATTTATTAAAGAAAGAGGCACTAATTTTTTACCTATGTTTTTTATGCTTAAAAGTGTTTTTTCTTAACTAGGCACATTCTCATAACACGTGAGTTTTTATCTCTCTTCTTATCAATGATATAGTTAAATATTTAAAATTGACTAACCAAATTACGTGATGATAAAGTTTAAATAAAAAATTTCCAACTTAATATTAAACTAGTAGAAAGAAAGTAATTTACGGTAAAATCTAACAAAACTTTTCGGTCTTAAAAATTAAACTAGTGGAATGAAAGTAATAATAAATATATTTTAAAAAGTGGATTTTAAGTTTAATTTAACTTTATAAAATTGATTTGTTAAATGATGTTTTATAAATTCATTTGGTTTCTAGTTAAGGTAAGAACTTCAACGCACTCTCCCTTACACCAAAACATATACATTTAGAGTATAAGACTATACATCAATGAGATATTTGATGCGGTCTAATAGAGACTAACAATATAGACCTAACAAACAACAAATTTTACTATACGGTTGACTTTAGATGATTTTCATTCCATCTTAAAAGAAGGACTTTAAGTTTAACTCAACCTTACAAAACCAATTTTGTAGAGTTAGACTTGAATTTTGCTTCTTAATTAGAACTACTTGAAACCTATCATAGCAAGAATAATTATTTGTTATAATCATTGTTACTTACTATTGGACCACCCATTAATATTTAGTCTCATGCTCGATATGTAAATGCCTTGTAAAGAGGGGGTATGTTAGAGATTTCACATCAAGTAGAGAGATAAGGCAAATTTAAAATATATAAGTAGGTGTAAACTCCACATTTCAGGTTGATTTTGTAAGATTGAGTACACTTAAAGTTCACTTCTTAAGAGAATAAAGTTCTTAGTCAAAGTTGAAATTGAGAAGTTATTATTCAATCAAATGAAAATCGATTATATGATTGATTCAACCTATCTTTATATTGATAAAATAAAATGAAAATGGTTGACCAAGTATATATATACACTAGTACAAAATTAACCTTCTAACATGCCTAATACTCTTCGGTTTTAACGAAACCGCAACATAAAACGACACTGTGACATTTTTTAAAATTTTACGAACATATATGCCTCGGTTCACCTAAGAACTGAAGCCATATATACCTTCTAGCCTCACTTAAAAAACAATTGAAGCCTAAAGGAGTGCCAAATCGTCAAATTTTTGCAGGAAGACGTTATTTACATACAATATGTAAGAGAATTCTTAAAGAAGTTTAAGTTGGACAATGCAAAGGAGATGAAGACTCCAATGCACCCAATGACCAACTTGGAACTAAACGACAACACAACAAAAGTGGACAACACCGTTTAGAGACAAATGATAGGTTCACTACTATTTCTCATAGCGTTTAAGACTGATATCATATTTAACGGTTGCTTGTGCACTAGATTTCAATATGACCCTAGAAATTCCTATCATACTCTTCATATCACAACAACAAGTATTTCATCCTCTTCATTGATGACTTCTTTAGAATGACATGGGTCTATTTCTTAAAGGCAAAGTCAGAAGTCTTTGGAATATTCAAGAAATTCAAGGTCCTTGTTGAGAAGTAAAGTAGAAAAAAAAATAAAAGTACTTAGAAGTGATCATGGAAAGGAGTACACATCTCCTGAGTTTGAAAAATTCTACGAAGAGGAAGGCATAGAGCGACAACTTATAGTAGCATATTCTCTAAAACAAAATGGTGTCTTAGACACAATCATGGAGATGGCAAGATCAATATTGAAAGAGAAAAGTAGACCTATAACATTTTGGGCTGAAGCAGTCTACACAACAATTTACATTATAAACAAATGCCCAACTAAGGAAGTCCAAGACAAGACTCCTATTGAAGCTTCGAGTGGAAGAAAGACATCAGCTAAACACCTACGAGTATTTGGATTTATCTGCTACATACATGTTCCTGATCAAGGGAGGTACAAGGTTGAAGACAAGACTATACAAGGAATATTCTTGAGATATAACACACAATCAAAAGGCTATCAAGTCTACAACTTACAAAAGAAAATCTCATCATTAGTCGAGATGTCAAGGTTGATGAAAATGCTTATTGGAATTGGGAATATGGAAAATTTGTTAAAAATAACATTTTAGTTCTAGTGCAACAATCTTAAGAAGAAACTCAAGAAGAGGCAAAAGATTCAGGTTTGCTTTCTCCACCTCCAGCAACAACAAGTAAGATCTTTGGTAGACATATACGAAACTTGCAATATGACCGTGATTGAGCCTAAAGAGAATTAAAATGATTGAGAAAAATAATATTTGAGAGCTTGTAAATTTCCCTCATTGAAAAGACACCATTGGAATGAAATGGGTATATAAAACAAAGTTCAATCCTTATGGAACTATACAAAAGAACAAGGAATGATTGGTTGTTAAAGGCTATTCACAACAACCAGGAATAGACTAGAATGAAACATTTCCTCAAGTTGCTCGCTTAGATAAAATTAGAGTTTTAATAGGTCTTGCAACACAAAAAAGATGCAACATCTATCAACTAGATTTCAAATTAGCCTAATTGGAGTGCTCGAAGAGGATATTTAAGTTGAACAACCACAAGGCTTCATCAACAAAGGCAATAAAGGCAAAGTATGAAGACTAAAAAAAAGCCTTATACGACCTGAAGCTAGCTCCTTGAGCATGGTAAAGCAAGATTGATCAATATTTCATAAATCAACAATTCAGGAGAAACAAGAGTGAGCCAACACTATATATGGAGATACAAGGTCAGTATCATCTAATTGTCTCCATTATCTTATTTATGCAAGAAATAATGTAAAGATGATGAAAGAATTTAAAGAAGACATGATGAAAACATTTGAGATGTCTGACCTTGGCTTGATGAATTATTTCCTCAGTATAGAGGTGAAACAACAAAAAGAAGGGATATTGATCTCTCAAAAGAAATATATTGAAGCTTTATTAAATAAGTGCAAAATGTATGACTGTAAACATGTCACTACTCCACTGGTGGTCACAAAAAGATGATGGAGCACAAGAAACATATGCACCACCCTACAAGAGTTTGATTGAAAGTCTCTTATATCTCATAACCACACAATTGGACATTATGTATGCTACAAGTCTTCTATCAAGATTCATGCAAAAGACAAGTCATATTCATTACGAAATACGAAAACTAATTTTAAGATATCTACAAGACACAAAGGAAAGCTAGTACAAAAATATCGTATAACGTCGTTGTTTTTTGGCCTTTCACGTCGAATTTGAGGTCGACGTCATATCAGGAGACGTTAAATTGACATCGAATTTAAAAAATTCGACGTTAATCGAATTGACATCGAATTTTGTTAATATTCGATGTTAAGCAATTTTTTTGTTTTTTAAAATTAATTTGTAATCCTTTTTTACAACTCTGTGAGACCTGAAAAGCATAAAAACAATAAATTTCAGTTTTTGGTATTTTGTAAAGCATGAACTATGAACATGTAGTATAGTATCAATAATAACAAACAACAAACAAGTTCAATCAAACAACAACAAAAAACAAGTTCAACCAAATAACAACAACAAACAACTTCAACAAAAAACAACAACAAACAAGTTCAACAAATAAGTTCTTCAGAACGAAAACGAAAACGAAAGCTAACTTTCAAAAGGTGGGTTCGTCGGAATAAAGTGTTTCCACTAGTGAGAGAGAAAGCATAATGTGCAATTAAGGGCAAGAACACCAAAATAATCGGTCAAAACAAACGAAAATTATACATAAAGTAGTTAATTAACATGCATTTGTATCAAATGAAAGAAAAATTACATGTGATGGTTGTCAAACTTCGTTTGAGAAAAGTTTGAGAAGAGAAGAGGGTCTCGCGCTAAGATAAAGTGAATGAATTTTCAATCTCCCACTCAAATTAAAAAGGGGAAACTTTTGGCTGACAAATAATACGTCGAAGCTCCTACAAAATTCGATGTATTATATGTGGTTTAAAAGAAAAAAGAAAAAAAAATTAAAAAGGGGTTACTTTTTGGCTTCTGGCTAACAAAGAATATGTCGAAGCCCTTACAGAATTCGACGTATTATTTGTTGTTTAAAAGAAAAAAGAAAAGAATTAAAAATGGCGACTCTTTGGCTTCTGACTGACAAATATTACGTTGAACGATTCGACGTACTATTAGTGGTTTAAAAGAAAGAAAAAAAAGAATAACGCACGAGTTTAAATAATTACCATCATAGACGTCGAATTGAATGGGGCTTCGACGTTCTACAATTGCATTTATTAACAAAAATGTCACCGATCATTTTTAACGTTGGTTATTTAGTGGTTGGACGTTGAACGCGTGACATTGTAAGCTTTTCTTGCACTAGTGAAGTTTGGTATATGGTACAAAACCATGACTAACTCAAGGATGATTGGCAATATAGATAGTGATTAGGAAGGATCAATGGACAACATGTTAGGATACGCTCACTAGGATCATGTATTTTATCTTAGGCATCAAAGAAGCAAGCAACTATGTCCCAATCAACAACATAAGTAAAGTATGTAGCAGTTTCTGAAACCATGAGTCAAGCAATATGGCTAGAAAGAATACTTGAAGAAATGGGTAAACCACAAGATGGATCGACTATTATCTATTATGACAACAAATCGACAATAGTAATAGAAAATAATCCAGTCCATCATTAAAGAACAAAACACATATCCATTAAATATCACTTCATTCGAGATGAAGAGACAACTAAACAAATTCGACTGTTGCATATATTTTTACGAAGGCATTAACAAGACCAAGATTTGAACTACTGCGTGTTATGCTTGGAGTTACCGAATGCGCATCAAAGAGGAGTATTAAACTGTAATGCAAGTTCTAGATAGAAAATCCTAAGATAAAAGTATTAAAATGTACTACAAATTCTAGAATATTGTAGAAAAACATAAGATAAGAAGAAGAAAAATCAAGAATATTTTATATAGATAAAAATCTAGAACATTTCACATTAGTTGTGACTAGCATTTTCTAGAATAACTTGAGTCTATAAATATTCATATATTCTACCATTTGATTTGATGTAATACAACATCTAACAACATATACATAACTAAAAAATATATTATTTCCAACTCCTACTTTAACATTTCACTGTTTCTATATTTTCTCTATCTCATTAATTATTCCTTTCACAATCTCAAAATACTATGAAAAGGTTGAAAATGACGATAAAGATCGACCTTTAAAGCATTTTGGTCTCGGTTATAACCACACCAGAAGCAGAAAGGCTTACGGATGAGAAAAAAAAGAGATCTATTGTCTCGGTTCAAGCTACAACCGAGGCAGTAGGGTGGCAAATACGGCCTCGGTTCCTCTTAACCGAGGCATATAGTCCTACAAAAAAAAATAAAAAAACCAAAAACACTACGGCCTCGGTTCCCCTGAACCGATGCCAAATCCTCTCCCTTTATGCATCGGTTCACACCTGAGGCCAAAAGTATTACACTTTTTGCCTCGCCTGAATATGCCTCGGTTCAAGAACCGCTGCCTATTAGGAAAAACAACCGCTGTCTTTTCTCCTGGCTGTACTAGTGCATGCAAGTACACTTTTGAGCAAATGTTGTATTTGGCATCTTGTAAACGAATCCAATATATTCAATTCCGAAGATAACTATATTTCTCAATGAGGATGATGGAAGCTTTATAAGAGTATTGATCAACTGAATAAGGCGATGGAAAAGTTTATATGGATAACGTACGTACACCAGAATGTACCACTTTGTTTTTTATACAAATTTGTCACTTCTAATTAGTAGGTAATATTATTCAACCGACATGTTACATGAATAAACCAATGATGTGAGTGTTTGTTAAGCTTTCATGATAGAAAAGGAAACTATATATAGCTCCACGAGGGAAATCTATTGAGTAAGATAACCTGGTTTTTCTCACGGGTTTCACTACAGCACGCCATCATCTCTCTCGTTATCTCTATCTTCTCAATTTTATATAATTTAACTTTATTATCTATTGATTAGAGTACTAATAACTATGATAAAAATTAGGTATAAGATGAGTTTCAATAACAGCTTTAGTTTTTAATAAATTGAAAGTTTTAATCGTTTTATAGAAACAATTGTAGTTTCTTTATATATATTTATAGATCTGACCTAGTACAAGGAGATGGCCCACTCTGTTCTCTAATTTGAAATATCTTTTATAACAAATACTTTTAGTAACTTTTATGTCGGTTTCACATATTAGTTGGATATTAAATCATTCACACATATGTCATTATACGGCCAAGTTACCAAACTAGGTAAATTTGCCACAGATATTACGAAAGTAGACAAAAAAATTTCGAAAGACAAGTCGTGGGGGACCCAAACGACTTCTAATGAAGAAGTCGTGTCCCCCCTGCACGACTTCACCCTATTCATTTGACCAAGATTGAAGTCGTACATCCCAAAAACGACTTTAGGGTATGGTAATCGATTATTACATGTTGTAATCGATTACCATACCGTTTTTAATAAAAAAGTATAAAAAAAATTGAAATCATAGGGGGGTTCACGACTTCAATAAGAGAAGTCGTGCACCCCCAACACAACTTTACTTTCTTTTAATTTTTAACTTTTGTTAATTAAAATCATTTATAATTTCTAAAAAATATTTTTAAATGTATTTAAAATAATTAAAATTATATTTAATTAATAATTAAAGTTTTTCAATATTATTAAATAAATAAATTTTATACTTTTAATTATTTTTGTAATTAAATTAAATTTTTTATAAAAGAATTTTAATTAAATAATTACAATAATAATAGTTATAAATTATTTTATTAAAATAATTTTAAAAATGTGACTAATTTAATAACAAAAATAAGTTTATTTATTTAATAATATATTGAAACTTTAAATATTAATTATATATAATTTTTAATATTTTAAATACATTTAAATATATAATTTAAAAATTATAAATCATTTTAAATAAAAAAAATAATAAAGTGAAAGTGTATGGGGGAGCACGACTTCAATACAAGAAGTCGTTAACCCCCTCCACAATTTTAGTTATTTAGTCTTTTTTATTAATTTAATTAGTTTATATTTAATCATTTTATTAATTTAAATAGTTTATATTGAAAAAAATTATTATTAATTAATTATAATTTTGTAAAAAAATATACTATAATAATAAAAATTAAAAACAATAAATTATAATAAAATATAAATTTTTTTGAATTTTTAATTAGATAATTATAATAATTATAGTTATAAATTATTTAATTAAAATTCTTTTATAAAAAATTTAATTTAATTACAAAAATAATTAAAAGTATGAAATTTATTTATTTAATAATATTGAAAAATTTTCATTATTAATTAGATATAATTTTAATTATTTTAAATACAATTAAAAATATTTTTTAGAAATTATAAATGATTTTAATTAATAAAAATTAAAAATTAAAAAAAAAGTAAAGTTGTGTTGGGGGTGCACGACTTCTCTTATTGAAGTCGTGAACCCCCTACGATTTCAATTTTTTTTATATTTTTTTATTAAAAACGGTATGGTAATCGATTACAATACGTGGTAATCGATTACCATACCCTAAAGTCATTTTTGGGGTGCACGACTTCATGAACAGGGTGAAGTCGTGCAGGGGAGACACGACTTCTTCATTAGAAGTCGTCTGGGTCCCCGACGACTTGTCTATTTTTGTATTTCAAAATTTTTTTGCCTATTTTTGTAATATGAGACAAATTTGCCTAGTTTGGTAACTTTGACGTCATTATACACTTGTTTTAAACGTGGCTTTAATAAAAACATTTTATAGTATAATTTTATTTTGTACAGGTAATATTGGTACCCCATGTGAGTTCAATCCATAGTTTAAATATTACACGTGTCGAGTCTAGCTAAACTGAGAATAAATTTGTTAATTTGATGAGATTACTTAAAACTCTGTCCAACAATACAATAAATTCATTATTGACAAATAGCCAAAGCTATTTATATTATGATACAGATGACTTTAAATAATTTGATTATTGTCTATTTCCATATTGATGGTGATGTTTTTCTTTTGTGTAGATAACTAATTGATAGGCATGCATCTTTCAACATGAAAATAAATTGCACAAAATGTTATAAGCTTATGCGTTATAGAAGAAAATAACTTAAAGAATAAAATTTGTACAAGCAAGATGTTGCTGTAATAAAAAGAAAAGATGTAAAAACATGGTGTTTGATTTTTCAGTAGATGTTGTCAGCAACCGTGTTTTTCTCTATTTCTGTTCTTTTGCTTCTGAAGTCGTCGTTGCTCTACTTTCGTGATGGTTGGTTGATTCAGTAATGAAGGAATCCAACTCCTTTTCTATGTTCTCAACCTACACGTTAACCCAAATTCCAATCTCATCAATTATCGTATTAAGTCTAAACTTGATTAGCACCAATAAATAAATTCTGCAATAAGTAATAATAGCAATTTGCAAGTTATTATAGACTTGAACAAGGCAAACCAAAATTGAGTTTGTCAACTTTACGTGTTGGAGATTAAAACAAGTAACGTTCTGTATATTGAAGTCTAAGTTAATGAAGAAGGGAAGTTACTCTATCGATTGGCAACTTGAAATAGTGTCATTATGAGACTAAGTCAACTCACAAAATTTAACAAGATCTACTTATGTTGAAACTGAACTATTTATTACCTTTTATTAATAATTCTAATTATGTTATCTAAAGAGAAATTAATAAACAATTTGTAATATTACTTCAAGATAGAGATTGAAACCTTTTCTAATGCATCTTCAGCACGTTGAGCACGCTTCTCGACATCTTCAGCAACTTTTTCAACAAGTTCTACAGCGTCACGAAATTTTCCCTCTGGAAGATGTTGAACAGCCTCTTCTGCCACCTTATCAACCTCTTCAGCCACTTCTTCTATAATGTCTGCAACTCGATGTGCTTCATGTGTTGTTGTCTCAACTTTCTCTACGTACAAGGAACAGAAAAACATCATCAGATGAAAATCATTTAAGGTCTAACTTATCCCAATAATTAAAATCCTTTTTGGTAATGTTCAACACGGATGATCTCTTACCTTTCAGTTGCAACAAAGGTCCCCATTTCCCCCTCAAAAAGGATGCAAGTATTGAGAATATTGTGCCAAGGATCCAAAATTTCCTGCTAGAGAATATTTCTCAAACTTTTTTCTATTGCCAACTCAAATTAAACTAAAAGGGAAAAGAAACAAGTGAATAATAATACATATGATGTGAGATTGGTAAATAAATGAATTACCAATAGCCAAGAGAAGGATCATTAGAGTTTCCTGGTGTTATGCCAGAATAGACAACCATATTCCTCCTGCATGAAGGTGTAAAGAAATTGTAATTAATAAAAAAAAAATCCAGTGAAGAAAAGAAAATGTAATAAAAAACCAAGATTTTACGTACATTTTTCTTCTGTCATCGTTTTGAAATCTCAAAGCTATGTTCTTTTCTGGAACTGAGAAGCGGTTGTGTTTGATTCTGGAGTTGAATCGAATGTGATGATCAACTTTTGAAGCTGGAAATCTACCGAATGTCCCAACGGCTAAGGAAGTAATCGTCTGAGTAAAGATTGTATGTGCCATCATATGAATCTAAAATGTACACGCAGAGGTACAAGAGGATTGGATTATATATATGTACACGACTGGCTCAAGTGGATTATATATATTAAATGAATTTGTTTTCAAAAATACGCCATATTTTGCCAGTAACATTGTATGAAAAACGATTTCAGGGGAACAAAGTCAACGTAAATAAAAGTTGTAATGGATAGACATAAATATTATTGTGTTTTGTTTATTGTTTGTGCCTAACAAATCTGAGACCAAGTATAAGATTTGTTTTGCAATATCTATGAAGAAATGCTGACGTACTTCTTCTATTTCTTTAGTAAAAACACAGGTAAGTCTTAGGTTTCTGTTGGAAAATCATTTCTGGCTTTGCACATGCACACCTTTAAAAATCATGTAAAACCACCGTCCAAGATAGGCCTAAAGGTTACACCCACGATTCCCTTTTTTTTCTTTTTTAAAAAAAAAAAAAAAAAAAAAAACTCTTCATACAGTTTTATGCCTTTTAACTTAAAGAATCATATCAAAATGTTCTGAAACACAATTCAACATATTATGTTCTCATGTGTACTATTTGCACACAAAATACATAAGGTTTGGAAACCAAATACAATCCATACATACGTGATTGAATAACAACTGTGCACTCAGGGAAAGATCACCCAGTTCATTGATTAATTTTCATAATTTCGGATTGGATTTACGAGAATTACATAACAATAAGTTGCAAAAAAAACAAAACCAATTGTCATCATGTAATTAGGCATAGAAGGAATTGCATTCTGAACTAGGCAAGTTTGCCAGACGATATTTTATATGCTTTATAACTCGGTGTTCCAAAATCCTAATATAGTTTTTGTATGTTTTTTAAGTAAGACAATAAAATATTATATTTGTTGAACTGCTGGATGAATTTTATAATTTTTCCAGATCATTTAAATCAACTTTAAAAGTTTTTAGATCAACTATTAGGAATGTATATCAATTTTGACGATGAAGTTTTGGGACTATGGTTATTAAATATTCTACCAAAGTCTTGCGAGATATTAGGTTTTCATTACAAAAATTTGGCTCGTAATAACATTGTTTCTTTTCCAGTGGCAAAAAGTGATGCTCTTAATAAAGAGATGACAAGGAAGACACGTGGTTCCTCATCTCAGTTTTAGGTGTTTGTCATATAAAATAAGGGAGAAATAAGAGAAAGGAACCAAGGAGTGGTAGAGAGAAGAGTATGACCAAGTCCATGTCAATATACAAAAATGTGGAGAGTGACATTATTGTAATAAAACTGGGCACATTATAAAATACAATTTTAAGAAAAAAAAAGAGAATAAAGAAAAAAAATACGAGCAGAAAGAGAATGATCATGATGATGATGGTCACGTTACTACTACTATTACATGTGAGAATTTTGTTCTTTTTGTGCTTTGAGTAAGTTAATCTTGTATTTGATGAGAGTATGTGAATAAATGATAGTGTTACAACATTACACATTACAGCAAGGAAGGAGTTCTTCACATCTTATACTTCTAGTGACTTTTGAGTGTTGAAGATGGGAATAATGGTGTTTCAAAGATTGTTGGTGTTGATGATGTATGCTTGCAAACAAACATAGGAGTGTAGTTATTACTCAAAGGAGTCCAATCTATAAAAAAGTTGTTCAACTTCATCATTAGTAATGTATGATTCATTTTTTAAATTGTTTTCAAGTTGTTTCCTACCATTAGATTTTAGATCTAACTGATATCTTAGGGTGGGAACAACTTGAAGATAGTTTAAATCTTAGTATGATGTCGAATATTGAATGTGATGCTAACCAACGTCCTATATCATAGAGGATTTGATGGACGAACGCCCGAGAAGATGACGATAGAAGCTTTGAGAGCTCGATTCGGACTCCTCGAAGCTTCTCCGACGAAGAAGGATGCAGCGGAATGTTGAGGAACTCGAAATCAAAGAATGACTCGAATGAAATCTAAGGAAACCGAGAGTGAACACAACGAAACCCTAGAATCTAGGGTTTAATCGGTGGAAGTTGAAGGTATGGAGGATGAAGATGGTTTGTTCGGTGAGAAACACTATGAGGACGAAGAACTCTATCTTGACTGATTTAATCGATGGAACAAGGAAATGAACGGAGGAAAAGAGGGATAATCGGTGGAAAGTAACTTACAATCGGTGAAAATGGAGGAGAAAGGCAGATCTGTGGTTGGAGGATGGTTGGAGCCAAGGAAGAGAGCTCTCAAGAACGAGTGAGATGCCTCTCTTGCTCGAGAGAGAATGATCAGCAGTTGTGTAAAATGAGGATGCGGATTGGGAGAATGCGTGGATGCGAAGTGCTGATGAAAGGAATGAAGACGTGGCTGGCGCGAGAAGCTGATGTAACAAGGAGCTGACACGTGCACGAGATGTGGCGTGAGAAGTCAGCGTGGAGGATGAGAGAGAAAGCACCGTGGAATTTTGGAGAAATGGAAGAATGAGAGTGTGCTTGAAAGGTGGCTAGAGAGAGTCTTTGGACTCTCTAGCCTATCACTTTCAAGAGAGAATAATTTATGATTTCAGAAAATTCAATTCTCATTAATCTCAAAAGTGCCAATACAAGAGAGGAGTTGGGTATTTATAGTAACCCATACTCCTTACAAGCTAAAATATGTGCACAACAAAATGTAAAAACTACAAAAAGAGGACACTGATAAAACACATCAGGCAGGATTCCATCATGCCCTCCCTCTTAAAAAAAAGATTTGACCTCAAATCTGGGAATCGCCTTATGAAGAAGCTCCACACAATCTTTGGGAGCATGGCCATCTTAAAGTGGCCTTATTCTTTTATATCCACTTTTTCTTCCTCCTGAATCAAACACAAATCTACAATAAACATCAAATATATTTTCATTTAATATCAATCCAAGAAAGAATTTTTTCTATAAAAACAAGGAAATAAGGACTTCTAATATTTTGTTTTATCACATTTGGAAATTCTAGAAGTCCAAATTCACTTTTGTCTTGAGTTAATTGTTTTCTTAATGATAACAATAACTCAAGATTTGAATTGTCATATTTTGAGAATGTTTTCATAGAATATGAGATGACAATTTGTTTGGAAGAGAAGTTAAAAATTGAAAAATAATCAATTATTGAAAAAGAAGTAAAGATTTGGAAACCTTCCCTTTTAGATTCCATGATCTTTGAAAGAATAGGATTTGTCATCAGTAACAATTTCTCCTTTTCTTTCTTCTCTCTTTCTTGCCTTTCTCTCTTTTCTTCTTCTTTTCTCTCTTCTTCTATTCTTTTATCTTCTTCTCTTTCTTCCTTTTCTTCTTCTCTTCTTCTTCTCTCTTCTTCTCTTCTTAATTCCTCTCTTCTTCTCTCTTCTCTTTTCTCGTTTTCTTCTCTCTCTCTCTCTCTTCTCTTCTTCTTTCCTTTCTTCCTTTTCTTTTCTCTCAATCTCTCTT
Organism: Vigna umbellata; assembly: GCF_029865625.1. Lineage (NCBI taxonomy): Eukaryota > Viridiplantae > Streptophyta > Magnoliopsida > Fabales > Fabaceae > Vigna > Vigna umbellata. Next base: position 31,045,113 of record NC_142165.1, on the reverse strand, counting down.
TCTCTTTTCTTATCCTTGATCTCTTTAAGTCTTGCCCCAAATTCTAATTCTCTACGAAGAAACCCATGATCATTTAAACTCTTAAGAAATAATTTTCCATTATCAATGCAATCCCTAATTAGTTCTAGGTTTCTTTTAATGCTTGAAGACACAAACTTTCTTCTCATGCAAGCTTTTAAATCATGCCAATCACGTATGGAGGACTTTCTACCTTTCCTAACATGATATTGTCTTTCATCCCACCACTCACTTGCATGCTTTTCTAACTTAGAGAGATATATGCTAAGGACATAATATTCACTCTCTTCATAAAACCAAGGATTTATTTTATCAATTTCTTTTTCCCAAGCTAGGTATGTTAATGCACCTATGTCTTTACCAAAGGATGGAAGATTCCTAGCTTGTTTAAACATGTCATCAACATTATCTAACCTAGAAGACCTATATGAACTATAACAAGACATCTTTGTTTTTAAAAGTTTTCTTTGTGTGAAAGGTATACAAGATTCACACTTAGACAAGTCCCAGGTAAGAGAGGTGAGTCATGAAGACTACTTAAGTACCAAGTCTTACCTTGCCAGAAATGTCTTAGGTTACTACTAGTTACCCTTTAAACTAAAATCACCTTTAAAATCAAAGAACACAACTCACAAACAATTACAAACAATTAAGCACAATTAAAAGACTAGACTCTCGGACTCTAATGTGATAAGGCTTAGAGTTTAATCCCTTTTAGCCTAAATCACCCCTAAACGTAAACACAAAATCAAACAAACAAAACACTTAATAAACCGTGTGCAAGTGTTGTGTTGCTTATAAATGCCTTTCAGGAAAGACTCCTATCCCACGTACTACTGCAGTTTATCTATACACCAAGATCCAAGAGAAACAAAAGAATCAGTATTTATAACAGCACAGTTCAGATTGGATTATTATCAACACAGAAAACAAATCCCAGCCCTAATCTAAACTTTCTCCCTGCATTGGTGTTTTTGAACCCTTAAGGGATCATTGCAGCTTCCAAACAACAATTACAACATCCAACTTATTAGTCTGAATTGACTCAAAGAAATAGTTTGCCTACGTTAAATCTGCTAAGCCAACAATAACACTAGACCAGCACTATCACTTAATGTATGGATGTCCAAATTTGCTAAACCAAATTCAATTTTCAGGAACAGTTAAACCATATGATATCCAACCATAATATTCAATCAAATATGGTTAACTATTTCTAATCATGCACAAATCTAACACGAAACTACACAACAGAACGAAGAAACTCCCTATTCAGCTTGGTGTAGTTTATGCAGGTAGCAAAGCTCCTTTTGCTCCACTGTAGGTATTCTTGTGTTAGACTTCCCACACGTACAAACTGTTTTTTAACAGTGTTAATCAGAACAAAAATTGCACAACTAAATGGTCAGCACATGGCAGGTTCAGAAGTTATTTCAGCACTTAGAACAAAAACACCTCTTAACAAGAAATTTGGTTCTTAGATGCAAATGTATGGAGTTCAATCCTTAGTCCAACTGATTAAACAACCATCCCAAACTAATCAAATCAATGGAGAAAGATTAACATGATGCAATGCAGAAATTAGCAGTTAAAACAGTGTTGATGCATAAATGAAGAAGCTCAAAACTAATTCAGAGCAGCATTTGCAATTCCTGATGCATCTACCAAGTTCCCATAGGTCTTATCAAATCAAAATCAGCATTCACATTCAAACAATTAATATACCAATGATTCCAGTAAACAATTTACAATCTAAAATGAATGCAAGAGCAGATTAAAATGAGTACAATCACAGCTGCTCTAGTTTGATCACTCAAACTCCTTTTCCTGCACAATGAACAATCAGCAACACAGTTAGATGAACAATGAAATTCTCTATTTCAAATTGCCAAGGAATTAGGCCAAGTCAGCCTTACAAAACTCACAACACTCAGGCTTCTCTTTTGAAATTTAAAACACATAAATGAAAAGGTTTGGAAAGGAGATTCTCCCTTGGCAGTTCAAGGCTTGAGAGTCTTTCAGACCACCACCACCTAAGATGCTACCAAGCACACAAACCCTCTTTCAACTTCCAGAAACCAGAGTGTAACAACTTCTCAAACAGGCAAAGGCTAGGCAAGGCAAAGTGATATGCAGAACATAACAGGACAGCCACAAAACAATGACAGCACAACAGATCTATTACTTAAGACAACTCTAGATCATATGAACAAAGCAATTAAAGCTCAAATTAAGAACAACAGATCAGAATGCACATATGAATTAGACAAAACTAAGACAGCCAACAATTGACAAACAAGAAACAAAGCTTTGGATCAAAGTAAGCACAACAAATAGAACCTAAGGAATAGAACTAGAACAAATTTTAAAAACAATTAAAAGGACTTAAGTTGAACCAGTTATGATTGAAGAAAGTTATATCTGATTTGATTTTGGCAGAGATAGTTTACTGAAACAGTTAACAATATTGTGAATTGCACCAGCTCTCTTTGCTTTTTTTTTTCACAATTTGATAGCCAAATCTAAGTTGGATAACACTTTAGAACTTGCTATTTTCAGTCACAGTTCACAACAGATCACCTAATCAGTTTTGCAACTTAATCAGATTTTTTTTTTGCCAAAGGAAAGTGAACATGGTTCAACTCAAAGAAAAAAAAAACCAAAGGAAAACAAGAGGCTAATCACTCTCAGCCACAGTTATAGTTTCAAATACCACTGGTTTAGGCTTCCTTGAGTGACCAAAAATTTATTCTCAATTGCAGAATTGATAGCAAAGTGAAAACAGTGAATGCACATTATGGATCACAAACTCAGAAGTTCAAACTAAGTTCAATCACTGTTGTAAACAGTTTTAATGCAATTCTGCAGATTCATATACCTCAATAGATGCTAACGAAACGAAGACAATACTGTAAAAATATTTGAATCAGAACTTGGCAAAGAAATTAAAACCAAGTATGAATGACTCACAGACTCTTCAAAGAAAAACCAGTTCGGTGTAGCTGGCCAAATCACAAATCTATTGATTAATCAATGTGCAACCGAGCTAGGCTGAGCCTTTCATTGCTCACTTGGTATGCACTTGTTATTGATTAGGCAGAAACCAAGCAAAGCTATCATTAAACAGATTCAAGAACATGAGATTCATTATCTCTACCACTGAAATCTGCCACCAAGCTCATTTATCTAAATGTCATAGCTTATATATGGTGAACAGAACTTACTCAGTGCAGGCAACTCAAATGAATCACAAAACACAAACATCAGCTAGTTAAACTCAAATTTAATTGACAATTAAAACAATGCACAAGACTAGAACATGACAGAAATGTGATTTTCAAATGAAAAGACTCAAACCAAGACTTACACCGAAATAAAATGAAATAATACTCAATATAATGACTCAAAGGCACAAAACTACATGAACAAATGCACAAAATCACAAAATATAATTCAACACAGATTACAACACAAGACAGTGAAGGAAAATGATGAACAACTCAGAAAAATGAACAACAATAAACGAAAAATAGAAACGTGACTCAGAATCAAATGAACAAAAAATGAATCTGACAAGACCGAATCAAAACAAAACGCAAAGAACAGAATCAAACCGAGACAAAATAAGATGAATGCATAGAGACGCGAAACAACGCAAGAACAGAAGAAAACTCGAAACAGAGACGCGAAACACTTAACTCAGAATTAAACCGAACAACTCAGAATAGAGACAAACCGAGATACTTACCTTCGAAGCTTGATGGACGAACGCCCGAGAAGATGGTGATAGAAGCTTTGAGAGCTCGATTCGGACTCCTCGAAGCTTCTCCGACGAAGAAGGATGCAGCAGAATGTTGAGGAACTCGAAATCGAAGAATGACTCGAATGAAATCTAAGGAAACCGAGAGTGAACACAACGAAACCCTAGAATCTAGGGTTTAATCGGTGGAAGTTGAAGGTATGGAGGATGAAGATGGTTTGTTCGGTGAGAAACACTATGAGGACGAAGCACTCTATCTTGACTGATTTAATCGGTGGAACAAGGAAATGAACGGAGGAAAAGAGGGATAATCGGTGGAAAGTAACTTACAATCGGTGAAAATGGAGGAGAAAGGCAGATCTGTGGTTGGAGGATGGTTGGAGCCAAGGAAGAGAGCTCTCGAGAACGAGTGAGATGCCTCTCTTGCTCGAGAGAGAATGATCAGTAGTTGTGTAAAATGAGGATGCGGATTGGGAGAATGCGTGGATGCGAAGTGCTGATGAAAGGAATGAAGACGTGGCTGGCGCGAGAAGCTGATGTAACGAGGAGCTGACGCGTGCACGAGATGTGGCGGTGAGAAGTCAGCGTGGAGGATGAGAGAGAAAGCACCGTGGAGTTTTGGAGAAATGGAAGAATGAGAGTGTGCTTGGAAGGTGGCTAGAGGGAGTCTTTGGACTCTCTAGCCTATCACTTTCAAGAGAGAATAATTTATGATTTCAGAAAATTCAATTCTCATTAATCTCAAAAGTGCCAATACAAGAGAGGAGTTGGGTATTTATAGTAACCCATACTCCTTACAAGCTAAAATATGTGCACAACAAAATGTAAAAACTACAAAAAGAGGACACTGATAAAACACATCAGGCAGGATTCCATCAGGATTTCTAAAAGAAATCCATTTTTACAAAACATAGCGTAAAAAATGAACATCAACACAAGAAAGAATACATTAAAATGAAACACAGGAAGTAAATAAAAAAACAACAAAACAATGGAGAATGTTTTTGAAATTCATAAGTGTTAACATTTTCCTCTGGTTTTCCACCATGCCTTCATCATTAACAAATAAATGTCTTCGTTTAGTGGAGGAATTGATGGAGAAAACTTTTGGATTTCTATTCCTTCATGCATCTCCCAAACCCATCATTAACTTATTTCTTTGGATTTCTATTCCTTCATGCATCTCCCAAACTTTTGTGACCTTCAAAAGAGCTAAGAGAAAACTAAAGACAAAATGTTAACAGAGTAACAGGTTGCGCCAAAATTTTATAAGTGGAGGTCTAGATCAAGGATCCGAAACTGTATTTAAAGAAAATGGACTTGAACTTTGACATCCAATTTTTACACCATTCGACGTCTACTTTATATGGGAAAATGCTTTGTTGGTCATCATAAATGCTATTATAAGAAACAAAGATATGAACGCTGAATTTGGAAAGTTCGGGACGTTAATTGTGCATGGGAAAGTGTATTTGGTTAGTCTTGATAAATACTCTTTTCAAAACGAAAAGATGCACGTCGAAGATGGAAATTGTACAACGTCTACGTCATATGGAAAAAGGTAGTTTGTTGGTCATGATAAATGCTCTCTTTAGAAACGAAGATATTCACATCGAATTTGGAAAGTCTCTAACGTTAATTGTGCATGCAAAAATGTATTTGGTTAATCTTGATAAATGTTGTTGTTACAAACGAAAAGATTAACGTCGAAGTTGAACATTGTTCGACGTCTTGTCATATGGGAAAAGGTAGTTTGTTGGTCATAATAAATTCTCTTTTAGAAATGAAGATATTCACATCAAATTTGGAAAGTCTTTGATATTAACTATGCATGGGAAAATGTATTTGGTTACAAATGAAAAGCATAATAAATCCTTTTTTTCTTTTAAACCAACGTTGAATTATGGCAGAGTTCGACGTAAAAAAACTTCAAAGATTTCTAAAAGAAATCCATTTTTACAGAAAGTATGTTCATAAATGAAAACATAAACAAAAGAAAAGCATAATAATACTAAACATAGGAAAAAATGAAAATCTAACCACGAAAAGATCCATGGGATAGTTAAAATGTCGAAGGATTTTGAAAGGGTGCAAAATTCAAATCTCTTAACCTTTTTCTTTGGATATTTATCACTCCTTCAAACTTTTCACCATGCACAAAGAATCAAACCACAAGGAAATGACTCGTTTTTGTGACCTTGAAGGAGATAATAGAGAAACAAAGAAAAAATTAACAGATTGTCACGAGAAATTTTGTGAATGGAAGTTGAAGCATTTTGAAAGGGTGCGAAATCCAAATATATCAACCTTTTTCTTTGTGTTTCTATCATTCCTTCAAACTTTTCAACATGACAAAGAATCAAACCACAAAGAAATTACTCGTTTTTGTGACCTTGAAGGAGCTAATAGAAACACAAGGAAACCTTTTAGGAGTTGTTACAAGAAATTTTATAAATGGAGGTGTAGAGGTTATCCAAGGCTCTGAAACTATATTTATAGAAAAAAAAAAGAGTAATTGCTGGGAGCCAGAATTAATGTGCCCATCACATCGAACCCCCCAATGAATTCGACGTTTTGTGAAGTGACCCTTTGGCTTCATGCGCATAATAAATCGTTGAAGCCCCCAGTAATAGGACGTTTTATGGGTTGGTTTAAAAGGAAAAAGAAAAATATAATAAAAAAAGGGATTGACCCTTTGGCTTCTAGCTGGTCAATAAAACGTCGAAGCCCCAAAAGAACTCGACGTGTTATGGAGTGACCCTTGGCTTCATGCGCATAATAAAATGTCGAACCCCCAGTAATTAAACATTTTATTGGTTGGTTTAAAAGAAAAAATAAAAGAATAACGGCTAACAAATAAAACATAGAAGCCCGCAAAAGAGTTCGCCGTTTCGTAGTTGGTTTAAAAGAAAAAGGAAAAATATAATAAAAAAGGGATTGAATTTACGACGGGTAGGTTCTGGTCGTGAAGTTAATTCGTTTTAGATGGTGAGTTGGATTCTAAAATGATGTGGAGCGATTGAATTTATTTACAACAATATCACCGGTCATTATTAACGTTGGTTGTTCTGTTATGGAACGTTATACGTGTGACGTTATACGCGATTTTTGTACTAGAGATATTAACCTACACTACATTGTAATCAAGTTTCTATAATTTACTAACACTTAAAATAAAAGAAGCCTACTTGGTTCTGATGTCTTCAATGTTTGGAGCTTCCATTGGAGATGAATCATTAAAGATCTAAAAATAAAATAATTAAGTTAGAACAATTTTGTAATGAACATTTAGATAAGTATTTAGTTAGTTTTCTAATACCCTATTCCATTAATCAGTAATGTTTGTACAAATAATGGTGTGCATGTGCTTCATTACGTAATACCCACACTCATAATTGTCCAATTGACGTCGACACTGCAAATTAAATACACATAATCAAGACTCATTCAAACTAAGGACAGACAAGATCATATTATACTCTAGTTATAGCCTTTGTACCATGTATCTTTGATCAATTTTGGTAAACCAACAAAAACCCAAATTCCACAAAAACCAACAAGCAAATTCCTCATAAAAATAGCAAAATCAAAAAATACAGAACAAAGGTCAACTTCTTACATTAGGTGTCTTCTTCCTAGATACATATGGAATACCGTACAACCTTGAATGAGCTTCCAAAGACCTACAAAAGGTAGACATTCATTATATCATTATAATCATATAGGAAGAAAACAAAATAGAAAGGAAAACTTATGCCTCTAAAATATTTTTTATGGACAATGTGTTAGCTTTCTTATGCAAGGAAGCTAAAAGAACTACAAGAGAACGATCCAGAACAATTACTAGCAATTGCCAATGACCCCTACAAGTGACAATCTTTAAAATCATCTTTAATATCTACAACCATCACTCGCAACATATCATCTTTAATAGTCTCATGGTGGATGGTGCTTTCCAAATTATATATTTTCCCTAAGAACAAAATAGATGAAAATTGTTGAGTACAATGGTTGACACTAATAAGAATAACTACAACATTAAACTTGGTAAATATTAAGAAGTTTATTCAACAAAGCAAACACAATTTATATATTTTTTTTTTCAAACAATCAGATACAATATACAAGTCAATATATATTTTTTTTTCATATAATCATCTAATGTCTTTCTTCATCCTAAGTAAACATATGGTTTAAACAAGATTATTGGATGGAAAATTACAAACATCTCCATAGTTTCTAAACCTCTCGATTCCTCATTGATTTATCTACATAAAGAACATCTTCAATCCATGAAACAATGTTGAATGCTAAGCTTCCAAAACTCTAGAAACCCTACTACATCCTGCAAAACATAATCGCCATTCTTAGTCGATCACTAGTGCAAAAAAGGTTTTTCATACCTGTTATAAAATGCTTTTTATACTTGTTTTTTGAGTGAGTATAGAAGTAAGGGTATAGAAAGTTTCGATTTTTCACACCTGTCTAGAAATAGTGTAAAAAGTTCGATGTTTCACACCGGTTTTGTCGATAACAAGTATAAAAGTTGGTATTCATACCTGACGTTATTATATCAGGTATAAAAGTGATTTTTTTTTTAATATTTGATTTGTATGTGCTTATATCCATATCCAAACATGCATAAAATTCAATTCTATAATACAGTGTAAATAATCAATAACAAGAAAAATAATCAATATTGTTTCTATTATTAATACATCAAAATAGTCCCTCAATATAATATTTACCTAACAAAATCCCTAAATATATTTACATAATATAATTACACATAAAATACTTCCTCAACTCAAAATGTAATATTGAAACATCTAATCAAAATGTAATATTGAAACATCTAATCATCTAGAAATAGTTATACATAGAAATTGAAATTTACATTGTTTGTAATCCAACTTAAAAAATTCACAATTACATTGTCTATAATTCAATAACTTATCTTTCTAACAATTAATCACTTGGAGAATTTTATAGTCAATTTATCACCTAGACTCAACTTCTTAAAGCGTGAATCATATTCTTCTAGTAGATCAAGCTCAAATGCAACCATGTCAATAGCTCGAACCAATTAATCACTTGTTTGTAATCCAACTTAAAAAATTCACAATTACATTGTCTATAATTCAATAACTTATCTTTCTAACAATTAATCACTTGGAGAATTTTATAGGCAATTTATCACCTAGACTCAACTTCTATATGAATCATATTCTTCTAGTAGATCAAGCTCAAATGCAACCATGTCAATAGCTCGAACCAATCTCTTATCACCCACTTTTCCAAAAACTTCCTGCAAATTGCCTGACAAGAAAAAGGATTGGGACATCAAATTAATAAACTAATATTATACTAAGAATGATAATTTTCCAAAGATCAACCTTTCAAATAATCTATAAAGTTGCTACATGTTTTGATTACATCATTACAAATTGGTTAGTGATAATTGAGAGGTAAAATAATAGGTTGATTGCATTAGGAAAACAAAAATCATGTAGTTTTCATTGTGGAAAGAGTGAAATGGAAGAGGAAATTGTGAAATGATGAAATGAGTAGCTATTTAGACTAGAAGAAACTATACATTGTTTTGAGTCAAACATATGCAATTAGAAATTAATACTTTAAATTATATGCCAGTCCAAGAACTAATTTCCTCCATAGAACTTTCAATTGTGTGCCCAAGAAAAGGATATGAGTAAACCATATTTAACTCTTGAACTAGTACATTTCCAATGGAGATGTTGTGTTGCATGATAGATTCTCCAGGATATCATTAAGAAATGAAATAAAACTGTCCTGGCATTACTAATCTTAGAATTTGAGTTTAAGACTATTTCAATCTTAGAAATTTTCCAATATATCATCATTCAACTTATACATTCTTCAATTCTCGACAATATTTCCCTTCACACTTAATTATATATCTTTCCTAAAACTAAATATAAGTTTCTTTTTATGCTTGAGTAACTACCCATCACCTTCATTGGAAAATAAAAAACTTTTCTTGTAGACTTTCCAGGCATAAAACCAAATTGGTTCCTAAAATTACAGACCCACATATTCCACGGGAGACAGGGAACATAAACAGGTAAATAAGCACGTCTAGTTAACTTATACTGATAAATATTATAATTTACTCATACTGATTTTATGAAATTGAAAGCACTAAAATAATTAGCCTTATCAATTTCACTCATCATTAACCAAATAAACCAAGGAAGAATCAATGTTATATTAATGCTTTAATACCTTAAGCTTTGCAGCACATTTAGATATATGACGTTTTATTGGTTGCGTTGCTTGCTCCTCATTTCTCATCCCCTTATTTCTCATCCCTGTCAATTTATAATCTTCACAATTTCTAGATTAAAATCATTTATTTATATAAATACAACTTTATATGCTTTGATGTGTTAGTTCCAGATGTCATATAATGTTAAAGAAGATAAAATATTACACATGTATAGCTTTTCTCACAACTATCTCATACTAGAACTAAACACTACTTTTCTTTATACCAGAACCTTTCGTTATAAAATTAAGAAAATAAAGGTAATGCTTTAGACCAGAAACTCTGCTCTTAAACACTTCAAACAACCATAATATCATCAAATTTTAAACTTTATATATAAAACCTGATTAACTAAGATGAGAAACTAAGAATATAATGAACTAAAGTTAAAGTTTAAATTTCACTAGTGCAGTGAAGGAAAACAACATCGATTGTTTTTGACAATTTTCGGTTGTGGAACCGTGACATATACGGACGAGGTAAAAAGATGGAAGACTTTTGGCCTCGGTTCCAACCGAGGTAATATCTCAAAGGATACTGCCTCGGTTCTTCAACAACCGAAGTAGTAAGGAAGAAAAAAAAGGGGGAGGGTGGACCTATGGCACCAGTTCTAGGTTGAACCGCTGCCAAAGCCCCTTTGTTTTTTTAAAAAAATTAGTATTGGAGAAAGAACTGATCTTGAAAGAAAGGGAAACTCTTGATGTGTTGAAAGAATTGGAAAGTACCAAAAAGCTTGTTGAAGAATTGAAATCAAAGATACAGAAGGAACAGTCTGAAGTGAACTTGAATCTTCAGCTTGGCGAATGTGATAGAAAATCAGTTGTTGAAGAAAATGAAGAAAAGGAAAACCAGATGAGTCAATTGAATGTTCTTCAACCTTCCAGACAAGGTTTTGCTTCCCATCTTCCATCTGTGCCGGGTTTAATATTACAGGAATTGAAGCAGGCCAAGTTGAATTTAACCAGAACTATTGTTGATCTCGCTGATGTCCGAACTTCTGTCAAATCTCTAAATAAGAAGTTAGAGAAGGAAAGAATCTCACTTGAGAAAACGCGTGAGAGGTTAGCTCAAAATACTTCAAAAATATCTTCTCTTAAGGAAGAGCTAAACCATACCATATTAAGGTTGCTAATAGCAAAAGGGGCTTAAATTAAAAATGCTTCAGATGATCCTTCGATTATTACTAGAGAGCTCCAGCGATTGAGTTCTGAGGCCGAGAATTTCAAAATAATGGGAGAATCTGCAAAAGCAGAAGTTCTGAGAACAATGTCCGAGATTGAACAGACAAAAACCATGATAAGAACGGCTAAAATCAGATTGGTTGCTGCCAGGAAAATGAAAGAAGCTGCAGAAGCTTTTACCCTTGTAGAAATTAACGCATTATCTAATAATGAAAATGAGACTTTACTTGGAAATCATATTACTCTTTCATTTAAAGAGTATATCGTTCTGACATGCAAAGCCCATGATGCAGAGGAACAATCTAGGGAGAGAGTTGCAAATGCAATGCTTGAAGTTGATGAAACAAATTTGTCAAACGTGAACATTTTGAAAAGGGTAGAAGAAGCTAAAGAGGAAGTTAAAACCAACAAGAAGGCCCTTTTGCAATGACTTAAGCAACATAACAAGCAAACTTGGAGACCTAACACAGAAATGCAGATTCAAGAACAAACAAAAAAATTGAATATCATTCAGACCTTTAATCAAACAGTTCATAAGCAAAAACTGAACTATTGAAACCAGCCAAGCAATGCTCCACCAGTGGCGCACCAACATGTTTGAAAATATCCAGCTGAAAAACCAGATCCGAAAGTGCATCAAACACCGAAATCAATAATTCTGAAGAAGCGAGAAAGCAAGAGCGGCCTTCATCCTTAAGCTGAAAATGGGGGAAGAAGCACTAACGACGACGGTGGCAGTTGGGCAATGACGACAACTGGGGTGACGAAGACAGACTGGGCGACGACGGCGACGACTGCAGGGACGAAGGCCGCGAGGGAGAACAGAGAAACTTTAGCAATGAAAGAGCAGTGATAATGATTGAGGGGAGCACGAAACAAGTGACCCGAACCTCTTCTTCTTGGTCCGGAGGACATGGTTTGGAATTGGTTAGTAGTTACTTTTTTATGTTTAAATACTGTAACGTTTCCATCATTTCACAATCAATAATACTGAAGTATTTTGTTTCAAGCACGCTACTGTGTTGCTTTTTTAAAAATAACAATTGGTACCAGGAGCCTTCTTCTTGAGGGACCTGTGAGAAAAATCTGAAAGCATGGAAGGAGATTCAAGTTTTTCAGCAATGGCACCACCAGTCTTCAATGGTAAAAATTATCAAATTTGGGCGGTACGAATGGAAGCCTACCTAGAAGCTCTCGATCTATGGGAAGCAATTGAAGAGGATTATGAAATTCCTGTGCTACCTGGCAATCCAACAATGGCTCAAATCAAGAATCACAAAGACGGAAAAACTAAAAAAGCTAAGGCAAAGGTGTGCCTCTTTGCTGCAGTTTCACCAACAATTTTCACTCGAATCATGACTCTAAAGTCAGCCAAAGCCATATGGGATTACCTAAAAAAAGAATACGATGGAGATGACCGAATCAAAGGCATGCAAGTGTTGAATCTCATTAGAGACTTTGAATTGCAAAAGATGAAGGAATCTGAAATTATCAAAGAGTACTCTGAGAGGCTTCTGAACATAGCAAACAGAGTAAGATTGCTTGGTTCTGAATTTAAGGACTCTCGTATTGTTGAAAAAAATTTGGTTACTGTACCTGAAAGATTTGAAGCTACCATAACCACCTTAGAAAACACTAAGGATCTATCCAAGATCACCTTGGCAGAGTTGCTGAATTCCTTGCAGCCATAAGAACAATGAAGAGCTATGAGAGAAGAAGGCTTTCTTGATGAAGCCTTGCCTGCTAAACATGAAGACAGTTGGAAAAACAAAAAAAGGAACCAACAACCAAATAGAGAAGGTGTTGTCAGAAATGAAAGTAAAGCTGGAAGTTCCAAGGGAAAGTATCCTCCTTGCAAGCATTGCAACAAGATGGGTCATCCTTCATTCAAGTGTTGAAGAAGGCCTGACGCTAAATGCACCAAGTGCAATCAACTTGGGCATGAAGCTGTCATGCAAAATACAAACTCGGCAAGAGGAAGAAGATGCTCAAATTTCAAATGAAGAGGAGGAAGATCAACTTTTTGTTGCAACCTATTTTTCAACCAATGCTTCAAGCGAATCTTGGCTAATTGATAATGGTTGTACTAACCACATGACCTTTGACAAGGCACTCTTTAGAGATATGAGGCCAACTAATGTCACCAAAGTCAGAATAGGCAATGGTGACTATATCTCAGTCAAAGGAAAGCGGACAATTGCAATTGCAAGCTGTGCAGGCACAAAATTTATTCCAGATGTTCTTTTGTTCCAGAAATTGACCAGAATTTGTTAAGTGTTGGTTAACTGATTGAAAGAGGATTTAGAGTTGTTTTTGAAGACAAAAAATTGTTTGATTAAAGATGCAGCTAGTCAAGATATGTTCAAGGTAAAACTGAAAGGGAAAAGCTTTGCTCTAAATCATTAGAGGAGGAGCAAGTTGTTTTCTCACTCAAAGAAAATTTGACAGAAAATTGGCACAAGAGGCTTGGACACCATCATACACTACACGAAATAATGGATTTATATACAGAACTTAATATACGGATTTAAATCAGTATATAAGGCAGATATTATATACGAAATTTATATACGGAATTTAGAAAAAATGTTATATACGGATATTATATACGGTTATTTATATACGAATGTTCTGTATATAAATTTCGTATATAAGGTTGGCGCGTGATAGCGGGAAAATTACCCAAGGATGGGATCCGTATATAAGTTGTATTATCCGTTTGTAGTTAGAACCAAGTGTTATCTGCGAATATTATATATGGATCAGGGAAATAATTATTTAAAAAAAATATATTTCTGATTAAGTGGAAGCTGGGTGTCATTTCTCAACCTCGAGCTTTCCTCTCTTTCTCGAACCCTCGAGATTTCTTCTTTGTCGAACCATCACGCTTTCCTTTCTCTTTTGAACCATCTTCGGTCTCAGTTCGGTGTCCTTCTGTGGAGCCATCTTCGGTGTGGGTGTTGCTCTCTGGAGCCCTCTTCGGTGTGGGTGTAGATCGTGCTTTGGTTCTTCCTCGTCTTTCTCTGTCTATTATTGTGACCTTCATCAATCCTTCATCAAACACTATGGTTGGGGCTCATTGTTGGGTGCGGTGCCGTAGTTGGGCGTTGAGTAGCTTAATCGGGTAGGTAAATCAAACCCTAATGCTTAGTAAATTTGGTTGTTCTCTGGCCATTCTTGTCATCAAGCGATTGTCATCAATCATAGGCTTAATCTCGAACCATCATCTTCGTCGCTCGAACCTTAAGAGTCCCTGCATCCAATCGTGGTGTTCCAGTCGTGGTGCCGTTGTGGGGTAATCGTGTTCTCCGTCAACGCCGCCGTGATCTTCCAGTTACAGAGGAACCCTAGGACTGCTGTTCTCGCACTCTGATTTTGGGTCGCCTTCATTCAGTCTTAGTGACTCTGTGGTAAGTCCAGAATGTTGTTACTTTAATATATATCTTTATTTCTTTGGTGTGTAGTGGTTTAATGTTGCGGTGATTCATTGAGAAGAAGAAGTTCGAATGTCTAAGCATCTTTCAGTGTTCGATGTTGTAGATATGCTGAATTGGTGATTGTTGTGGTAAGTAAATTTTGTTCATTCCTAAGTGATTTCATTTGTAAAATGAGAAAATCCTAAACCCTTTTGTTCTTTGGTATTTTGGGCACAAAATGGGGTTTAGTTTGGTTGGTGTGTTGTGGAATACTTTGGTGCATTGTTAGGACATTGAGTGAACATTAAGAGGCGTGTTAAGGTATGTTTACGCAATCTTTAAGGACTATAACATATAATTTATATTATTAATTACATATATGTTTTATATGGTTTTCTCTGGTTGAATTTGTGTGATATAGGACTGCAAAGTATTCGAAGGGTAAGATAAGTGGAGAAAGCTTTTGGGATTCAAAAAGGAAAGCACCACAAAAGGGTAAGTAGTTATTATGTTTTGTTTAATGAGTAAATAGTTATTCTATTTAGTTTAATGGTTTTGATGTGATTACTATATACATTGTTAATTGAGAAGCCATAAGTTGCTTTGGTGATTGTAGCTTGATCAAACATAGGATTTCTTTGTTAATTTGTACTATCAAGGATTTCTTGATTCACAAGTTGGAAAGATAATATTCTGTTAAACTCAAAAATGGAAAATTATCCAATTTTTTTTCTTTAGGAATTACTTGATGCCCACACTGGCCACCTACTAGCAGGGTTTAGCTCTGCAACTCCTTTCTCTGCCTCATCAAAAAACACCCTTGCCCTCTTTATCTGTCCCTTCATGAATTTCCTCCATTTATCTGTAACTTTACCCCGAAAAATGTCATCATCTGAAAGCCTAGCTTTTGTCAATTCATCTTGTGGCAGATATATTCTTCCTCATGTGGCACTGCAATCATAAAAAACTACACCAAATTACAGAGAACATAGTTTCAATGCTATGGACAACTAAAACTAGAGTCTAACATAAATAGTGTAAAAGCTTTTGCATTGTTAACCATCAGATTTCGGCAAGATCATGCAACAAACTTCTTCACTATTGGTGCATATATTATTTAAACATTGTCTGTCATAGGCCTAGTTTATATTGCTTTTTAGTTATGTTGGTAATTGTTTTTCATTTCTTAGCAAGTGAAGGTGAGATACCCATAAGTGAAAAAGAGGTTAAATGTCATTTCTTTTTTGTGTTTTGTTTAATTTGATGGCATTGAAGTGTTCAAAGAAACTTAGTCTTCTCTTTGTAATATTTATATATATGTTTTTAAAAAATTAACAACACATTGGTTGACATCAAAAGTGACAATGTGGTTTACATATAACGATGAGGAAGAAAGCAAAATTATTTTTGCAGTGAAGAACTGACGCCCATGAACGGAAATAAAAAATACTCTAGTAAAAATATAATTTTAACCCTGACATACAAATAGACCTGACGGAAACATATACTAATATAGACTTAAGTTATTTTAAAACCAAAATTTTTATTTATAAAAAAATTTAAAAATGTCACCACATTTTAAAAAACTTTATTTTTCTTAAAACGATTTTAAAAGACCTTTAATAAATGAATTTGAGCTTACTTTTATTAAGAATCATATTATATATTAGATATGATACATGAAATAAATATTTATGACATTATCATGAAAAGATAAATAATAAATTGAAATATATTATAAATATTTAATGATAATATAAAATAGGGGTTTGCTAACGTGCGTACGCCTGTTTTTCAGTTGGTACATTTTAGCAATGTGTACCGGGTTTTGATAGACAAAAATACCCTTATATGTCATGGATTCTAAGTTTTAAGGTTAGGGGTATTTTAATAATTTTCATTCTCAAAACTAAAAAAAGAAAAGAAACCCCCGAAACCCTTACTCACCTCTCTCATTCCTCTCAACCCTTTCTCTTTTCTCTTTCTCACTCCAATCTTTTCTCTATCATCCCTACTGTAGCCCAATTGAAAAAATCAGAAACACTTGTCGTTAAACAATCTTACAAAAGAATGATTTTATAATGAGTTTTCATCTTATAATTTTTGTCTTATCTAATTTTATCCAATTCACAAGCATAAAGGAATTGGTAATTGACCTGAAAAAAAATCAGAAATACTCACTGTTAAACAATTTCTTACAAAAAATGATTTTATAATGAGTTTTTATTTTATAATTTTTGTCTTATGTAATTTTATCTAATTTTCACAAGCATAATGACATCAAAGGAATTGGTAAATTGGCCTGGAAAAAAATCAGAAACACTTAGTTGTTAAACAATTTCTTACAAAAAATGACTTTATAACGAGTTTTCATTTTATAATTTTTGTCGTATATAATTTTATCTAATTTTCACAAGCATAATGACATCCGAAAGAATTGGTAATTGGCTTGGAGGGTTTTTTTAGAGATGATGATTCAACAAATACAGATGATGAAATTAGAGAGGTTAGTGAAGATGGTGAAATTGAAGAGATCTTGAATGAACCTTTGCCTTGAAGGTGAATATGTCAATGACTCAACTCTTTACAAAGACAAATTTTTTAAAGACAAGTGTTTCTGATTTTTCAATTGGGCCTACAGTAGGGATGACGGAGAAAAGGTTGGAGTGAGAGAGATGAAAGAGAAAGGATTGAGAGGAATGAAAGAGGTGAGTAAGGGTTTCGGGGGTTTCTTTTTTTTTTTAAGTTTTGAGAATGAAAATTATTAAAATACCCTTAACCTTAAAACTTGGAATCCATAATATATAAGAGTATTTTTGTCTACTAAAATCCGGTACACATTGCTAAAATGTACCAACTGAAAAACAGGTGTACGCGCGTTAGCAAACCCTTATAAAATAATATCAAATATAATAAATGAAATATGTATTTTAAATTTAGAAAAGATTTATAAAAAAGATGCTTGAACTCACATTTAACAGTTGTCATCTCTAGCTTGTGATTAGCATTTCCATTTAATTCATAAATATAATTACCGAATGTGAATCTAAAACTATACTTTTTCTAAGACAAGGTAATGAATTTGTAAAATAAGAAACTGTAATTATCATAAACCTTGAGTTGTTTTAAATATTATTGGAAAAATATTTTAAGACTGTGATTTAGAATATTAAAACCATTTTATTGAAAATAATATAAAAAACATATTTGAAAAATCATAAAAATTATATATTCCTATATTTTAATGAAACATTTTACTCTTTGACACCATTCACCATTGTTCAACAATTTTTAGCAGTTTTCTAATAATAAAATAGAATAGATGGGATGCTATTTGGATCATAGGAGTATTCTTTACATCAGCCATTTCTCACAAAAATAGTTTAAAAACTCATGTTACTTGAACAAAATAGATTTTATTTATCGCAATATATTATTAAGTTAAGATAGTTTGTAAATAGTAAATAACATTAAATATATTTTTAATCTTGAACTCTAACATAAAATTTTGTTTTTTAAAGTTTAAAAATAAATGGATATATATAGTTATTTTAACTTAAGTATTGTAATTTTTTTGACGTATAAAATATGTTTCTTTAACAAACATTGAAATGAGAAATAAGTATAAAGTAAGGAAATATACATCCGCCTACACTACAAAAATATCCAATTTTAGATGGGGTTTTTTTTAACATTACTGGGGTTTTAATCCCTGGTAAATATGTTTCCAGGGGTTATAGGAACCATTGGGAAAACCAGCGTCACAAAGGTAACGGAGGTTTTTTTCCAATTTCTAGGGGTTTTGGGAACCGCCGAAACTAACCGGGGCTCGGCAAAACCGCCCCTACTAACAGCGGTTTATTAGAAATCGCCGGCACTCACTAGATTCTACAAACTGTACCTTTTCCAGGGTTTTTTGAAAACCGCCGGAACTAATCGGGGTTATATAACCGCCGGAAGTAGCTGAGTTCGAAACTTTCCAGGGGTTTATTAAAAAACGCCGGAAATGCATGCAGATTTTTTTTTTTTTGGAATTGGAGAATTTCGTAATTCTGATGCAGCAAAGACCTATCTAACAGTGTCAATAAAATGATATTAGAAATCTACAATAAAATCAAGTACCTCTCAATAATACTAATGATATTAGAACATTATTTGTTTCCTTATATTTACCTAAATAAAATCCATTTATTTACTTCTATATTGCAGGTGTAAATAACAATTACTAGGAAAGGATTTTCATGCTGTAATTACAATATTTAATCCCTATAAATCAAGGGATTTGACTATGCATTGATCATTACAACTTAACATTGAGAGTCAACATCTCAAGAATTTCAGAATCAATTACATTAAAATAAACTATTATTATGGAGCCAACTAACAAGGCTAATGTCACCTCCTCCCAAAGCAAAATGCAAAGAAAGATAATGCATTTTCAGAAAACCATACAAAACATGAACGAGAATTTTAATAACAAGTAGCAAATACTGATGAAAAGAAAACTTGGTAACATAGCAGACATCAGAGCAACCATGAAGACAGTTATTTTCAAGGCACTGGGAGTAGAGAAAAGTCTGTCCTAATTCTGGAATAAGGACCAAAATTCAACACTGAACAGGCACATAATATGTAATATGGTCGAGGGTGGACAAAGATGTTCAATACTAAAAATTAAATACACAGAGTTCTAAGGTTCTCCTTTTTCATTACATCCATCATTTGACACACTTCCTTGATCAGATACCTACAATATAACATAATAGTTAGTCGATTATATATTTAAAAAAAAGATCATACAAATAAATTTAGCAATTATTACCGATGATGGTTGAAATGTAGCAAGCTGTGAAGGCAATTGACCCGGATAATTTTGCAACAATAATGATATCACTGCCTTCATTTCATTGACTTGTGTTGTCAATGAAGATACCTTTAAAAGATGAAATTATTTAAAAATTAAGAAAAATGATATCTAAGAAGTTGATCATAAAAAGAACAAACCAAGTAATTGATAAAATATTCATTAACCTGAGTTTGTAATTCAACATTAGAAACAGAAGTTGAAGATGATCCACCATGAGAACGAGCATGGACTCTAAAGACTTTAGATGGGCAAGGACCCAAACCTAAATCGCGAACGCGTCCACAATGCTCTTTGATTCCTAAAGCACGAGCCAATGAATCTGAACTAGATATTTCTTTTGATTGAGTCGATGATATTGTAGATTCATATGCTTCAATTTTTTCCTACATACAACATTTAATAAAATAGTGAAATCATCTAAATCGGATAAAACAATTCACCCAATTTCATTATCAGTAGATATACAATTATCAATGCACAAACAATTTGATTCTAGTCCAAACAGAAACAACACCAGATTAAAGAGTTGCGATTCTAATTTCTAGAACCAGATTTCAAAGGGCTATTTTTACTACACTATCAGAAGACTTTTACTTCAGTTTTATTTGGTTCAAGTATATATTTTTACTCCAAACAACAACATATGCAGCAGCCCTTTGAAGTTTGACTATCATGGTCATGAAACTTATGCACATGTACTTCTGCTAAAAGTATGAATTGGTTAGATTAAAATTCAAAAAAATCATATCTGTAGAACGAAAGAAGATATATTTAATAATTAAAAAAATAGTAAAAACATCAAGTACACAATCAAAACCTCAAACACCACATGCCAGTAACAGAGAAACAATAATTCAATTGGCTAATGTTGTTGCACTAAACTGGAAAGAGTAAAACAATAGGTTATAGCTAATTAGTAAAACACGAATCAAAACTAGACTAGACTAATCGAACTACTAATCTAAAACAGTTGATAGAAATCAAAATACTCT
The DNA here is from genome assembly GCF_029865625.1 of Vigna umbellata. Classification (NCBI taxonomy): domain Eukaryota; kingdom Viridiplantae; phylum Streptophyta; class Magnoliopsida; order Fabales; family Fabaceae; genus Vigna; species Vigna umbellata. Next base: position 31,024,572 of record NC_142165.1, on the reverse strand, counting down.
ATGAAACAATATTCCAAAAAACAAATCAAGTTTTCCAATTCATAAATTATTTCAAATTGATAAATTGAATCAAAATACATATCATATATTAATAACTTAACATAAAGTTATCCCTAAAGCTGAACCTAAAGTTGAACCTGCAAGTGAAAACTTAACATTCAAATTAATAAATTAATTCACGGTTGTTGTCCCTAAAGCTGAACCTGCAAGTGAAAAGTTGCTTGACGCAACTTTTGATTTCATGTTTGTGATCGAAGTCGAAGAAGCACTAAGCGATATTATAAAATATAGTATGAGTCTCCAATAAACATTTACAGTGACCTAATGATTCATATTGTCAATTTTTGGCCAAGAACAATGCACCATTTACAATGAACATTTACCCCTTCTTGTGTCTATGAAATACCATGATATTATATATAAATGGTGTCACCAAAATAAATCAATTTCATTGATAATACAAATCAAGTTTACCTGAATGACAGTGACACTGAAGTCTCTGCTATTAAAAATAAATCAACAAATAAATTCTTATCATTAGAAATGATGAAGATTAGGTTAGAATGAAAAATGAAGATATAGATAGAGAGATAGATGAAGATTAGGTTAGAGTAAAAGAAGAAGAAGAGGAACATACCTCGACCTCGCGTCGACCTTGCGTCGACCTCACCGCCTCAACCACGATGCTCAGCCCAAGCTGGGGAAGACACAACACAGACGAACACGAACACGCACACAAAGCAGGGAAAGCTTCTGATGAAGGCAGGGGAAGAAATGAAAGTGCTGGAAGGGAATTAGGGATTGGGGAAAAACCTTTCTAATTTGCCTACCGTAAAAACCTTTTCTAATTTGCCTCAAAATCTTACTTTGGTAGTCATCTAATATTAAACCACCGAAAATTATTTTAAAATAAAAATATATTCAGGGACGGCTTTGGTTAGTAAACGCCAGAATTAAAAAAAAAAAAAAAACTTACTTGCGGTTTTAAAACCTAAATCGCCGAAATTTATCCAGGGTTTCTAAAACTACCGGAAAAAACCCCCTTCTAAAATTCATTATTTTTGTAGTGGTAAGCATGAATCTTGGGTGGTGTGATTAGGTAGTTGTAATTAATTTTGATAATATCGGAGGAAATGTGAAAGGTTAGTGAGTTGTCAAGATTTGAAGGTCCACTCACACCTACATTCTACTGCCATTCTTCTCCTCTTCAGCCACACTATATACACTTCACTAAGAAAATTAAGTTCTTGTGAAGCTCAAAAAACAAAGACTTAACTCAATAAAAGTTTAATAATACATGTTAGTTTTGTAAATGTGAGGTTAAATCTTAAATTGAATAAAATACACAATAATAGTAGTGTTGGGTAAGAGATTTATCATCATTGCTCATAAATAACTTGCTAAATTTCTCATATATCATAAGAATTCATATTCGAGCAGAAAGGTTGGTTTTTATTAATCATTAGGAGGTTCACTCCACTAGAAATCACTCACAGGTCACACATTTGTTAAGGACCTAAATTAATTTAGGTTATTCTTTAGGAAGCCATTTGATAGGGCACGTGTCCTAATATGGAGACGTGTATTAACCATTGGCTAATTGTTTTGTAATCGATTTATGTACAGAACATGGATCATGCTCAACCAAATCGTTCATGGATGTACGATAAGTGTCATAGAGGAAGAGGTGCTTTGAAAGAGTCTTTTGTATTGGGTGTTGAAGAGTTTATAAGTAAAGCTTGTGAACAAGAACGTTATCATAGAGATTGGGGTCTTCGATGTCCATGTTTAAAGTGCGATTGTACAAAGATTATGCACGAAAGAGTTGTGAAGGTTCACCTTTACAAGAACGGTTTCAAGCCTAATTATTTCATTTGGGAGGATCATGGGGAAAGAATGCCAGAAGATGATGTACAGAATTATGAAAGTTGGATGGTTGTAGAGACGCAACATGGTCAAATTAACCAATTTCAAACAATGGAAGACATGGTGCATGATGCTCTTAGGCAAAATGAGTCGTGCCAAGCATCTACTTCTAATAACATTGAAGAGGCTCCGAATGAAGAAACACAAAGGTTTTTTAAATTTTTGTTGGATGCAAACCAACCGTTGTATGAAGGAGCATCAGATTTGAAATTATCAATGTGTGTCAGACTATTAGCTTGCAAGTCAAATTGGAATATTCCTAACCAATGCATAGATTTTATTGCAAAAATGGTTATGGATGCAACACCCATCAAATCAGGTTTGCCTAAAGCATACTACGATGCAAAAAAGTGTGTATCAAAGTTGGGATTACAATCGTAGAGGATTGATTGTTGCGTGGATGGTTGCATGCTCTTCTATGATAATGAATATGGTAAGAATGATGGCGCGTTGCTTGAATGCAAATTTTGTGGAAAGCCAAGATATCAACCACGTAACACGGGAGCAACTACTACAAAACAAGTTCCTATGAAATCAATGTTCTATTTGCCATTAATTCCCAAACTACAAAGAATGTATGCCTCAACCAAACTGCAGGACAAATGACATGGCACTATCAGAACATGTCCACGAATGGTGTTTTGCGTCATCCATGCGATGGAGAGGCTTGGAAGCACTTTGATAGAGTATATCCTGACTTTGGTATCGAGCCACACAATATACGACTCGGTTTATGCTCTGACGGTTTTAACCCATATGTACAGGCATCAAATATACCATATTCATGTTGGCCAGTTATTATCACCCCTTATAATCTTCCTCCAGAAATCTGCATGTCTAAACCTTACATGTTCTTGACATGTCTCATTCCCGGACCATTCAATCCAAAGGTTGGCATAGATGTGTACTTAGAGCCCTTGATTGACGAATTGAAGAAGATGTGGACGGGTGTGATAACATATGATATTTCAAGGAAACAAAACTTTATTTTGAGGGCCATGCTGATGTGGACAATTAATGATTTTCCTGCTTATGGTATGTTGTCCAGCTACAACACTCATGGTAAACTGGCATGCCCACATTGCATGGAGCATACAAAGGCTTTTAGATTATATCATGGGGAAAAACATTTGTTGTTTGACTCCCATCGGAGGTTTTTACCGAATGACCATGCCTTTAGGAGGAATAGGAATGCTTTCAAGAAGGGGGAAGTGGAGATGGATGACGCACCACCATATCTTACGGGAGCAAAAGTTTGGAATAGAATCAATGGTTATCCTAAAATAATTGAAAATGGTGCACCAAGAATTGATGGATACGGTGAGTGGCATAATTGGACGAAAAAAAGCATCTTTTGGGATCTACCCTATTGGAAGGATAATTTGTTAAGGCATAATCTTGATTTCATGCACTTTGAAAAAAATTTCTTTGACAACATCTTTAATATTGTGATGAATGTTGCGGGGAAGACAAAAGACAATGACAAGGCCCGAATGGATATAGCTTTGTACTGTAGACGAAAAGATTTGGAGCTAAAAAGTCATACCAATGGAAACATGTATAAGCCAAAAGCAAATTATACACTTTCAGCAGACCAAACAAAACTAGTCTGTCATTGGGTAAAAGCTCTTAGGATGCCTGATGGATATTCTTCTAACTTGTCAAGGTGTGTTGATGTGAATAGGGGAAAACTCATTGGGATGAAAAGCCATGAGTGCCATGTGTTTATGGAATGCTTACTTCCTATAGCGTTTAGTTCTTTACCGTCTCATGTTCTCAATCCCATTACAGAGATAAGTCATTTCTTTAGAGATTTGTGTTCTACTACATTGAACAAGGATGACCTAGCGAGGATGGAAGAAAACATTCCAATCATTCTATGCAAGATGGAGAGAATATTTCCTCCCTCATTCTTTGATTTTATGGAACATCTCCCTATCCATCTTCCATATGAGGCACGACTTGGTGGACCAGTACACTATAGGTGGATGTACCCATTTGAAAGGTGACAATATGACATCTTATTGTTCAATTTACTAGGCATAATTCAAAAACCCTAACATATCAGTTTCAAATTTGTAGGTTCATGGGATATGCTAAACGTTCAGTAAAGAATAAAGCTAGGGTTGAAGGATCTATTTGCGCATCATACTTGCACAGAGAAACAACTCATTTTTGTTCCCACTATTTCAAAAACTTCATGTTAACACCACAAAGCAGTAGAAATGAAGTAGACATTCAAATAGAAAGCTTTACGACAACATTATCAGTGTTTGACCAACCTGGCCATCATTCTGGGAGGGAATCAACACATTGGTTAAGTGATGAAGAATTGAGATCAACTCATGTTCATGTATTGATCAATTGCAATGAAGTTGAACCTTATCTTGAGTAAGCCTCCGAAATCAATTATATTTCCCAATTCTTTCATTTGATATAATTAATTGTCTTTGATCTAATCTCGTCACACATGTCGACAGCTCATTCTTACATACCTATCAACTATCTGAGTCAAACAGTTCGACATACATACATGCTAATTTCCCATTGTGGTTCAGGAAAAAAGTACGACTTCCTATCATTCTTACACATTCATTTCTTCCTTAATTCTTTAATCATTACATTGTTGAATAGGTTCATATCCTGAATGTTTGTAGGTTCATAACGATCCTTTAAGTGTAAGGAACCAACATCTTAGAGATTTATCACTTGCTCCTTTAAGGTGTGTAAAGGAATGGCACACCTTCTTTGCTAATGGATATAAATTTCATACTCATGCATGGAGTCAGGGCAAGAGGACAATAAATAGTGGGGTTCATGTTAAAGGGCTAACAGAAGGAGGTCAAGATGATTTCTATGGTGTCATTAAACACATCTATGAGTTGGAATACAATTCAACAACCACTGAAAAGAAAATTGAATTATTTTATTGTGAATGGTTTGATCCATCGAGAGTAGGTACAAGAGTGGATTCAAAGTATGGCATTGTGGATATTCGAATGGATAAAAGATATGTGTTGTTTGATCCTTTTATAATTGCACATAATTTACAAGTGTATTATGTACCATATCCTACATCACGCACGGACAAACGAGGTTGGTGTGTTGCGATAAAAATGAAGCCTAGAGGTCGCATTGATTCTAATGATGTAGAAGCCGATGTGACATACCAAGTGGAGGAAATGTCACATGTTAATGATGTCATTGAAGTTGAAGAAGTAGTCCGATTACAAGATGTAGAAGCTGGTCTTGAAGAAGTGGACCCTAACAATATTTCATCATTTCAAGGGAAAATAGATGAAGATATAACAGAATCAGAAGAATACAATGCAGAAGGACAGGGTGAAGATGACAATGAAGATGAATTTCATAGTTCTAGCACTGAATAGAGTTAGGGTGTGTTCCTCCTTATTTTTGTTGCATTTATAATGTTGTCCACAATCTTAAGACTTATCAATGTAAGTCTTAAGATTAAACATTTACTAATAGAGTTTTATTGGAAAGCCAGAAACAATGTGACTTCATCTGTTGTTGACATGTTTGGTTTTTACTCGTGTTTTTGGTTTGTTTTTGGAGTATAATATTGTTTTTGGTTTACTTGTTACACATTTTTATCTCTGATTATACTATTTCTAAATTTTCTTTTCTTATATTGTATAAAAATATATATTATGTTCAAGAATATGGCATCAGGTGCTTCTGGCCCTCCTATTCCACCTTCAGGAAATTCTGATAAGGGGAAGGGAAAGAAATCTTATGTAGTGAAGTTGATGACACGTTTCAATAATGAAATTGGTTCAACTAGTCAGCCAACTACACCTACCTCTACCTCCACTGGTAGATCTATTCCACCTCCATTAGTTGTTCCTGCCTTGACTCCCACTCCATATCAAGTTCCTACATCTACACCTACCTCCATTAGTACATCTCTTCCACCTCCGATACAAGTACCTGGCTTGACACCCACTCCATACCAAGTGCCTCCTCATCGAATGGCTTCATCTCCCAATGTTGGTTCTAACCCATCAACTCCCAGAAATATTACACCATCACCTGGTATAGAGGATGCAGATCCACATTCCAGTTCAGCCGTCAATTATGTGAAAGAATGTTCCAATAGTCGTCCAATGGTTACACCCGTTGGAGGAGGGTAAGAAAAAAATTAACTCAATTAATATATAGACAATTCATTGTTGTATTATTCTAATGTTTGAGTTTAATTTTGTTTTAGATTTTATCCTACAAAAACTGCATCGAACGCAATCACAGCCACCATCAAGCAACAGTTTGATGAGCCATGGCTAACATGGGGCTCAATCCCTAAGTCAACCAGAGATGTCTTCTTCGAACGTTTTAAGGTACACACTTTTCAATCCCAATCTTGTTACACTGAGCAATTATTCTCTGTATGTGTAAATCAAACCTATTATTCATGTGTATAAAAGATAATAGAATATTGCAATCTTCCTGGAACAAAGTCAATAGTTGGTGTCCTGCATTTAATTTGTACTGCAACAATACCAGCTAGCTGAAATACAAAATAATCCAATGCATGCATGTTTCCAGCCCCTTGTTTGTTGTGTGCTTCAACTCTCATGCATTCATGATATAACCATTGCTGTCATTCCAAGGAAGGGATTACTTTGGTGCAGCTACAGAAAAATAATTTGTTTTGTTTCCTTCACAACCAGAACATTCATTTCTAACAACCAATAAGATTAATTTCCTAAATTAGAAAATGTTACTGATACACTTTTATACTTTGAACTTGTTTACTTATTCAAACCTATTATTTCTAATATAACAGAGAAAGGTTTCATGGAAGCCTGAAGATGAGGAAAAGGTAAGAAAAAATTATCACACCAAGGCATCTCATAGACTCTCAGAGATGTATAAAAAAGCTAGAACTCTAGGAAAAAGACCTGATTGGCTGGGGGACGATACTTGGAATGCTCTTTTGGAAAAGTGGAACATGCCACTTTATAGACAAAAGTGTGAAACGACAAAGAAGAATCAGACATCTGAAAAGGGTGGTTGTTTGCACACTAGAGGATCTATAAGCGTGCATGAGCATGCTATTCGTTTGGTATGTAACTTGTACATTTTTTTCCTTATAATTGTAATCATAAACTTTACAAATATTTATTAACAACTCATTTTGTTTGCAGTCACAGGAGCTTGGTCGGTCTGTGCATGTTGATGAAATATTTCAGCAGACACATATTCGTCAATCAACAGGGGAATTTGTGGACGAAAGGTCTAGGCGGACCCATGTACGTTTGTACTAACTCTATCACATTATAAATTTTCGGTTTTTAAACCTCATGTTTAATGATAATATTTATTCATTTAACAGGAACAATATGTTGCAAAATTTTCTCAAATAAGATCTGAGACTGCATCTGTTGGTGTCTCAGCATCTTCTCCTCTAGACCCTGCAGAGGAGGAAAGATTGAGAAACCGATGTTGGTTAGAGGCTGCTGGTGGAAAATACGCGTATATGGCATTGGAAATGTCACTTCCCAAGATGACTATGTTGATAGTTACATCCAACAGACACAGGCATCTTCTACTGCTCAACAACAAAATTCAGAAGAAAATGTTCACCTGAAATCACAGTTACAACAATATGGTCAGTAGCTTGAAAAGTTTGAAGGCTTTATTGGCGTTCTCCTGCCATTCCTTCCGCCTTCAACAGCCGCAGCTGCACAAGACTTTTTAAACCTTCAAAATCCTCAAGTTCACAATGAAGTACCCAATGATGTCCAATCAGAACAGCAACCTCCAGAACAGCAACCACCAGATGAACAACCACAAGATGGAAATGATTATATGCATTATTAGGCATTTTATAGAACTTATTTCCATTATTGTTGAACTTATTTAGAACCACAACCACAATCTGTTTATGAACTTACCTAATGTTTATTCTTGCAGTTATATTGATGTAAACAATATTTATGTATTCATATACAATGTTTCCTTTGTGGATTAAGTGTATCTGAAAAGCTTATTGAATTTATATGTCAATGTGCAATGTATAATGTCCAGGTTTGCTTATATCAATTGTGAATGTTCACTATAATGTCCAGGTTTGTTTGTATATTGTGCATGGGGAACTGCTATATACAGGGTATTTATTTAGCTCTTCTTAAACCATTATATACGGATTTATCCGTATATAGGTTATATACGGATTTATCCGTATATAGGTTATATACGGATTTAACCGTATATAGGTTATATACGGATATATCCGTATATAATTTTCGTATATAGGTTATATACGAATTTATCCGTATATATGTTATATACAGATATATTCATATATAATTTCCGTATATAAGTTATATACGGATTTACCCGTATATACGTTATATACAGATATATCCGTATATAATTTCCGTATATAAGTTATATACGGATTTATCCGTATATAAACCTAGCTACGATAGTATTATATACGGATTTTTGCCCGTATGTAATCCGTATATAACCAAGTATTATATACGGATTTTGGGTCTTATATACGGATTTTTGCTGTATGTAATTCACATTTTTCTTGTAGTGATAAAGGGCTGCTGCAATTGAGTGGAAAAAGGTTGGCAATTGATGTTCCTAAGCTTGAGGATCGAATTTCTAATTGTAGAGCTTGTCAATTTGGCAAGCAAAATCGAAAAGCTTTTCCAAAGGTAACATAGAAAACATCAAGGAAGCTGCAATTAATTCACACTAATGTTGCAGGTCCTCAAAGAACACCTTCATTATATTTGCAGGTCCTCAAAGGTAATCTTTATTATATTATATTTGTTGATGACTTCACCAGGATATGTTGGATTTTTTTCTTCAAGTACAAATCAGAGGTAGCTCAAATATTTTGGAAATTCAAAGTCAAGGTTGAGAATGAAACTGGAAGATGAAGAATGAAATTCAGATGATACAAAGAAGGCAGATCTAGCCTCTACAAATGTGAACTTCAAGTTTTCAACTTCAGACATAGAACAAAATGAAGATGAAAGCTGACAAAATGAATTGGTAGATGATGCTCCTGTAAGAGGTACTAGATCACTCTCGGATATTTATGAGAGGTGCAACGTTGTTGTTTGTGAACCTGTAGATTTTGGAGCAGTAGAGAAAGATCAAAATTGGATGGCTCCAATGAAGGAGGAGTTGTCTATGATTGAGAAGAACAAAACATGGGAGCTTATTGACAAACCCCAACGTAAAAAGGTAATTGGGGTAAAATGGGTATTTAGAACCAAGTTAAATGTTGATGGTTCAATCAATAAGCATAAAGCAAGGCTTGTAGTTAAGGGGTATGCACAAATTTTTTGTGTTGATTATTCTGACACATTTGAACCAGTTGCCAGACTTGATATAATCAGGTTACTTCTTGTTGTTTTTGCACAATTTGGCTGGAAAGTGCATCAAATGGATGTCAAATCAGCATTTCTTAATGGAATCCTTGAAGAAGAAATTTATCTTGAGCAACCTGAAGGTTTCGTTGTGAAAGGCAAAGAAGACAAAGTCTATCATTTACACAAAGCTATGTATGGCCTAAAACAAGTCCCAAGAGCTTGGTATAGTCGAATAGATTATTATTTGCTTGGCCTTGGCTTTGAAAGAAGTCTTTCAGAATCTACGATCTATGTTAAACACAATAGCAATGAGATGCTTGTTGTTTCTCTTTATGTGGATGACCTTTTAATTACTGGGAGCAGTGCAAAATTTATTTATGAGTTTAAACTAGATATGATGCAGGCTTTTGAAATGACTGATCTTGGTCTGATGACTTATTTCCTTGGGATGGAGATCAATAAGGAAAAAGACCAGGTTTTCATTTGTGAAAAGAAATATGCAAAAGAAATTCTAAAAAAATTCAGAATGGAGGATTGCAAAGTGACAAATACTCCTATGAATCAAAAGGAGAAGTTGTGCAAAGAAGATGGTACCGATAAAGTTGATGAAGGGTATTTTAGAAGTTTGATTGGTTGTTTGATGTATCTTACAACAACTCATCCTAACATTTTGAATGTTGTGAATATTGCGTTTAGATTTATGCATTGTGCAAGTGAACTTCATCTCAAGGCTGCAAAGAGAGTGATTCGATAGGTCAAAGGAACAAGTGGTTTTGGTGTTAAATTTACAAGGAGCAAGGAGTTCAAGTTGGTTGGTTTCTCTGACAGTGATTGGGGAGGTTCTGTTGATGATATGAGGAGCACTTCAGGTCACTGTTTTACTATTGGATCTGCTGTTTTTTCGTGGAACTCAAAAAAAGAAACAGTGGCTCAATCCACTACTGAGGCTGAGTTTATTGCTGCAACAGCTGCAGTTAATCAAGCTTTATGGCTAAGGAAGATTTTAATTGATCTTAATCTAGAGCAGAAGGAAAGTACAGATATTTGTGTAGACAATCAAGTTGCAATTGCTATCTCTCATAATCCTGTGTTTCATGGAAAAACTAAACATTTTAACATCAAGTTATTCTTTCTAAGGGAAGTACATAAACATGGAGATGTGATTCTTATTTACTGCAAAACAGAAGATCAAGTTGCATATATCCTTACTAAACCATTGCCTACTTGCAAGTTTGAATTTTTAAGGTCAAGACTTGGTGTTTGCAACTCCTAAAGCAAGGAGGATTGTTAAGAAAATGCTTTAGGAGTTTTTATTTTTAAATTTAACTGAGTCAAAGTTTGTTCCTTATTTTTAGGATTTAGTTATTTTTAATTATGGGTTGAAGTGGTGGATTAAAATTAGGATAAAAGTGTTAGTGGGTAGTTACTTTTTTTATGTTTAAATACTGTAACGTTTTCATCATTTTACAATCAATAATACTGAAGTATTTTTTTTCAAGCACGATACTGTGTTGCTTTTTTGAAAATAACAAACTTACTACTTGGAAGAAACCCCACTCCTGTGAATCCCTAGCAATGTGTGACTTGCACTCTTCCTTCACAGTCTCGTCATTTTCCTCTAAGTAGTTGAAATCGATGACCGGAAGCTCGCATTCCTCAGCGGCCAACAGGAGACGCCATGGAGGCATTTCGTCGACGACGTGAAGGCTCCGACGAGTGTGCATGGCGTGGAGGCTTTGAGACATGTAAGGTTTCGATGAGTGTGTTTTGTGCTCTGGGATGAGAAAAAGAAATGTTGTGCGGGACGAGATTGGAATAAATGAAATGGGGACAAGAAAGAAATGTTGTGTGGGACAAGATTGGAAGAACTGAAATAGGGACGATGGAGAGATGTTGTGCACTCTGGGACGAGAGGAAGATGTGCTCTAGGACGACCAAAATGAAAAAAGTGAAATGAAAGAGGGGTTTTGCACCTATTATAATAGGTGTTTTAATATCTATCATAATATGTTTTTTCCATAATTTTCATTTTGCCACTGCGTCCAACTTATTATGATAGGTGGCTTTTACCTGTCAGAATACATGTAACTTTTATTACGAAAATGTCTCTGCTACACTTATTATGATAGGTTTCTTAAAATTCATCATAATATATGTTAGTCTTATTACAAAATTGTCACGGATCAATGTATTATGATAGGTGGATTTCACCTATCATAATAGTCTGTCATGGAATCCTCTTTTTCGACTAGTGACTTCATCAATCACTTTTAACATAAAAATATCGTTTAAGCATTCATCATGAAATGGATATTAGAAAAACAATTTCAATCTCTTTTATTGAGTTTTTCCATACTTTTACAAATATGGATAGAAAGAGTTTTAATATTTTTTGTTCCTACTCGGCCTAATAGGCATATTAGAGAACATAGTTCAATAAAGCCCTTTAAACCCCTTTACTATAGAAGAGTCCAATTCATGCCTATTTTGGCCATATTTACATAATATGACTAAATCTCAATAATTTGATATGTTGGTTATTATTTATCATTTTATTACTATTTATTATATTTCTCTTATACTTTTCGTGTAAGTATTATTTTATTAGGAACATAAGTCCACAATCTATGTTAATCGATTAATACACCTAGTATTATCAGAAAATACTCACTTTCATAATCTGATCCTAACTTTCTTATTAACTAAGTGTCGAAGAATCTTTTAAAGGTGAATCATCCCTATTTCAACAACAAAGAGACTCTTTCCATACAAAAAGAGTGATTAAATCACTGTTAACATCTCGTCACCTATCCAAAAGTTTGAGATGGATGAAGAAGCATCGGAAAGAGTTAAGGCAGTAGCGGGATGAAGTCAAGAAAGACGGGGAAGAAGGAAAGTGTGCGGTTGCTAAAGAATTGAGATTGTTGGATGGAAGAGAAAATGGGTGTATTTGTTCGTTACATATTCTAATATATATGATGAAATTGTTTTTAATAAAAGCGTTTAGAAAGTATCTGAGATTATTTTATTTTTTTTATCAATTGATAGCGTAAAAATTCTTCTTCATAGTCGACGAAAATAAGGTCTATAACATATATAATTCTAAAGTAGTTATATTTGACTCCTTTCAGTTTGATAAAGTCATTTTCTATTCTCGTTTATGGCGCTTGCTGAGTAGTATGTTCAGGGAAATGGGAACCCTGGGGAACTATAAAAATGAAGAACTTATAAGGGAAAACTGATTATGGATATAATATATAATTATTAATTGATTAGAATATCCGTAACAAGTCTTCTATAACCAAAACTATTTAAATTTATGAAAAAGAAATACTCGAATTCAATGGCAATCATTACCTCAAGCTGTTCCATATCAATTCGTTGAATTTATTTTGTTTTGAGCTTTGAATACGATTACTGAATTATTTCACCAAACTTTAAGATGGGATATGGCTATCATGATAAAGACTTTATACCAACAACTTTCCAAGTACTCCTAAAATATTCATACTTTTAAAGAGGGTAATATTCTATTGAACCTTTAAGTGATATGACTATATTTAAATTTAAGTATTGTAAAGCTAATTAAGGTCAGATGGTGTAAACTTTTCGTATATACCATTATTCTCACATTGATAACGATCCATCATCCTTTATTTTGAACCTTAACAATTGAAGTATTTCCTCAAAAATAGCCTTGCTTTTTTTATTGGAAATTTCTAGACAAATATTTTTGCTAAATAGCTTTCAAATTTCGAAAGAGAATCACCAACGTATCTGAATATAATATTAGAAATGATCAGTAATTATCAAATATTTATTAAAATTTACCAAAAATTACAAATATAGTAAATTTGATTTCTTATATGATATTTCTATTAATTCTGTAGATTTTTAAAACTAACTTTACTAACAAAAACAAAAGTGATAGAAGTATGGTAAAAAAGTGTTTTCCTCGGTTTTTTTTACCAAGAGCTTGAACAAGTATGTATGATAGGGCCAAATTATTATACCTGAAGTGTTTGAAAAATGTTTATTGGTGAGACTTGAACTACTCTAATTTGTTCCTTGTTTAATGCGCCAACCAAACAAGATAAGGAGGTTCTTTCAACCTTATTACAGATTACCAAACCCAACAAACACCTAAGTAGTTTCCTAAACCTTAGAAAGAGACAGCAAAACAAAGAAAAATATTCCTTCTCTTTTAATCCAAACAAAATCCACCTCACTCTTAACCCTATTTTTCATTTCCTCTCTCTGTCCCTTTGTGTCCCTAAATTTCTTCATAAAACACACTTCAATGGCCAAAAAACTCAGAAAACTCTTCCCAGATGAAACAACAACCTCAAACCAAACCCAAACACAAGATTGCTATGGCTTATGTGACCCTGTTTGCCCTTACAACTGTTACACTAACCAAGACTACTTCTTATCTCCACCACCACCATTTGTTTCACCTTCAACACAAGTTAACCACATATCCTCCTATTTGATCATCCTCGGTACTCTCTTCGCTGTCATTTTTGTTGTCATAGGTTTCTACGTCATCAAACTGAAGTGCTATGCTGCATGGTGTGGGTGGAGGCTCAACGGATCCCTTCCTTCTCAATCAGACACCACCACGGAGGAGTTTCTCCATGAGAACCAAGTTGACCACCCCGTGTGGCTCATTGCCTCGGTGGGGTTGCAACAATCCGTCATAAACTCCATCACGGTGTGCAAGTACAAAAGCAACGAAGGGTTGGTTGAAGGAACCGAGTGTTCGGTGTGTTTGAACGAGTTCCAAGAAGAAGAGACCTTGAGACTCTTGCCAAAGTGCAACCATGCTTTTCACATCCCTTGTATCGACACTTGGTTGAGATCACACACCAATTGTCCTCTTTGTCGTGCAGGTATTCTCTCTAACAGTGTTACTTCTGAAGCACCCGTGTCCAATTTGGAACAAGAGAATGCGAATTTGGGAAGAAATCAAGACACCCTTATGGAAAATTCAAGGAATGAAGGCTTGTTAAACAGCAACACCGTTGCAGGGGAATCCAGTGAAGCACTAGAGTTGGTTGATGAATCAAATTCTAAGGATCGGGTGCATGATCAAACTCAGAACCATCACGTTCTGGATATTGAGATTCACACCGAAATGCGGTCTGTTTCAACAGAATCTGAAATCCATCATGTTGTTGATGATCATAAGCACGATGAAACACACTTGCAAGCTGTTAATCGACGGAAGCAAGAGCAAGATGTTGATTACCACCCAAAAACTTGTAAAACAATGCGTCGTTGTTCCTCTATTGAAGAGTGTTTACATTTAAGCCCGGTATCCATGAAAAGATCATTCTCCTGCAATGGAAGGATTCTAACTTCCAGAGGTTGCATGACTCTAAACCCTATGCTCCATTCATCCCTGTTAGAATTTTCAATCTGTTAGAGATTAACATGGCCTGCCATGAGATACATATCCTTCGCAGGTTGGAGTTTGAACACTGACATGGTGTACACAGCAAATTGGTAAAGAGAAAAAGATCAATTTAACGAGGTTTGATTGTGAAGAATAAAATGTTAATTGTAATTGAAGTTTTAGCAAGTCATCCGACATTTGAAAGTAACTATGCTGTGCGCTATACCACAAATCACAATGTTCAACGGCACTGCAGAACATAACAGGTTTGCTCGCACAAAAGGGAATGAGGTACTACATTAAGTGCTCTTTTTTTTGGTTCTACATTGTGTGTTAGTAAAAGTTTGATTTTTCTCACATGATATTGTGCTCTGTTATCATAGTCCTGCATAACAAACTGGATATGATAAAGCAAACCAGGTCATCATTATGTAATTGAAGTGGACCAAAATAAATTTGCATTGATGTCTCTGATTACTGTTTTACAAATGTGCAAATCATAAGAACATAAGAAGAAAGCAAAGTTTTAAATTGTAAATATGATTTTTATCAGTGACATTATTTGGTTATGGATCATTGTGTGTCTGTAGCCCAACTAATTACTCGATTCATATTTGTGATGAATCAAAGTAAAAGTTAATAGCATTTGAGTGTTACATGAAAATTAGAAAAAATCATGGTAATCTTGAATCGTTTAGTAGTTTTTCATGACATGTTCTGCAATTGCCGTTTCAAATTGTACAAATGCATGGAATAACTTAGAAGTTTGTAACAAAAACAAACTAATATATCTCCTTATTGAACGAATATTTCTTAATTTTATTTATCATATTTACAGGTTAAATTAAAGAGAAGAAAAAAACACTTCTTAGGCTAATTTAATTATATCATTTTTTTTTCTGTTTCAACAATTAATATTAATCATATTAATTTTATGTAAATAATTTGATTTTTCAATTGACTAAAAAAAATTGTTTCATTAGCGACCCTAAAAAAAATCCACTCAAAGGAAGATACACCGACACAAACACGATTAGCATTCGTGATACGTGGGCCAAACACTTATTATCCTATTCTTGAAGCTAGGAAGTTTCGGGTCGGCTTGGTAGACCGACTCTAGTAACATCTGCTTGATCCATATATACTAACACAATTTTTATATTAATTAATAATTGAAGATAGTGTCGGTCTAGCCGGTGTTTTTTTTTTCAAAAATTTATATTAGAGATAGCATATCAGTTTAGTCTAAGCTCACTTTATATATTTTTAAAAAAAAAGTTATTCAATGATACTGTTGGTTTTTTATTGGTTTTTATGAAAAAAAACACTCATGTATGTTACAAGAATATGGAAACAGTGAAAAGAGGTAGAATGTAGACACACAAAAATTAGCAAACATAAAAAACTCTTAGAAGGAAGAAAAGGATTTGTGCATAAGATGGGAGTGAGTTTTAATGTTTGGTGGTTTCATCTACTTGTTCATAACTATAACTATAGTGTTGACAATGCATGAAGGGTCCATTTTATCTTTGTTGTTCCCACCATTTGATCAAAATTAATCTACACTTTTGATTTGTTTCCACCAGCATACATACAGGATTCACAATCGGAAGGTATTTTGTAGCGTTAGTTTGACTCACGCAACATTTAATACTATTTTTTTTTTATTAATTTGTGCATTTAGGATGTGTTTAGCTTTTTTATTTTTTATTTATTTATTTTTTAATTTCTTTACTTAGAGTGGATTAGATATTTATATTAGTAAAAAATTCTTTACTAAAATTTTAATTAATAAAAAATAATTAAATTTTGAAATTCAATTATCATAACAGCTTCTTAACCGTTATGATTTTAAATTCAAAGAATTTGGGTATGATGACTCAATATCATGATGGTTAGTGGTATAACGTTATGGAAATGATATATATCACAACAATTTTTGACATAATCATAGTGGACGTTAGTATTTTTTTTTAAACAATTTATTTACAATTTTGTTTCCTCAAAAGCCTCTCAAAAGTTTTAAAAAATACAGTCAATTCAAATAGGTAAAATAATTACGTAATCTTTAAACAAAGTTCTTAAACATTTAAAACTACTAAATTAAATGTAATTATCAACTTCCCAATTCTTATATCTAGAAAGAAAATACTTCACTCATATTATTTGAACCTAGGATAATGCTTTTAAATCAATAATTTTTTCGTCAAAAAAATTCTACAAAAGTAAATTGAAGTTAAAATTAGTATATATTAAAATGAATTAGGACATATGTTTAAATGAGATATATCATAGGACATATGTTTAAATGAGATATATCATATTAGCTCATCCCAACCGCTTTCACAACCGGCTTCAATAATGGTTGTCATCCATTGCATGATGTAGTAGTCACACTCGAAGCTTCGAGTTTATTTATTGCACTACACCATAATTAAGCTCATTAGATAAACTATATAATAATACATAGTAAATGAATGATATAGTATTATAAATACATGAAGGAATTGTCATATGACCTATTGAGCCATGACACTTGATCTACTACTCATAATGCTTTTATTACTAAAAATATAACAACATTTAATTTCAGAAAACATGTCATTGTATGTTCAGTGAGGTCACTTCATTTTCTTCATGTACTCCTCTAGAGGTGCATAAGTGGAAGAATGAAATTGGATGTACAATGAGGTTCTGAAATAAGGTTGAATCCCCACACCATATTTAACAATATTAAGAATATCATCTCTCGATCATGAGGACGGAAAGCCCCCGAGGACTACTACTCAACTATAGAATCCTACAACAAGGAATCATATAAACTTAGAAGTCTTTAAATTGAATAACAAGTTTTCAATTAAACTATTGAAACATGTTTACTTACAATCCGCTCAAGTTGAAATCAAATTTCATTAGTACTAAATGTAATTAAATAGTAATATATATATACTATTTTTATACATGAGAGACTTTCTTCTAATATTTTTAAATATTTATATTCTTTAACTTGTCTTATTTCCAAATTCTTCTTTAATTGACACATTGCTCAAACATATAATAACTTTGAGGTCATTTAAAATTTATTACAATGAATATACATATTTAATGTTCAAGTAACATAATTCATTGTTTTTCATTTATTGGTCTTCTTTGTAATCTCATAGCTCTCTTATGGTAGACTTGTTTTATAATTGTAACATTGTTTTTATTGTTCTATTTCAAAGTTAGTAAAAGACTTTTGAGTTTTACTAAACTCTTAGTTATGTTAACCAATATTAAATGCTCATTAAGTTTTAATATGTCGACATACAATCTATTAATGTCTCACTTAGCTTATGATTATAATTTTCACATATTAGTGTAACAAGTTATCCTATTTTATTTTCAAGTAAGAGTGAGTTGTAAGTCTTTTTGTAACTTTTATGTTTTCAACCTTGTTCACAATTTGACAACACATATGTTTTGTTGTCTTTTTTTTTTTTTATCAAATTACAATATTTAGATTACAATTTTTGAGCTTTGGATTATGTAAGAAGTGGAATTTATCTTGAATTATGCAATATAAAACACAAATTTTGTGTTTCCAAAATTTGTATTCCAAATTATTTAATATAATATACAAATTTTACATTATAGATTATAAAATTTTAATATAACATTGACTTAAATTATTATTTTATATTAGAAAACTTTTGAATTTGTATAATTCAAAAATAACTAAAAACCACTATAAAAGTCAATTATTTGAAATTGACGGTAAAAAATAAATCCAATACTTGGGAAAACAAAACTTCGTCGTCATTTACATCTTTTACCAAAACAAAACTTTGATGTCCAAAGTAGCAAGTAACTAGTTAGTGCAAAAGAAAACCAAAAAATGGAGTTTTAAGAAGTTTAAACACATATGTAAATCTTAAAGGAAAAAATGAGTATTTCCGAAAAAAAAAAGGGGGGGTGTAAGAAAATACTAGGTAGTGTAAAAAGTAACACTTTAAAGAAATTGGGTTTTTCTTTAATTCATGGGCTGATAGCGTAACTTATTATTTACAAGCCGCATGATAGCGGCCCTGAAATTCACCTCTCCAGAGATGAGAGGAGCTTATTTGGCATCAATTATTTTGAATTCTCTTTTCTTTTCGGTGTGATTTATATATATATATATATATATATATAGAAAAAGCATGTATTTTTACCGATTTCGATTAACATTTTTATAATACTAAAATAATACAGTTTTAAAAAATATATAACTATATAAATATTTTAAAAGAAATTCATTTAATTACCTTTAAATAAAGAGATTGCGAAGCTGTTAATTACCCATTTTGTTAAGTAGTAAAAAATTTCAATTAAAAAAGTACACTAAAAGTAATTAAAAAATGTATTTCCTTTGTTGTGACGTTTAGTTAACAAGTTATTACCAAAATTAAAAATTAGATTAAATTTGTAGATTCTATAAAATATAAAAGTTAAATGTGTAAGAAAAATAGAACCAAGCTCATATAAAAAATTAAAGAAGAAAAGTTATAGTTTTAATTATTTTAACCCGTAATACTAGTGAAAAATTAAATTTGATTAAAATTAAAATTAAAATGACTAAAGAGAAAAGGAGAAGATTACATTATTTGAGTTTTAGTTTTGATAGTAAAGGCAAACATATATCTCTGAGTTAGAATGGATAATTTATTTTTGAAAATATTGGGATTCATATAAACAACTTATTATCTTTTTTGGTATCAGAATTTTGTTGTACTTGTGCGAGGTTAGAAAACGTATTCGTAGCTTCTGCGTCTGCGAGCTTTGTTTGATGTGATGTGATTTTGTCTTTGAGTGCGTCTTAAACATTCTTTCAAACGTATTATTCTTCTACCAAATAGACGCTCTTCCATTCTTAAAATATATAACCCTAAGAATCCACTATCTCAAAACATATTTAAATAAAGAAAAGAATCATACAATTTTTATTTACTATTTTCTTTGTAAATTTAAAATCAATTATTTGTTTAAGTTAATTATGTATTGCTAATTTTCTCTTCAATAAAAGTTATTAAAGATCATTAATTTTTATATTAATAAATTAATCAAAAAACTTAAGACGATTAGGAGAAAAGGGTATTTTTAAATTATTATTAAACACAATTCATAAGCAATATAAAATTATTAGATATACCATAATAAAATAATATATAAATTACTGTTTCGATTAGGAGGAAAAAAAGTTATATATTATAAATAAAACCATTTTGAATTAAACTTTGATTCTATTTTCAAAAAATATTATGTTTACTTTTTACCATTGAGTTAGACGAAATCCAGAGAGTTAATTAAAATTAAAGCATAACCCTAGTTACATGTATGGCTAATTAATTATCTTTCAAGACTTTATGTAATTGCTGTCTCTGAAATCATTTATTTATGGTGGAAAGGTGATTTGCTTTATGTTATGGAAACGAAATGATTGACATATTATATATTAGGAAAAGTGAGGGTAGAACATTCTGTTCCCAAATTTTTACTTTTGGTCATATCATTCGCAAATCAAGTGGGGAACCGTTTCGAATCCTCACGATTCGGATTTCTGCTTTTTCTTTGCCAAACTTTCCTATGCTAACTACGAACGTGTTATTAAGAGGAATTATCATAGCTAAAGTAAATACTATTTTTCTTTTATCTTTTCCATGATAATCCAGTTAGGAATTCTCGTTTGGTATATGGCTCATTAGACTGTTAATCTTAATTTGAATTATCTAATTAGTCACTTTTAAAATTAGTTCATCTAAAGATAAATCTGTCAATCTTAAATAATTAGGATTAACTTTGATGTTGATAAATTTAAAAATAAAGTGTCATTATTTATAATTAGATTGTGATTAACTTAGTATTAATTAAAAAGTTTATTTTTAAATTTATAAATATATATTTGAAGTGACAAAGTAAATAATATTGTATTTATTGTGTTATTAATTCTTAACTGTCAATATTAAGTTGATTGTAACATGGGAATGTCTTTTTGCAGGTAATATTCGAACGATTTAGAGTAAATAATTCATTACAGTTTGAATGATTGATCTTAATTCTATATCTCAAAACAAGTTTGATTTTTTTATAAATTTCAAAAGTTACTTTTAATATTAACTCTATTTTAAGTTTAATTAATAATAAATGTTATGTATTATTGACTTCAATACTTTCAGAGTCTACCTTTACTTTGTGTATAAAAAGTATTTTAAGAATGTTACTTTTTACTATTCACTTGCCTAATAAAAATATTAAACAATCAATATATTAATATTGATACAGATTAAAAGGATTAAAATTACTTAATATATGTTTTAAAATAAGGATAAAAATATGTATCATCAATATCAGGGTTTAAACTAGTTATTTCTATAGTTTAGTGCATCACAGTTTATACCAGCAAATATTAATCATCCAATCGAACTTTAAATTAATAAAACCACTATTAGTGTGTTTGCATTACTTAACAAAGTTTTAAATTATGGGCTCGAAGCAAAAGTTAAGCTTCTTAGTATAATATTTCTCAAAAGTATGATCTTAAAATAGAAAAAGTTAATTATTATCTTTAGAAATGTGGAAAACTTATTTAGGTCATTGGGTATTGATAAAAAAGAGTTATTATATTCTTTAACTTTCATCTTTTCTTTTGTATATCACATAACACAGGGTAAACATTATATACTTTTTTCCTGTAATGGCTAGTTATTCATTCTATATGATATTTATATTTTAAGAATTCTTACTCCGCAAATGTCATTAACTTTTCCTTCTATAAATACATTTGCACAACAAATATCATACTACACTTTCCAATATTAACATCAATATTAGTAAATTCGGGTAAATTGGATGCTGAGTTATTTTTTCAAAACAAAATTAAAATAATGTAAAATTATTTTTATCTTTTTTATTAAATAAATATTAGAATTTAATTAAAATAAATATTAAAAACAAAAAAGTTCAATGATTTAATCTTATTTATTTTAATATTTATTGATTTTCTTCAATCATTCTGTATATATTTCATTACATTCATTATTTTCATTCACATCCATAAAATTTTCACCCTCATTTGTTATTTATATTCATCTATTTTATCTCATCTTTTTCATCTACACACATCTAGTTTATCTATATTTTCTTTCTCATGTCCTTAATATATTTTTCTTCTCATCTTCTTCGTTTATACTCATCTCCTTTGTTAATATTCATCTCCTTCATTCTCATTCATCTTCTTCATATCCATCTATTATAATTTTTTTATATTATTTAAAAATGGAGATACCATATAATTTTTTTGAAGTTGTTATCATTAGCATCGATTAAACAACACAAGTTAAATTAATATTAAGAATATATTTTATTTAACGTCCACTTAGCCACCCTTAAATAAGACTACTGAAAAAAAAAACAAAGTAGAGGGAAAATGTAATCTAAAATATATTAATTTAAAAGTTCAACAATAGGTTAAAAATAATGAATATAACAATCGAATAAATCATGATTGATTTGACTGAGATATAACATTCAACTAAGCAAGCACATTTAAGAAAAATAATTGGTTTGTTGAAATTATGAAACTTTTGTTAATTGGTTTTGTTTAAGCTATTGAGTTTTCAAGGTTTTCTTTCTACCAAAATTTATGAGCTGGCAAATATAACTCCATTGAACATGACACGAATGAAGAAATAAGAGGTAAGAACGCCCTTTGGAAAACCACTTAAGATTAAGCTAGGTATGCCTTTATAGCTCTCTCTTTTTCCCCTAAAGTGCCAACAAAAATCTAATGGATCTTTTATGCCATTGATTTGAAACTTTATTAAATAATTTTATAGACACAATTCATTTTTATTATTATTTTTGGCTTTGTATATATATAGATGTATTCAAAGCAGTGAGGGAGGCCATTCTTCATGAACTATAATCAATTAACAAAGGCATACGCGTACATGGTATTGTGTTGGTTACCCAAATCTATGGGCATACTTATACAGGGTCACGTTGTATTCAAACTCAAAATAAAAGGAAACAATGAATCTTTGTTGAAATGGACGTATACCCTAATATTCTATTCCTAGCAAGATACAAAAGTGGGCCAATTTAATTAATAAAAGAAACATCATGGACCAATAGCACGTTCAAGAACCACCAAGTCATCATTCTACAAATAAGGAATTTAAGTTTAGGATGAGCAGTCTCACATAGAGGAGATGAGTTCCTAGATCATTTGAAGAACATGGATTAAAAGTATATAAATTTAGTGCAGATTGTCTTACATATCGGTTTTATAGGAATGAGTTATATTTAAAATTTTTTCTTAAAAGTTATGTGTATAATATAATGAGAAAAACTAAAAAAAAATCATATTTGTATTATATAATGCTATTATTTCGACCAAGGTCACATGATATATAAGATCAAGTTCATCACGATCACAACTATAGTAGTTATGAGTAGTGATCATATCAGTCTAAACTTATTAACATCATGTCAACCTTGAAAAACATAATAATAAACCTATTTGTTGTTACAATAGGACATTTATTAACATTTTTTTGGAGAATCTAAATCATTCTAAAATAGCCTACCACAATTAATAGAGGTTAGGTATATAAAGATGGTTTGTCTCTGAGTAAAAGTTTTCTTAAAATCTATCTTACTTAGTTGAGTTACCTAGATCACTTCAACTGACTTGATCATGTGTCGACACATTACAAGTATCCAATCCTTTCGAATTTCTCAAGTACTACATAAAGACCTCAGATAAAGATATCCAAGACAAGAGTGAGAAGATATATAAGATTTTACAAGACAACTCGGTTCTATATAATAATAATTTTCTTAAAATTTTTAGTTTAAAATAATGTTAAAGTCTCTTATATATGGTATCACTCATGATATAGAATCTACAACTTTTAGATTACATACCAATTCAATCGAGAGAGTACGTTCACTCAAAATCTAATCATCGATGCCTTTTATAAAAAACAAAAAGTTATATGAAAAGAGTACTTGTAAATAAAAATCTTATGATATAGGAAGGGTGAAGAGTTTATAATGTATGGTGACTATCACTTCAACAGAGACAACATCTTTTCATGTGGTGAGTATAAATTTCGCATCAATTATGGCATACAATTTGTTGTAATCGACACACATACAATTTGTCTGTACCTTCAATAAATTATATATATATATATATATATATATATATATATATATATATATATATATATATATATATATATATGTAAAATTTATTTAAGTTAAAGACAAATTCAAAGTTTGTTGATCATCAAGTTATACTCATTTTTTGAAACCACGAAGCGGGTCATTTGTGACATAGCGAAGCAGACAAAAGAAAGTGCTCAAAAGTATTCACACGTCAAAGATGATTTGGAAGGTGCATGTGTATATATATTCGTTGCTTTTGATGAATCAATAAGACTGGTTCATGTTGTTGTCAAATATTTATAATGATTTTGCCGGGAACTGATTATAAACAATTTAAATATGTAGACCTAAATCTTAGTACTGTGCAACAGTTTATCTTTTCAAGGTACATGTGTCTTCTTTTCAAACAAAATATTATATAGTTGTTTGTTTAACTTTATTTTACATTATCATAATTTTGGATTGCAAATCTTCTCTAGCCCCGTAGATTTCTTTAGTATATATATTGTTTATTGTAACATCCCAAAAATACAGTCTAAACTATATAATAGAATAATTACATTTAATAATAATTCAGATCAGTCTTACATTTAGAAGAGCGTACGGTTATGGCCGAACGGCCTTACAAAGAGCTACAAACTTAAACTACTACAAGATAAACAATTTTGACCGAACAGTTTACAAAACCAACATCGGACGGTCATACAAAACGAAAGGAGAAGGTGATCGAACTACCACCTTACAAAATAACTAAATTACTGACCGAACGTCCTATTGTTCGGTCTTCACTTCTACCTCTACCAAATTTTCTTCTTCCAGCGCTTCTTCCAGCAGCTCGTCTCCTTCTGCTCACATCCACACGGATGATCATTGCAATGACAAGGACGAACGTACATAACAAGACAGGACAGGAAAAACACAAGGTAAGCTTATGTAATTTAAATCAAGTATAAACATGCATTTCTCACATTCAAACACATAAGATACATTTCAACATACGTTTCAAGCAAGGCCTACTACTAGACTGACTGTCCGGACTGTATGAAATCTGTGTAGCTACGACGTTCGTGCACCCGGGTGATGTAGTAACTGGGATGCCCTCAACAGCTGCCACCCGAGGTTAGTCCTATCTGTCCAAAGTACCCCTAAGGACTAGGACTTCCTGTCGTTCCCACACATGAACTACCCTCCTCTATGTGAGGACGAGTACTCACGGAACATCAGGATGAACCGCCAGCTTAGCATTACCACATTCATACTTTACAAATTCCAATATTCATTCATGAGTCGTTCCTCCCCGGAACGCTCGTTCAAAATCCACAACATTTTATCCATCTCATATTCTCTTCATCTTTCATTATCCATCATTTTAATTTCATCATTGTTCACCGATTTTAAGACATCAAATACCGAACGTTCAGTCCTCACTCAGAACGAGGATGAACACTTGAAACGAGACAGAGAAGTCTCTCGTTCTAGAATAAAATAAGACCGAAAGGGTTACTGTCAGATTGAGAAAGAAACCGAGTACAATTATATAATATATGAACCAACTTTAATTACAACATGAATCAGTTAAATCAACTGACTCTCGTGAACTCAAACCAACACTGAAAGAACATGTCAAGTACTGGGGCTCTAGGCCGGAACAAATGAATGTAGACATGTCAAGACGTTTAAAGAACCATACTTAGAAGAACTCACAAATAGAAACCTAATGCCAGTCAATGACCGAACACGGTAGAGGGAAATTCTACAGAAGTTGGACGAACTCTATTTCATCAAAATAGATCAAACCATAAACGAGTACAAGCGCTTGGTATAAGACCGAGCACTACCCATTTCGTGAGCTTGGTGTGAGACCGAGCTCTACTTAACGTAGAATAGAAAGATTTATAATTATTATAAGATACTATTGGAATTGTGTTTAAAAATAACTAAAATATACAAATACTGTTTACAAAATTTAAGTTTATCACCAAATACTCAGATGCAGCTACGCTGAGCCGAACGCTCAAGCATAGTATTACCACACGAATATGCTCGTCTTACCAACATTACCGAACGATTAATGACCGTTCAATGACGAACGTACACTATCATAGGGAAATTTCATATTAAATCATTGGTTTAAACCCTCGGTTGGTCCTCGTATTTATATGGAAATCTCAAATGGGTCATCGTTTTTTTTTCGGTCTCAATTGGGTCATATTTTTTGTAAAAATGAGCCAATTTTACCCTAACCGTTAAGTTGTTCCAAACAGGCGTTAAATTAGGTTGAGCTGTATTTTTTGCTTTGATGATGTGGCATTATGCATTTAATTGAATTTAATTGAATGATCTCTGTGGCTACAATGCTTCTTCTTCCTCCAATCACTGATGCAGACTCCTCCCGTGGACGCACAAGCCGTTTATGCGCTTCACACTGCGTGCTTCACACTGCGCTTTCTATCCAGAAAATCCAAGAAAGACAAAAAGTCTAAACCAAAGAATGATGTGCACAACCAGGTGACCCCTCTTCCTGAGCTAATTGCCGAGCCAACAAATGCAAGATCAATGTCCTTTGTTGGAACACACGAGTACTTGGCCCTAGAGATCATCAAGGGTGAAGGGCATGGAAGTGTTGTGGACTAGTGGACATTTGGGATATTCATGTATGAGCTTCTGTTTGGTAGAACACCATTCAAAGGTCCTGCAAACCGTGCAACTCTGTTCAATGTAATTGGTGAGCCTCTAAGATTTCCAGAATCTCCAACCGTTAGCTTTGCTACCAGAGATTTGATCAGAGGGTTGCTTGTGAAGGAGCCCTAGCATCGTCTCACCTATAAACGTGGCGCCACAGATTAAAAAGAAAAACTTTGAGAGAAATTTCAAGGTTTTTTATCATAAAGAAATCTGAAGTTTTTCCCTTTGCTGGCAAGTTGTGCTAAAATTGTGAAATTTCAGTCTTGATCTAACTGCCATTCTCGCCCCTCTGTAGTTTCCAAATCCATTCAATTCCAATTTCAATTTTTCTCAAAAAGGTAACAATGTTTTTTATGTCTCGTGAATTTTGGGTTTTAATTGGGTTTTGTTGTTTTGATATCAAAATGGTTTTTGTTGCAGTGTGGTGTCATTGCAGAATGGAAAACAATTGGGTCTCGTGAACAATTTTAAAACACATCAGCCATTCAATTTTAATGAACAATGTCACGCCATCAAAATATAAAATACAGTTCAGCTAAACTTAACGCCGTCTGAAAGCATTTAACGGTTAGGGTAAAATTGGCTCATTTTTACAAAAAATATGACCCAATTGAGACTGAAAAAAAAACGATGACCCATTTGAGATTTTCATATAAATACGAGGATCAACCGAGGGTTTAAACCTAAATCATTTATATTCAAACTCATTTCTCAACTTATAACTTCATAACTTTATACATTCACATCATAATCAAATTTCAGACTTCGTACAATCCATATCATACTAATTAATCATATTCCATATAACCAAGCATATCAACATTCATACTTTATATACATTCAACCACTCAGCAACATGCATCCATTATCAACGAACGTGCAAACAAACATACAATTAAACTAAATAAGCTTCCCTTACCTTTGAGCGTGAATGAACGTCCTAAAGAAAAAATACGCTTCGCCTGACTAAAATTCCTTCTACCCTTATGTTCCACAACTATTTAAACTAACCAAACAGCCAAAACCAAAAATGGTTCAGACAAGATAACAACATACAACCGGTACTTGGTTTGCATGTACCAGAGAACGAACGGCTAAAGACAAAGAAACTTACCCTTTCAGAACTCAAAACTGTTCGGTTCAAAATGAAGCTCCGGACGCCGGGAGTACTTATACGGTGCCTGAACGGAGATCGGAGTAGAGAAATGGTGAGTTTCGGTAGAGAGAAGGGAGAGCTTTTTAGAGAGAAGGAGGAGAAATGAAAGATCAGAGTTTTGGAGAAGAAGAGTGCATGCATAGAGAGTGACGCGAATTTCAGAAAAATCAGTTTTGTTTAAAACTATCGTCCGCTCTCCTGCTGACACCTGCATTCCACTATCTGATTTTCGGATCCTCGTTGCTTGACACCTGGCGTCCGTTCAGAGGGGTTTTGGGTGCGTTTTTAATGGTTCTGACATTTATATTAGGTAATTATTGAAAACGAAACTAATATTGAACACACAAAGTTAGATATGTTCTTTAAAGTTATTAACAAAAGTTTTCACAATTTATATTACATTTTGACATAAGATTAATAGGGTCACACCTTTACTGAGTCAATTGATCGCATACGTCCACCCTAATGTTAGAGTAATACTATTTAAAATATTAGATTAATCATGTTAGGGACTATAATTAGTTTTTGTAATTTTTATCATTATTCACAATTGTGTCAACTGAATATTAGTTAGATAATTACAAAGCTTAGAAGTTTTGAGTCAAATTTCACACCATGCATGTACTAGAAGGTTAAATGGTTCACTTTAGGTTTTACAGAGTTTAAAAATAAAATGGGTTGGTCTTTGAATTGGTAGAAAAACTAGTTCACGATATTAAGTTACATTGTGACTAAATCATAGTTAATAAAACAATAAAGAAACAAAATTATATATGCAAACACCTTGGCTTATATTTATAGTACCACGAAATTTTCATTTATACGCAAACGCTTCTCTGATTTCCTTACGAAATTTATTCCTTTTTGCAAGTATTTCAATGATATGTATTTTTCAACCATAATTCTAACATTTATTGAACTAAAATAGTTGTCTACTTTATTTATGTACACTTTTTATTATTTATGTTTTTTGTTATTTATATTTTAACTGGCTTAAAGAATAAGATATAATTTTTTGATTTCAAAAAGATGCATTCATGATATGGTACGCAAGCGTCGCGTAGCACCACTTTAAGCTAGTTATAGTAGAGAAAATGATTATGAGAAATAAAGCAAAGTCTATCTTTTGCTATAAGACAAAATGTCGTGGGAGATAACGTAACTTTGAATCTTAAATTTGTATTTATTATTCAATTGTACAAATGGTTGAGATGAAGTTACCAAGTTTAGGGTGATGAATTAAATGATAAACTCAATTTGAAACAATTTCAAGAAAAAAGAAAAGATTATGAGAAATATATAATATATTGAACCTATCATAAGAAAAGATGTTTAGAGTGACACTCATCTAATAATAGCCAAATTGTCCATAAAAAGCATTGAGAGTAGATAGGGTAATAGTTGTCGTATGAGGTAATATCAAAAGCAAGTTGAGTCTCGATAAGGGAGTTAGCAAATACAAAGTTTAACATCCAAGAAATGACATAGTCACACAAAAATCGACGAGGATTCGTTATATCATGTTTCTGAATGAAAGTATCAACAGATCCCAATTTATTCATAAAAGAAAAATCGACAAGCACAGCACGTTTCCATGTGTTGTTGTTGGAAGAGCGAATATGAGGTTGAGACACAAAGACGAGCCTACGGATACTGAAGTGATGAAGTAAGGGATTTGAGACATCTTACATTATGAAGGAAAAGTAAAAGGTGACCAAGAGGGTTTTCGTATAACTAATAGTTGTATATTATTTAGGAGTCGAATTTACAAATAAATTAATATATTAACAGTTTTTAAAATTATAATTATAATAAAAGTTTTAAATTTTAAAATAGATAATATTTCAAATATAATTATAAATTCTAACAATATTATCAATCGACAACAACTTTTTTTAAACAGTATATATATATATATATATATATATATATATATATATATTTAAGACTATGGTAAAAAATTGTAATGTAATTGACATGAATATTATAACTAAATCTAGAAATATGTCCACATGTCTTTATCAAAATTTTCTTAATATCCATTTGCCTTGTGAAAATATTGCGTTATTTTTATGTTTCCAAATCTTCCAAATTACTGTTACCTATGATACATTTAAAATTTTATTTTATTTTTCATTTAGACTAAATAGATAAACGTGTTAAAAGTGTACACAACATAACTAACACATACTTTCTTTTCACACAGACCCAAATAAGTATAAAACATATTATTAACATTCTTGATAAAGGACTATCTCTTGATCTCATACAAGAAGAATTTGAGGAGGAACCGTTGTAATTCAAATGACCTATAACAAGGTTTAAGCAAAAAAACTGGGAAGAATAAATTTCCTCAAGGCTCACGATGCTACATGCAGATCAGAACTCAAAGGACATGAAGATCACGGCTTGAAACACACTTATAGAATAATTTTAAGCATTTAAAAGTGTTTATAATTTTCTTTTATTTTTGTAAGTTTGTTGGGCGAATTGGATCATTGGGCGGGAGATGAACTCCCTACGCAACGAGTTGTTGGATGAGCACCACTCGTGGGGTGAAGAGTCTGTGTCTGCAATGGAATTTGAGTTATTTGCGGCCTAATGTCTTTGGGTTTTCTTTTTGGTTTATAGCGTTGTTTAAACATTTGTGAGTCTATGTATACTTTCACCAAAGACAAATGTAAACACCTTCAATGGTCATTATATGAAATTGGTTTTCATAAAGTGAGGATTCTCTTGGTTTTTGTCATAGAACCCTAGTTCTTATCAAAGATTGAGATCTTTGTGACGAATCTTTATTGACTCACCAACTTGCAAGATTGTGGCATCTCCACTTTTGTCTTATTTTCACATTCTTCTCTTATTTTCTTTATTTATATTACAAAAGGAATCAAATTCAGAAATAATCGTACTCTTTCCTAGATAGGATCATATTATTTGGTATTGGAGCTAGATTTTGGTTTGAATTTCTTCTTGTATCTTATATTTATGTCATATGAAGAAAACCTAAAATTTTGGAATGTTTGTGTTCTTCATGCTTTTCATTTTGAATTGAGTATTTCTGCATTTGATCCATGGAAATAATTTATTTTAATGTTTTTATTAATTGTAGTTCTAGTTAATTGTTTACACGTGTAATTATGTTGTTTTATATGTGTTTGGGTGATGGAAGGACATTATGTTTTCAATTTCTGGGTTTTTTGAATTACACTCTCACCCAGCAAGACATCTTTCTTGCCTAGTGAGTCATCTTGCCCAATAAACTTTTATTTTGCAGCTTTTCTTTTTTGTCTCTAGATTGCAAAATTGAGAAGAAAAGAAACAATAATGGATCTAAGTACAATGGAAACAAGTACTTTTTGAAAGAAAAGAAAAGAATATAAAAGAAAAGAAAAAGTAAGGATCCAAAGTAAAAGAAAATGGAAGAGTCCAACACAAGATTTGCTATGCACTTTTGGCTTGTGGTTTGTTTTGATCTTTTGAATTATTTTCAGTCATCTTCTAAGAGTTTTCATGTTGTTTCATTTAAATTTTTTTGGTTGTCATACTATTTCTTGCTTTATTGTTTTTGTGTCTTTTAAATTCGTTGAAGTTTTATTTAGAGTTTTTGTTGTTTTTAACCTCTTGAGTCAATATTTAGATATGACAACCTTTTTATTGATTGTCATTATTTGCTTAAGTCACTAAAGTTCTTTGCCAAGTGCTAAAGGGAATTTGAGTGGTAAAATCCAAGAGAGTATATTTAAGAAAAAGCCTACAAGTGTGATACATGAGTGATCTTTTGAGTGAAACACTTAAAAGAGTGGTGAGGTCCTAAATTTATTTTAATTGTTTGTTTTACTAACCTTTTTGGAGGACATGACTTCTTCACCAAATAGTCATTCTCCTTCACCTGAGACTGCAACAATTATGGTGGCACTTGAGAAACTCAACTCACAAATGGCTCAATTGCAACAAAACACTCAAGTGTAGTTTGAAAGGCTTCAAAAGACTAATGAAGATGTCAATATGAGATTGGAGGGAGTGGAGAGACAAAAGAAAGATGTGATGAGTTAGCCAATTCCTATCATAATGATGAAGAGGAACATGATTTGAAACCAAGGAGAGATAGAAGAATTCACAAGGATATGAAACACTACACACTTAAGAGAGAAGAAAAGCATAATTTTAGACCAATGAGAGGCAAAATGATTCACAAGGAGAGGGAAAACCAGACATCTAGGAGAGATAAGATGTGAGGAAGTTTAAAATTCCTAAGTTTAATGGAGCTAATAACCCGAAAGCCTACCTTGCATGAGAGATGAAGCTTGACCAACTCTTTAGCTCTTATGATTATGAAGAGGATGACAAAATCCTTAAGGAAACCTTGGAGTTTGAAGGCTATGCTATGAATTGGTGGAACCAAATCACCATAGGCATAACTAAGAGGAGAAGGTTGCCAATTTCTTTATGGGAGCACTTGAAGTTTGCCTTGAAGGAGAGATTTATGCCTCCTTATTACAAAAAGGAGATCTTCAACAAACTACAAAGACTTACTTAAGGAAATATGAGTGTTGAAGAATATGTCTAAGAGATGGAGGTCACATTGATGAAAGCGGAAGTGAAGGAAACACCTTTGGCTACAATAGCTAAATTTTTGAATGAATTGAATAAGAAGATTCAATATGTGGTGGAGTTTCACCATTACGAAACCTTGGAGGATCTCATTCACCAAGAAACCAAAGTGGACCAACAACTTAAGAGCAAGAACTTCTACAAGAAATCATCCACCTCATGGAGGGATAAGGAGAACTTTAAGGAGTAGGCTAACTCTACCATTATCAAACCTAAGGAGAAGGAATCATCAAGTGGTAAAATAACTTCTCAACCTACTACTACTTCTTCACATTCTAGGTCCATCAAATGTTTTATATGTTTGGGAAAGGAACATGTTTCATTTCAATGTCCTAACAAGAGAACTATGGTGTTGTTGAAAAGTAGGGACACCATTAGTGAGTCATCATCCAATCAGTCTTCTGATCCATCTAGTAGTGAGGAGGAGGAAAAAGAGTCTAAGACACCAATTTTTGAAGAAGATTTTTTAATGTTTAGAAGGTTGTTAGGATGTGTGAGCAAGGAGTAGGATGAGATCCAAAGAATAAATATTTTCCAATTCTAGATGAGGGAGTTGCACCAATCTAGTAACTAGAAGGCTAGTGGAGAAGCTTGGGTTGGAGACATTTATACATCCTAGTCCTTATGCTTTGCAATGACTAAGTAAGCAAAGAGATGTTGAGACGTGATCGTCTAGAGAGACTGGATCATCTAGCATCTTTGATTTTTAAGTTTAACAAATAACATTTTTGTAACCCTTCTAGTATAACATGTTTGTCAAATATGAGATTTATCAAGTAATTGTTAAATATTCGATTTTGCAAGTGATTATAAACGATAACTTCTTTTCACGTACTACTCAGAATATACACTGTAGTGTTTGTAAGAACTTCCTTTGTTAAATAACAATCATTTAGTATGGGAAGTTTCTTGTTTTTTTAAAACTAAAGTGCAACTGCAAGTTTTATAAGAGAAGCGTTTAGGTAGAGGTAAATAATAAATGCACAGATGTTTTTATACTGGTTCGCTCCAATTGAACTCGTCTAATCTCCTCTATTCACGGAGGGTTCCACTATAATCTTCAACAAGATTACAACTGAGTATTCTTACCACTCTTGGTACCCTAGTCAACGAATATCCTTCTATTACCCTAGACTAGTTGAGTATTCACATCACTCTTGGTATCCCTAGGCACTCCTTATATCCACTGATATGTTGCCTAGTTGAGTTTAACACACTCCTAGTTGTGTAGTTTTCTTCACCACTCCTGGTATCCATAGTAAGCGAATAACCTTCCGTTACCCTATACTAGTTGAGTATTCACACCACTCTTGGTACTAGACAGTCCTGGTATCCTTTTATATGCTGCCTAGATTTCCTTAACTCCTCAGAGTTTCAAAAAGTGTTTCAATTCTCTTTAGAATTGCAATCAACGATGACTTACAAGTCGTTTAGATTATTACTCTCGCATAGACGATATGTGTACAATACAATACAGTCTAGAGAATCGTTGGGTGTTTCTCTCTTTTCTCTTTTCGCTCTTCTTTCAATCGTAAGCAAATATTACAATGAAGTTTGAGAGTATTGCTTGAATTTTCTTTTTCTCTGCTCAAATATTTTCTTTTGCTTGAGCTTTTTCTATGCTTCTCTTCTAAACGTTTTTCGTAGGATCAATATTTTCGTTGTAAGCTTTTCTCTTGTGTTATCTTCTTGATTCTTTCTTTGAGTGATATTCTATTTAAAGGCTCTTTGAAAAGATATCTATTAGATTGAGCTCTAGGTCTTGAATCTTGTGTCTTCTCTTTCTTTTGTGTGAAGCAACCGTTGATTAAAGTAAACTTGTCAAACACTGGTACAAAAATAGCGTACAACGTCGAATATTTTGTGCTTTTAACGGTGAATTCGCGAACGACGTCATATCAGGAGATGTTAACTTGACGTCGAATTTTGTCCATATACGACGTTAACTTAACGTTGAACTTTTTTAATATACGACGTTAATCACCTTTTTTTTGTTTTTTTTTAATTAACTGTGATCCTTTTTTACAACTCTACGAGACCTTAAAAGCAAAAAAACAACAAATTTCAATTTTTGGTATTTTATAAAGCAAGAACTATAATGTAATATCAACAACAAACAACAATAACCAACAACAAACAAGTTTAATCAAACAACAACAACAACAAACAAGCTCAACCAAACAACAACAAACAAGTTCAACAAATAAGTTCTTCAAAATGAAAACGAAAACTAACCTTCAAAAGGTGGGTTCGTTGGAATAAAGTGTCGTCACCGGTGACAGAGAAAGCAAAATGCGCCTATGAAGGACAAAAGCACGAAAATAATCGGTCAAAACAAACGAAAATCATACATAAAATGCATTTGTATCAAATGAAAGAAAGATTACATGTGATGGTCGTCAAACTTCGTTCGTGAAAAGTTTGAGAAGAGAAGAGGGTCTCACACACTAAGATAAAGTGAATGAATTTTCAATCTCCCGCTCAAATTTTTATTGAATTCACTAACCTTTTGAAGTCTAACGCTGGGGCATTCGACGTTTTATATCATTTTACGTCGAATTACAATTGTAAACGACATTTAATAATTGCATTTATTTACAAAAATGCCACCGATCATTTTTAACGTTGTCTATTCAATGGTTGAACGTTAAACGCATGATGTTATACGCTGTTTTTGTATTAGTGAAAATTTTCAGTACTTTGCTTGAAGTAGGTTGTACTTTCTTTCAGACTCTTTTTCTTATGAAGAGAACATTTTGTGAATGTCTTTTTTTGTCTCTAACGTCCACTTTTGATAAATTTCAAATAAAGTAGTAGATGCATGTAGTAGGCTATCTGCATAGGATAGAGTAGATTATGCATGCAACAGATATGTCTTATCTTTGATTACTTTTGTTATTTTTGAACGTTAAGCATTTAGTGACATTTAATGCTTGTTCAGAACAACAAGGTGTTTTTTCAATTTTCTACCATTAAGGTAGCATTTATCAATAAAGTTTTTCCTAAGATACCAAACGTTGAGTTGGAACTTCATCATTGGACGAAGTAATGATTTTAGCTCATGGTATCATTTAGGCTGATGTAAATGCTTTTTGGGATATTGCCTTTTAAAGCTTGAGTGTTTAACATATTTCTCCCTTAGTAATATTTTTTAATCTTTTTAAGGCTCATAGAGGGTTTGGACAGAGACATTGTCTCAATACCTTTTTGCTTCTTGAGAGTTTAGCTTAATACCCTTGGGTACAGATGACTTACACGTTTAGCATAACTCTCTTTCGACGCTTTGACTTGCGGGTTGTTTAACATTGTGTTTGAAAGCTTTTATCCTACTTGTTTTCCTACGTTTTTCCCTAAGGCTTTTCTACGATGATTTGTGTCGCAACCGGAATCGCGACGGGACGACGATCCAAAAAGAAATCGTTTTTTAAAAAGAGATTTGGAGTCGCCACCATAGTTTATTATGGAAAACTATGGAAAAACCTCAAAACGATAAAGCACGGTCCACGAAAACCAAAGATTGGGTTCGGAAGTCAGTTACGCGTGGGGAAGGTGTTAGCACCCCACAACGCCTGCCCTAAGGCAGTACCTTTAACTAAATGCACGAATATGATGTGGTTTTTCAAAATGTTTAATTATCCCCTAAAATAAAATTATAAATAAACAAAATATATTTTTTAGTTTTTTGGGCCCGACAAGGATTGACCTTGCTCCTACGTATTCTCATTCAAAATGAGAAATCAGGGTTACGTAGTTCTAGCTGAAAGACTGTTTGTTTGTTTGAAAAAGCAGATGTTTTTAATTTTTGGAGATTTTTATGTTTTTAATATTTTCGAGAAAAAGAAGGTAATGAGTACTAGGCCGACGCGAACGGTCGCACGAGTACTCATTCCTTTAAAATGATATTTAAATAATTTTAATTATTTTTGAAAAGAGAGATAACGATATTAAGCACTAGGCCGATGCGAACGATCACACGAGCACTCATACCGTTATTTACTTATTTAGGAAGACTTGAGAGTATTGAGTGCTAGGCTGATGCGGACGATCGCACGAGCACTCATACCGTTATTTACTTATTTAGGAAGATTTGAGAGTATTGAGTGCTAGGCTGATGCGGACGATCGCACGAGCACTCCTACCCTCGTTTAATATTACATAAATAAGAGAGAAAGGTATTGAACACTAGGACGATGCGAGCGATCACACGAGTGTTCAACCTTCAAAACATATTTTTTGAAATTTTATTTAAGAAGAAGAAAAGGTTTTTAGCACAAGGACGACGCGAGCGGTCACACGTGTGCTTAACCTTCAAAACGTATACTTTTTGTAAATTTATTTAAGGAAGAAGAAAAAGGTTTTTAGCACAAGGACGACGCGAGCGGTCACACGTGTGCTTAAACCTTTAAAACATATTTTTGTAAATTTATTTAAGGAAGAAGAAGAGGTTTTTAGCACAAGGACGACGCGAGCGGTCACACGTGTGCTTAAACCTTTAAAACATATTTTTGAAAGTTATTTAAGGAAGAAGAAGAGGTTTTTTAGCACAAGGACGACGCAAGCGGTCACACGTGTGCTTAAACCTTTAAAACGTATTTTTGAAATTTTATTTAAGAAAAGAAGAAAAGGTTTTTAGCACAAGGACGACGCGAGCGGTCACACGTGTGCTTAAACCTTTAAAACGTATTTTTGTAAATTTTATTATTTTATTTAAACTATCAATATTGTATTATTAATATATATCTTAGGATAAGTAAATGTTTAAAATAAATAAATAGAACAAGATAAAATAAGACAAATAAAGAAAAATAAATAAACAAAAGAAATTGGAGAGGCTGAACGGACGCTGGGAAGAGATTCAGAATAACGAGCGTTCGTTAGGTAAAGAACGAACGTTCGTTGGGGGAGAGGACGAACGTTCATTGGGGAACATAACGGACGGACGTTTAAAAATATGCACTGAAACGACGAACGTTCGTTGCAAGAAACGAACGTTCGTTGGGGAAGATATCGGACGTTGTAAAGGGCACAAAATGACGAGCGTTCGCAAGGAGAGGACGAACGAACATTGTTGAAATGACGAGCGTTCGTTAAGAGACAAAACGAACGGACGTTGTTGAAATTACAAACGGACATTGGGAACGAAGGCTGAATGACGAGCGCTCGTTGTGGAAATGGCGAACGAACGCTTGGAACGAAAGCTTGATAACGAGCGCTCATTCAAGAAATGTGGCGAACGGACGTTTAGAAATTGAAGCTGAGTAACGAGCGTTCATTGGTTCGGAAACGAACGCTCGTTCGAGCGCTCTTCAGGGAGAAAATTTGAACGAACGGTCAAAAAGCTTAAGGACAACGAGCGTTCGCTCGTTCGGATAACTAGCGCTCGTTGGTGAGAAGGTTGAACGAACGGTCAAAAAGGCTTAAGGACAACGAGCGTTCGCTCGTTTGATGAGAATGTTGAACGAACGGTCAAAAAGGCGAGCGTTCGCTCGTTTGGATAATGAGCGTTCGCTCTTTTGGATAACGAGCGCTCGTTGGTGAGAGTGCTGAACGAACGGTCAAAAAGGCTTAAGGACAACGAGCGTTCGCTCGTTTGATGAGAATGTTGAACGAACGGTCAAAAAGGCGAGCGTTCGCTCGTTTGGATAATGAGCGTTCGCTCTTTTGGATAACGAGCGCTCGTTGGTGAGAGTGCTGAACGAACGGTCAAAAAGGCTCAAGGTTAACGAGCGCTCGCTCGTTTGGATAACGAGCGCTCGTTGGTGAGAAACGAACGCTCAAAAAAAGCTTAAGGTTAACGAGCGTTCGCTCGTTTAGATAACCATCGTTCATTGGTGAGAAACGAACGCTCAAAAAGGCTTACAGATGACGAGCGTTCGCTCGTTTATATAACGAGCGCTCGTTCATTTGGAACGTTGAACGAACGGTCAAAAAAAAGGCTGAATGTTCCCAGACGTACGTTCATTTCTGGGCCTGGCCCAGTCCAATGCTTCTGACCTAGAATTTCCTAGGGGTTCAGAGATTCATCCTCATTCTCACTCCTTCAAGCCGATTTGCACCTTCTCCAGAGATTCAAGGTTTCTTGTTCAATCACCACAACTGATCACCACCTCTGCCATGGCCGACCACCGTCACCTCAAACAGAACGCGCCTTGGCTTCACCGGCGACCCCTTCGCACCACCAGAACCACCGTCAGCCAAGACACCATCGTTTCCACTTCTCTCTCTTCAAAAACCAGCGATTCTCAAGGATGGTTTTCCTCCGTCTTCATCTCCGATCCGCTCGTGCCATCCTCATCCATCAACATCCACTTCACCATTGCTAAAACCTCCACGACGAGCATGCACTGTCACGATGATGTCCCTCCCCATGCCTATACTCATCCACCTCCTCGGCCACCTCCACGGCCACCAAATTCCTTCTCAACAGCTCCAGGCCGCCGGGACTCAATACCCTCGCGCCACTGCTTCCTTGCTCTTGTCTGCACTCTCCGATACCGGCAACCCAGGGAGGGGTTCGTCTCCGCCAGTTCAAACATACGAGCTGCCTCTTCTTCGTCGAGCTCTCCGCCTTTCACCGCTGAGACCATCATCGGCCATCGCTCCAGTTCATCTCTTCATTCTTGGATTGTGCGATGGGTTTTGGATTTTGATTTGTTGAGATTGGCCGTGAGCATGGGAGTTATAGCAGAGAGAGGAAATATGGTGTAACAGAGAATGAAAAGAAGGGGAGGTTGGTGATGAGGGAACCCAGGATATTCAGAGAAAAAACGTTCATGATGGAAGAAGTAGCAGAAGCAGTTATGCAGTAAGCACACGATGAGTCTGGATGCATAGAGACTTACCTGCTACTACGTTTGCTGCTGTCGTCCACTGCGTAGCCGGTGACCTCTTCACGCTCTTCTCCTTCTCTGCCGGTGCTGGTGCCAATGATAACTCTGGATGATGATTCCAGAAAATCCTCCTTCCCTGCGTGCCCTTCCTCCCTTCTTCTCTCTCTCTGATCCACCCAAAATCCAATTCTCCTCCTGCCAAATCTTCGCAAATATTCCCCTAACCGCCTTGTCCCCTCCTCTCCGAAATATTGGAAAAATTCTCCTTAACCACCTTGTCCCCCCTGCTGAGACACGCCTCCTTCACGCGCCCTTTTCCACGTTTTCTATTTGTTTCAATTTCATTTTATTTTATTTTATTTTATTTTATTTTTTTTTTGTTTTATTTATTTTTTTTATTTTCAGTTTTAATTTTATTTTTCAATTTTTTAATTATTTTGATTAATTAACTCTATTAAAACAAATTGAAGATAAGAAAAATAGAAATTGAATTAAAAGCAAAAATCTAAATACATAAAAATAGAATAGAACAAAAAGGTAAAATAAAATAAAAATAATAAAAAAAAACCCAATAAAAACACACATTTTTTTTTCAACCCGGACAAAATTGAGTGTTGACAGCTGCCCCTCTTTACTTAGATATTACTAAATAATACGAAAATTTAATCTTTTCGTATTATTTAAGTAAAGCTAAGTAAAGATAAAGACACTAATTTTGTCCGGGTTTCAATCATGAAAGAAAACAAACAAAATGGTTCAAGTCCCGATGCCAAACGACCAATGTTAATTAAAATATCAGTAACAAAAACTGAAACCTGGATTTGACCATTGCCTCGCAGAGGGCCAAACTCGCAGAACATAAATTTAAACCCGACCATTGCCATGCAGAGGGTCGATAACAGAAAACTAAAACCTGGATTTGACCATTGCCTCGCAGAGGGCCAAACTCACAGAACAGAAACTTAAATCCGACCATTGCCGTGCAGAGGGCCGATAACAGAAAACTAAAACCTGGATTTGACCATTGCCTCGCAGAGGGCCAAACTCACAGAACAGAAATTTAAATCCGACCATTGCCATGCAGAGGGTCGATAACAGAAAACTAAAACCTGGATTTGACCATTGCCTCGCAGAGGGCCAAACTCACAGAACAGAAATTTAAATCCGACCATTGCCATGCAGAGGGTCGATAACAGAAAATTAAAACCTGGATTTGACCATTGCCTCGCAGAGGGCCAAACTCACAGAACGAAAATTTAAATCCGACCATTGCCATGCAGAGGGTCGATAACAGAAAACTAAAACCTGGATTTGACCATTGCCTCGCAGAGGGCCAAACTCACAGAACAAAAATTTAAATCCGACCATTGCCATGCATAGGGTCGATAACAGAAAATTAAAACCTGGATTTGACCATTGCCTCGCAGAGGGCCAAACTCACAGAACGAAAATTTAAATCCGACCATTGCCATGCATAGGGTCGATAACAGAAAATTAAAACCTGGATTTGACCATTGCCTCGCAGAGGGCCAAACTCACAGAACGAAAATTTAAATCCGACCATTGCCATGCAGAGGGCCGATAACAGAGGAGAAAAACTTGAATTCGACTATTGCCACGCAGAGGGTCAATATCGTAGGAGAAAAACTTGAATTCGACCATTGCCACGCAGAGGGTCAACAATACAGAGCAACGAGCTGAAATTGACCATTGCCGAGCAGATGGCCAGTAATACAACAACGAGATGGGATTAGACCATTGCTTAGCAGAGGGCCATAAAGCGAAAATTGGATTCGACCAATGCCTTGCAGAGGGCCAATATCGTAGGAGAAAAACTTGAATTTGACCATTGCGAAGCAGAGGGTCGGTAATCGCAGAAGAAAACTTGGATTTGAAACTTTCTGAAACGTTGGTAAGCACTTAGCAAAACATTGAATAAACTTAAAAGCAAATGTTGTATTAACTTTTTCACAATTTCTCTTGTGCCTAAAGGATTTTTTCAAACAAAATACCTTGCTTATTATGAAATGTATGATGTAATGTCATGAGGGTGCATGAATGAATAAACACATGAAACCTTTTTTTTTTTTTTTTTTTTTTTTTTTTTTTAATTAGACTGCCTATGTTTGAAACTCATTGTCAACATTGTCATCAAACCTAATGTACGTTCAAAACGTAATCATAAAATGTCAGGAGACAGTGAGCCCTCTAATGAGAAAGAGAAGGGTGTAACCATGAGTTCAAGTTCTCTTTATCGCTTCCTGCAATCCAATTTGGCCTGAACCCGAGAAGGTGAGGGAAAAATAGGGACGAGAAGTAGATAGCTGAATGATTGTATGTGGAGCTAACATTTGTGTTCTCCTCATCTGGGGAGATATGGT
This sequence comes from Vigna umbellata, assembly GCF_029865625.1. Lineage (NCBI taxonomy): Eukaryota > Viridiplantae > Streptophyta > Magnoliopsida > Fabales > Fabaceae > Vigna > Vigna umbellata. The sequence continues at coordinate 30,983,032 of NC_142165.1, read as the reverse complement.
TAACATAGAAACATGTAGGGCCCACAAGATTGCCCCAATTTTGTTGTGCACAAAAAGTACGATTTGGGTAGGTGAAAAGGTTTGGGTAGGAAGGATTGCCCCAGTTGAGGATTCCTTCTTGACATGACGATTGACGGGGAGACTTTACATTGTATTTTCACTTTTCATTTTCAATGTCCTTTCTTTTCTTTTAGCGATGTTATCAGTCACTACATCATTCCTTCCCAGAGTTAAGTTCGTAAGAAAGACCAGGACGAACAATCTTCAGTCGGTGTGGACTTTAATCGGCTTGTAACGTGGCTAAAAGGCAAACGGGTTATGCAAGAAATGGATAATGAAGGCCCAAATAAGTGTTTGACGGTTAAAGTTTTTAAACAAGAATCATTTGCAAGATGCCTAGTCAACTGTCTTTAGAGATTTGAACTTCAGGCATCCTTTATTGTTGTTTTTTTTTCTTTCTTTTTGGATCATTCTTTTTGTTGCCCCTGCTGTGGTCCTTTATGATACTTTCCTTTTCATTTTTGTTTTGTTTTTTTTTTATTTTTAGAGATTTCCTCCTCAACTTTGGATGCTTATGATGTATGTTTTTGAGTTGACGTCGATATGCTAATGATTCTTGTCTAGGGTAATGAAAAATGATTACGACTTACGGCTCAAAGTGGGTGCAATTGATTAAACCTCTTTTATCATTTGGATAAAGAAAAACGGCCACACGTCATCCTGAAGCTTGCTTGACTTGCTTTCCACAACCTTAACCATGAGACGAAATTCTGTAGCAGTTGACACATCGACTTCATTTTCTTCAAATTTTTTTTTTTTTTTTTTTTTTTTTTTAATTTAATTTTTGCTCCCCGATCGCGGATCATTGGGCATGGGTACAATGATGACAACTGCCCCAGTGTTCTATCCACGACAATCCTTTGTTTTGAAGGGAAATGAAAAGGTTAGGGGTTCACACAATAAGAAAGCGGATGCTTTAACGAGAAATGAACACCGGTTACCCCCGAAACTCTGAATCAGGAGAAGACTCTGCATCTTTGCCATTTCCAGTTATTGTTTTTTTTTTTTTTTTTTTTTTTTTTTTTTTTTTTTTTTTTTTTTTTTTTTTTTTTTTTGAACGTACTATGCCCTAGACAACCTAATTGACAATGAATTCAACATGTGCATTTTTATTCTCTCCTTTTTTAGTCTTTCACGACATCCCTCAGGAACGAGCTGGTGCCAACCGAATATACCCGTGATGCTTTTACTCATGTGTGCTTGATTATCATTACCTTTATTTTCCTTTATTTACCTAAAAGCTCAGCGCGACATGCAATATTTCAAGAAGCGTGCAAACAAAAATTATGAATGAAACCATGCAGTATTTATTGAATGAAATAACACAAAGTACAACAAACTAGATTATCACGCTGAGCACAAAAACTAAACGTCAACTCGTAAGTCATGAATCCTAAAGCCCCGGGTGAAGCTATAGGATTATTTAAAACTATTACATTTTACTCAAATTAAGCATCACGGGTAAACTCGGAGTTCCAATTGTTGAGTGGTGCACCTGGGGAGCCGGCCCGCACGAAACTTGAGCATTCAAAGCTATCTTCATCCTCCATGGCTGTTATATGGCCCGTGTTCATCCTCGATGGCATTCGTCGAGGCACTCTCATGCCCAGAAAGTGGGTTAGTCTCAATGCTGGGTTTATCTTCTTGAAACTTTAACCACCCAGAGTCGATTAGAGTCTGTACTTTGTGTTTAAAAGCCATACATCTCTCAGTTGAATGACCAACACCTCCCCCATGATAACTACATTTGGCCTCTGCATCATAACCCCTGGGATACGGAGGTTGCATGGGCTTCATTGGACAAATAGCAACCAAACCCCTTTGGACGAGTTGGGGTAACAATTCTGTGTAAGTTGTAGGGATAGGGGTGAAATTAACAAATTGGTTCCTTCTTGGGTAAGTATTTTGGCCCGCATTCTGATTTGGACCTGCAATTGCCCCAGCCCTCCAAGTATCAGTTGGGGGCAATGGCGGTTGATAATACCCTTGTTGTTGTTGAGGCCTGGCTTGATGAGCAAACACCGCATTAGCTGCAAGAGGGGGTTGCCCCAAGTATGGTCGGAAGCTATGAGCGGAAGCTTGACCTCTCCATACAGGCATTGCTGATGCCGCATGTACATCCCCTTCCTTCTTCTTTTCCGCATTGAAATTGGTTTTTTTGTAATTTGCAGTTGCGGGCGAACTGTATGCAATTTTCCCACTTTTAACCCCAATTTCTATCCTTTCGCCTATTATAATGATATCAGCGAAATTGGCAGACACGTTCCCGACCATGTGCTCGTAAAATGGCGGCTGGAGAGTGTTCACAAACATTGCCACCATTTCTCTATCATACAAAGGTGGTTCGACTTGTGCAGCTAACTCTCTCCACCGTTGGGCATACTCCTTGAAAGTTTCGTTGTCCTTCTTTGACATATTTTGCAGCTGTAAACGATCTGGTGCAACATGGGTATTGTATATGTACTGCTTCACAAAAGCATCAGCCAAGTCCGCCCAACAACGAATTCGAGCCGGCTCCAAATGGGTATACCAATTTAATGCCACTCCAGCCAAACTATCTTGAAAAACATGAATGAGCAGCTGCTCATCATAAGCATATGCAGCCATCTTTCTGCAAAACATGGTCAGATGGTTCTTAGGGCATGTATTTCCCTTATACTTCTCAAAATCTGGCGCCTTGAACTTATGTGGAATTTTGACGCCAGGAACCAAGCTCAATCTAGAAACATCCCCAAATCCATAACTTTCATACCCCTCAACAGCCCTCAATCTTGCCTCTAGGCTCTCGAGTTTATCCTTTGCCCCGTCAACATTACCATTTACCCCCTGAAACGAGGTACGTGGTGCAGCCCCTGTAGAAAAGCCCTCTCCGGTAATCACAGGCGGCACCGGAGTTACTCGTATTCCATCAGACATGCTTGCATGCATTCCTTCATTTACCAGGGGTGCGGACATTACAACAGGTCCCTGAATACTGATTGGCGGTACATTGGCAGTGGTAGGGAAAGAGAATGAAGCCTGCTCCCCTTCTGCGTATTCTCCCACAGGTGGGGTGTAACCTGGGGGTAATCCATACATTGGGAACGGAACAGATTGGCTCCCAGCATTGAACAACGGAGGGTAATATTGAGCATTTCCCTCAACTTGCGAAGACGTCGCCCCTCCCGTAGTCTTTAGGGCTTCGAGAGCCGCCAAAATCTGGGCCATTTGATCCTTCAACTGGTTGACATCAGCCTTAATAGATTCGTGTGACTGCTCCCAATTCTCCATGACCTTTGAGTTAGCTCTGGTCCTGTACGGATGTCGTGGAAGATTTGCCGTTGTTTTCTCACTTGTACTGCTGCTTATTATTATTTTTTTTTATTAAATTAAATTAGATAAGGATGAAAAATGCAAAACAAAAGAAAACATGATGCATGCTAGTGATAAGTGGAAATCACAGGATAACGATGACAATACTGATGGAAAATTAACACAAGCCGATACCAACAAACATCCCTTATCTTTCATTTAAAGGAAATTTGATCCATTACATAGTCTAAGGAACAAAACACATAATTCTGATGTACATCAATCCCGCGCCCGGGCAATGAAAGATTTCATCTCTCCCACCAACCATTTACAATGATTAATAAACAATTCTATTTCCGCTGGTGAATTACAAAAATGAGTGCTTGCTTCAGCATTCGACACCATCCTGGGGATGTCTTCAATTGCCCCGTTTGCCAAAGCAGCTAACTGAGAGAATCTTTCCTTCCAGTGCTTTACAGCCATTTCTTGCTCGGCGATGTGCTCTTCCATTCGCTTTATCAAGGCCTGATGCCTTTCTCCAAAATCTATCGACCTCCATCGCTCCTCCTGTTCCTCGATATATTCCTCCATTTGTTTTATCAGAGTTCGATGCTCTTCCTCTGCTTCTGTTAGCTTCCAACGCTCCCTATTCATATCCGCCTCAAACGACATGGCCATCTCTTTCATCTCATGCCCCGCTTTTTCTATCTGAATCTGCGCTTCTCTTAATCTCTTCAGGGCTTCTCGTTTATCTCTTTTGGCTTCTTCGTAGAGGTGTTTCCACTCCTTTCCCTCTTCTAAAGCCACCTTCTTCTCATTTACCCTCATGGATAATTCCTTACTCGCGGCAGCTAGATCCTGTTTCACTCGAAATGTGTAATCCCTCTCAGCCTTCTGGCTTTTGACAAGGTTTTCATAAGCCCGCGACTTTTCTTCATTATCATTTCTCATATCCACAAGATCATTACGCGCTTTTTGTAATTCATTCTCCAACCTAGCATTCCTAATTTTCAATTTCTCCATCTCAGCTTTTAGTTGTTGCACCTCTTCACTTTCAGGAGCTTGGGATGGTCCTTCACTAGCTGATTGATCCTTGATTGGCTTGAAAGGCAACTTGACTACTTTCACTCTCTCCAGAATCCAGGTGTGATAACTAACACTGCTATCCACTACTCCATCCCTCAAGTCCTTCTCTGCTCGAACAACATTTTCCCAGGCGCTTTTAACCTTTCTTAACAGTTCGATGAAATGCCCGTCTTCGTAATAAATGAATAGGGTAGCAAGGTAATCTGATGAAGGTGCCCCTTTTATAGGATGCCCAAATTGTCTTTGCACCAAAAGGGGGTTGTAATTGATACAGTATCGGGCGCCTATGAGAGGCACATTAGGAAAACTACCACAATGCTGGATAGCCAGTTTATTTCCGAGCCAAGGAAGGCGCCATTTTATACTTCTTTCGCTCAAACCAGCAAGGAATCGGGCCCAATCGTTTCCTCCTTTACCTTTAAGCCCTTGGTGTGACAAAGTCTCCGATAGACTCTTGACATCGACCATCTCCTTAAACACGCGAGTTGTCATCCATGTATACAACGCCGGTAAGCAACAAAGAATCTTCTTTCCCTTTCTCTCATGGCAAAAACTCAAAGTCCCATAAACATCCGCAAGAACTGCTGTTACAGGATTCTCTGATCTGGTTTTACTCGCCACGAAGACGTCTATCGCGGTGTAATCCACAAATTCTTCTATTTTTGGAAACAAGACGATGCCATATATGGCAAGGGCTAATACATCCATGAAAGTTTCCCAATCCTCTTTATCAGCCAGATGATGTAAATACTGCTCTAGATATCCCTGTGATAACCCATGCACTTGATTCCTCATCATCATCCTGTCTTCAAGCTCCTTGGGATGTAATTTCATGATGGTAGCAATAGTGGGTATAGAGGCATGATGCTCTAAATGTTGGTAGGGAGTGGTGCCCTCCACTGGCAAACCCAAGATATGCTCGAACTCCTCTATGGTTGGCGCCAACTGAAAGTCTTGAAATGTGAAACATCGAAGCGGAGAATCATAATATTGTGCCAAGGCTGTGATAGCGGGTATTTGTACTTCAACCTCCATTAAATTCAACAAATTTCCATATCTTCTCTGAAAGGTTTCTCTCTTTATAGTCTTAAGCCTTTTGCCCAAGTTTATCAGCCCGGTCAAATTTCCAACATGAGTCCTTAGACTATACTTCTTTCTTAAATCGGAAGAGTCGGTATGCCGTGTAGCATCGGATCTTGTGTTAACATCCATCTCGTATGAAGTCAAGTAGGTACCTGTGATTTCCCTTAAAATTAACATGTTACTAAATGATGTATGAATATGATGCATGATAATAAAATAACATGACAAAACAAAACACATGCATGGTATGAAATGTAATATCATAAAAAAAACGAACAGCGTGAGGGTTACAGAAACATATATTCCTCCCATCGTGCCCTACCAAAGGTTCATTGCTTTGAGTTCAAGGTCAAGTATATGCCATCTCACAAGGGTAGTTCCCTGAACCTAAAGGTTAAAGGTCACTAGAGCTATGGCCCCCTTCTTAGCATTTCCACAACAGTCGAGTAATCAACTAGGTGTGAAAACACATATGAAGAGAACAGACTCTAGCTGGAGTTCTCACGATAGCCAAACAGGAAGTACATCCCAGAGTGACACCGCTACACAACTCCTCTAATTCTAAGCTACGCTCAGACCCGGGTATAGGGCCCCACTCATGATATGCCAAAAGTGTGTGTGTGAAGGGAGGAAATTATGCACACCCAAACCCTCACCTGCAAAACAACCAGAAAAATTCCCAGGCAGATATAAACATATTGTCTACCCTAGGGTTCAATATTCCACAGTTATTGCAGTTATTCTAAATATCAAGCATAGATAGAGAAAAGGGAAAGAAAAACACAAAGCAAAACCACACCAAATTCGCGCATCTAATTAAATGGCTCGACTCTCTAGACTTCCCCAGTGGAGTCGCCATCTGTCGCAACCGGAATCGCGACGGGACGACGATCCAAAAAGAAATCGTTTTTTAAAAAGAGATTTGGAGTCGCCACCATAGTTTATTATGGAAAACTATGGAAAAACCTCAAAACGATAAAGCACGGTCCACGAAAACCAAAGATTGGGTTCGGAAGTCAGTTACGCGTGGGGAAGGTGTTAGCACCCCACAACGCCTGCCCTAAGGCAGTACCTTTAACTAAATGCACGAATATGATGTGGTTTTTCAAAATGTTTAATTATCCCCTAAAATAAAATTATAAATAAACAAAATATATTTTTTAGTTTTTTGGGCCCGACAAGGATTGACCTTGCTCCTACGTATTCTCATTCAAAATGAGAAATCAGGGTTACGTAGTTCTAGCTGAAAGACTGTTTGTTTGTTTGAAAAAGCAGATGTTTTTAATTTTTGGAGATTTTTATGTTTTTAATATTTTCGAGAAAAAGAAGGTAATGAGTACTAGGCCGACGCGAACGGTCGCACGAGTACTCATTCCTTTAAAATGATATTTAAATAATTTTAATTATTTTTGAAAAGAGAGATAACGATATTAAGCACTAGGCCGATGCGAACGATCACACGAGCACTCATACCGTTATTTACTTATTTAGGAAGACTTGAGAGTATTGAGTGCTAGGCTGATGCGGACGATCGCACGAGCACTCATACCGTTATTTACTTATTTAGGAAGATTTGAGAGTATTGAGTGCTAGGCTGATGCGGACGATCGCACGAGCACTCCTACCCTCGTTTAATATTACATAAATAAGAGAGAAAGGTATTGAACACTAGGACGATGCGAGCGATCACACGAGTGTTCAACCTTCAAAACATATTTTTTGAAATTTTATTTAAGAAGAAGAAAAGGTTTTTAGCACAAGGACGACGCGAGCGGTCACACGTGTGCTTAACCTTCAAAACGTATACTTTTTGTAAATTTATTTAAGGAAGAAGAAAAAGGTTTTTAGCACAAGGACGACGCGAGCGGTCACACGTGTGCTTAAACCTTTAAAACATATTTTTGTAAATTTATTTAAGGAAGAAGAAGAGGTTTTTAGCACAAGGACGACGCGAGCGGTCACACGTGTGCTTAAACCTTTAAAACATATTTTTGAAATTTATTTAAGGAAGAAGAAGAGGTTTTTTAGCACAAGGACGACGCAAGCGGTCACACGTGTGCTTAAACCTTTAAAACGTATTTTTGAAATTTTATTTAAGAAAAGAAGAAAAGGTTTTTAGCACAAGGACGACGCGAGCGGTCACACGTGTGCTTAAACCTTTAAAACGTATTTTTGTAAATTTTATTATTTTATTTAAACTATCAATATTGTATTATTAATATATATCTTAGGATAAGTAAATGTTTAAAAAAAATAAATAGAACAAGATAAAATAAGACAAATAAAGAAAAATAAATAAACAAAAGAAATTGGAGAGGCTGAACGGACGCTGGGAAGAGATTCAGAATAACGAGCGTTCGTTAGGTAAAGAACGAACGTTCGTTGGGGGAGAGGACGAACGTTCATTGGGGAACATAACGGACGGACGTTTAAAAATATGCACTGAAACGACGAACGTTCGTTGCAAGAAACGAACGTTCGTTGGGGAAGATATCGGACGTTGTAAAGGGCACAAAATGACGAGCGTTCGCAAGGAGAGGACGAACGAACATTGTTGAAATGACGAGCGTTCGTTAAGAGACAAAACGAACGGACGTTGTTGAAATTACAAACGGACATTGGGAACGAAGGCTGAATGACGAGCGCTCGTTGTGGAAATGGCGAACGAACGCTTGGAACGAAAGCTTGATAACGAGCGCTCATTCAAGAAATGTGGCGAACGGACGTTTAGAAATTGAAGCTGAGTAACGAGCGTTCATTGGTTCGGAAACGAACGCTCGTTCGAGCGCTCTTCAGGGAGAAAATTTGAACGAACGGTCAAAAAGCTTAAGGACAACGAGCGTTCGCTCGTTCGGATAACTAGCGCTCGTTGGTGAGAAGGTTGAACGAACGGTCAAAAAGGCTTAAGGACAACGAGCGTTCGCTCGTTTGATGAGAATGTTGAACGAACGGTCAAAAAGGCGAGCGTTCGCTCGTTTGGATAATGAGCGTTCGCTCTTTTGGATAACGAGCGCTCATTGGTGAGAGTGCTGAACGAACGGTCAAAAAGGCTTAAGGACAACGAGCGTTCGCTCGTTTGATGAGAATGTTGAACGAACGGTCAAAAAGGCGAGCGTTCGCTCGTTTGGATAATGAGCGTTCGCTCTTTTGGATAACGAGCGCTCGTTGGTGAGAAACGAACGCTCAAAAAAAGCTTAAGGTTAACGAGCGTTCGCTCGTTTAGATAACCATCGTTCATTGGTGAGAAACGAACGCTCAAAAAGGCTTACAGATGACGAGCGTTCGCTCGTTTATATAACGAGCGCTCGTTCATTTGGAACGTTGAACGAACGGTCAAAAAAAAGGCTGAATGTTCCCAGACGTACGTTCATTTCTGGGCCTGGCCCAGTCCAATGCTTCTGACCTAGAATTTCCTAGGGGTTCAGAGATTCATCCTCATTCTCACTCCTTCAAGCCGATTTGCACCTTCTCCAGAGATTCAAGGTTTCTTGTTCAATCACCACAACTGATCACCACCTCTGCCATGGCCGACCACCGTCACCTCAAACAGAACGCGCCTTGGCTTCACCGGCGACCCCTTCGCACCACCAGAACCACCGTCAGCCAAGACACCATCGTTTCCACTTCTCTCTCTTCAAAAACCAGCGATTCTCAGGGATGGTTTTCCTCCGTCTTCATCTCCGATCCGCTCGTGCCATCCTCATCCATCAACATCCACTTCACCATTGCTAAAACCTCCACGACGAGCATGCACTGTCACGATGATGTCCCTCCCCATGCCTATACTCATCCACCTCCTCGGCCACCTCCACGGCCACCAAATTCCTTCTCAACAGCTCCAGGCCGCCGGGACTCAATACCCTCGCGCCACTGCTTCCTTGCTCTTGTCTGCACTCTCCGATACCGGCAACCCAGGGAGGGGTTCGTCTCCGCCAGTTCAAACATACGAGCTGCCTCTTCTTCGTCGAGCTCTCCGCCTTTCACCGCTGAGACCATCATCGGCCATCGCTCCAGTTCATCTCTTCATTCTTGGATTGTGCGATGGGTTTTGGATTTTGATTTGTTGAGATTGGCCGTGAGCATGGGAGTTATAGCAGAGAGAGGAAATATGGTGTAACAGAGAATGAAAAGAAGGGGAGGTTGGTGATGAAGGAACCCAGGATATTCAGAGAAAAAACGTTCATGATGGAAGAAGTAGCAGAAGCAGTTATGCAGTAAGCACACGATGAGTCTGGATGCATAGAGACTTACCTGCTACTACGTTTGCTGCTGTCGTCCACTGCGTAGCCGGTGACCTCTTCACGCTCTTCTCCTTCTCTGCCGGTGCTGGTGCCAATGATAACTCTGGATGATGATTCCAGAAAATCCTCCTTCCCTGCGTGCCCTTCCTCCCTTCTTCTCTCTCTGATCCACCCAAAATCCAATTCTCCTCCTGCCAAATCTTCGCAAATATTCCCCTAACCGCCTTGTCCCCTCCTCTCCGAAATATTGGAAAAATTCTCCTTAACCACCTTGTCCCCCCTGCTGAGACACGCCTCCTTCACGCGCCCTTTTCCACGTTTTCTATTTGTTTCAATTTCATTTTATTTTATTTTATTTTATTTTATTTTTTTTTTGTTTTATTTATTTTTTTTATTTTCAGTTTTAATTTTATTTTTCAATTTTTTAATTATTTTGATTAATTAACTCTATTAAAACAAATTGAAGATAAGAAAAATAGAAATTGAATTAAAAGCAAAAATCTAAATACATAAAAATAGAATAGAACAAAAAGGTAAAATAAAATAAAAATAATAAAAAAAAACCCAATAAAAACACACATTTTTTTTTCAACCCGGACAAAATTGAGTGTTGACAATTTGCAAATCTTGTTTCTAGCATTGATGTTTCTCTATGTATCCTATTATTTAGGCTTAGGTATTTTCAGATTCTTTAATGGTTTAATGTTATTTGATCAAACTTCAAAACATGAGAGCGTTTGGACATATAGATGATTTTGTCTTAACAATGCACACGTTGGATAAATGCGTTAGCAGAAACATTATGGTTATATTTCTATTGAAGACTTCAGCTCTAACAAGTCATACAAGTGACACCTTAAAGAAAACTCTGACAAAGCATTGTATAACTGCAAAATAGACCTGAGTCTGATTTATAAGCTAAAAAGGCTATCAACCTAATTTATAAGAAGTCAACTCAATAGTCAGCGGGCATATGCTCAAGAATACTATAAATAGCTAGACGTATGAAAACAAGAAAAGAAGGATAACGAAGTGAATATATTTTCTTGTTCAACTCCCTATGCTCATAAGTGTATTAATAGTCTAAAGCTTTTGAGATAAGAAAGAGTGAAACACCTTCAAGATTTATAGATTATATTGTATTAAAGCATATATTCTCTTAGAGATTTATTCATTTGTATCTTGTTGTATATCGCATTGTAGATTTGTTGTAACATGAGTGGTGTTAATACTCATTGTAACCAAGAGTGGTGCTAATACTTATTGTAACTAGAAGTGGTTAGAATACTTGTGTACCTGAAGTGTTGCTATAATACTCAATGTAACTAGAAGTGGTGAGAATACTTGTGTAACCAAGAGTGATGCTAATACTCGTTGTAACCATAAGTGGTGATAATACTTAGTGGAACCTCTCAAGAGCTCTTGAGGGAGAACTAGACGTAACTCAATTGGAGTGAACCCGTATAAAAATACTCCTTTGATGATAGACGGGGTCCAAGCCCAATACCAAATAAAGGAACCATTACCCATAGAATGACCAAATAGATACAACAAAGTGTTAAGGACACATCTCAAGAATTCAGCACGTGTATTAAGTGCATTTTTGGGAGTCTCAGCACACCATCTATGCCTTCCTACGTGGCTTGTGATCCACAGTTAGTGGCAAGGATCTGCACCGTACAAGGCTAGGAGAATTTAGGATAAATTCACCTTTGATCCTTTTGTAAACTGACTTTTGGTATATAATAGAGAAATTCTGCTGATGCAATTTTCCAGCCAATTTTCTCTACACCGAGAGTCATTCATTTTGCTTCTTCACTCACCCCTATAACTTCTTTCCTTGAATGGAAGGTTGTCTGAGCTGTAGCCGCCTCACCTAAGCACTTCATCCAATCCAAACAGCCACTAAATCACACCATTTCCGCTGCCAGCTTCCACTTTATTTCCGCTGATCCAACTACACAATGGGCTTTGTTGGTTTCCGCATCTAGACGAAGCTATCAGTTTGTCTTATGTACAAAATTCCTCGTTTTTAGGTATGGATCAACTTCTCAAGGAGTATGAGTATGTTTTTCCTAAAGACATTCCTGATGGTTTACCTTCTAAAAGGGGTATTGAACATAACATGAACCTCATTTTGGGTGCTTCCCTTCCTAATAGGCCAACCTATAGGAGCAATCCGGAAGAAACTAAAGAAATATAAATGTAAATGGAGCAACTAATGGAGAAAGGCTAGGTTAGAGAGAGTTTGATCCCATGTTCTTTGTCGATTATCCTTGTTTCTAAGAAGGATGAATAATTGAGGATGTGCATTGAATGTAAAGCCTCAAACAACATTACTATAAGGTATCAATATCCTATTCCTAGACTTAATGACTTACTTGATCAAATGCACGTTGTTAGTTATTTTTCGAAGGTTGATATGAAAAGCAGCTATTACCAAATTAGGGTGAGAGAGTGAGATGAATGGAAAACCACTTTGAAAACTAAATTTGTTTTATATGAATGGATGGTTATGCTTTTGGGTTAACCACTGCATCTAGTACATTTGTGAGGTTGATAAATCAGGTGTTGAGGAATTTCATTTATAAATATATTGTTGTATATTTTAATGATATCTTGATATATAACAAAACACTTAATGCACACATAGGGCACGTAAGGAAATTTTAGAGATGCTTAGGAAGGAGAAACTATATGTCAATAGGAAAAAATGAATTTTTTGTACACATGAGGTTGTTTTCCTAGGGTTTGTAGTTTAGCTTTAGAGGAATGTAATTTGATGAAGAAAAAGTTAAGGCCATTAGGGATTAACCCACTCCTAAGAATATAAGTGAGGTAAGGAGCTTTCATGGCTTGGCTAACTTCTATAGAAGGTTCGTTAAGGATTTTAGCACCATAACATATCCTATAAATGAAATTGTAAAGAAAGAAGTAGGATTTAAGTGGGAAAAAGAACAACAAACGACTTTTCATAATCTCAAATAAAATCTTACATATGCCCCCATCTTACCTATAGGAAAATTTGAAAAGTCTTTTTGAGATAGAGTGTGATGCTTCTAATGTGGGCATAATGAGAAGTTGAAAGGGACAACGAAAAACTATTCCCCTTATGACAAAAAGCTATATGCGGTAGTGAGAGCTTTGGATACTTGACAACATTATTTGCTTCCTAAGGAATTTATGATTCATAGTGGTCATGAATCCCTTAAATACATTAAAAGATAAGGCAAGCTTAATAAAAGACATGCCAAATAGATAAAATTTATTGAAAAATTTCCTTATGTTGTTAAGCATAAGCAAAGAAAGATAGATGTTGTAGTCGATGCCTTATCTAGGAGACATGCATTATTGTCCGTTGTTGAAACTAAATGCTTGGTTTTGAAATGTTTTAAGGAATTGTATGATGGTGACCATTATTCTAGCACAATTTATATAGATTGTGAAATTGGAGCTTTTAAAGACTTTTACAAGCTTGTTGACTTTCTTTTTAAGGGAACTAAATTGTGTATGCCTAAAAGTTCCATGAGAGAATTATTTGTCAAAGAAGCTCATGAAAGGGGACTAATGCGACATTTTGGGGTTCAAAAGACATTAGTTATATTGCATAATCATGTCCTTTTGGCCTCACATGAAACATGATACACATTGCTTTGGTCATACATACATTACTTGTAAGCATGCTAAATCTAAACATGTGCCTCATGAGATGTTTATGCCTTTACCTATTCCTAACTCTCCTTGGATAAACATTTATAGGGACTTAATTTTAGGAATCCCAATGTCCAAAGGAGGACAATTTTTTGTTTTTGTTATAGTTGGCAATTTCTTGTAGACAACCTACTTCATTCCTTACCACAAGAATGATGATGCCAACCACGTGGTCGACCTATTTTTCATGGAAGTGGTGAGAATACATGAAATTCCAAGGAGCATTGTATCAGATAGAGATGTGTAATTTGTTATCCATTTTTGGAAAGTATTGTGGGGTAAGTAAGGAAAAATATTCTCTTCTCTACACCTTGTCATCCTCAAATGGATGAAAAAAAATGAAATGGTAAATATAATTCTTTCTCGATTGCATATATGCTTTGTAAATAAGAATTTGAGAACTTGGATAAAGTGGTTCCCTCGTGTGGAGTTTGCTTATAATAGGGTAGATCATTCTACTACTCAAATGACTCCTTTTGAAGTAGTATATGAATTTAATCCTCTAACTCCCTTAGATTTGTTGCCTTTACCTAATATTGATTCTATGAATAACAAAGATGGTCTTGCCAAAGCTACTTTTATCTTACACAAGGACGTGAAGGCCCAGATAGAAAAGAAGATGAAGAAGTTGGTTTCTAAGGTTAACCAAGGGAGAAAGAAGATCAAGTTTGAACACAGAGATTGGGTGTGGGTTCCCTTTAGGAAGGAAAGGTTTCCTTCCAAAAGGAAATCTAAACTGCTATCTAGAGGAGATGGTTCATTTCAAGTTCTTAAGAAAATTAATGATAATGCTTACATTGTTGATCTACCTAAAGATTATGGTGAGTTCAGGTTTCAATATTAATGACTTGTCTCTATTTGATGTAGGTACAAATTTGAGGATAAATTCTCTTCAAGAAGGAGGAAATGAAAAAAGACTATCTTTTGATCCTATACATGATAAATATGAGGAGGAACAATTGTAATTCAAAAGACCTAAGACAAGGTTAAGGAACAAAAGCTTGGAAGAAAAAATCTCAAAGAACATGAAGATCATGGCTTGGAGCATAGTTAAAGAATAATTTTAAACTTTTAAAACCATTTGTAATTTTCTTTTATTTTTGTAAGTTTACTAGGAAAATTAGATCACTAGGTGAGAGTTTGTGTCTAAGTTATTATAGTTTGTAACTCGCGCTAGGCAAGCTGAACTAGATGGCGACAAGTCGCTAGGCAAGCTCCATTCTCTAGGCGAAGAGTCCATGTCTGCAACAAAATTTTTGAGTTATTTGAGTCCCAATGTTTTTGGGCTTTCTTTTTGGTTTCTATGGTTGTTTAAACATCTGTGGGTTTATATATACTTTCACCAAAGACATATGTATACACTTTTGATGGTCATTATGTGAAATTGATTTTTATATAGAGAGGATTCTCTTGGTTCTTGTCACAAAACCATGGTTCTTATAAAAGATTGATATCTTTGTGGAGCATCTTCATTGATTCATCAATCTTCTAGATTGTGGCGTCTCCGTTCCTGTCTTACTTTTGCATTATTTTATGATTTTTCTTTGTTTAATTACACAAGGAATCAAATTCATAAATGATCATACCCTTTCCTAGATAGGATCATATCAATTCTCCTCCACTTGCTTACATAAATCACATAAGTTGCTACCCACCTGAATGACGCTATAGAATTAAAACTACTTTAATTAAGTATTTCCAATTAGTAATTAACAACCTAGATCGGATTAATTTAACTCTAAGTCATATCCCAATGAATATGAAATTGATTTCCAAAAATTATTCTTATAAAATCCTACATCAAAAGTTAATAAAACACAATACAAATAGTAAAAGATAAAAGTAAAAATCTAACCTAATATAATTAATAAATAAGATTGACATACAAAAATATAAATGTGAATTTGATGACAATAAATGAAATAACAAATTAATAAAAGACTTTAAAATAATTATAGTAAAACAAATTAATTACACTACTTTCCCGAATAGATTCATCATTAGTCATCTATATATTCTTCAATTGATTATTTTTTATTTCAAATTAATTAGAGTACATTCATAATTAATTTGTTGGTGTTCTTAGTATTAATCAAAGTAGTTTTTCAATTAAAAGAAATAAATTTTAAGATTATTCATAATAAATTCAACCAAAATACATGCTCAATTAAATTCTATTATGCTTAATCATGTTTATTCTTTTACCACATTACCAAGTAAAAGGTTAATTAACCAAAATACATTCTTGATTAACTACTGTTAAGGTTTCCATGGCTGTTGTGAGGTGATGTCACGTTTTTGAAGAGTAGGGTTTCGGTTTAGGGATCGCGGTGGCCTGTTCTTGCATGTGTTGACGACATTGTTCTAGTGTTGCATGGTAGCCATTGAAGCTCTGTTCCAATGGAGAATTATGTGTATCTATTTGTTCCTATAAGGCTCGTGGTAGCTGACTGTGCAGATATAGGTTTTATGGTGGTTCTGTGGTATGCACATTGGTTTGTTGTAGGTGTGCATCGCAATAGTTGTGTTGTGCGATTGTACGATTTTGTTCGTCCTAGTTGTTAATCCTGGAAGGTTGAAGATGATGATGTTGTGCTATTTCATTGAACAAATTTGTGTGGTGCATAGATACCATGTGACAACTTGGTCAGCTTCATGAGTGAAGGATTGCCGCGTGACATGTTCCAAATGTAGCTTTTTTTGTTAGTGGTAAGAGGGTTGAACGTAGACAAAGAAGTATCCTTTCTATCATTTACAAAGTTTTAGTTGATTATCATTTGCATAAGTTCTACCTCCTGGTCCATTTTCCATACTTTTCTAACTCTTCTCCAATTCAGTTGAGACCCAAGTTCCATTACTCCATTCCCATAGTTGTCCTATGGTTTTTTCTTTATAATTTGATATGGCATACAGTCTAGGAAACCTATTGCAAAGTGATATTTCATCTACCCATTTATCCTCCCATAAATGTGTCTTGTTTCCTATACTTATTTTCCACAATATTATGTTATCGAAATAGTTTTCCTATTGACCTTCCTACAAACAGTACTTATATCTTTCCACCACCACGATGCATCCTTATCATTATTCCCGATCTTTAAATTCCATCAAGATCCATATTTGGATTCTAATATTTCTTTCCATAATTCTTTGTGTTCCACTCCCAATCGCCATTTCCGTCTTGCTAGTAAGGCTATATTAATAATTTCAATATCTTATTCCTATTTAATCCAAGCTATCTTCCATTGTTTTAGATCCTCAATCCCAAAGAAAATTCTTTTGTAATTTGAGGTATTTTTACGCACTACTTTTTGCACTTTGAAAAAGGATAAGTAAAATAATGGGATAGCTTAAATAACTCACTTAATGAGATATATACGTCTAACAAAATTTAATAATATTGGTTTCCATCTAGACAACTTACTTCACACTTTTTCCACCACTTCATCCCAAAATTTTTGTTTCCTTCGATTCCCCTAAATTGTCATTCCTATGTAGTTGAATGGCAGTTTCATATGGATGTAGTTTCAAATTGTCATCCATTATCGTCTTATCGCTCCTTGCAAAATCAATTCTATTCTTGTGGTTGTTAGCCTTCAATCTAGATATCTATTCAAAACATCTCAAAATTGATTTTATTATGAGGACATTTTTATTTTTTGGATTGACATATGAATAGTATGTCTTAAGCAAATTGCAATACCTAATATGATTCATTCAATAATTTTTTCCTAGTAGCTTGTCTCACTAATCCTAGTAACCCATCAACTACTATCAGGAATAAGAATGCGCCATTAGGTCCCCGGTCTCAAGCCTCTTGTTCTGTTGAATTATTGGGTTGAGCTCCCATTCACCAACACAAAAGCTATTGATGATCGTATCCATCCAATCCACTTTCTACACAATTCAAATATTCTCATAATGTAATACAAAAAGTCCTAATTAATTGAGTCACATGCCTTTCATAGTCCACCTTTATTATTACCCATTCTTCTTTTTTCTTTCCATTTCTTCCTTTACTTCATTTGCTACAAGAATACGATATATAAGTCATCTCTCCTTTATGAATGTTGATTGTGAATTATCTACTACACTCTGTTCATCCTATTTACTAAAGATATAGGGATGAATTGGTCTAGGTGTATTGGGTTATCTTATTTTGGTACTAATGTTATGAATGATGCACTACAAGCACTTGGGATTTTTCCAAACTTTTGGAAACTATGAATTGTTTGTCACCTTGTTGTAGCCAACTAATCCTAGCCTTTTCTTTTAAAATCAAATCTTTCCTATGATACAACATTTTTAGTTCATGTAACTTCAAGAATTTTGTTTGCATTCCTTCATCTAATGAACTATTATAATCTTTTCTACCAATCTTTCTAATTATTTTCTATGTTTAACATCCGAAAAATGTCTCTATTCCACCATACTTTAAGGTCAGTTTTTAACTTTTTCAGCTTTTCCTTTATTGTCACCAAACCATCTGATAACGGTTGATTTCACCGTTATTTGTGATTCAATTTTGATACTAAACGAGCCCTTTTTGACTTAGAAACTTGCTTGAACTCTTGTTTTTAGTTAAGTTGTGAATAAAGAGAGTTGATGTTAGAACTTATGATTTTTATCACTAAAGTCCTTTGATTTTGTAGGAAATTGAAATGATTTGGAAGAGGACTTAAAGTACTAAGGAGTTGAAATCCAGAAAGGACAGAAAAAGCACTAGAAAAGAAGGCTACAAAAGATCGTAGGATGCCTGGTTGCCCTTTTCTGGGGTGCTCAGCGCATGATGTCTTGCATGGGCGCCTGGCGGCCCCTTTCTAGGGCTCTCAACACAGGATATCTTGCATGGGCGCCTGGCTGCCCTTTTCTTGAGCCCTCAGCGCAGGAGAACTCGCATCCATGCCTGAGCGCCTTTCCAGGGGCGTTGAGCGCTAGACTTCGAGTACCGCTTCACTCTTGGGCACCCTTCCTAGGGTGCTGAGCGCCACTTCTCTTGCAAGCTCGCTTGAGCGCCCTAAGTAGGGGCGCTGAGCGCTGGCGACGTTGGCCCATGATCCAATTTAGCTTTATATAAGGACTTGCACGTTCTAGAGGGGGTATCTTTTGACAGAAGGGATGCAAATTCAGACTTGTTCGACTCTCTGGAGGCAGAATTGGATGCGGATGCTCTCCTCTTCGGATTTTGGGGTTTATCATTCATTCTCATTCCATTGTACATCTAGTTTCTCCATGACAATGGAGAACTAAATTCATTTTTTGTTGGGGAAGATGTAACCTCTAAACTTTTATGTATTTGAATTGATTCCGATTTATATATGCTTCTTTCATTAATAGGGTTATTCTCCTTTGCTATATGCTTGTTATGTTTAACTCATTCATGGCATGATTTTTTGTTTTCTTTGTTATTGAAAAATACCTAGAAATCCTAGAACTGGGGAATTTCTCCCAAGGAAACTATTGCCTAGACATAGGGATAGAACGCTTGGTTGTCTTAAGCTTCTGTTCGTAATGCAAAATTAATTATTAGGGATGCAAGACATTATGGTCTACTAATTAAGGATAGGCTTCTTTCGCTGAGACACCGGGTTCTAAGTAATTTAGAAAGTGACTAGGTGAAATCTTATATGCATGAGAGCGATTAGGTGAAATCTAAACCCCAACAACATCTTCATCTCATAGTACAAACATCATGATTCACTTTTGCGTTTCTCTTCAATTGATCAAAATTGCATTCATATTTACTTTCTTGTTTTTACATTTAAAAAACCCTAAATATTTCTTCAAAGTCTTAATTAGTTAAGTAATTACATGACTGTTTAGTGTCGTGAGTCTCTTGGGAAATGATACTTGGTCTTACCACTTATCATTACTTGATACGATTTGGTACACTTGTCGAGGTCTTAACGTCATCCCCTGTTGATGTATTTGTGTCCCACATTGTTTTTACTGTTTCGCTAAACTACTTAAATTTATTTCAAACATTTAACACCCTAGCTGGTTTGAGCTCCAAACTATAGATGCAATTTTTAACATTAATGCACAGTGGTAAGAAATTTATCTTCTGTGGACATACTGTTTACTTTCGATCATATAATAAGAGTTTTAAACTCTAACAAAAAAAAAATTTATGTAACATTGATTCTAACTATATTAACAATAGACTTATATAATAAATCATATGAAAATTAATCTGAATCTGTTGAGATACACTAGTGCAGTCAAGGGAAAGGACAATGATTATTTTCACCTATAGGCAGCGGTTCGCAACTGAGGTATATACAGGCGAGGCAAAAAGGGGTAGGCTTTTTGCCTTGGTTGTGGATCGAGGCAAACAGGTGTAGGCTTTTGCCTCGGTTCCTACTGAATCAAGGCAATATGTCAGAATCTACTGCCTCGATTGGGAACTGAACCGAGACAGTAGAGTGTTTTTTATTTTATTTTTTTTACGTTCGGTTTCGCCAGCTTTTCTGCCTCTCACGAGACAATCGACTGTGACCTGTGTCCACCGTCTAGGTTGGCTTGAATGTGGAAACCACCATAGCCAGACTGAACCACAAAAGAAAATACACGATCAAGACCATGAGATCAAAAACCAACTCGAAACAGAAACTCTAAATCCTTAAATCGCAAAATCAGATAACAAGAACAAAAATTCCCAAAACCAGAGAAAGTTTAAAACCCTAATTTCAAATCTCAAGATGCGCCTAAGCTGTCGAAGTCACCTTCCTTCCCGCATAAACGAACCAATACTGAGAAGCGAAATGGACTTTTCCCTCCATGCGAAACACGAACCAGAGTTGAAGAAGAGGAAAAGGAGGTTCGCGCATCCCTCACTGCAAGGTGAAACAAAATGAGAAGAAAAGGAAAAGAGGAAGAAGAGTGTTTCCCCCTTCTTGTGAAGCCGCGTCAGATGAGTGAAGAAGAGAACAAAACATTGTGTGAAGAGAACCCCAAGGGCGAGAGAGAGCATTGGCGCAAAACCTAAATGAAGGCATTCTGTCTAAAAGTGCCTCTCTTCGTGAAATTTAAATCTAAACGAATGTTATTACCTCGGTCCGTGGGCAAACCGAAGCATAAAATGCGTACGAAATCGGCTAAGAGGAAACCGAGCTAGTAGAGGTTACCAAAATGGATTTTGGAACGTTTGGTTTCAGAGGATGTATGCATGTGGCAGGACATACTGCCTCGGTCCATGGGCAAACCGAAGCATAAAGAGCCTACGGTATCGTCTAAAAGGAAACCGAAGCAATAGAGTTTATCAAAATGGATTTTGGAAGGTTCTAACTACCTCGGTTCTAAGCAGCAAAGAGGCAGTATACCCGTTCGGCATCGGTTCTCAATGAACCGAGGCAAAAAGAGCCTACAACATCAGCTAAGGGGAACTGAGGCAATAGAGGTTACCATAATGGATTTTGGAACGTTCGGTTTCAGAGGATGTGTGCTTGTGGCGGGACATAATGAATTAGAACGTTTGATTCAAATGATGTCTGGTTCTGGTAGGAGATATTGCCTCGATTCTGAGCAGCAAGAGAGGTAATATACCCGTTCGGCATCAGGTCTCAATGAAATAAGCCATATAATGTCGTCATAACTACGAAAATGCCACCGCGTTATTATACGCTTTTGTTTTTGCGAAACCGAAGCGTATATAGTGCGTTAAAAAGCTCATTTTTTACTAGTGATAATTTCAATTTTAAGAAGTCTATATATAGATATATATATATAGAATTCCAAATATATTAAACTATATAACATATTGATGCACAGTTATACTAAAATAAAAAAGAAATTATGTCTACATACAAGCTGCAAAAAAGTATATTTAATTATGGAGTGTATATCTCTATTAATATAAAAAAATTCCTAGATGAAGCTTTGTTGTGAAATATATGTTTAAAAAGTTATAAAATATATGTTTGAATAAATTAATGAGTTTATTAAAAAATTATAAGAAAAAACAACATTTATTTTAGTTGAAATTACTTGTAAATTTTTATTTTTTTTTAACTTATAAAAACAACTTATTTGATAAAGTTACTCAATAGTTTATTAAAATAAGTTGGTGCAAAAGCTAATTCTGATGATATGGAAATGAGTTTTATCAACTTTTTGTTAAAAAGTTTAAGTGAGTCTAAGTTTCATGTGGGATAAAATTGAGAACGATAAAGGCAAAAGATCCATAACCTATTGTTTTAAAGGTTTTTTAGTACAAAATGAGGATAAGAACGCGAGTCATATGTCTCGGTTTCCCGAAACCTGAAGCATATACAAAGGCGGTGACATTTTTGCAATTTGAACTAACTTAAATGCCTCGGTTGCCTGGGAACTGAAGCATAAATTGTTAGTTACCTTGGGTAAATGCCCAACAGAGGCGTAATTTTCTATGATTCCCCCCCTGAAACTGTCTATTCAATTGACAACTTTTTGAAACTGCACTACAACATCGGTTCCCAGCAGACCCGAGACAGTAGATGGACCTACGACATCGGTTTCCAGCAGACCCGAGACATTAGGTGCTGTCCAAAACTGACAGTTTGACTTTTTGAACGTTTAAAATGATTTGACCACTTTTAGGCTTTAGTTTCCCTTAAAACCGAAGCATATATTGGGAGTATAGGCATCGGTTGGCCATAAGACCCGAGGTAGTAGAGATATATTACCTTGGTTAAGCTTATAACCGAGGCAGTAGAGGTTTAATATTTTACTGCTACGAAGGAAGTTACCCTACTCTGCATTGTTCTTCTCTCTCGCAAGCCAAAACACTCCTTCGCTGCATACAACCGCTTCGTCATCGCCTCTGCCACAGGGTCGCTAGTTCATCATCATTGCCGCGACAAGGTCGTGCTCCGCCATGCCGCTACAAGTCGCGCTCCGCCATCGCTGCTAGAGGGTCGCGCTCTGCCATCGCCTTCGCCGTTCCTTTTCTCGCGCAAGATCTCCAATCGTCGCTGCTGCCATCTAACCAGTGTCATTGCTGCCATCCAACCAGTGTCGCTGCCATCTAACCACCTTCGCTGCCTCCCTACTACTACCTCACCGTTCCACGGTCTTCATCGTCTGATGGGGTCCTCCTTGTCTTGGTAAGTGAATTTTTTTGAGTTGGGTTTGCCACTGTGAATATTTGGGTCAATGAATTCCTTTGAGATTTTTTCCACTTTGAATTTCCTGAGACAAAAAGAAGTTAGGAAAATGAAATTAAGTGGGAATATTTGATGATATAAAATTGATTGATTCACGAGACCATATTGTTACTTTATTTACTATTTTATAGCAAGATATATGTTTGTAGGCATATTAAGAATAGAAAAATATCGTATAAAATATATGATTTACTATAGGTTTGAAAATATTGATAGATAAAAATAGTGGTAGTATAATAATATATTGTAATTAGATAATTTATAAGCCTAGGCTTAGTTTATGCTAAGAATGTAGGTTGTCAATTGTAGAAATTACTTAGTTTGAGTAAAAATAAGATTAGTTTTGTTGCAA
The DNA here is from genome assembly GCF_029865625.1 of Vigna umbellata. Lineage (NCBI taxonomy): Eukaryota > Viridiplantae > Streptophyta > Magnoliopsida > Fabales > Fabaceae > Vigna > Vigna umbellata. The sequence goes on along the minus strand of NC_142165.1, from coordinate 30,960,065 downwards.
TATGTCACTAATTAATGCATTATTTGTTTTTGTCCAGATATTGTTGATTGGTTTTCACGCTCCCAAGTAAATATTCTTAAAATTTTCCTTTTAATATAAACATATAATTATTTATTTGCTTGAATATATTATTTGTTTAAATATATTGTATGTTGCATATAAATTATTTGATTGCTTGTATTGTTTGCTTTCTTTGTTATATTTTACATATGTAATTATTTGTTTGCTTGAATGTATATTGTTGTTGTAAATTAGCATTAGTTTCCCGTTTGAGATTCAAGACAAAAATTATTTACTATCTCTAGATTTTTTTAAACAAAGATACTTTTTATTAGATGAATAAAGAGGAGATGGTAATAATAATTTACAATTATTGAATCTTTTATTGTCCGATTGGACAGTTTGAGAAGAGTAATAACTTTTTCACAGTTTATTAATACATATAAATTTTAATATACATGTCTTAAATTTCATGAAGTTTTGCAGTTGTGTTTTGTATTGATCTTCGGGTGCATATTTGATTGTGATTTATAATCACTTTCATTTCGTGTAACCTGAAGACCAATGCGAAATGTTGGCAAAATTTCGTGAAATTTAGATATGTTGTTTAAAATTTATATGTTTAATAAACTAGAAAAAGTGAATCTTCTTGAAAGGGATATGGTCACACCTTGAATACAAACACGATCAAAGTGATCATTCAAGATTATTGAAATTGTGTAAACAATTTCAGTAAACATGCGTACGGATCAAGGGTGGATTAATCTACCATGCATCAGCATTGAGTACGAGAGAGGGATAGAAGAATTTATACAGTTTGCGCAACGTAATGCGAGTACAAATGGTGATGATGAAGTTAAGCTTAGATGTCCCTGTATCAACCGTTTGAATGGGAGGAAGTTGAACGCAACCGATATTAGGGAAGATCTTATCTGTGATGGTTTCATACGAAGTTATACAACATGGATATGGCATGGCGAGGCAACAAACTTTCCAATTGTCTCTCCAAGTGAAAATGTATATGATTCCACCATGGATATGGAAGATCGACCGGAAGAAGACAACTTAGAGGACATGATTTGCGATGTTGGCGTAGAAGCTTTTGCCTAAGCGCATGTGTATGAAACGATGTCCACTAATGCGGAGACTCCTTTGTATGTCGGTTCAACTAAGTGTTACCAATGAGGTGCATTGGTATTTTAATAGATAATGATTTTTATGATGCTGCAAGAGAAGAACTCGAAGAATGAAGATGTACTTTATTTAAAAGCACTTTTGTAGACTGGAAATGTATTAAGAACAACCTTGAACATGTAAACACTTAGAAATTTACTGTCTTTAAGATATCTGCGCGTATAATCGATTATGTGATACAATAATCAATTATCACAAGCCTTGTTGAAAAAACATTGCTCTTGCAGATAATTGATTATTGCTTGAAATAATCGATTATCCTGGTCTGGATGTGAATTGCTCAAGTCTCGCAAATAATCGATTATCCCTCAGAATAATCCATTATCACTTTTTTGATTGAATAATCGATTATTACTTACCATAATCGATTATCACTGGCAGTTGTATTGTGTCTTTTTCAATTCAGACCTGTGGGCTATATATAGTTCTCTAAAACCCTTAGAGGGTTTATCCAAGTCATTTGAGAATACAGTGTGATATGAGGAAGTTCTCAAGTGTTAGTTCATTGCTCTTGTCAAGTCTTGTGAATAGGAGAAAGTCGCGCTTTGTGTGTCAAAGGTCGGAGCGGTTCTCTTCAAGTTGGCAGAGCTGTTTTCTTCCGGTTCGTTAGTCGAAGGAAAATTTTCTGCTACATTGTTCCGGTTCCTCTGTCGAAGGAAAATTTTCACTCCTTGCTTCCGGTTCGTTTGTTGAAGGAAGTTTCCTTCCGTTTGTTCGTCGAAGGAAGGTTTTATCATTCTTATTCTATTCACTTTATTGTAATCTGTAAAACTGCTTTTAGTGAAATCGTTAATCACTCTTTATAGTGATTAACAACTGGACGTAGAATCTTTTGATTCGAACCAGGATAAAAATCCTATGTGTGATTTTTTCTACTCCCTACACTCTTTACATTTTCCGCACATCAATTGTTTGATAAAAAGTTTAAAAGAAAATTAAAGGAACCATTTTTTAAATTGACCAAACAAGCTCTTTGCTTTTAACAATCCGTATCGTACTCTGAGTGTTTAATATTTCTGCTGCACAAAATCGGTACCGGTTGTTCCAACACTAAGTTCACACGGTTGTCAACGATATTAAGGCTCATGAATTTAAAGGCGAGCAATGGAGGGACTGATAAGAGCTATACAGAATTGTTGTCGTTGTTGAATGAAATGCTGCCAGATGGAAAAATTCTTTGTCCGATGGGTATGATGTATAACGGTATACATGCATGTCCGAATGATTGCATATTGTATAGGAATGAGTATGATGTTTTGACAAAGTGTCCAAAAATTGGGTTATCATGATACAAGGCAAAAAACAACGGTGAAGATAGTGGTCAAACAGAAAAGAATGGTTCTGCTTTGAAAGTAGTTTGGTACCTTCCACTCGTGGCCAGACTTAAGCGTTTGTTCGCGAATCTGAAAAATACTAAAAACCTAAGATGGCATGTAGATAAGAGAACAACTAATGGGCTGCTTCGTCATCCAGCTGATTCAAAGCAATGGAAAAATATTGATCAAGAATTCCCTCAATTTGGTCAAGAGTGTAGAAATCTTAGGTTTCGCTTAACTACTGATGGAATGAACCCATTTGGTAATTTAAGTACCAATCATAGGTTTTGGCCTGTTATACTGATAATTTACAACTTATCTCCTGGATTGTACATGAAAAGAAAGTACATGATGTTGTCAATGTTGATATCTGGTCCAAAGCAGCCTGAAATGACATAGATGTTTATCTTAGGCCACTAGTTGAAGACTTGAAGTTGTTATGGGTTGATGGGGTTGAAATATTCGATGTCTTTGCTTCAGAAACTTTCATGATGCATGCCATGTTTTTTTGCACCATTAATGACTTTCTAGATTACGGTAATTTATCGGGGTACGGTGTGAAGGGTCATAAAGCATGTCCTATATGTGAAGAAAACTGATAACGGTTGAAAAACCGTTATTTTTATACTTAATTTTAATATTAAAAACACCCTTTATGACTTAGAAACTAGCTTGAAATCATGCTTTTGTTTAAGTTTTGGAAATAAGAGAGTTGGATGGGTTTTATGCTTGGTTTTCCTTGTTTTGACAGGAATTAAGATGAATTGGATGAAAGAAGTTGGAACCCAGAAAAGACAAAAACAGTACCAGACCGAACAGTAGGATGCAGGAGAATCCAAACCGAACAGTTAAGAACCCAGACCGAACGGTTATTGAGACTGACCAAACGATCAGATAGAGGAGAAGACAGAGACCGAACGGTTCATAACAGAGACCAAACGGTGTGAAGGTGGTGGAACTAGGCCGAACGGTGTGAGGAAGAAAGACAACTGTCGAATAGTGTAACTGAGGACCGAACGGCTGCAGAAAAACATAGGCAAACCGAACGGTTTGTGAGAGGAGAAGCTGAATGAAGTGGTAGAAGTCATGCCGAACGGTCAACAGTGTAAGATCGATTAGTCAAAAGTGAAACCGAACGGTCATGCGTCATTTGAGTGCCGCAGCTACCGCTGAGCGCCAAAAGTGTCACTGAGCGTCGAGGATGTGGGCTTGGACCTGTTTTCTGTTATTTTTATGTTCTATTTAAGGACTTGCACGCCTTAGGGATTGTATCTTTTGATGGCTTGAGCACAGAAACACACTTTTCACCCCTTGGGGGTAGATTTGGGGATGCGGATGTCTCCTCTTCTCTTTCTAGGGTTTTTCTATTTCTTTCATTCTTTCATTGTTCATCTAGTTTCTCCATGATAATGGGGAACTAAACCTTATTTGTTGTTGGGAAAGATATAACCTCTTAAACTCTCATGTATTGAATTGATTCTTGATTATATATGCTTTACTTCATTAATTGTTAGGGTTTTTCCTCACATAACTGTTTAGTGCCGTGAGTTTCTTGGGAAAACGATACTTGGTCTTACCATTTATTATTACTTGATATGATTCGGTACACTTGCCGAGGTCTTAACAAGTTTTGGATTCCGTTTTCAGGGATTAAAAATTTGTTCATCAAAAATACTAGAGCTCATCAATTAAAACACGGAGGGAATGCAGTGTATATGCGTCATCGGAGATTTTAACAATCTAATCATCCATATCGAAGGTTAAAGAAAGCATTCAATGGACAACAAGAGAAAGACAATGCACCCATTCCACTTACTGAACTTGAAGTTCTTGAAAAAGTTAATAAAGTACATCATGTATTTGGAAAAACATCCAAGAAGTCTTCTGTAATGACCCTTGGAAGAAGAAATCAATATTCTTTGATCTTCCATATTGGTCAAAGTTAGATGTTAGACATTGCATAGATGTCATGCATGTAGAGAAGAATGTTCGTGATAGCTTGATTGGTACACTACTCAACATCTAGGGAAAAACAAAAGATGGAGTGAATGCTTGTTTGGATTTGGTTGACATGAAGATCCGAGAAGAGTTGGCACCAAGAGAGATTGGTAAACGTACTTATTTTCCACCTGCATGTTACACAATGCCCAGACAAGAGAATATAAGTTTTTGTCTTTGTTTAAAGAGTATCAAGGTACCACAAGGATACTCTTCAAATATCAAGAGCTTAGTGTTAATGCAGGACTTAAAGCTTGTTGGAATCAAGTCTCATAATTGCCACATCTTAATGCAAAAATTGTTACCAGTGGCAATTCATGGAATTTTGCCCAAAAAGGTTAGGCAGACCATAACTCGGTATTTTTCCTCCATCCTTTTTTGACATCATGGTACATTTACTTGTTCATTCGGTCAGAGAAATCAAGTTGTGTGTACCAGTATACTTAAGATGGATGTATCCTATTGAGCGCTATATGAAGATTTTGAAAGCGTACGTCAAAAATCAATATCGTTCAGAAGGTTCAATGATTGAAAGATATATTATTGAAGAAAGTATCGAGTTTTGCTCTAATCATATAACTAAAGCAAATCCGATAGGAGTCCCTCGGACATCATGGTTAAATAGATGTTCTACAAGTAAAAGCATCCGAGGTATAAATGTGGTCACGAAAAGTCGTGAAGAATTGATGCAAGCACATCTGTACATATTAAACAACACAGATGAGGTGATCCTGTTTTTGGAAGCACACAAAGCCGTTGTAAATGACAAGTATCCAAGACAATCAAAGAAATGGTAGTTGATGGAGCATAATAGAACATTCTTGTCCTAGTTCAAATCTAAAGTTTTGAAAGAATCACGGTCTTCTAAGACTTTGTTGTGGCTAGCAAATGGTTTGAAGTTTGATGTTGTATGTTGTCCACGCTATGAAATTAATAATTGCACATTTTATACACACTAGTGCAGAAAAGGCTTTAGACGTCTATTATTTTAGGCTTTTTACGTCTGATCCCGACCTGACGTCTTTACGGTTGAAGTTGATGGGACGTCAGTTTGCACTGTCAAACGTCTATATAGACGTCTGAAACTACACATCAAACGTCTATATAGATGTCTGACACTAAAAATCAGACGTCTAAAGCATCACCGTATTTGATTATATCTTTCTCCGCTTGAGGCCTCTCGGGTTGCTCTTGGCTCATGGTGATTCGAGTTTACAAATTTATATTTTAGTTGAAGAGAATGGATTGTACATTTTTTTTTGTATTGGATTGTTTTAAAAATGTAGTCGAGGGAATTAGAGGAGTGCAAAACGCAAGAAATCGCCGCCCAAGGACACGAGCAAAACTACACTAAAACCCAACGAAAACGCATTTTAATCGGTTCAAATGAAAGATAATTCATCAAAGAGTAATGTAATCGGAGTAAAACTAATTTTAAACAGTGCAAAAGTGAGAAAATGAACCTGAAAAACGTAGCCTGTGGAGAGAAAACGCGAGGAAGATGATGAACATTAAGTGCGCGTAACTGTTGCCTCGTGTTCGCGGTGTTTTAATGCAGCCACATAGACATGTGTTCCCCCCCACTTCAGACATCTATATGGCTTTAGAAGTCGGATTCGCGGGATCTGACGACTAAATGGAGTCAAAAAGTGACTTTTTATATTTCAAAAATGAGTATATAGAAGTCTGTTCTACCCACATCAAACGTCTATAGGGCTTTAGAAGTCAAATTGGCAGGATCTAACGTCTAAATGGAGTCAAAAAGTAACTTTTTAGATTTCAAAAATGAGTATATAAAAGTCGGTTACCCCCACATAAAACGTCTATAGGGCTTTAGAAGTCGGATTGACGGGATCTGGCGTCTAAATGGAGTCAAAAGGTGACTTTTTAGATTTCAAAAAGGAGTATATAGAAGTTTATTCCCCCCACATCAGACGTCTATAGGGCTTTAGAAGTCGGATTGACAGGATCTGACGTCTAAATGGAGTCAAAAAGTGACTTTTTAAATTTAAAAAATGAGTATATAGAAGTTTGTTCCCCCCACATCAGACGTCTATATGGCTTTAGAAGTCGGATTGACGGGATCTGACGTCTATATGGAGTCAAAAAGTGACTTTATAGATTTCAAAAATGAGTATATAGAAGTATGTTCCCCCATATCAGACGTCTATAGAGCTTTAGAAGTTGGATTGACGGGATTTAACGTCTAAATGGAGTCAAAAAGTGACTTTTTAGATTTAAAAAATGAGTATATAGAAGTCTGTTCCCCTCCCACATCAGACGTCTATATGGCTTTAGAATTCAGATTGATGGGATCTGACGTCTATATGGAGTCAAAAAGTGACTTTATAGATTTCAAAAATTAGTATATAGAAGTATGTTCCCCCCACATCAAACGTCTATATGGCGTTAGAAGTCGGATTGACGGGACCTGACGTCTATATGGAGTCAAAAGTGACTTTTTAGATTTAAAAAATGAGTATATAGAAGTTTATTCCCCCGACATCAGATGTCTATATGGCTTTAGAAGTCGGATTGGCGTGATCTGACGTCTATATAGAGTCAAAAAGTGACTTTTTAGATTTCAAAAATGAGTATATAAACGTTTGTTCCCCCTCCACATCAGACGTTTATATCGCTTTAAAAGTTTGTTCCCTCTAGAACAGACGTCTATATGGTTGTTTTATTTATAGAAAATGCAACCGGTCATTTTTTACGTCAGATATTCGAGGGTCAGACATCTAAGGGGTGAAGTTAAAGGCCTTTTATGCACTAGTGACAAAGACTTTGGATGATAAAATCATAGTACAAAATAGTGGCGTCAGTCTAGAAGTTGAGTCACTACAATTTTCCACATCCAAAGATCAAAATCCTGTAATTGGATCAATGAGATATTATAGTATAATAAAAGAGATATGGGAGGTTGATTACACTAAGTTTTCTGTTGCACTCTTCAAATGTAAGTGGGTTGACAATAAGAGTGGTGTCAAAATAGAGGAATCTGGTATGACACTAGTTAATTTTCGAAAGGTTGGTTATGGAGACGAACCGTTTATCATGGCATATCAAGCAAGTCAGGTTTTTTATGTGAAAGATCATGCGTCTGACCATTGGTATGTCACTCTTCAAGGAAAAAGACAAATTGAAGATAAAGAAGAGAGTATAAGTAATCTTCATATTATTAACAACCATCCATTTAAAATGATAATAAATTTGGATGACGACCCTCTAGTGATGATATACATGCAATTCAGGAAGATCACCATGAGATAATATACATATGACCAATCCATATGATTATGTATGAATTTCATATTTCTGTAAAAATTTATGGCTTTTGTTAAATAATATATGTTATTTTGTAAGTCTTTTATTAATCTTTCCTCTTATTTATTTTGACATATATATGCCTGAGGCACCACATTCGTCAAGGGATGAGGTCCCCACTTCTAGACCCACCAGAGGAGCGACGAGGTTGAGACAACTTATACTTAGGAGAAATGTAGGTGAGAGGACACCTGTCATTATTGACGTGGTCACATGATTAGCATCTAGACCAAATGCAAATGTTTTTAGGTCTTACCTTGGAGTACTAGCACATGATTGTATCTCTATCCTTACTCCATCCTTTGACCATATATCTGAGGCTGATTGAAATCTTATATGACAAGACCTATTGGTAAGTTAATCAATATTGCTCCAAATTCTAGTTTCATTCTATTGATAAATTTGTATTGATATAAGGTTATTACTTTCTTTATTGCAGATGACATTTGATATCCCAAATTTCGCGAGCCTAAGGAATAGGTGTTTATCTGCAATTACAGAAAGATTTCGGGGGTTTAAGACAAAATTGACGTCCATATATATATATATATATATATATGGAGCAAAAAGTAATGAAACTCCATGTTCTAAGTATTCTACAATTGACGAAGAAACTTGGTGTCAGTTTGTACAACTTCATTCATCTGAGTCGTGGTAGGTAAGTGTAAGTAAAATCATTCAATTCATCATTCATAATTTTATATCATAACAATTGTTTCATTTTGTCAGAGGAAACAAGGTCAAAACCACAGGGTATAAGTGATCAAAATAAAAACCATACTTACTGTCTCGTGGTTGATACAGGAAGCTTGAGGAAAAAATAATGAAGCAAAAGTCAGATAGTAGACTTCCACTTTCTTAGGGTGGTGACCCTCCTCCTTAACCACCATCTCGGCACGAGAAGTGGAAGTTAGCCTGTATAAGATCATCGGGTTCCTACACTTCTAACTTTGCTAGAAAGATATTTGAAAGAATTGTAAGATGTCATTTCTCATATTTTTACAATATTTTTTGTTATGTTACAGGGTTCCTTGGTTGAGAAGAGCTCCTAAGGTCAATTCACACAACAAGGTCGTTAGGATATTCTTGCCAGAGCTATTGGACGACCTAAGCACCTAGGACGGGTGCGTGTTGCTGGGACTGACATAGGCATACGACAGTTCTTTGGGTCTTCCTCGCGTCCATCTTCATACGAAAAGCTGAAGGAGGACATCAAAAAAGAGATGACGTAGGAGATCACAAAGAAGGTGTGAGCAGAGTTGTATGATGAAGTTGCTAAAATGGTTGCGCGCCAGTTCGAGCAGCGTTATGAGCATTATGACAATCGTCCTCTACCATCTCCTGTAGCGGAACATGTTGTGCCCCCTACAAGTAAACTTAATAACCATTTTTTTTTATTAATTTACTTTTTGTATAACCTAACATTTAATTTGACAGGTAAAAGCGACAAAGGAAGTTGCTCAGTTGTCGGTGCCCCAAGGGACGACATGGACGACACTCGTCCATGTTAGCTATATATTCTCTCTCCTATCGGGACCGTGATAGTGGCTCGTGGCATAGTCTATGAGACGGCCATTGTAGTGCATGGTGTAGAGCTAGCAGAAGATGAGATCAAGGTCACGGTGGATGAAGTTGTCGTACCAGATGCCCTTGTTCCTATGCCTAAAGAGGAGTTTTTCACTATGGAAAAGGCATTTAAGTCCTTCTTCGCCTGGCCTAGACATTTGGTTGGTGATGTATCTGACCCCCCGGTAAACACTCCTACTATATACTTCTCAATTTTAATATTTAATTCTTATTGGCGTCAGAACATAACCATTTTTTCATGTAACAACAGACAGGTCAAGAGGAAAGTCCTACACCGAAGAAGACTCATTTATCTGAGGATGACCCTCTTGGTGCGTTAGACGAGCTTGTTAACATCATTTTTCAGATGCACCAATGATTGTACCATGGGATTCTACTACATTTGGAAGAGATGTTTAGATCCCATTGTACTTGCATGCCCAAGATGTTAGGGAGCTTGCGTCGGAGAGAGAAGAAATTAATATTACACTCATTTAGTTGTGGATGATGTATGTTTATGAGAACTTTTTTATATAAAATTTTGGGTTAAATATGTTTTTAGTCCCTCAACTATCAAGCGATTTTAAATTTAGTCCCTCTTTCAAACTTTGGTACACTTTGATCTTTGACCTTAAAGAAACTATAAATTTTCGTCCTCCAAAACCAACGTCGTTAAAATTAGGCTAAAGTGCCTAACGGTGTGCCACACTGTAATCTTAGAAACTCTCCCTCTCTCCAACACCATCACCACCACATCTTCTTTTTATCCTCCCTCAGCAAGGACGCCGTTAGAGGGGTATCTCCCTCTCGCGCGAAGAGAAGCCAAGAGAGGAGAGGTTTCACGGTGGCCGACGATGACCCTAGCGACATGCGGTGTAGTTTCTTTTGGGAAATATCTTCAAATGCATGACAACATTGGGTTCCTGTCTACTTGCGGGATAGTTTCTTTGGGGAAATATCTTCAAATGAGGGAAATGAGTCTTTGAATTTGTTCCAAGCTTAAGAGAGGAAATTTTTCAATTTTGTGAAAGATAAAATACGTTCCAAGGAAAGAAGAATACTACGTTAACATATTTGGGGAAATTCAACCCACGATTCTTCTGTAAAATTTGTTTGAGAATAAATGTTGTTTGTCTGGGTATTTAGGGTTAGCAAAGGAGAGAAAGTTGAAAACTTTTTCTGCCTCTTGGTTTTGTTGATATAATAGGTTATGGGTTGTTCTCTTTTGCAATAATTGGCTATTATTAATTTTGCTGAAAGTGGGAATTTTATGTTATTAGATTATGTCTGGGTCATATTTGGGAAGAAAAAAAAGGTTATTTTTTGGTGGGAGGTTCTATGGAATGTCCCATTGGGGATTTAGGGTTGACTCTTTTGAAAGTTTGGAGTTTGGTTTTTTGTTTGGGTTTTGAATTTGGGAGGCTGAGATTTTTTAGTGGGGTTGATTGAAGTTTGGTTTGAGTGATGGATGAGGTACTGGGTAGTTCATGTTCCCTGGCCCCTTTCTTGGCGAAGACTTATGAGATGGTTGATGATCCTTCTAGTAAAAGTTTTTGTCAGCAGAAACATTTCTCTTTTAAATACCCATTTCTCATATTCAAGGTTCCAAGAAATAGTTGACGACCTCAATTTTAGCCAAACATCAAGGTTTTTGGAATCTTCACAACCAAAATTTCCCACAATATTTGACGAAACCATGATCGCAACCACACTTTAAAACCTTATTCACGACAATCATACACCTATCACTGTCGTTAGTTAAAAATTGATTCATAACACTTTTCACAAAAGGTTATTTTTGAACCAAATAGCAGTTAACACAAGGAACAATTGACTTCATTTTTTAGGGCTCGAGCTACGTCAGCGATTGAAATCCCTGTCCCTGTCCCGGTCTCTGTCTCAAGGCGGCGACGCATTGCGCTCATAGTAATCGCCATGGTGGTTGGGAGAGCGATCGAAATCCCTGTCATCTATGCGGTCTCTTCGACAGAGCTGGTAATGCGACGGCGGGGACGGCGGAGGGAGGTCGGTCATCCACAATAGGGGAGGGCTAAGTCGGAGATGGAGGCAGCGTCGGAGGAGGGGGAGCATCGGAGGAAGGCGATTTGTCGAGGGATTCTGGAGGCACATTCATGACCTTCAGAATAAAAAGAAGCTGAGGTGGTGATGGTTGTGGAGAGAGTGAGAGTTTCCAAGATTACAACGTGGCACACCGTTAGCCACCTTAGCCTAATTTTAACGGCGTTAGTTTTGGAGGACGAAAATTTATAGTTTCCTTAAGGACAAGGATCAAAGTGTACCAAAGTTTGAAAGAGGGACTAAATTTAAAATCACTTGATAGTTGAGGGACTAAAAACATATTTAACCCTAATTTGTTTTTATCAAGTTACTTATATCATATCATTCATTTCAGGTATATGTTTGGTGTCAGTAACAAGATGGGGTTCAATGATGTATATGGGTTCATTGACCCCTATATGACTCATGAAAGAAATAAATTTGATGAAATCCAAACATACGTCACCACCTGCTTTGAAATGGGGAAGGACATATATTTTCTCCCTTATATACTTGGGTAAGTGAAGTTTGTTAACGTTAAAGTTTCGTTTATGGATTTTGGTATATGACAATTAAGTTATTACCAATTTCAGGCGTCATTGGCAACTACTTGTGATCTCCATACCAGAGAACACTATTGTCTGATTTTGTTCATTGCACAAGTCTCCTCCAAGCCATCTTAGACATGTAGTAGATTGGTAAGAATCTCAATGTTTCAACTTTCTTTCTTATATAAATGTATGCTAAAGCCATTTTTTTAATAGTTCCCTTGCAACACATATGATATTGTTTGGGAGATCTACTGATGCAGCTAAAAAGCTTGCATGGGTTCCCCTTAAGGTTTGGTATTTTAGTCCATACTTTGTTATATTTTGTACCCTTCCAAATGATTTTACTTAACATTTTATAGTTATGATGACATATTGTAGTGTAATAAAAAAAATGGATCATATGAGTGTGGTTACTACGTCATGTATTGGATGATGACCACTATTCATGCATGTTACACCAGTGGATGGGAAACGGTAATATTTAGGTTTTAATTTTATTTTCTCTATAGTTTAGATTTCATATACACTAATTGAAATCATCGTGTTTTATGCAGAGATTCAATATGACTACTTCAATTCCAGAGAAGTTACTTAAACTCATGAGGAAAACACTGACTAAATATGTAATTCAACTATATAATAGTATGTAGTAGATATTAGGATATAGTAAGTTATAAGTTTATCACTAGTACAAAAATATCGTATAACGTCGGTGTTTTTTAGCCTTTCACGTCGAAATTAAGGCTGACGTCATATTAGGAGACGTTAAATTATGTCGAATTTAAAAAATTCGACGTTACCTTAATTAACGTCAAATTTTGTTAATATATGACGTTAATCAATTTTTTTATTTTTTTTAATTAATTGTGATCCTTTGTGATACTTTTTTACAACTCTACGAAGACCTGAAAAATATAAAAACAACAAATTTCAGTTTTTGGTATTTTATAAAGTACGAATTATGAACGTGCAGTGTTGTATCAACAACAAACAAGTTCAACCAAATAACAACAAACAAGTTCAACCAAATAACAACAAACAAGTTCAACCAAACAACCACATCAAACAAGTTCAATCAAACAACAACAAGAAACGAGTTTAACAAATAAGTTCTTCAAACTAACTTTCAAAAGATGGGTTTGTCGGAATAAAGTGTTGCCACCCGTGAGAGAGAAAGCAAAATGCGCCTATGAAGGACAAGAACACGAAAATAATCAGTCAAAACAAACGAAAATCATACCTAAAGTAGTTAATTAACCTACATTTGTATCAAATGAAGGAAAGATTACATGTGATGACCGTCAAACTTCGTTCAAGAAATGTTTGAGCAGAGAAAAGGATCTCGCGCGCTAAGATAAAGGGAATGAATTTTCAATCTCCCGCTCAAATTTTTATTTAATTCACTAACATTTTGATGTCTAACGCTAGGGCATTTGACGTTTTATAACCTTTTGACGTCTAACGCTAGGGTATATTTTCACCTTCACGCCAAACATTTTTGCAAAATTTATCCAATAGGACGTCGAACATCTCAATATTCGACGTCTTATAACAAATAGACGTCGAGTTACAGTTCTAAACGACGTTTGTATTTATTTACAAAAATGTCACCGATCATTTTTAACGTTTGCTTTTCAATGGTTGGACGTCAAACGTGTGACGTTATACCTTGTTTTTGTACTAGTGTATGTTTTTAAGTTGTTTTATGCTTTTGTACATTATTATTAATTTAACTTTGTACATTGGATTGATTTTTCAAAGTTGATTTATGATTACATTGAATTGATTTATGGTTCTAAGAAGTTGATTTATGATTACATTGAATGCATTTATGTTTTAATATAATTTTTATTGAAAATATATGCTTCTAGATTGTTTTGGCCTATTCTGGCTATAAAATTATGTGTAGGTCTGTTTCTGCAGTTGGGAATGTTGTAGACATAGACCTCTTCTTAAAAAAACAGGGGAATATTCCTCGGTTGTGACCACAACCGAGGTAGAAATCCCTCTATGACATCGGTTCATGCCACAACCGAGGCATAAAGTCGGCGTAAAAAGAAAAAAAAATTAAAAAAAACTCTACTGCCTCGGTTCAGGTCCCAACCGAGGCAGTAGAGGACGACATACTGCCTTGGTTCAAAAGGAACCGAGACGTAAAGTCCTTCGAAAAAAAATAAAAAAACAAAAACCCTACTGCTTCGGTTACCGAAGAATCGAGGCAAAATGCTACCCTTTTTTTCCTCGGTTCACAATCGAGGCAAAAAGGGGTAGAGTTTTTGTCTCGCCTGTATATGCCTCGGTTCAGGAACCATTGCCTATGGGAGAAAATAACCATTGTCATTTCCCCTGGCTGCACTAGTGAATTGGTTGGAAGTGGTGTTACTTCCTTATGTGGGTTAAATTCATATCTCATTGGAGATTTAAATGGTACAAATTATCATTTCTATAAGACCAAGGTGAAAGACTAGTTGTTTTGTGAAGCAATTGCATCTTCTCGTTTTTGTTATGCAAAAGTCGGATTCTATGTCTAATGAAGAATGAGACTTTAACACTAACAAGTGTGTGGTATTAGTTGATGGATTTGAGGTACAAGGAGAGTTCTTCTCTTTCAAATCATTTAAATGAGTTTCAATAGCTTTTAGGCTAGGTGTTAAGAATAGGTATCAATTTTGATTGTGAAATTTTGAGACTATAGCTACTAAACACTCTATCGGAGTCTTGAGAGATATTTCGAGTTTCATTAAAAACTCAACTCCTAATGACATTATTTCTTTTCAGATGGCAAAGATAGGTGCTCTTAATGAAGAGTTGAAAGGGAAGGTAGAAAGTTTTTCATCTCAACTTGAGGTGTTTGTCATAGAAAATAATGGAAAAAGTAAAAAAACAGAACCACAAGGTGATAAAGAGAAGAACACAAGCAAGTTCAAGCCAATATATAAATATGCAGTGAAATTATGTTAAGAAAATACAATCATTATTTTTAATGCAAGTTCTTTATTTTAAATTGAGTTAATATTCCATCATTATTTCTAATGTAAGTTCTTTATTTTAAAATTGAGTTAATATTCAAAATTAAAAAAATTAAAATATAATAATCACTTGTAGGTGCGTTTAGATTAAGGAGTGAATTAAAGTGAATGAAAAATAAAAAAAATGAAGAAAAAAAAATAAAAAGTGAGATTATTTGAATTAAGAGAAATATAATGAAAAGAAAAGAGAAACTTTTATATTTGATTTGATTGACGTGATAGAATAAATTTGAACGTATATTAATAAAATTAGAGAACTATTCATAAAATAATATTTGTAAAATAACTTAACATAATAGATCAAAATAGGGATACCAAGTCTTACAATATAGCTCAGTTCCATACATTAACACAAAAAATCCTTATAACGTCACTCATTAGACGTTAGAATTGGGAAAAACCAACGTGAAAAATGACTGGTGACATTTTTGCAATCAAAATCACAAAAATGACATTGTCCCCTATTGTAACATATGTCAAAATCAGATTTGACGTTAGCCCCCTTTGTAACATACATTAATTGATGTTGGCATGTCCTAAAACTAATGTCAAAAGGCTTTATGATGTTAGCTACAACCTATTTGATGTCAAACTCATTTTGAAAGCATAAAGAAATAGTGTGAGACCATTTGGTCAAAATCTCTTCACTATTCTTTCTCTTTCTCGTTTGCGTGAAAGCTTTCCCAACGATGAAGCTTCATAATCCATGGAGCTCTAGAGATTCATAACCCATGAAGATTCATCTTCAACCTATTTCACTCCATGTTAATGTTATAGTGGTCGTTTGACCTTGAGTTTTCGTTCTCTCTAATTGTATTTTACAAGGGTTGGTTCTCTCTCATCTTCTTTTCCATTTTTAAGGTTTTGTAAAATATATAGTGTTCATATATTACATATTGGTCTTAGATTCAGAGTTGTGGTGGTGAAAAACTTCAAAAAGTCATAATTTTTGCTATAGACCTTAGATGGAGACACTTCAAAAATAAAAGTTGTTGGAAATAGGATGGTGAACACATTTGGCCAATTCCTGAAGAGGATTAGGATTCTAGAATTTTCAAAAATTCATCATTTAAGGTATTTTTTTTTCATAGTATATTTCCCCAATTTTTTCATACTTTATAGTTTTATTTGGGGTACCCAAAGTACTTAGAAAATTTTGAATTTTTTTTGTAAGTTTATCTTGTATTGTATATTGATTTTCAATGGGCTCACTTGAGGAAAATAGTGGCGTAAAATCGAAAAAAAAAAAAACAAATTGACATATTTTGTCCTTGCAATAGATGTCAATTAACGTCGATTATAAATTGAATATATGTTAATTAACGTTTGTTTAGAGACAATAAACGTCAATTTAACGTTTGTCCATATACATTAGATGAATATAGCAATGTACATTAGATGAGTGTGTTTATATAGTGATTAGACAAATCTAGCATTAGATATTAAATGAATATGTCAATGCATTGATTATATGAGTTTAACAATACACATCAAACTAATAAGTAAATATACTCAGTATTTTTACGTATTATATTCTTTATTTTTATAGAGTTTATTCTATATTTTCTTCACATGTTAGATCTTTAGTATTTTAAAAAAATTTCTTTTTATATTTCTATATATATATTAACTTTCTAAACTTATAAATAATTTTTCACATTGATTCTATTCAAAAATTAATTATAAATCTAAAAGTATTATTATTTTTCTCTCAACCTCTAAATATCTTTTGATATAATATAGATTTACTAAAATAAAGAAAACAAAAAATAAACAACATTCTTTAAATAGACGTAAGTTTAAAACTAGTAAGTCTTTAAATACGAAAACAAAACAAACACACAAACTCACTCCCAGAAAGACTTGTCAAATCTAAACAAAAAGAAGCCTGACTTTGGCCATAATTTGTTAAAGGAATTTGTTTACATTTGAACAATTGTAATTTCAGTTCTTGTACTTCATAAGCCATCTACTTAATTTTTATACAGTAAAAAAAATATATTTAATCTCTAATTAATAACATTCTTTTACATGACAAGCACCCGTGATTTGTGGATTATAGTATAATGTTTGACATTTTAAAAAGAGTACTGATACATATTCTGATTTTAGTTACGCTACTTTTGTACGAAGAAAAAAACTATGTTAGAAGAGAAGCACTCACTTTTGACGTATTTATAAGATCTATGTCAGTCATTATTTTTGGTCATAAACTAAATTATAAAATTTGAAGAAATTATACAGAATTTATTTTACAAATTAAGTGATGTATTATTAATTTAAAAAAAAATGAAATGTTATGGTAAGAAATAGCAAAAGTGGAGAGGTTTGTTTAGTATACGTATTGTGATGAGCGAGAACATGATCTTTACATATCACTGATGCCATGTCTTGTGTGATCCGTAGAGTCAAACACGCGATGGAAAGGTCAATTTTTAGAAGAGTGATCTCATATCGGGTTTGGTGGAAAGAAGGACAACGAAAATCATGGTATACAATTATACACTAGGCGCGTATACTAATAATGGTAGATGCCTATAATTTCCACCGTAGATCTTCATCTTTTATTTCTAGGTACACTGCATCGTGATGAACTTCCATTCCTTCTTTTTTAGGCATATCATTCCTTTTGTTTTCCCCTCTTCAAATGCGTGTTTTCAACTCCCATCACGGAATATTATTCATTATTTAATATCCAAATCTTCTACAGTGCAAAATAATTGCAAAGAGGTCCACAGACATTCCAAGCAAATTAACGATGCTCATGCTCTAAAAATAACGCTAATAATTCACACACACTTCTCTGAGGGGCCTCCACGGCATAAATTGCTTGTCGTTTCCAACCCCCTTTTCCCTTCTTTGCCCAAGTTCTTGAAGGTGGGAGAATGACATTAAAGAGGAAAAAAATATGAAATGAGAAAAGAGTGAGAAACCTATGCTTTAATTAGCATCTCCTAGCTTATTTATGACCTTCACACTGATGCATGTACAACAACGCTATCCCTTCTGCTATATTTCTTCACGGGTCACTCTGCAAACTCCAACGCATTTCACCAAGGTTTAGGTTTGCACTATTATTCATAAAACAACCTGCATTAGCTACCCTTTTACCATTTCCATGTTTAATAATCATCACCTCAAAACGCCTTCCTCCTGAATCCTGCGGGATAATTCATGCACCGCACCTGCAATTTCTTCCACTGTGTTCATCTGACACCCTTCCTCTACCTGTTCCACCATTAAATAACACAACAAATCAGAAAAATACAACTTCTATTCATTAAAAAAAAACAGACAAAAAAAATGCTAACATTCCCTTGTCTAACAGTTCTTTAGTTTTTAGATCAATGTCCTGTTTAACGAAAAACAGACGACACGACTTTGAATTCATTTAACAGAAACCGGTGTCACCATTCCTGAAATTGGTAGTTGTACCGAAGCTCTTTGAATTTATCAAGGTATCATAGAAATTTTCAAGAAGAGAAAATGACAAACATAAAAATGGGGTGCTGGAAAAAGGAATGAGTGTACGTTTTGCATCAAAATTGGAAAAGAAAGAGAAAAAAAGAAACTGCAAATCTAGATAGGTAGGTAGCAGAAAGAAAGAAAAAAACCAACCTTAACACTAACCGAGGTGAGGACCATATCGTCGACAGTGGTAACGTTAAGGTGGAGAATGGTGAAGGCGAGAGTTTGAAGGCCAACAACCATCTTCAGAAGCAAACCCGCTTGTTTCTTCGAGAGTATCTTTATGTTGGCATGGCCATCCACAAGGGTCACTTCTATGTCTGCCACGGCCCATGAATGGCTCCGTGCTTCGCACGTGCTAGGGTACCCTCTGCCGTTCTGTGTCGCACGTGTCGAATACTGAGGGAACATGAAGAACTCGGCAAAGGGTGATGACGAGTCAGAGAAGCCACCGCCATTTTCCTTCGTTCTCTGCTGCCCCTTCATGCACTGCAGAAGCTGCTCCAGCTCCTTCACGAAGTTAATGGCTCCACCAATAATAGATGCTTGATCACCCTGTAATGTAACATTTCCGAAAATTAGCTCGGGTTAATTTAAGGTTTAAAAAAACAACAAACTGTAAAACAAACCAAACACGTGTACTCGTGTCCAACGTCTCTGAGACTGCTCAATCAAAATTTACAATTTAGATTTGTAATTCGAAAAGATGAAAGAAGTGGAATTTATTTAGACTAACCCTTTGGACATAAGAGGGTGGCATCAGGGATCTTAGAACGGCGAGGTACTCGTTCATCTGTTTTCTTCGATTGCGTTCAACTGCAATGTGGGTCATTCTTTGATTCTCGATCTCCTCCTTGTTCTTGGTGCTCTTGGTGCGGCGGCGTTTGCGGCGGCCGGGAGTGGGTTCGGAGGGAGGAGGAGGAGGAGGAAAGGCGGCGGGGAGAGATTGATCGACGGTGCAGGGTTCAGGGGAGGAGTGTGAGTCCCATTGGTCTTTGATATTTTGCAAAGCGGAAGGAGAAGAAGAATCCCAATTTGCATGCAGAGTGTGGTCTATGTTGTTGGTGATGATGCCTAGAAAGGCTTTGTTTTCTGCTTCTTGAAGATTGTTGTGCAACAGCGAGTAGAAGTAGTCTTTGTTGCAAGGGTAAGTGAATGGATCTTGCGGGAAAACCACGGCCTCTAGGGCCATTGTTGTTGTTAAAGTGGGAAAGTGTGGTTGTAAAGAGAGAGAGAATGATTGGATGATGGTTTTAGCAAAGGCTAAAGCAGGGGTAGTGGTAATGGTGGAAACAAAGTAACCTTTTTATGATGATGAGCTTAAGAAGAAGAATTTCCCTTTTGGGTTGAAATCTTAAAAGTGGATTGATAGTCCACACAAACAAAAAGCTACAGACCTATGCACGTGAGATTTTTCGTCCTACACCGCTTCCTTCATCGCACCAACTTAACCACTGGAAAACACACAGAAAGATTCTCTTCCCAATTTCTTAATATCTCCTATTTATAATAGCAGCACCAAGCAAACCGATAGACCCATGACTTTCCCAACACAACCACTTCTCATGCCTCACAACCTCAATATTATGGACTAATAATAACAATACACACCTGTTATCTAATTAAAAAAATAATTTGTAAAATTAAACCATCTTGTGATTCAATTGGATTTTCAAATGCATATAATCTTTATTCTAATATGATTTTTGTTATCTTTTCTCCATCATATTATTTATTGTACTCTCTCTCTCTCTCATTGTTCATTTCTTCCATGTTGGGTTTCACAGTCAATCTTCATATAATGGTTCGCTTTGGCCCAACACAAGTTACGAAGACTGCATAAATTTTACTAAACTAAAAGACTGAATTTATAATTAAAATTTAATAGGATCAAAATTACACATTTTGTAAAATATTGAGACTAAATGATTTATTTAAGAGTGGAAGTTATTTATGATTCAGAAATCAAATATAAGATTATAAGGAAGTTGGATACTGTATAATTAAATTAAAATTAATATTAATTCTTTATATAATTGGACTTGTATGTCTAGTTGAGATTACATTTTCCTAATACATCTTTCTCGAAAGATTCAATAATATTTTGGATTGGATGTAAAATGTTTTGCCCAATTGACGAGAATCTAGTTCATCTCATACCTTCTATAAATACAATAAATATTATTAGTGGATAAATATCTATTACCTGTATGGTCACTTTAACTCGATATCTTGGTCGAATTGATAACTACTCTAAATTTAATAGTTATGAGAGAAATTTAACCAACTTACATTAGTCTAAATGAAAAGAAAAAAAAAATAGAGTTTTTGTAATCAAAGTTTTCGACGGCAAGTTAGACAATAGAACAAAATGTTCTATTATAAATTTTCACATAACTTGAGTAACACCATTTAAAGGCTGAAAACAATTTGTAAAAACCAAAGAGGGAAAAGAAGAGCTAAATATATTACAAGGTTAATTTGTGAAATGCTACCTTCGTTATCACCTTTCCTTTTTGAGATACAGAACATTATATGCACAATATGTATCTTTCTTGAAGGAATAAAAGAATTGAAACTAAAAAATTAATGTGATGAAAATATAATTATTGAATGTTGTGTGTTGCAGAATAAATCGATCTTATCCAGAAAATCTATCATAACAAAGTTTAATAAGAAGAATTAGAAATGATATACATGAGAAAATAATGTGATTGTGGGTGCACATAATGTAGGTGAGAAACAAACGGCTGGTCGGTAAGGAGACAAAGGCATATCAAAAACTTTATACAAGATAAACTGTATCAGAAGCATATTTCGTCAACAGGGTTAGGTCACTACGGTGATCTCGTTCACCTCTCCTTTTTTTTAATGCATTCTCCTTGTATAGATTTAAGTCTAATTCAATTCTACAAATTAAATTGTAAGATGAGGTTTGCACTTCACTTATATATTATAATTTTATTTTATTTTTAGTAAATGTAAAACTTCCAACACATTACTCCATTGCTTAATCAATTTCTTAATATAAAAAATATACTATTTATATGTCATCGAATTAACTATCATTTAATCAAATTAATACTATGACAAGGTTCAAATATATCAATTAAAAATAATGATTAAATTAAAGTATATTATAAATTTGAGTATTTTAACTTATTAAATTTACTAACCGAGCAATTTACTGTCTTAATTATTTTTCTTCACGTATTAGACATTTTTCAGCCTTATGATTGCTATGAAATGATGATAAGATTAATTGTAAAACAACAAGTGATATTTGTCGTTTTTAAAAAAAACTGTGTTGGATTACAAGAATAATTTCATTAATGGTGGTGATGAAAATAATTCCTTTATATGCATAGGTTATGATGTAAAATTAGAAAAAAAAAAACATGATAATCTCACCATCTAATATATTTTAATAAAAAATAAATATATCCTCAATTAGTTTTACATTAATTGTAATATGGTTTTCATATTTTTATATTTCTTAACACATGAAAACAAATAAATAAGATGATGACAAAATAACAATCATATTATCAATTAAAAAATAAAATCATACAATATCATTATTCAATTGACATACTTAATTGAAAAATATTAAAATTTTAAATATCAATAAATATTTTTAATAAACATTCAATTAGAAAATTTAAATTAAACTGAAAAAAGAAAATATTTTATAAATATATATCAAAGAAAAAACGATAAGCGAACCTATCTACAATATATATATATATATATATATATATATATATATATATATATATATATATATATATATATATATATAATTTTTTATTAGATTTAAAATATATCAATATAATAATAAATAAATAATAAATCAGTATGGAAAATTAGATAATTAAAATGTTATAAAAAAAATTCTATGAAAATATTTTATTTCCTTTTATATTTTTTAGGGGTGTGGTTTGATTTGGTAATAATGTGGTCCGAGAGTTGTGCCTGGAACAGAGAAAAGTGATGAAAAGCTGATATGGTTCAGAGATTCTGAGATAGAACCATACAAGTGGAAATGAGGGACCAAAATAAAAATGAAAAACATGCACAGTCAAACAACTCAGTTCAGGCTTCAAGACAAGTTCAGATTTCACAGGAATCCATGTGACCATTCTCTCTATCTCTCTACACTGTTCTCGAATATTCATTTTATCTTCCATGTAAATGTCAAATTTTGCTTTTACCAGTGACTGAATGACGCACTTGTTTTAGTTCAAACACTCTACTAATTAACCATTTGACCACATCTCGATAAGACATTCTGTGACTTTCTTCCCCTTTTCTTGGGTCCCCAATATTATTAACACCTTAATACTATATTTCGTGTGCTATTCTTCCACCATCGTTTTTTATAGAATGACATTGCCATCTTTGATCTACGAGTATAACATCATTATTCTAATATGAATAAATCCAAACCCAACTGGCATTCCGTTGAATGTATCAGAAAAAATTGTACATTATGAGATTCCATGATCGCTTAACATCAGGGCAACTTGCTTATTAGGAAATCCCTCCGCTACTGCTACCTACGTATCACAAACTTTTTTAATACTAATATTTCTTACAAATCTTGTTATTTCTTTTCTTAGTTTTCACATTTTCTTCTTCTCTACTTCTGTGTTTCTTGTTTTTCTCCTCTTTTATTTTTTCCCATTGTACTTTTCTTGGAATTATTGAAGCACCTTCAAAGTTTAATCACAACTTGGAAACATGTGTACTCTATTTTCTCTTTACAGCACTTTTTTTTTTAAAAGCTCAATCTCTTTCATCGTAATCTCTATTTCTTTAATGTGTCTGTTAACTGTTGTGACCTAAGGAGGGAAATGGTTAGTTGATCACATTATTATTCTATAAGATAACATGATAAAGAAAAAAAAAAGAGCACACTTTTTATGAAATATTGTTTGAACTCTTCGATGTGTGACTTGTTCAGATGTTTCTGTATGCAAAGAAGAAAGCAGGGGAAAAAATAGGACATGCTACTGATCAAGAAAGAAGACAGCACGAAAACTTAGAAAATAAACTACAAAAAGAGTTAGATTGTATGAAAGTAAAAACACCATAAAATGAAGAATGATGAAAGTGAGAGGGTGTAAAGTAATTTATAATCTGACTTTATAACATTCAGTAATTTATAATCTGATACTTAATATTACAGCCCTCACTTTTTTTTTGGACACTGTTAAAGATCATTTATTTATTTTGGAATTTAATCTTCATTTTATTACAATTTTATGTTTAAAAGATGTGTAATAAGTTAAAAAATGAATTATACATAAATATCATTGGACTCAACTCTTAAACAATCAGAACCTTTTAGTGTATAAAAACAAGCGTCTTAATGAAAATTTAAGATTGGAATGGTCTAAACTATCTATCTAGATCATCACTATTTCCATCAACACAAATACGTTGAATATTGTATAAGCCACTACATATGAGAAATTGTCAATTTTGAAATACGTTTAGAAGTGTTGGAAGGATAAATAATTTCCAGAAACTATTATTAGAATTTAGTGATATAATTACACAATGTAAGACTAGAGAAGAAGAAATAAAAAATAGTTTTTTAATTAACATTGTCATATTTAAATATTAAAATTTTGTGAAATATAAAAAATGTTTGTAAGTTTTATTAAAATAACATTGATGAAAAATTGTTAAAAACAAAGGAGTATTAATTTTAAAAAAATTGATATTTCTTTGGTTAAAAAATATATAAACATAATACAAATTTTGATCATAGATAATAAAAAGAAATCTATAATCAGATATATATAAAAATAAAATAGCTTTAAGATCATGCCAATATTTTTTAGCATGTATGCGCAAAACTGTGAAAATATATGTAATATCTTCACTCCAAATTTAAAAGGACATTTTTTTTTTCAAATAACTTGATACCCTTCTTAACTAGGATTATATATATAACCCTAGTCAACAAAGTTGTTTGTGTAATTTATAAAGCTTCATGATACATTCTGATATAGAAGTACAGATGACAATTTTTTTAAGAATTATATTTTTTTGTTTATCTGTGAACTTTTGAGTGTATTATGTCATTCGATCTATGTTGATGGACTTACCTAGCAGAAACCAGACATGGCCTTTTCATTTTTCCTTCTTTTTCAAAGCCATGAATCATATAAAGAAGGACATAAAACTTCTCCTAAAAGAGCTAAAGCGACAAATTATTTTTTAAAGTTCAACTTGTCACATATTGGTTGTCCAAGTGCATATTTATCAAGTTACATATAGAATAATATAAAAAAGAGACCAGTATTATAAAAATAGACTTGAGATTACAAAGACTAGATGATAATTTTCTAATTATTTGATAAAAATGATATGATAGACTTAACAATTAATAAATTTTATCAGGATAGGATTTATACATCTTTAATATCATTTTAAAGAAATAAAATAAAAATTTAATTTAGTCTTAAAAATTTATTTTATAAAATAAATTGTTTTATATTTACAAATTTATCTTATTTTTAATTGATATGAGATTTTAAGAAGTTTGAGATTAGAGAGTTTATAATATTGGCTATAAAAAATTGAACGATAAAATTTATAGTTGTCACAAATTGTATTTTTCCGGAAAGTTATATGAAAGTTTAGAATTTTTATCAAAACAAATTATAATACTTTAACTGGGTATTTAATGAAAGCTATGAAATTTCTAAACCAAGTTAAATTTATGGCAATGATTTTATTTCTTCTTTTAGTTATTTATATGTGTGCTTTGAAGTTCTTAATCATGATTTCAATCAGAACATATACGAATAAAAAGTGGCAATATTGAGAATCCATTATCAATAGTTTACTTCAGTTCCTCTGAAAAGTTTAACAAAGAAAGTAAGATGACTGAAACTAATCTCAGAACTTATCCATAGTAGTACTATGTTTTGAGATGCAATTGGTTCCAAGGTTGTCAACTGATTAGGGTTCTATATACAAATAATAAAATATAATGAAATTGTACTGAGTACTACATAAATTTACGCACTGATAACAATGATTATGACGTGTATCAATATTGAACACAAACAAATTATCTAATTTCGATATGATTGATTATCTTTGATGCCAATCCAACCTATACATGGTACTTTAAACTAAATCTTCCAACCTTTAATTAAACTAAATCTTTAGCGTGAGACAGTATACGAAGGCCGAGGGAGGATATATATTAAAAAAGAAAACCATGAATAATATGTATGTTACCTTTCCGCGAAACATGAAAAAATTGTAGGAAAAGTTAAGTTAAATTTGTCATAACCAATTATATTGTGACGTAATAAATTATGTTTTTGATATATTCTATTATTGATTACATTGCAAATATTTTATTAATATTTATTGATTTTTATTTATATTATATTATTAGTAATTATACTTTTATGCTATAATATAAACAATCAAAATAATTAATAAATTTAATGGTTATAAATAAATATATTTTAATTTTTACTTGTTTATATTTTCTTTTTCATAATTTAAACAACTTCTTTTTATTTCCTTCCTTTTAGGTTATCACTTAACACCGTACACTCCAGACAAAACATTAGAATGACTTAAAAGTAAAATATACTTGCATGTTCTTTGATGAAAAGGAAAAATAATTAAGGAAGTGAAAATCTATCTTTCTATTTTTGTCTAAGTATTTCACTGAATATTAATTTTTATTTTCAAAAAGAAAATATCTTTCGAAGAATAAAGTTAACAAGCTTTAGATGGATCTATATTCTAATTACATTTTTTTTCCGTTCACTTGAAACTTAAAATCTTACAGAAATTATAATTCTTATTTTAATAAAACATGTTGGTTTGCCGTAGGCCTACTTCTCATTAAAGTGCAAATAGTATTATTAAATTTCCTTTTATATTTTTAGTTCTGCATCCTATATATTAAAATCAATAAGTGCATTTTAATTATGTATAATCTAAATATTATCTTTTAATTGTAAAGCTCTCTGTATAATACTTCTCTGCCATATTATTTGAGCATATAATAAGGACAAGATGAAAATGATGTAACTTCTTATATGCTCAAATAATATGAAGAAAAACAGGAACCAAATAGGTTCTACTTACAAAAATGCATATCTTCTAAATTGACTGATAAGAAATATAAATAATCTTCTATTTTTTTAAAAAATATTAATATGATTTTATAATCATTTTTAAAAATATTTAAAGAAGAAAAAAGTATACATATTTTAAATTTTCTTCTCTATAAACCCAAAAATTACATAATGATACCCATATGATATGGTAATTAGTCAATAACAGTATAGTATTAATGTGGGACACAAGACTTAAAAGCTTATTTGACGTAGAAATTAAACGCGTAGTCCCTAATCTATCACATCTAAGAATTTGTCCCTTATGAGACACCCAACTGTGATAATGAAAAGAAGAGTAATCGAGATTTTTGTGCAATTAATAAGTGATTATGTTGTCAATCACTGAACTGCATGCATGTGTTTTCAACCACAGAACACGCCACCAGCAACTCCAACCGAGGCATCCGGGCACAAGTCACATAATAACATACATTAATCTATGCTACTACAATAATGTTGTGTGAAACATGATTTGGTCAGAGATTTGGTTTTATTAATTAACCACAATACTGGTTGGCTCATATATATATAGGATTTTTGACTTTTTCAAGAAAACTCAGAAGAAAGGGACCTCATCAAAATGACCATTGTTTTTTTCGTTGGCTTTTGCTAGCTCCACAGATTCTCGACCATTGCCACCTTCACACTTTCTTTCCATTGTTGCTCTCTAAGTGTTGTTAATGGTTATCATACAACAAAACTGTTGTTATTGGTTGATCAAGGACAAGTTATAGTTAATTATTACATCACTTTTATCAACTTCATCTTTTTGGTATATGTTATAACTATAAATTTATTATCGTTAGTATTGTTTATGCTTCTATACATGTCACTGTACCTATGTGTAGTGGATAAAAGCTAAAGCAATACACGGTATAATATACAAATATTGGTTAACTAGTGAATTAATTATGTTTAATTTAAAATTGAAAAAAACGAATGATTTAATTTGTTTAATATATGGACTTTATAATGAAGGAATATACGTGATTCTTTTAACTAGATAAAAATTTAAGAAATTAATTAATTAGTTTCATGATATTAATTTATGATTTATATGGATTTTTTGGCTCTTAAAATTATTAAACGTCAAAATAGATATAAAATCATGTATCTTAATTTGTTCATGGTATAAGTATATTTTCTAAGTTTAATTATTATATATAAAGACCACGTTAAAATTTGTGGTTTGAAAAAAGGGAATACAGTTAGGGGAGTGCAGGTTGTGGTTATTAAACTACATGTCCCACATATTGAAAAGGTTATATTTGTCTTTTTAAGCAAATGATGCAAAATTGTTATGATTAGTAAAGAAAGAAAATATTTTATGATGATTTCTTATTAGGATGATGAGAAGTTACTTGACACCACCTACTACTATGCCATTAACAAGTTCAAGAGTATTTATGTAATTTTATAGGTAGTACTTAACATTGCTAATATCATTATATTTTGTTCTTGTCTATTTATAGTAATTCTAAACTCATTTTTGTCATTTAGAATTTAAGGTTCTCAAAAATTTAATGTAATTGATTGAATGACTTCTTATATTAATGAACAAGACTCTATATTATACTAAAACCTTAGAGTTATCCTTAGTATCTAACAAACATTAGGATATTCGATTAGATCTACACTAATGCAAAAAGGACTTTAGACGTCTGTTATTTTGGGCTTTTAACGTCTGATCTTTGTCCGACGTCTATATGGGTGATGTTAATGAGACGTCGGATCCTTTAGGTCAGACGTCTCTATAGACGTCGGACCTATATAGATCTGACGTCTATATAGACGTCCGACCTATATAGGTCCGACGTCTATGATGTCTGACCTATATAGGTCTGACGTTTATATAGACGTCCGATCCATATAGGTTAGAAGTCTCTGAGGTTGCTCCTGACTCATGGTGATTCGAGTTTACAACTTTATATTTTAGTTGAAGAGAATGTATTGTACATTTTTTTTATTGGATGGTTTTAAAAACGTAGTGGAGGGAATTCGAGGAGTACAAAACGCAAGAAATCGCCGCCATAGAACGCCGCCTAAAGACACGAGAATAACTGCACCAAAATCCAATGAAAACGCATTTTAATCGGTTCAAATGAAAGATAATGCATCAAAGAGTGATGTAATCGAAGTAAAATTAATTTAACACGGTGCAAAAGTGATAAAACGAACATGAAAAGCGTAACCCGTAGAGAGAAAACGCGACGAAGATGATGAACAATGAGTGCGCGTAACGGCTATCTCGCGTTCACGGTGTTTTAATGCCAAAATTTAGACGTCGGTTCCCCCAATTAACAGACGCCTAAAGTGCTTTAGAAGTCGGAGTGGCGGGATCAGACGTCTAAATAGAGTCAAAAAGTGACTTTTTAAATTTCTGGATTTAGGGTTTAGACGTCGATTCCCCAATTAACAGACGTCTAAAGTGCTTTAGAAGTCGGAGTGGCGGGATCAGACGTCTAAATGGAGTCAAAAAGTGACTTTTTAAATTTCTGGATTTAGGGTTTAGACGTCGGTTCCCCCAATTAACAGACGTCTGAAGTGCTTCAGAAGTCGGAGTGGCGGGATCAGACGTCTAAATGGAGTCAAAAAGTGACTTTTTAAATTTCTGGATTTAGGGTTTAGACGTCGGTTCCCCCAATTAACAGACGTCTAAAGTGCTTCAGAAGTCGGTTCCCTCCATAATAGACGTCTAAATAGAATAAAACTTTATTTACTTTTAACTTTTTCGTTTAGTTTTGGCGTCTATTCGGGGGAGCCGACGTATATGAGTATTTAGATGTCGGGCCCTTCCATAACCGACGTCTAAATAATTGTTTTATTTACGAAAAATGCCACCGGTCATTTTTTACGTTGGATATTCGAGGGTCAGACGTCTAAAGGGTGACGTTAAAGGTCTTTTTTGCACTAGTGCTAAACTTAAACGAGTTTCCACTCAATTGACATTAATGAAACAAGTTGATTGGTTAAGTCATTAAAATAATAAACCAAATCAAATAACTAACTCTTAAAGCAATAACATAACATATATTGAATTAAAGGCAATATAGAAAGTTGGAGAAATTACATCTAATCCCAACAAGAGTTTAATTGTTCATTATGATGATTTACAAGCATAAAGTGTTGTCCTCCTCCCATGGTTCTCTCTAACTGTATTACAATGGGTTCTAAGAACTCTAGAACTGAACTACAAAATTAACATGTAAATAACAGAGCAAGACTTCATTTTTATAGAAATAAAACATTATGCTTTAGCTCCTAAGATGTTGGTCAGCCATGATGTTTCCTCCCTAGGTAGGTTTGAGCTTCCGGATTGGTTGTCATCAATGGAGCTTTCATTTCTAAGAGAGTTTTCTCTTAAGGCTCGGTTACCAATTTTGGTGTTTAATCTTTTTTTGCAATAAAGGTTTCTTCATTGGGGCTTAACACCAATGTCGTTGCTCAACAACAAGGCTTATATTTGAATCATCAACAAACCGTCTTATGGTGCTTAGCTTCAGCATTAGTGCTTAGTGTCATCTTCTTGATTTCCTTGAATTTATATGCAAAAATATAACAAATACATCAAATTCCATATTTTCTAATTTTTCTACTCCTCATTTTGTAATCTAAAGTAAAAGGGGTTGGTTCACCAAGATTTATATCATGTTTATACAAGACCAGTGTAAAAATGATATACAAAATTAAGTAAACTAAACACTTATCGACATACCCTGAATTTAGCTCTTTTCTTATCCCCAAGAAAATCCTAATTGTTTCTACAAAATGTTTTTTTAAAAAAAAAAATCTAATGGAACTTATATTTTCACACTTTTTACAATACTAAATTGAAAACCAAGGATAATTAATGAAGACACAAATGCAAGTCAAATTCACAACCAAAAGTGAATAACAAAGTCTCTCAATCATTTTTTTGTTTAGTATTCAAGACTGTATCCTCTAAAGTGTTTAAGTGTTTTCACTCTCAACACCTACTTAACTTAGCTTTGTATTTCATGTTTAACGTGTTGGACTATCAAAGGACTTTGATTTACAAGATAAGCAAGACTCATTGCTAAAAAGGAATACAACAACACAAATACACATGTGCCATGAGTCTGAGTCTGTTCCAACTTTATTTTTCCTTTCTTACAACTTTTTTTTTTCATTTTCATTCACTTTGAGCATACCTTTTCTTGGCTTAGTTAAATGCATTACTTTTTCTTTTGTTCAGGTGTCTCAATGCAATCTTTTTGGCTCAATTTCCTTATTTTTGGGTATGTCTCCACATAGCCCAACTTTGTTCTTTTTCATGCGCTTTAGAACTCACTATTTTCCTTTCATGGCACACATTATTGTTGAATCCTTCCTAACAGTGAGAAGGGTTGAATTACCTACAATTTAAGGCTCGTAGTGTGCATTTCATGCCAAGGTTTAAGCATTTATTTTCATTCAAAAACATGTAGGTGGTTATTTTGGCTTTGGTTTTTTGCAAAAATTTTCACAAGAAAACTTGCTCTAGTAATTTTTATGGTAATAATTCTTAATAGACCTAATTTAGCATAAAACCAATGGCTCAACCACTTAGGTGCTTTTCTCAATTCTCACATTTTGTGTTTGGCTCACTCAACTCACAAGGCAAGTTCACTTCTCTATGCTAACTCCTAACCATGATCTTGCATTGTGTCAAGTTCTTATTAAGCACTAATGGTCTTTCAATCTTTTCTTCCTTGTACTCCTTAATATTTCAAAATAGTTTCAGAAAAGAGTGTGCTCAATTCTTTTTTCCAACCAATTTCTATCAGATCCTTTCCCCTTTCCTTCTTGTGTGTCAATTGCTTTCTCATTGCTGGAAGACTTTTAACTTCCTTCTTCTTGTGCATTTTCAGTTCCTCTAATTCAAGTATCATCTTCAGGTTCCTTAGAGGCATCAACATTAGTATTTTGCCTTGCACATTTTTTGAAGCACCAACTTCACTCCTATTGTTGTTTCTGGGATTATGTTGTCGTGGTGGTTGTTGTTATGGTTGTTGTTGTAGTGGTTGTTGTTGTTCTGGTTCTGTTGATGTTGCTGCACAAACTCGTTTATGTTGAAAAAGATTATCCCCAGGCCAAGTTGTGAACATCCTAAATTCTTCAGACGTCATGCACTGAATGAGTTAGTTTTGTTATTGTTGTTGGGCAAAGTTGATGATACTTTGGTGGATGGTTGTTTGGGCACTATGGATAACAACCAACTATTGTTACATGTAAGAGACATATGAAAGAATGGATTTCAGGGCTTCTTCCTGTTGTTTGTGTTAAGAGAAAATCATCTATGCACCTAAATACTGTCATATTTTGAAGTTTAACCAAATAACATTAAATGAAATAATAATCTGAAAACAACATAGGATATAAACACAAGACTTAGAACCAAAAACCCCAACATAGAAAACCTTAGGAAAACACTTAGGATTTTAGGAAATAGAGAATCAACTAAGACAAAACACCCAGATGCAATGCTAAAATGACTATCAAGTCAAAAACGTCTAAGAGAGTTGAAGCTAAATGCGTAAAGCTTATCATACCTAAAGGGTATTAAGTTTAGCTCTAGGGAAAACAAAACATGTCAAGACAATGTCATTGACAATACACACTAAAAGACTAACACTTAAAACACCAAAGAAAACATAAACTAAGCTAAAAATTGTCTGTCTGAAAAGGCAAAATCACAAGCGTTTACTCTATCTAAATGATACCATGAGCTAAAACATTACTTCATCAGATGATGAAGTCTTTAATCAATGCTTGGTATTTGTAGAATAAAAGCTTAATTGTCAAACGCTACCTTAACGGTAGGAAATCAAAAAGCACTTTGTTGTTTTGAGTAAGCATTAAATGACATTAAATGCTCAACATTCAAAAGCAAAAAAAAGTGTTAATAAAATGAGCTATTCTGCACACATCCACAAACATCAAATATAAATATCAAAAGTGGACGTTAGCGACAAAAGAGATATTCTCATAATGTTCTTCAGTTGAAACCATGTCTAAGAGAACGTACAACCTACTTCAAGAAAAGTACTGAAAAAGCATGCTTGCTCTGACAAGTTGACTTTATCCAACGACTACTGTACACGAAGAAAGAGAAAGCACAAAAATTAAGGCCAAGAGCTTATTCTAACGGACATTTATCCAAAAATCCTATAAATATGAGAGCTTTCAAATGAATAATCAAGAGGATAACATACCACAAAATATTCATCCTAAGAAATGCTCAAAAGAGAAAAGAAAGAGCTCAAGGAAATACTCATCCAGTCTAAGGTTAAAGGTGGTTATTCGTTAACGGAAACCAGGAGTGGTGAGAATACTCAGTTGTAATCTTGTTGAAAATTATAGTGGAACCCTCTGCGGAGGAGACTAGACGTAGCTCAGGTGGAGTGAACCAATGTAAAATATTTGTGCATTCATCTCTTCTCTTAACTAAACATTTTTCTTACAAAACATGCAATTGTATTTTTATTTCTAAATACAAGAACCTTCCAAGCTAAATGATTACTCTTCAACAAAGGAAGTTCTTAAAATCTCTGCAGTGTACATTCTGAATAGCACGACAAAAGCAATTCTTGTTATAATATTTTATTAGGTCGAGCGTCTAAGATTTTAAAAAAAATCATAAAGCTCAACAACGTGCTATATTAGAAGGTTTGCGAAAAGAATATTTTTTTTCATTACCACAACTTCAGAAAATAGTAATGAAATAGACTTTTTTTATCTAGAGTCAGTCACTAAGGCCTGACAGAGTGTAGCAAAATGCACAATATTGTCCAAAATCTGTCAAAATCGGGTTTGGCAATTAAAGGCTTAAAATGTGATTTTAGTTGCATAAATTATTTTGGGTAGTCTAATGTTTGCTGATGTAGCTGGAATTAAAGTTTTAATTACAATTCTGAAAAGAAAGAAAATGCTAAAATGTAGTTAGAGGAAATTTCTAGACTTCTATGCAATTTTGAATAATTTAAAAAGGGTTGAAATGTAATTTTGGGCAAGTTTATTTTAAAAGATAATTTGGAGAAAATATATCTTAAGATATTTTATTTGATATTGTTAAATAATTACCTATTTAACTATGTCAATAAAAATCAAAAGATAATATTTGTCAAGTCTTTTCAAATCTAGAAAAGATATTGTCAAATATTCTCAAAAACTGATTAAATCTGTTGAATATTTGAAAGATATTATATATAAGATAAAGGTTTAATACCCTTTTTGGTCCCCACTTTTGTTGGATAATGTCAATTCAGTCCCCATTTTTAAAAGTGTTTGGAATATGTCCACAGTTAGTAAAATTTGCGTCTAATTTGTCCATTCCGTTAAGTATAACCAAACGGAGTTAGTGCGTTGATGATCTGGCACCAGTTATTGGCAACATGTCAATATATTGTTTTTGTTTTTGCAAGTATACCAAATCGTTCAAGTAATACAGTGAATTAAGTTAATAGTATCGTTCTCCCAAGGGAATTTGAGTCACGTTATTCAACTAAAATTATTTATCAAGATCAATTACTGATGATAGCATTTGTGATTTCAATTTGGAAATTATAATGACATTAACAACGTAAAAAAATTAAGATTGAAAAATACGATAAAAGATCACTGGAATTGGTCTTTGACTAACATTACAGTAAAATCCTAGACAACATACATTCTCTGTTCAAGCATTCACATAAGAGTATCTTGGTTTAATTCCATAAAAGAGGTTCTAAAATTATCTATTGAATTATTAATTCCTTAATTAATTCAGCAGATAATTTTGCATTAAATTCATATGTTGAGAATGACCAAAAGCACATAAGCTATTCCTAGCGTAGTTACTTTTAGTTTTTTTTCTTACGTTTCTGGTTCTAAAAATACTTCCCAGTACAAAAGAACTTTTAAAGAGAATTATACTTCCATATAATCAAAAGTAAGTCAAGAAAAGAACAAGAACATAAACATATATTGCACAGGAAATTTACATTAATGTGTCATCATACAAGCAATTCCAATGAACAGAAAATTTAGCCTATCCTAGACATCTCAAACGTACTCTTTACCGCAATTCCTTGCAGAAAGTGAAGTCTTGATGTCTTGAAAGGTCTCCTGATCGTCTCTTGAGTTCTCCAGTATTTTTCTCGCTTTGTTCGTGTGTCAGAAGATAGTTTTTGTCTTTCTGTCACGTCTTTTAAAGCCACTTAACTTCATTAATTCGCTCAGCGCACATGTACTGGTGCACTACGCAAATTTTCGTAACAGCTGCACTTTAACTGATGTTATTCGCTCAGCACACAGGTACTGGTGCGCTATGCGAATTTCGTTTTTCTGGCAGTGCGAATTTTGGCTTTCGCTTTCGAAAATTGGCTGACAGAGTCCAAATGATGCACCCTTTCCTGTACAATATTTTACATAACAATCTAGTCCCTATTAAAAATTTTCACTGAGGAGCAACATGAATAATTACAAGATTGAGTTCATTTATAAGTGTTAAAGCAACTCTTTTTCACACTTATCAGAAACATCTCCTTCAACAACTCCAACAACTCTGTGAAACTTTTATTGGTCAATCTATTCCTTACTTTTAAACTAAACAACTTCAAAGTTGCAGACAGACGTGTAAAGTCTGAGCATCCTGGGAACAACGGTTGCTCTGAATCATTTATAAGAGAATCATACAAATTAACTCTTCCAAAATTATCTTCACCAACATCACGTATCATATCCTCTAAATGATCACTCATCCATTCTTCCACATAATTCGTTCCCCGTGACGTGGTAGGTTGGTCCAGTACTTCTCCATGGCAAGTCCAAACGGTATAAGTTCTCATTATGCCGAACATGAATAGATGGTCACGCACATTGCCTAAGTCTTGTCGTATTTGATTAAGACAACGAACACAAGGAAAAAATATGTCCCGTTCACAGACTTTGCATTTTGTTGAACATATTGCAAGAACATCGAAACACCCTTCTCATATTCTTCACTGATGTGACGTTTATTCATTCAGCTTCGATCCATACTATGTTCGTAACATACTTCATCAGTTTCAATTTTTTAACTCTCACAAGATTAGGCCCTACCCATTCAAAAGAATTATTTTTCATAACTTGCTAAGTTACGTGGAAAGAAGTCTAACATGATAAATTTGATCAAATTTCAACAGCATTTCGCATTAGTCTCCGAAATACACGAAATGAGAGTGGTCACGGATGACCACAATAAAATATGCATCCGGAGAACAACACAAATAACCTGAACTGAAATTTTATCAATCTTATCCATAAACTCCAACGTACATGTTATAGCAAATTATGAAAAATAATTTTCCCAAACTTTCCAATCAGACAATTCAAAATTTAATACAAACGATTAAAAGATTAATCGTTTGTGTTAAATTTCAAACGGGAACTAAGTTTCACTCAATGATTTGATACTTATAATCTAACATGCCAATCATAATAACACAACAAAACTTTATCACATGCATATTCAAAAACCAATAACACATGCATACCTAAAAGCCAATAACATGCATACGCAAAAGCCAATAATATGCATACACAAAAGCCAATAACATGCATACACAAAAACCAATAACATGCATACACAAAATGTTTTCAACAAGTAAGCTAACCTTTTTAGCACATTAAAAATGCAATGGAGGGAAATGGAGGAGTGCACGTCCAAAAACGCAAGCCAAAAAGGGTCACAAAAGTCGCCCAAGAACACGCCAAAAATTGCACAAAAACGCAACGAAAACACATTTTAATCGGTTCAAATGGAAGATATTTCATCATAGAGTAATTTAATCGGAGTAAAAGTAAATTTAAACGGTTCAAAAGAGAGAAAATGCACATGGAAATGCAATGCCGCATAGAGAAAACGCGAGGAGGAAGACGATGAACAGTGAGTGTAACTCCCCGCAGGTTCGCGTTTTCCTATATAATATGCTATAGACGTCGGGCGCTGGGAGGGACCGAAGTCTATAATAGTATAGACGTCGGGGCCCTCACTAATATGACGTCTTTCTGATTTAAAATTTAATATTCGCGGTGCATATAGACGTCGGTTAGGAGGGTGCCCGACGTCTAGGTTAACTTTTCACCTACCCTGTCAGACATATAGACGTCTGTTACAGGGGGCCGACATCGATAATTGTTTATAGACGTCGGGTTGGCGGGATCAGACGTTTATATGGCGGAAAAAAATGACTTTTCACCTACTTGTCAGGCATATAGACGTCTGTTAAGGGGGCCGACGTTTATAATACTATAGACGTCGGGGCCCCCTTAACAGATGTCTATATGTCCAACTTATTTACAAAAATGCCACCGGTCAATAATTTCCGTTGGTTATTTTGTGGTCTGACGTCTACGGTGTGACGCTAAAGGCCAATTTTGCACTAGTGTAAAAAACCTAGATTTATTCCTAGCATGTAATAAGCATAGGAAATTCAATTGAATCCAAACATAAACCAATTTCCACTCAAATTAAGCTGATGAAGTATGATGATTGATCAAGTCATCAAAGTAATAATGGCAAATCAAATAAAAAATACGTAAAGCAAGAACATAACATATATTGAATTAAATGCATTATAAAGTGTTAGAGAAGATACATCTTATCTGAACCAAGAATGTTTTAGATGATTATAATATTGATTTCTAATACAAGCTCAAGGACGTCCTCCTCCCATGATTCTCTTAAAGTGTATTACAAAAGGTCATAAGAAATATAGAACTAATGTACAAAATCAACATACAAATAATACAACAAGGGTCTATTTTTGTAGAATTAAAACATGTTGCTTCAAAGGATTTGGTAAGCCATGATGTTTCTTCCCTAGGTAGGTTTCCTCCATGCTTAAGGTTTTTAATTGGTGGTCGGTAATGGAAGTTTCCTTCTTAGGAAGGTTTCGTTTTGAGACTTAATTGTCGATTCGATCTAAGCTGAAAGTCCACATGGCTTGTCCCAAATCAAAGGCCGAGACAAGTCAACTTAGATTAATTGTCCAGGAGAGTTAGCCCAAGTTGAATCTCATGACGAAATGTCTTGAGCCGAAGGTCAAGAAAAATCCAATCGGCCCATAGGTTGAGACGAGTTGGTCAAGTTGAAAGATAAGACAAGTCAGAGTAGGCTGAAGGTCGAGATGATTTAATCCTATCCAAAGGTCGAGACGAGTCTGTTTGGGCTAAAGGTTAGGAAGAATCAGCTCAGACCGAAGGACGGGAGGAGTTGGCCTAACTCAAAGGTTAAGAATAGTCAGCCCGAACCATAGGCCGATGAAAGCTAATCAAGATAAAGGTGGAAACATGTCAATGTAGGTCGAAGGCCATGTTGATTTGGTACAAGTTGAAGGTCGAGACGAGTCAATGTAGGTCAAAGGTCGAACCTTTTACGCACACGATGAATATCGGGTTGATTAGTCCTGGATGAATGAAAGTCAAGTCATCCATGGTCAGAGGTCAAGACAAGTTGATCGGATCGAAGGTCGAAACAATTCGATTGATCAAAGGTCGGGACAAGTTTGTCTGCTCGAATGTCAGGAGAAATTGATTTGGCCAAAGGTCAGAATGAGCCAGTCTAGGACTAATTTCGGTAGGATTCATCTTGGACTGAAGGTTGAGTTGAGTTGTCCTAGGTTGAATGTCGAGATGAGTCTCAGGCCAAAGGTCAAGATAAGTCGGTCTAGGCAGAAGGTATAAACAAATCAACCCAGGTTGAAGGTCAGGACAAGTCAGTCCTCTCGTGTTGAAGGTTGAGCTAAGTAAACTCACAATGAAGGATAAAGTCTAGTTATCGAAATATTTTTAATATTGAATTTTAACTTAAAAGCGAAATTAAATTTCTTAATCCTAATAAGAAAATTGAAATATAAGATATTTCAATTACTTAATACACTAGTACAAAAATCGCGTACAACGTTGAATATTTCGGGCTTTTAACGGCTAATTTGCGAACGATGTCATATTAGGAGATGTTAAGTTGACGTCGAATTTTTTTAATTCGACGTTAAATTAATGTCAAATTTTGTAAATATACGACATTAACTTAACGTTGAATTTTATTAATATACGACGTTAATCAATTTTTTCCTGTTTTTTTTAATTAATTGTGATCCTTTGTTACAACTCTACGAGACCTGAAAAGTAGAAAAACAACAAATTTCAGTTTTTGATATTTTATAAAGCAAGAACTATGAACGTAGTATCAACAACAAACAACAATAACCAACAACAAACAAGTTCAACAAATAAGTTTTTCAAAACGAAAACGAAAACGAAAACTAACCTTCAAAAGATGGGTTCGTCGGAATAAAGTGTCGTCACCGGTGACAGAGAAAGCAGAATGTGGCTATGAAGAACAAAAGCACGAAAAGAATCGGTCAAAACAAACAAAAATCATAAATAAAATTCATTTGTATCAAATGAAAGGAAGATTACATGCGATGGTCGTCAAACTTCGTTCGAGAAAAGTTTGAGAAGAAAATAGGGTCTTGCGCACTAAGATAAAGTGAATGAATTTTCAACCTCCCGCTCAAATTTTTATTGAATTCACTAACCTTTTGACGTCTAACGATGGGGCATTCGACGTTTTATATCTTTTTTACGTCGAATTACAATTCTAAACGACGTTTAATAATTGCATTTATTTACAAAAATGCCCCCGATCATTTTTAACGTTGACTATTTAGTGGTTAGATGTTAAACGCGTGACGTTATACGCTATTTTTGTACTAGTGATACAAATAAACTATTTATGAAATTAAGAGAATTCAATCGTAAGTAATTCAAATAACATGTATTTACATTTCTCGGATTTGTTGAAATCCCTCATCCAAACACAAGGTTATTGTATGAAGGCATGACAACACTTGAAGCTAAGAGAAAGTATATTGCCAATGGTGATAAGAAAAATGTGTAATTTCATGAGTCCATATGGTTGAGATTTAATGGATCATTTCATAGCTCTAAATAAAACAGTAAATACACTTCAATTATAATATTGGACAAATGGTGATATAAGGAGAATAAAGTTAAGAAGAAGTAGAATATTAAAAAAATTTGAGACAACAAATAATCATATACGTCCCTGAATATTTTAGGAAGATGAATAAGAAGAGAAGAAAGGGTCATATTTTGAATTCTTAATATTTACTAGAAAAAAAAGAGAATTGGTTTATATATGTGTGTCTTTTTGTGAGTATGTATGCGTGTGTTTGTTTGTGTATGTATGTGTGTTTGTGTGTGAGAGAGTATGTGTGCGTGTGTTTGTATGTGTGTTTGTGAGTTTGTTTATTTGTGTGTAAGAGAAATTGTGTGGACTTCATCCTTGTGAAAAATTATTTCTTTTCTAAACTATCGATTTTTACATTCTTAAGAATGTTAGCTAGACTAAGAGAGAACTTTAATTTATATCTGTATGTAAGATGTTATATCCTTAGTCTTGAAATTGTTATCTTACCTTCATTTTCGTAAGCAAAGTAAAAATTAACTATTGTGTTAAAAAAAGAGGACCTCCATCTCGGTCCTTATAATATCAACTCACTCAAATTCAAGTGTATCAGTTTGATTTTCCATGATTAATGAAACTACATCTTCCTTATCTTGCTACATAGTACTCCCAAAGGGAATGGGAAAGTAATTTTTTGTTAGTCAATGATTTTATTTCTCATCATGCATACATTTTTGTGTTTGAAATTTCACAAGTTTCTAGTTTACTTAAAATTACTTAAAATTACTTAAAATTACATATTATTTAAACACTTATCTTGCATGATTTTTATATAAATCCTAGTAAAACAACCTCTTTTAACTTAAAATATAGAACGAGGAGTAGAGAAGTTATAAAATAAGGATATTGAAGAGTTGATGTTGAGTCCTAAAGTTGACACTAAGCCTCGTAAGGTGGTTTATGAAGATTCAAAATATGAGTCTAACAATTAAGCAACAATTTTGGTATTGAGCCACACATGAAGAAACCTGCAAGGAAACCTCAAGCTCCAGAATGGGAGGTTAGCCTCACAAGAAAACCCCTTTGAGAAGAAAAGTTGTATTACTGAAACACTAAGTTGGAAGTCCAAGCATGGAGGATACCCACCTAGGGAAGAAACCATATAACTGACCAACATTATGGGAGCTGAAGTAGTACTTGATTTTTCTATAGAAATAAAGCATGCCTCTATTATTTGTATACTGATTTTGTATACCATTTAAAGAGAGACTAAACTCTCACTTATTATAAATTATGAAAATATCACTAGTGCAGAAAGAAGATACGGCACCGGTTAATTTCACTGATAGGCTTCGGTTTTTGAACCGAGGCATATTCAGACGAGGCAAAAAGTGATAGCCATTTTGCCTCGGTTCTGAACCGTGTCATTTTGTTTGTCCCTACGGCCTCGGTTAGAACCTAAACCGAGGTAGTAGGATATTTTTTTTTAGCTTGTTTCGTTTCTGATTTCAATTTCAGATTTCAATTTCAAATTTTAATTTCAAACCCCAAACTGAAAAATGAACTGAAAAATGAACTGAAAAATGAACTGAAAAACGTTAAAAATGACCAAGAACTCAGATAAGAAAATGAATAATCAGAGAAAGATAAGCACCACACTGTTTCAGAAACTCAACAAACTCAGATAATACAATGGAACCCCAAAAAGATGAATAACTGAAACCCTAAATTGCAAAAACAACAACAAAATCCCAAATCTGAAAATGAAATTTCAGAAACCCTAAATTGCAAACACAAGAACAAAATCCCAAATCTGAAAATGAAATTTCAGAAACCCTAAAATGCCAAATCGTTCCCTCCGCTGCCGCCTTCCTCGCAACGCGCCACCGCCTTCCTCGCCGCGCCTGGAATCGCCGCGCCTGGAATCGCCGCACCTAGAATCGCCGCGCCTCGCATCGCCGCGCCTCGCCGCGCCTCGCATCGTCGCGCCTCGCCGCGCCTCGCTTCGCCGCTATCAGTCGCGCCTCGCCGCGCCTCGCCGCGTTTCTCCACGTCTTTGCTGGCCACTCACCTCCATCACAACACTCTACTCGTCCACGTTCAAGGGAAGAAGAGAAAGGGAAGAAGAGAAAGGGAAGAAGAGAAAGGGAAGAAGCGTGGCTGCTGGGGCGCATTGAAGAGAAAGAGGAGGATCTGAGGCCACTTGGTAAAGGGATCTGGTGCGGTGCGAGGGAAAGAAAGAGATCTGGCGGTGCGCGTTAAGGGAAAGAAGTCACCCTTAATTAATTAGGTCTAGGCCACTTGGTACGCGCAGAGGATCTGGGCCTATACGGCCTCGGTTCTTTAATTTAACCGGTGCCTATTGTGGGCCTATACGGCCTCGGTTCTTTAATTTAACCGGTGCCTATTGATATTGATTTGACTGATTTGACGAGTTGCAGATTTTTATGCTTCGGTTCTGCGTGCAACCGAAGCAGTATTATTTTTTCTGACCATGTTTAGGCACCGGTTGCCTTTGAAACCGAGGTAATAGAGCTGTTCTGCACCGGTCTTTTTTGAACCGAGGCCTATAAGGTCTCTTTAATTACGAAACTGCTACCGCGTCTGAATAGGCAGCGGTTTGGTGTAAACAGAGGTCTAATGTGCGAGTTTAAAAACACATTTTGTACTAGTGTATACAAGAAAATGACACAGAATCCATTATTATAGTAATAATCATGATAATAATAATTCTAATTTCTTACATTTCTTTTGTTTTCTTTTATTGTCTTCGTTCTTTCTGGATTATTGATTTTAACATGTTTGTTTTTTTAAGTACATGAATTTCTAGAAAACAAAAAAAGAAATTAGATATTGAGTTGTTCCAAAAACTTAACACTCTTCGTTTTCAAGTAGTAACCAACATGCATACATGACAATGTTTATTATAAATCCATGAAATCTTTTTATAGTATATGTGAAATTGATGATATGATACTATTTTACATTTAAGAATAAAGATATTTAAATTTATCAAATTAAATATATTTTCCTATTAATATATCATGTGAAATCATTAATAGAACTAAACTTTGTTTTATGTTTTATGTTGTACATTTATATTACATGAAACTAGCCCAACTCATGTCCTAAATTCCTCCCCGGATTATAACTTATTTAAAACATATTTTACAATATGGTTTTACCATGTTTCTACGCTTGGCCTTTCCGTTAACCACACACCACTAATATTTTACCGCACAACAAGTAATTACTAATGTTATTTTTTGGCCATGCACAACATAGAGGAGCCAAATCTCCTTGGCTTCCCAAACTAATGAGAAATTAACATTTTTAAAATATCCATCTTCCAAATTTACACGCTTTCTATAATTCGTTGTGCAAAATGCCCACATTTTCTACCAAAACCACCAATTAAACACACAAACACAATTATAATATTCATGCATGTCTTTCCTTTCTTCTTTCTTCCTCTCTTAATGGTTACTCAAACAGATCAATACATCAACACAAGAACAAATTACCAGTGCTCATCTTTTAACATCAACGAATTAACCAGTTATTATTACATGCATGCAACCATATGATACATAAATAACAAAAAAATGAGCATGCAAAAAGAGAGTCCTCTCATTAGACTCCACAGTTTCGACCAAGGCCATGCATGGCTCGCTCTCTTGCACCTCCTCATTCACATGTCACCGCCAGTAACCGGTCAACCGGTAAATCCGGCAATAGAACCCGACAGCAACAAATCCGTGATCGTCATCATGGTCATCATCGCCATAATGTTCCTCATCTCAGCCTTAATCTCTCTCTACTCTCGCAAATGCTCCGACCGACAAGCGCTGGCACGTGCCACACTCGACCTCGCCGCATCCACTGGCGCAACTGGTAACCCGTCGTCGCAAAGCGAACCCAGCGGTCTCAGCCAGGCCACCATAGAAACCTTCCCCACATTCCTCTACTCCGACGTGAAGAGTTTCAAAATCGGAAAAGACACTTTAGCATGCGCTGTGTGCTTGAGCGAGTTCCAAGACCACGATACCCTTCGCATGATCCCCAAATGTTGCCACGTGTACCACCCCAATTGCATCGACGTGTGGTTAGCTTCTCACACCACTTGTCCAGTGTGTCGCGCCAACCTCGTTCCAGAACCTGAAGACTTAGACACGAACACGAACATGCTACCCATGTTGTCCATTCAGGTACCCGATGAACATGAAGATGGAGACGAAAGTGGTGAACATGAACACGAGAGTGTTATCAGTGAGGAAGGGAAAAGAGGGCATGCTGAAGTGGAGTCACCGAAGGTGGATTTGCTTCGGAGGATTCACTCGTTGCATCAGAGTCGTCCATCACGGTCGAGATCCACTGGGTTCTTATCCTCTCTCTTGTTTCCGCGATCGAACTCCATGGGGCAATTGGCGCAGCCAGGGGAGAACTATGAGAGGTTTACGCTAAGGTTACCGGAGGAGGTACAAAGCCAGATGATGAACTCGAGACTTAAGCGTGCGAATAGTTGTGCATGCTTTAC
The DNA here is from genome assembly GCF_029865625.1 of Vigna umbellata. NCBI lineage: Eukaryota > Viridiplantae > Streptophyta > Magnoliopsida > Fabales > Fabaceae > Vigna > Vigna umbellata. Next base: position 30,915,901 of record NC_142165.1, on the reverse strand, counting down.
AAGAATGAACAGTGGAACGTGCGGGTATAGAACGAGAAGCGTGGGAAGTGGACGTGGAAGAGGGTGTGTGCAGTACGAGAGGTTCAATGGTGAGGAACAATGGGGTTTCACTTTGACCTCACCGAACCTCGTTAAAAACGGTTCGAATAGATCCTCCAGAAAATCAGTGGTAGATAATAATCCTAATGAATGATCCTCTTAATTCTTGCGTCTTGGGTATCTGTTTACATTCAAATATGAGTTTTTTACCAGTTTTGAGATCATACCAATCCTATCCTACATGATCAGGATTATCTCTTCTACGATACCTGTGATTTTGTACTAAAATAGATTTCAACTTTGGAGAAGATGATGAATGTTCTTCTGTGTTTGATGAATATAAGACGTCAAGGCAATAACTATATATCTGTTTGATCACTTGGGTAATGGAAGATTTGTTTGGAGGATGTTCTTTTATTCTTTTGTAAATTCTAAAAAAAGTTAAAATCGTTAAATTTACATAAATTGAAACAATTTTAAAAACTATTTTGTAAAAATTATCTCTTCTGTAAATATTTCAAGCTTTTACTTTTAACTTTTCTATAAAATAATTTTACTTTCTAAAAATATTATTACATTTTTTTTTCTTTTATAAGTGTTTTTTGTTAATTTGTCAAAAGAGCCTATGTGGTATACACAAAATTGAAATTGTAATTAATATTGTTGTTTATGTTAAGAGTCATTTTGAACCTTTTGGTATCGTATTCTACCACTATTTCTACTATTGACAATTAAAATATAATATTTAATATTGTTGTAAGAGTTAGCGTTGTTATACAAAAAAAAAAGAGTTTAATGACCATGTATTAATAATTTAAAGCAATTTTACATAATTACATCATTTGCAACATTTTGTTGTTTTTGTTGAAGTTTTCTTTCCTGTTGAATATCATCCACTTTAAACTCTAACTGGATTTTTAATTGTTAATTTATTTTCGGATTAAATATGTTTTTCATCCTTTAAGTATCACACGATTTTGGGTTTAGTCCCTACTCGAAACTCTGAATACATCAGTTTATTCCACGATTCAATTTGTGCCCCTTCTTAATTCCAGAAATTGAATCGTGGGATAAACTGATGTATTCAGAGTTTCGAGTAGGGACTAAATCCAAAATCGTGTGATACTTAATAGACGAAAGATATATTTAAGCCTTTATTTTCTCATAGCTTAGACTAATGATAGCTTAGACTAATGATAAATAAGACTCTTGATATAGGTGTTTTCCAATTACCTTGGTTGATTAAGATCAAATCATATACAGTGCCTTTGTTTATTTCAGCAACTTGGTATCAAACTTGTGATTAATCAAGTGGAGACACTCCGGTAATAGATGCCTATTGAGAGGCTTTTTGACATGCACGGTTAAATTGTTCCTATAGAAAATAAAACAAAAATGGTAGCTAACAATATTAAAAAGTATTAAAGAGAATCCACTCTTTTGATATTTTAACATATTATATTGTTTGTGACTTACATCCATATGTTATGATCTTTGATCCACCCATGTGTTATCATTCTTCCTTTGGTGTGTATGGCGAAACAACTCGAGTAGATGTTTTTTATTCAACTTTATCTAAGGTGAACAAAAACAAAAAATTAGAAAGAATCACTAGTGGAAAATGATGATATTAAATCAGGATATATAAGATCATTTGTAGTAGAACTGATTTAATTCAAAATGCGGTGACAATTTTATAAATATTAAGAAGTAATTAAATCGATTATAGGAGAACTGATATAATATGTACATTTTAGATCTGGAAGGAATCGATCTAATATGTACATATATTAAATCAATTATAGATAGAATCGATTTAATATGTACATATAATAGATTGGTTGAAGAAACAATTGATCTAAAATGTGATTTCTCTACAAATTGTTACATATGGATTTGGATACGTAGGTAATGTAGATGTTACATATGGATTTTACCTTCGCATATGGAAAATTGAGTTACATGCAGATTTTTCCGTAGGTAATGACAAAAAAATTTACCTATCAATTTTTGTATATAAAATTTGTATGTAACATTGACAAGTTAAAGCGAGAATTTTTTGAAGGATATGATCCGTAGGTAAGTGAAACAAATTTTACCTACTGGATTTACATATGGATTGACAAATAAATCATTATTAAAAATAAAATAATTTTTTTCACTCAACTTCTCGCACTCCCTCCCTAACTTTCTCACTCAAATTTTTCACTAAAGCTTTCTCACCTCCCTCCTTGAAACTTTCTCGCACTATCGCAGATGTTCACTCAGGTCGCAGTCCTTCACTCTCATAATGGTTCACTCTCAAGTGACTCCGTAATCTTCATCGTTCATTCTCGTCTTCTCACGATGACTGAGAGGAAGATGTTCATTTTTCTCGCACTCACTCAATCTTCATTGTTATGGAGTTCGTTGTTGTGGAGTTCATTTCATTTATTTGGTCAATAATATTCTTGAGTCATTCCTAAATCCCTAAATTCCTAAAATCTGAAAACCCTAATCCCTTTCTTGTTTGTTCTGATTGGCACAAAACAGTCTGTGTTGTGGTTCACATTTTTTGTGTGGAAGATGTTGATGATGGCTCGTCTTGGTTCTCACATGGTTTCATTGGTTTAGATTTGTATATGGTGATGAAGCGCAATGCATTCGTTCGCGATAATGGTTTTGATGGTGGGAACAAAGCTACTCTATGATTTAGGTTTGGAACTCGCGATTCTTGAATGTTGGTGACACACAATTTTACTATATGTTCCTTGTCTTCCACATCTTTGTCATTCTTGTTTCTTGTACATGCTTGTTTTCTTTGTTCATTTGTTTAGTAAATTTTGAGTTTTTGTACAATTTCTACATTTTGTGATGAGAATGAAGCCTTGTCAACAATCTCAAGTATACCTAAAATCTTCCACATTTTCATAACAAAGGTAATGAATTTTCATTTTCTATATAATGAAAAATCATTGTGCCATAATTGCAAAATTTAAAATTAGAAAATGAAGGTCTTTGTTGTTACCAAACTTAATAAAATATACTTCTTTCATTGGTATAACTAGAAATTTTTTAAAGTTTAATCTCAAGGGATGACTTTAGTCATCCTATATCTTTTTCCATTCTATTATGAGAATTCTTGTATCTTCGTTAAAGTTCTATACTTGAATCTATGATTGTTATGAATTTGATTATATCGTTTTTAACTTAATGCATTCATCCCAATCGTAGGTGAGTTCAAGCACTAACTAGGGAGGTTTCAAATTTCTTAAGAATGCCAAGGAGTTGCAAAAAGTTAGTAAGTATAAAGACCAAAATAAATTTGCCAGTTTAACCTTTTTTAGTTATTTAAAACTATAAATCTTTGTATATAATAAAGGTCTTTCCAAATCAATATCTCATTTGAATGTTGAACTCAAACTAGGAATATTGTGCTCGCTATATCTCCTTTCATAGGTGGATGGCTTTTTTCTTTTGTACATATGGTGTCTTTAATGTGCTTGTTGCTGCTTGATAATTCCCATAATTTTTTATGCTATGATCTACTATGATGTTTGACTTTTGTTCCACTAATGGCCTTAATGACAGGCATCTTTTGATAATTCACTTGATTTTTAGAAGTATTGATTTTTTTAGTTTGAAGTTTGTTTTGGCTGATTTTTTTTTCCTCTCTACAAGTTAGGAAAACCAAGTAATGGCCATGAAAGAGAAAGGGATTGCAACAGATTTTCTATCCTTAACGAAAACAACAAATGCTAAAATAAAGGTGAGTTTGTACTAAGTTGATAGGCAATCTGATGCATAGTAAGTTCTGGTTTTGATACTTTCCTCTTTGGTATTCATTCGATTGACCAATGATAAAAATCATTTCTATTTTTCGAGTAGGAGTGTGATGAGTGAGGGAGGGAGTATTCTAGATCCACAAGCTTCTGTTGAAACTTGGATTAACATGGTGAATGAATTTCATAAGGGTGTTTATGAACTAGGCTTGGAATTCCAATCTTTTATGGGTTTGTCTCAAGCTTGCATTGCCTAGTCTAGAAGCTAAACATAGATTGCTTTATATCTTGTTTGATCCTAGGAAAACCTTTCCTTTGTTTTGTTGTTATTATCATAATTCTTTGTTAGATTGGAAACATGGGTAAGTCATTTAGAAATTTCCCATAACACAAGTTCTCTTCTTTTCCAGGACACTCACTATTGTTGTTTTCATGCCCTACACACTTTAACAAACCTCTTCTTTTCTTCCAAGCCACTCCAAAAATTTTCGTCATTATTGCACCTTTATCAAGCAAGTTGTGTTCTCTCTTTCGCCCAATTCAATTTCAATTTCTCAATCTTCCTCTCTATGCTAGTCAGTTTCCACAACCTCAGTTTCAATTCGATAGTTTTATAAAGGTAAGGTTTTCTTTCACATTTTTTTTCCACAAATTTCTTGAATGTGGTTGATTCCATGCATTTTCTTTTTCACTTCAGTCATTCCTTTTTCTTTAATTAGGGTTTTTGCTCAGTTGTTAGAATGTTAAGGTGTGATTTGTTAGGGCTTTTTCTATTGTAAGATATTTTATTGTAGAGATCTTTTACTGAATAACTATTTTACAACTTCTAATTGTATGTTCTCCTCGGGTTACGTGGAACAGTGTTGCCTATAGGTTTCTTCTTCTTAAAAGTGATATAATAGAACATAATACCATAGTGGAAACAAAAAAAGTTAAGTTGTTTAAACATATTTTTCCTTTAAAGGTTAATGAGACTCCTTAACAACCTATAGATACTAATAGAGATGCCTTGTGCGAGAATTTGAGGAGAAGTAAATGATAGAGAAAGAAAACTTCTTTTAGAGATATTTTTACACTTATATACATGAAAATGATTAAGCAAGTTTCTTATAAGCTACTAGTCTTTCTCATGCAACACATGGAATAAGACCATTAGGATTGAAATCAAATCAATTAATAAAAATAGTACTTGTACCTTAGTATATTTACCTAAAGGAGCAAAACACATTGGTTGTAAGAGAATTTTTAAGAAAAAATATCAACTAGATAAATCCATAAAGAAGTATATGGCAAGATTAGTAATAAAGAATTTTACTCGAAAACCCAACCTACATTACTTAGATACTTTGGCCCCTATGACTAAGATTTCCTCCATTTGAGTATTGTTACCTCTAACAATTATCCATAAGCTAGTTATACACCAAATGGATGTTAAGATTGCTTTTCTGAATGGTGAATTAAAGGAAAAAATATGTATGCTCAACTTGAAGGATCAGATGTTCCTAGTCAAAAGAATAAAGTGTGTAACCTTTTCAAATCTTTGTATGGGTTGAAACAAACACCAAAATAATGGCATGAAAACATGATAATATGTTAATTTGTGATGATTTTTCACTTAATGATGTTGATAAATGTGTGTACTCTAAATATGAAAAATGGTGAATATGTATTATATGTTTATAGGTGGATGACATGCTAATCTTTGGTACTGAGATAGTCTTTAGCACTAAGTTATTTATGAGATATAAGTTTGAAATGAAAGACATGAGTGAAACCAATGTGCACTAGTGCATGTATGGGCTTTTACATCGGTTATTTTGGAGATTATGCTTCGGTTCTTTAAGCAAAGCATATTCAGACGAGGTAAAAAATATATAATTTAGGCTTCAGTTCATAGTCAGCTTATTCTTTACTTTATGGTTTGGTTCTTTTTTTAACCGAAGCCTATTCCTATATTTTTTTAAACAAATATCATTTAAATTTCTTCTTGTCCTCAGGTATTTTCTACTACATCGTGCTCACCATCAAAAAGCAAAGTCACCACTATCTTTCTCACCTCCACATTGAAGAAAAGAGATTACAAGACGAAAGAAACTTTGTGTTGGCTACGACGAAGGGAAGGAAGGAAAGTGGAGGAGTGACAAGAAAAGTGCCAGTATGGTTCATGTTTGGCGATGAGGAAGGGAGCAGAGTGGCTCTTTCCTTGGAGAACTGATGCAACAGTGCAAAAGGGAACAACTTTGGTGAGAATGTAATTTTAACCTTAACAGATGAATAAGCATTGGTTCTCCTTTAAAGAACCGAAACATATACCACTATAGGCTTTGGTTATTTTATAACCGAACCCTATAGTTGTGCAAAAAATTTCAAAAATGTCACCACATTTTGAAAGACTTAATTTTTATTAAAATTGAAGCATATTAAATGATTTCAAAAGCCTTTTTTACTAGTGGTGATTTTAGGAGTTAGAATCATATGAAAGAGAGGTAGTATATTATTATCCCAAGAACTATACATTGAGATGCTTTAGAAAGTTTGAATATTATGACTTCAAACCAATGAGTATTGCTTATTATTCTAACTCTAACTTAGAGAAAAATATAGGAGAATCTATTTCTCAACCTTAGTATACCCATATAATGGGAGCTTATTGCAATGTGATTTTTTAGACCAAACATTGCTTATGAAATAGCTAGACTTAGTGGAAACACTAAATTTCCTAATCAGGAATATTGGGATGCACTTGTAAGTCTTATGAAATATTTAAGAGGTTCAATGGATTATAAAATTGAATATAGTAGAGCTACCGCTATACTAAAAGGAAACAATTATGCTAACTGATCTCCGACTCAAATGAGAAACAAATTCACTAGTGGTTGTGTATTTGAACTTGGGGGTGAAGATCCACAATGCAAACATTATTGTAAGATCAATAATGGAATCAAATTTTCTTATTCTTGAAATGGATGGTAATGGGGTTGAGTGGCTGAAAAACAGTTTAGCAAGCATTTCAGTAGAAATGAAATAAACCTTATTTATATCAATACATTGTGATTGCAAATCGGCAATAGTTATAACTAAAAATAAAAATTACAATGGGAAGAAAAGATATATATAATTAAGACATAATTTGGTGAAGCAAATCTAAAGACGAGAACAATTTCCATTGACTATGTAAAGTTAGAACAAAATCTAAAAGTTCCTTTAACAAGTCACTTGTTAGGTTTACAACCAATTAAGTTTATTTCAAATGAATTTTGTCCATACTTATGGTGCATGTGAAAGTACTAGCTATTGCATTAGTGGGAGATTAAACTTTGTAATTAAAATTTTGTTAAGTATAAGAATTTTAGTTTAAACAAAGTTTTTAATTATTTTTATATTCCTTACTAGTGCTGTCTGATTTGCAACATACACATGATGAAATCACTTATATGAGTTTTGAGTATGGTCACTTGAATGAGATCTAATGCATGGTCTAGTCAGCGCAACACAACGATAATAAGAAGAATTGTGGAAGTATTTTTGTGATTGATAAATTGCTACACACACTAAGTGTATTTGGTTCATATAACTTTTTATACAAACTACATTGTGTGTGAATTTTATAAATCTAAGACTGTTTCATATAGATTCACTAATGCAACTAAGGGATATTGCTTTGGTTGTTTTGGGTTTATAACAACGGTTCTGCAACTGAGGTATATTCAAACGAGGTAAAAAGTCATGACTTTTTGTCTCGGTTCAAACACTACAAGAAATGCGTTAATTACCGAAGGCTTATTACCGAAGGCTTTTAGACCGTCGGTAAATAACGTTTTCCGAAGGCTTGTGAGCCGCCGGTAATATGTTCGATTAATTAGGGCCAAAAATAGGATATTTCCATTCTCGAATTCATTTCGCACCAAAGTAGTAATCTTCGTCTCCTCTCAAAGCTGGCCACGAAAACCCCCTTCCCCCTTTGCTCGAAACCCTTCGCCCACAAAACCCTTGTCCTTTGCATCAATCCTAAGCACGAAACCTTGGAGGAGTGATTTGCAGTCATCCCTGTCCCAACTGCCAGTGTGGTTTTGGGCTGTATATCGCAACGTGGTGGGTTGGGAGGCTCTATTGGAGTTCAATCATGAAGAGAGGGTTAGAAATAGACTAATGCAAGTGATTGTAGAAACTAAAGAGTAAAGAAAGGTGCGAGTGCAAGCTAGGAAACATTTCGGGTTGAGTGCGAGACGGGTGAGGTTACGGAGTTTGGAGGAAACATTTTGCGGAGAGGGCGAACACATTTTCCAGGTACGGAGAGCTATTAATTCCTTGTTTGGATTAAACGTAATGGATGAAATCTGGTTTGAGTTGGACGAAACTAAAAATCAAATTTGTATCTTTTGAGTTTAGAATATTGTATGATGGCTGGTGATTATTGAATTTAGTTATACTCTTAGTTATTGTGCTGATAAGATTAAATGTAACCAAGTAGTGCAAATGTTGTAGTTGCAAGGGATATTTAGGAAATAAAGATGCAGAGAAGTTTTTGTAATATGGTCATGAGCATGTGGTTTTGAGGACTAAGTTAATATGTAGGAATGTTAAATACTGATGCATGAATGTATCATATTTGGGTAATGGGGTTAAAGCTATTTGTTAATTTGTTTGGACTATTTAATAAGAGAATGAAAGTTTATTTTGAGATACTTAACTGCTATTAAGATCAATTCAAAAACAAATCTATAAAAATCATTCAAAAACAGAGGTAAAATCCATTTAAACAAATTTTGAATGACTAAAGAAAGCTATAAATCAACTTAAAAATTAAAATCTTCAAGAAACTCAAAATTTCAATACTCAAAACCTACCAAAGCACTCTAAAACTAGGCTAAACAAGGTAAAAGTAAGAACTAAACTAAAATAGAAACAAACTTGTAAAGAAACTTCTTAATAAAGTCTTAAATGTCTAAAGAAAACTAAGAGCACTTCAAAAGTCACTAATTCTAAGAGATTCTAAAACTCACTAAAGAAAGCCTAAAAGTACACTCAAACTAGTATAGAAATGAGGACTACACTAATTGCAGTGTAGTAAAATGCACTGCAGCTTTGTAAACAAGTTTTAAATGTTAAAAGCAAGTTAAGAAACAACCTAAAACCTACCTCTCTACAAAAACTCAAAAATTGACTATTGAGAACCTAAAACTATGCTAGAAATCTCAAATCATGAAAAATTCTCTAAACTAACAGATGAAGCTGTAATGTAACTATCTAAACATGTTTTAAATGGTACAAGACTATTGAAAACTATGGTAACTAATGAAAATAGGAAAGAAATCAAAATCTGCTTATGAAAACCGGAAAGATGCACTAGAAAGGTCAAAAGTTGCAAATTGCACTAAAGTAACCTAAGAATGTGCAATGTTCTTATCCTAACAAGAATAAAGTAGTCAAATGAAGCTAAGAAAGATGTCAAATTGTATCAAGTAGCTAAATATCAAAATTTGGCTACTTAAAACCTAAAAAGTGTACTAAATAGGTGAAAAAATGGGAATTCACCTAAAGTAACCTAAGAATGTACAATCTTCATATCCTAACAACTTTAAAGTACTTAAATGAAACTAAGAAACATGTCAATTTCAAAGTAGTACACAAATCTCAAAATTAAAGTACTTAAAACCTAAAAAGTGTTGTAAATAGGTGACAATTTCGAAATTGACCTAAACTAACCTAACAATGTGTAATGTTCGTAGTCTAACAAGTTTAAAGAACTTAAATGAAGCTAAGAAAGATGTCAAATTGTATGAAGTACCTAAATATCAAAATTTGGGTACTTAAAACCTAAAAAAGTGTTCTAAATAGGTGAGAAATTAGGAATTCACCTATAGTAACCTAAGAATGTGTATTCTACACATCCTAACAAGTCTAAAGTTGTGAAATGAAGCTAGAAAACTACTCAAAAGTAATAAACTACCTAAAATTCAAAGTTTGAGTAGTTAGAACCCAAAAAAGTGTACTAAAAGGGTGAGAAAATGGCAATTCACCTAAAGTAGACTAAGAATAACTAATGTTAATATTCTAACAAGTCTAAAGTAATGAAATGACACTAGGAAACTACTCAAAAGCAAACAAGTACCTAAAACTGAAATTTTGAGTAGTTAGAACCTAAAAAAGTCTACTAAAAAGGTGAGAAATTTGCAATTCACCTAAAGTAGACTAATTTTAACTAATGTTAATATCCTAATAAGTCTAAATTAGTCAAGTGAAGATAGGAAACTACTCAAAAGCAAACAAGTACCTAAAACTCAAAGTTTGAGTAGTTTCAACCTAAAAAGTTCACTTAAAAGGTGACAAATTGCCAATTCACCAAAAGTAGAGTAATTTTAAGTAATGTTAACATCCTAACAAGTCTAAAGTAGTGAAATGATGGTAGGAAAGTGGTCATAAGCAAAAAATTCCCTAAAACTCAAAATGACACTACTTAAAACCTTAAAAAATGTAGTAAAAAGTACCTAATTGAGTCATTACAGGTCAAATTTCGTTCTGCTGTGATTCTGTGATATTTGGAAGTTTAAAAAAGTCCAAATTGATGTATTAAATCTGTTAGAACCATTGATATGAAGTTAGAATGACTTATATGCAATTTAGTATGTCAAACCATCATATTTGAGCCATTTTTGGAACTTGCAAAGTGAATCTGAGTTGCAGTTCTATTTTATGCCTAATTAGAGTTCAAATAAGTGTATTTTGATGACTTAAAACTGTTAAAATGATTAGCAAAGTGTTAGAATGGCTTAGGCACAAAATCACTTTCAAAACCACCAATTTTTGAGTCAATTTTGGGAAGTAGAAAGGTGATTTTGAGTAGCAGTTTGGTTTTGAGTTAAATTTGAGTTCTAACAAGTTTCAATTCACCAAACAAAGTTGTTGAAGTGGTGAAAAGCAAAGAATAACCTAAAACTCAAAAGTTTGAGTATTTAGATTATAAAAAGTGTACTTATAAGGTGAGAAATTGTCAATTCACCTAATATGGACTCATTTTAAGTAATGTCAACATCCTAACAAGTATAAAGTAGTGAAATGAACCTAGGAAACTAGTCAAAAGCAAAGGATTAGGTAAAACTCAAAGTTTGAGTTGTTAGAACCTAAAAAAGTGGTTCCAAGTTGGTGAAATGCTGTTAAAAATCAAGCCAAATTGCTACTTTTAGAGCTACTTCTTTGTCCAATTCAGCAACCCTTCCATTACCTAGTATGCTACCCCCTTGGAGCAAGAATTCTGGACCTTGGACGCCTCACCAAAACGTCACAACACCCTGCCACACACTAAACCAGTCACAGCAAAAATCTGAACTGCACCAGATTTTAATTTCAAGTAACAGACTTTGTAGCACAATTTGAAGGCCAAACAAGTGGATTTCAAATTATTTTAAGCCTTGAATCAATAGAGGGACACAAAAGGAACCTAGGAGAGGCACTAGATCAGATTAAGCACGCAAGAAAAGTAAAAAATGAAGAGCCAAAAGTAGTGCAGTAAGGTGTTTGATAAAAATGCAACTGTTTGATGAAAGTCTCCAAAGAAGTGCAGATTTTGTGATTTTCGGTTTTTGGGGTTCAAAACTGGATTGCTTGGTTTTCAAATGATTTTTATGATTGGATTATACTTTTTTGATCATATAATTCCATTTTCAAACATGTAACCAGCTCTTGCCAATCCAGAATTGACATTTAAAGAATGTACAAAATTAAACACACTAAAAATGAAAACTGCACCAGAAAAATGGCTTTAAAAGTGTGCTTTCAAACCCAAAAATGAGTGGCAGTGTTTCTAAAGCTCAAGTGATGATTCAAGCAACTTTATATCATCAATTTAAAGGTGTTTAAACATTGAAACAACAAGGAATCACACTACACTCAAAAATCACTAATTCACTTCCAAATTTAAGCAAAATTGATGGTTTAGGAAGTGATTTTGCATGTAGGCTCAAATTTGACGAAATGAATAGTGCACACAGGTTTGAAATGGTAAAATAAACTTGTTCAAACATTCACAATGGACAGAAACAACCAGATGCTTCAAATCACACTTGCTATACCTGGTAGAGGCAGTGTTACGTTTTAGTTTACTACTCCAAGGAAAAACACAAGAACCGTATAAATCTTATTTCACATCTACTGGGTACTCCTCTAATAGGTGCTTCTAGTGGCCTCCTCTGTGTCTCCAGATTATGTTAGGATTCACGGAGAAAAGAGATTAGTTAAGATAGTTAGAATATTTATGACTTAGTTACTTGAGCCAAGAAAGCAAAAAGCAACAATCATCCAAATACATTCAGTACGTTTTTGGTTTGACAATTGGAATTTTGATCCACAGTCTGGTGTAAACAATGGTTCATGCATGGCTTGAATTGATCCAACGAGAAACCAAACACGCACTCAATCCAAAGTCCAAAATTGCCACATATTGCATTGTAGAGTTCAGTGAAAGTTGAGGTTTCTAGTTGTTAGCTTGTGTGTATTGCCCCTGGAGGATTGTTTTAGTGATTAATGATTAATTTGTTGTAACCTTCAGATGCATTATTTTCTTTTGTTTGCATGTTTTTATAAACTTGGTTTAACATTTTCCATTAATATTACCAATAAAATGGGTGATTGTGCGTGAGACTCCCACCAGGTAGGGTATGAGGAAGCAGATATGCAGTGTGATGCTTGCAAGTAGTTGTTGTTTCTGGGTTGAGACTTGGTGAAAAGGAACCAACTTTACTGTTATGTCAAGGATTGCTCATCACCCACCATTACTTTTTTTTTTGCCCTTCGAAAATTACCGAAGGCTTTTGCCCTTCGGTAATTACCGAGGGCTTTTGCCCTTCGGTAATTACCGAGGGCTTTTGGCCCTCGGTAATTACCGAAGGGCAAAAACCCTCGGTAAATGTTAGCGACAAGGGATTTACCGAGGGCTCTTTGGCCGTCGATAAGCCTTCGGTAATTACCTTTTATCGACGGTTTTGGGCTTTTTCCGAGGGCTTCTGGCCTTCGGTAATGCCCTTCTTTTTTGTAGTGAAAAAACCCGAAGCAGTAAAGCGAATAAAAAGAATAAAAAGAATAAAAAATTAGATCTATTGTCTCGGTTCTAGTTTGAACTGAGGTTGTAGACCCTTAAAATTAATTAATTAAAGGGTCTATTGCCTTGGTTGGATCCAGAACCGAGGTAATAGACCCTTTTTTTCCTCAGTTTTTACCACGGTCTAAAGTATATTTTTTTTAAAAAAATTATTGTTTCTGTATCACATAAACCATATGAAAAAATCCCAGAAACACAAACAAACGGAGAAAACATTGTTTTCTATTTATCGGGATTTTTTTTTCAAACTTTAAAAAAATATTTAAAAGTTACATTTTGAATTTTGAGCTGAAAATTTTTGTGAGGGGATTTCATGATTTTTTGGTTCATCATACAAATTTTTATTTCATTTAGAGTTCGTTTGAGCATACTCTCAGTTTTACATATACCTATGTTTTGATGTGTATGGTGTATGAAGAACAATCAATCAAACAAAAACTTGAAAAACCTAAAACGAAACTAACCTTGAAGGTGAGTCTATGGTTGAAACGAAACGAAATGAACATCCTAAAGCGTCTATTCGAAGAGCTAAAGAACATCTGTGCACAAAATCAATCGGTCAAAATGAAAGAAAATAATATATAAGCACTTAATCAACGTAAAATGAAAGAAAAAAAGCAAGAAAAGTTGAAGAGGATGGCTACGAAAATGGAAGAAAGAGAGCAATGACGCACACCAACAAAAGAAAAGCTTTTGTTTGAAAATGCATATGTTCGCAAAATTTAACCTTAAACACATGTTATTACCTCAATTATTTTTTTAACCGAGGCAATAAGGTCTATGACCTCGGTTCCATAAAGAACCGATGCTTAAACCCTCTAAAAATATTAAAAAAAAATTAGTTATTTTATGCATCGGTTATCTAAACAACTGAGGTAGTAGACTTTTGCAATAATTACAAAAATACCACCACGCCAGTTTTAGGCATCGGTTCTTTTTGAACCGAGACATATACGTTTGCGAAAAATTACAAAAATGTCACCGCGCCAGTTTTAGGCATCGGTTCTTTTTGAACTGAGGCATATACCTTTACGAAAAATTACAAAAATGTCACCGTGCTATTTTTTGTTTCGGTTCCAACTAAACCGGTGTCAAATGAGTGAGTTAAAATCTTTTTTTTTACTAGTGATAGTTACATAAACTCTAATACCCAATATTTTCTTCTTATGTCCTTTCTTTTTCTTGTCTTTTGCCATAGTGGAGGGATTGTTGTGAAACTAGTATTATAAAGGTTGTGCCATACTAATATTGCAAAAATCTAGCCTTTGGATTCACGCATGCTTCTTCCTCGAATAGTTCCTTCAATCTCGGATGGGTTTTCTCGAATGCTGCATATTTGCAACTTCCCATTTTGTTGTGTTCCTTTATTCACAATAAATATGCATCCACAATTAGTGGAACAATGAGTTCCTCTATCTCACCTATAAATAGGTATCTTGCTGCTCCTCCGAAGCACACATCTGTTTTAGTCTCATTTCATTTTGCTCTTTCTTCTTTCTTTTTCTTCTTCTTATATCTTGGATTATAACAATAAAATCTTTTTTATTACTAATTCTAAATTCCTTAAAAGATATGAAATCATCATGTTGTATCCTGAGAAATTTGGGCAACACATAACAAATATCCCTAAAATCATTAATTATTGGGTTTGATTACCTAAAATATATTGCACTAATGGTTAATCAATGGACGTGGCTGTCACAAGCCTTATAAGTAGACAACTGATGTTCAGGTACAATCATCTTCTTCTATCCTAATAAAATATAGACCTCTTTATGAAACATATCTGACTTGAGCGTTGGAGTGTCTTCTGTAGGTCAACCACCAATCGGGAAGGATTACTTGAAGAGTTGGCCAATCAGAGCATAGCAAGGAAGGAAAACCGACCCTCGAACAAATGTTACCGAAACATTTTGGATCCCACCGTGGGGCCGAGCGGCATCCCCATGAAGCCACAAAGAACCAGAAGCGTGCTCGGTCCCGACATCGCTATTCGGATCAACACTAGGTTTTGTAACAAGAGTAACAAAGTCTGTAATAATTCCTAAAGGCATTACTTTTGTTTTGAGAACTTTCAGCAACGTTCAACCCTATATCCAACCTTCACAGGTTCCAATTTTCATTATAATTTACAAATTATAATATATTTATTTAACTCATTTTTGTGAGTAAAAATATCCTGCACAGGAAGGTACAAA
Source organism: Vigna umbellata (assembly GCF_029865625.1). Classification (NCBI taxonomy): domain Eukaryota; kingdom Viridiplantae; phylum Streptophyta; class Magnoliopsida; order Fabales; family Fabaceae; genus Vigna; species Vigna umbellata. Next base: position 30,900,809 of record NC_142165.1, on the reverse strand, counting down.
GCTGCGTTGAACCTTGTCAGGTTCTACCAACTCTTAATTTTAAATTATAAAATATCCTACACAGGATGGTTCAGAGCTGCATTCAAACTTCTCAGGTTCTAACGACTCTTAATTTTAAATTATAAAATATTATGTGCAGGATGGTTCAGACCTCAACTTGGTTAGCTATAATGGCCGCTAGGGGGGAAGTCAAAAAAATGGCTTAAGAAATCCCCGCTCAACGCAGGAAGTCAGAAAAATGACTCCTACCTCAGGACCGTTCGGGGGGAAGTCAGAAAAATGGTTTCAGAAATCCCCGCTCAACGCAAGTAGTCAGCAAAATGACTCCTGCCTCAGGACCGCTCGGGGGAAGTCAGAAAAATGGTTTCAGAAATCCCCGCTCAACACAGGAAGTCAGCAAAATGACTCCTGCCTCAAGACCGCTCTGGGGGAAGTCAGAAAAATGGCTTCAGAAATCCCCGCTCAACGCAGGAAGTGAGAAAAATGACTTCTGCCTCAAGACCGCTCGGGGGGAAGTCAGAAAAATGGCTTCAGAAATCCCTACTCAACGTAGGCAGTCAGAAAAATGACTCATGCCTCATAACCGCTCGGGGGAAGTTAGAGAAATGGCTTCAGAAATCCCCGCTCAACGCAGGTAGTCAGAAAAAGGACTCCTGCCTGAGGACCGCTCGGGGGGAAGTCAGAAAAATGGCTTCCGAAATCCCCGCTCAACGTAGGTAGTCAGAAAAATGACTCCTACCTCAGGATCGCTCGGGGGGAGTCAGAAAAATTGCTTCAGAAATCCCCGCTCAACGCAGGAAGCTAGAAAAATGACTTCTGTCTCAAGACCGCTCGGGGGGAAGTCAGAAAAATGGCTTCAGAAATCTCCGCTCAACACAGGCAGTCAGAAAAATGACTCCTACCTCAGGACCGCTCGGGGGACCGCTCGGGGGAAGTCTGAGAAATGGCTTCAGAAATCCCCGCTCAACGCAGGAAGTCAGAAAAATGACTTTTGCCTCAAGCCGCTCGGGGGAAAGTCAGAAAAATGGCTTCAGAAATCCCCGCTCAACGCAGGAAGTTAGAAAAATGACTTCTGCCTCAAGCCGCTCGGGGGAAAGTCAGAAAAATAGTTTCAGAAATCCCCGCTCAACGCAGGAAGTTAGAAAAATGACTTCTGTCTCAAGACCGCTCGGGGGGAAGTCAGAAAAATGGCTTCAGAAATCTTCGCTCAATGCAGGCAGTCAGAAAAATTACTCCTGCCTCAGGATCGCTCGGGGGAAGTCTGAAAAATGGCTTCAGAAATCCCCGCTCAACGCAGGAAGTCAGAAAAATGACTCCTGCCTCAAGCCGCTTGGGGGAAAGTCAGAAAAATGATTTTAGAAATCCCCGTTCAACGCAGGAAGTTCGAAAAAGAACTCTTATTAGTCAACTACTCAACAAGTTCAGCTTTGTTGGGTTCCAATGTCTTTTCATTATAAAAATAAATATTGAAGCGTTTGCTTTATTTAAAAGCATATTTTTTGGAGTAAAAATCTCTTAGAGTTCGCCGCTCGGTACATAGAGCAATGAAGACTTAAAGCATCGAAGATGGACTTCCTAAAGACCTCTTTTAAAGCTCATAATAATCCATACGCACCTCTTTTAATAAAGAGTTCGCTCGGACTTGGGGGGCGTATGTACTATATGAAGTATACCAATCGGAATTTATTATCATTAAGTAGGTACTAATAGGTTAGATTTACGCTCTACAAATATATTGCATTAATGATTAATTATTGGGTTTGATTACCTAAAATATATTGCACTAATGGTTAATCAATGGAGGTGGTTCTGACAAGCCTTATAAGTAGACAACTGATGTCCGGGTACAATTATCTTCTTCTATTCTAATAAAATATAAATTTTTTATGAAACATATGTGACTTGAGCGTCGAGTGTTTTCTACAGGTCAACCACCAATCGAGAAGAATTACTTGAAGAGTTGACCAATCGAAACATAGCAAGGACGACTTATACTTGAATAAAAGTTACCGAAACATATATATATATATATAATATTTGTTATTATTTTAGTAACATAGATTAATATATAAATATGATGGTATAACTTTATATAACACGCGTTACGAAGTTCACAAGATAAAAATAGTAGCATATAAACATATACTTTGGAGAAAGAATCTAAACCTTTTAGATAAACATACCGTTTCTCGGTCTCAATATACTTAAATATCTTTATGTGAAGCACTTCATCGAGTTGTCCAGCGATTTCTGGTGCTTAAGTCTCATAGGCTCGTATTTAAGGTTGAGACATTGTTTTTAACTTGATTTAAGAGATATATTAGTAATAAAACATGATCCGAGACTTCATTACTGTACAATGGTAGCGACGTTTTATCTACAGTACTTGATCATTATCTATAAAATTTGTATATACATAGATTAAAATGGACTTATGGAAATAGGGATTTTAACATAACAAACAAAAACTATAATCCTAATTAAAAAACCTATGATGAAAAGATAAAAGCTAAGTCTGAATATTCTAACCGAAATCAAACAATCTTATCTTAAGACTTTGAACACATGAAGTAGTAAGCAAAAAGGTTTACCTATCTATAAGAATCCGTCTTTAAAAAAATTGAGTAATTAAAGTTTACTATAGTAGAACAATAATACAGTTTGTATTATTTTGGCAATGAAGCTCACGAGGAACAGGTATGTAGAGGACAATTCAACGGAAAGAAGTACTCTCTCCCCACATGGCTAAGAATCATATCGAAACTGCCACTTCATTTCAGCGATTATACGTATAACCCTATCACTACCAGTGTCACGTAGTTAAAAGTAGATTCCAGATGCTTCATGTCTGGTGTGTGCCTTTTTTTTCATCAGAATAAAGGAATCTCTTACAAAAGAGCATCATACACTTACGTGCCAAAATGGTGATACTGCAACATTACCGTAAAACCAGTAAACTGGTGAATCTACTTCCCCAAAACCTACACCTAACAAAAAATGTATACTAGCTGGTTGATTATTTCTGCAACACTTCTCACCTAAGCTTATGCAAAATTAAAGCACTAATATCCGCCACTAGCCACACCTGAAAACAGTGACCCCAAACCCAATTCTGCATCTCCTAGTATTAACTATATCGGTTACTAATTCTGCATAATCCGGAATTCTAGACTCTTCCACTTCTATTTTCTAGTTCGGATGACATTATGATGTTAAGAGAAAGATAGTCTAAATACTACCCGTTCGTTCATGGGAATGTTTAAGTAAATTTAATTTTAAATTTAACAAAGTGTTTAAACAAAATAAAGTTAAATAATGTGGATAGTCTAATTAAACTATCAAATGTAAAGTCCTAAATACTATAAATTAAAAATATCATAAACATTATATATTACTTAAAGCGACAATGTTTAAATGATAGTACATGTATAAATGACTAAAATCCTCTAATATTTTATTATATGTATGTTATATTACATGTTTTTACAAGAGTGTTTAAAAGATAACAGAACGTAATTCAGTTTAAAGTAAACCAATATGAAAATAACCAAGTTATTATTTTTAGTTTTTCAAACATTTTTTCTTAAGTTCTGTTTTAAATACATAAATACTTAATAACTATGCAGACTATTAACTTAAAACTTTATTCAAACTTCCCAAGTTTTCCTCTGTTATATATTATTTTTTATTTAAAACTTTAAGATAATAAATTTATAAGTTATATTTTATATCATTAAATATATAGACTGATTTTATAAATAAGACTTAAAGTATACCTTTTACTATATTACCAAAATTATGAAAAATTTATTATAACATTTTATTATGTCAGCTACCGTCAAACTATTATCTAATTATTTACTAATTTTTAGTATGTTGGTTTTTCTTCAATAATACTTTGATAGTTTCAAAATCTTTATAAAAAATGTATAAAAATTTTAAAAATGTGTGTAAGATATGTTAAAATTAAAAAATATATTAATTTATATATATATATATATATATATATATATATATATATATATATATATATAAAATTTTGAAGTCAAAATCTCTCAATCTCTACTATAACTTGTCATTGATATATGTCTCAACGTATTAAAAATTTTATATCCATTTTATATCTACTTAATATTTAGATTCACATCTAATTTAAACCCAATTTCCTATCCGATTGAGAAAGAATGGTTAAGTTGGTTGTATTCCATTGAAAAATAATATTTTGATATTAGGAGAGTCATTTGACAACCTACATTTAATGGTAATGATAGAATAATTATTTAAAAATAAATTTATATCTGTAAAGAAAAAGAAAATATTAAAAAAGTAGTGTTAAGTGTAAATAATGTTTGGATGTGAAAATACAATAATCGTACTCCATTTTACCCAATACCTACGCGTAAATGTTCGTATTAAAATTGGTGAAACGAACTTCTAGAATAATCTAATAAATATATTTGAGCACCTGAATTCAGAAATTGTGTATCATAATTATTCTAGACTATTGTAATATATTTAGACCGTCGTGGGGGCGGTGAACAGAGCCTATAAATAGGCTATCCATCTAGCAAATGGATTTATGTTGTGTTACATCAAATCGAATGCATCTATATACATATCCTCTAGGTGTCTATATCTAAGCAGCATGAACAAAATCGTGTAACTCAACTTATATTTATCCAAATATTCTCTCACCTAGTATTCCTCCAATTATTAAATCATACATTTCTATTATTCATCGAACAAATAACAGTTGTACAAGAGCTACATTAGGTTATTTTCTAGGTTTAATTATTTAAAAAAAAAAAAAAACCTTATCAATTGCCAAAGGTTTTTAATAAATGGGTAATATCAATTATTCTTCATTTATTTAAAAGCTGAAAAGATTATGATTTTTAAGTATTAAAGTAAAGACATTTTTTAAGTCTCAAGATTTACTAGAGATTTTTGTAAGGGATGATTTCATCGCTCTACAACATATGATCAGAAAAAGGAGTTCCAAGAGACCAAGTAAAATGATTTTTGAACACCACATACTAGAAGAGGTTTGAGGAACTATAAATATTAAATTTTAAGATGTGAGTTTGACTTATTAAATATGAAGGATTCGAAGACTACTTAAAATTTATTTATTTTGGAACAAAAGAAATAGTTAGTTAAATGGGCACTATTTGAAAAAAAAAATATACTTCATAAAAAAATTGGTTAGAAAATTATAATTATTGATAATAGAAATAATAAGCTTTTTTGAAACATATAAACAAAAATTGGAAACGTATAATAATGTGTGTGGAGGTGTGGGTTTAGAAAATATAACATCATTATGAACTGAAATGTAAAATAAAACAAACTTATTTCTCTAATGCTTAAAATACATATAAACATTTTTTTTTTAAATTCATGTCTACTTAAATTAAAATATTATAATAATGTAAGAAAGGTTGCAATATCATTATTTCTGTTACTTTATTTTAACCAATATTTGTTGCTTTGAGTTTTTTTTTTCACTTTTTCTCATATTTCTTGTTTTTTTATTTTTTTTAATTTGTATGTTGTTGAAAGTAAAAGCAATCAAAGTGAAAGTTGGGTGGGACATCCTGCTAACTTATATACTAAAGTTCGTGAGAGCTAAGGGATGAGATTTAGTTCATCAACCTTGAGGCTTGATGTTGCTCGTCTGGATAATGTTAACTTATTGACTAACATGTCGATGACCTATATTGAGAGTGTAGAAAAAGAGGTGGTTCACCTTCTTTAGTCCCAGTTTGGACTCAGGATTATATGGAAAACTCGTGAACTCTAGTATTAGAATGTTGATTTTCTCTTGCTTTTGTGTTCGGACATTTGTCATGCTGAGTTGTTCCTTTGTTTCGGTGTTGAATTGCTATTTGTGCTTACTTACTAGGATGTCAAGCTAATGTTGTATTAATGTATTAGGACATCGAGCTTGTATTAATGTATTAGGACATCAAGCTTATCTTGTGTTTGGTCTGTTCACTTTTACTTGAATAATTCGATATTACTTTTATTTTGTTTGAGTGACTTGATGTTTTTCCTTGTCTATAAGGTTTTTTAATTAGTTACTTGGTGACGTGACTCGATTTTTTTAGTGAAGTAGTGTGGTGTCTTGCTTGGAGGGCTTTTTTTATGAAAGTTACTTGAAGTAACTCAATTTACTTATTGATGTAGCCTGGTGTCTCATTTGGAGGGTTTATGGTGCCTCGTATGGAGGGCTTTTGGTGTCGTCAATGTAACTTAGTGCCGCCTCTGTGGTCTTTTCTCGTTGTCACGTCCATGGTCTTTTCTCCTTGTCACTTTTGTGGTCTTTTCTCCTTGCTACCTCCATGGACTTTATGGTTGCCACCTTTGTGGACTTTTCTAATTGTCATCTATGTGGTCTTTTCTCATTGTCACCTTCGTGGATTTTTTTATTGCTACTTTCGTTCTCTTTTCTCATTACCACCTTCGTGGTCTTTTGTTATTACCTCCATGGGCTTTATGGTTGACGCCTCCCTGGGCTTTATTTGTTGTTGGAGCAAGCTTGTTGGTAGTGGATGTTTGTCTTTGTGCGTCCACAAGAGAAAATTAGGGAAGGAAATACCTCCATTGTGTTGTTTGCATTCTTGTTTCTGAAAGTCTTTTATGTGATTGTTAACATAATAAAGCATAAATGAATAACAAAATAAAATATCCAAGTAAAGGTTTGGGAATAGGATGATTTTACTTATCTCTTGGGCTTTTGTCTTTGTGCCATTTTTCGCATTCTATCAATGGACACATTTCTTTATAGTTGAGTTTTGACTTTAGGTGACTTCGATTGACTTTTTATTTTGTAGTCGAACTTACTCCAAACTAGTATTCTCATACTTCAACTCTAGGAAGTTGGACTTATGCCATACTCGGCCGCTGATAAGCCAAGCTTCTATTGTACTCGATCATTCAATGGTCGAGTTGTTCTTCTCTCTTTTGTAGTTGGGTCAAGTTGAATATCGAGTTGCTCTAATGCTTGGGCGTTGTAGTGTCGGACTATAACATGAATATTAGTTAAAAGGAAGACTTTTATTAGGAAACTCAAGAGTACCTCATTAAGGCCATGCTCGACAAAAACCCAAAAAAAATGGTTCTGAAAGAAAAAGGAATACATCTTAAAGAAGAAAAGAAAAAAAAGCTCATATGATCATGCAACATTTTATTTTACGTGTGTTAGGACAAGCTTCTCTCCATGCACTTTCCAATTAAGGGCTTCCTTTTCTCGCGAAACCTCCAGCTGTGGTGTGGGTGCTTCCCATTGGTTGGGCCAGGTTGGGTTGGACAATTTGGCTTCACATGACTGGTTATGTTGTAACGAGTTGCTAATCTTGGACGGCCTTGCCCCTTGGAACCTAGAGGATCATGTTGGGCTGCTCTGACTATCCATGACTATCCAGGCTGGTAAGCTTTTGCTGAAGTTCGTGGAGCTCATGGAGGTCGGTCTATCGTTGGCGTGAAGGGCTTCGAGATTGGCATCATAATTTTGGAGCTCGCAGAGGTCAACCTGTTACTACATGCGAAGGGCTTCGAGCTCGACATCGTAATGTCTACACTACTCGTTGTGCTGTTATATTAGATTCTGCATCTTTTGTTGTATGGTTATCATTGGGTTGGATTCCATTTTGTGGAAGACTTATGTTTGGCTTCTAGTGGTGATAATTGGAAAGTGAGATCAGGGAAGAGTTTTACTGAGGCCCCATAATGGGCGCCAAATGATCTAATCCGGATCTTGAGAATGAATTTGTGGACATGTAGTAAGATCCTAGCAGTGGCTTTGAGAACTTTCTAGTAGGAATGGTTTTCCTTACTGTCTCGAGGAAGGAGATCCACATGCAAAAGACTCTTTAACGTTCAAGTCAATAAAAGAGTTTATGATCTTTATGAATATAGTTAGTATGAGTAATTATGAAGTGTATTAAGTGAGTATTTTTAAAAAAAATACTAATTGTATTTATAGGATCAACATGTTCCTATTGAAATAATACTTACATATAAAGAGTATAATAACAATGTAGTTAATAATAATAGAATAATAAATAATTATCATAATATTAAATTGTCGAGATTTAATTATAATTTGTAGTTATAATGACTTAATTAGACGTAGGTTTGAACTATTGTATAACGAAGAGGCTTAAATAAACTTATTTGAACCATGATCTTAGAAATAAAACAAAAATAATGGTAAATTAAAAGAAATACCACTACTTATACTTTTGTTTAAAAAATTAAAATTGATTTACTAATTGTTTAACTATATTTTTATTTATTAGACTATTTTTTAGACTGATTTTAACTATTGGACTCTGAGTTTCAACAATAAAGAAATATCTATCATAAGATACCAACCAATACACAATAAAACCTCCAAAATTATTTACATAAATATAATTTACATTATTATTTCTCTTTCTCTTGGATCATTAATGAATAATGAAATGGTTTAATTACCTTCACACGACACTAGTTTCCTCTTACTTTATTTGTTGCATGACATTTTCAAACTTCCATTAATCGCCCCAACTCATAACAGTGCATCATTATTTATTTATATATTATAGTTGATGCCGTGAAGTAATAGGTAATACTAGCATATCCATATGAGTCTATAGAGTTTATATTACAACCTACACGTATTAAACGAAATCCACGAAATTTTGCCTCAACCTAGGTTCCAGATTGGATGGCAACGACGTACAATTAATGTCTATTCACTAATTAATCTGTAATAAAAAATTTAATCTGTTACCGCTTTGTTAATCATGTAATATATATATTTAAAAAATATTTGTATGTTTTAAAATCTGCGCACATACTCATAAATATTTAAAAAAATATTTCATAAACTTTTAAAATAAAATAAAAAAATATAATGTAACACAAATTAAATTAAATATATTAATTTAACCTAATAAAATATAAATTAATTTTAATTAATTTTCACCTAATTAAATATAAATTAATTTTAATTTTAATTAATTAAATTCAATAAAATATAAATTAAATTTATTTTTAATTTTTTTTCGAAATAACATATATATTTACTAGTCTGCCCAGATTTTATTCGTGTATATCCACTATTTTTTTTCCTATTTTTTTTTGTCAACTGTTAACGTGTATATTTATGTCTGGTGAGAAAACTTGCACGTGGAACTTCTCACAATAATAGTTGCCGTAACCTAACGTAATTTAAGAGATACCACACATATAATTACATGTTTAAAATATGTTTCACTTTACTGTATAAATATATTGAGAATTTTATTTTAATTTTTATAAGAGTATTTTTATTTTAATATTATAATATTTTATTCATTTTGACTTGTTTTAGTTTGTCACACAAAAACTTGGAAACAAAAATCAGAATATGTTTTAGGAATGTAATGACATGAATAAAAACAAAAGTTTTATGTTTACAAGATTGAAAGCAAATACTCTCTCTACTTCTTTGTATAAGAAACAAATAATCAGTTCGTAAAAATCAATAAAAAGTGAGAGAATTTAGTTAGTTTTAATTAATAATATCATAAATTTAAATTTATTATAAAAATATTAATAAAAAGACTTGTAGTAATAATATTCAATGAAGCTTTACATAACGTAAGCGATAATTTTATTCATCTCAAGATGGCTGTAATTATAGTCTCTATCAAAGGCATAACTAAATTTTTATAGGTTCATTGAAAAAATTATGAAAACTAAAAATTGTATTTAAGGAAAAAAATTGGGCCTAGGAGTTGACACATTTTTCTCCGAAGCTATTATTGCAGTCTGTAATGTTTGCTGGCAAGTTAATTCAGCCTACTTGAACCCAGTTTTAGAAGTGCATTTTGGGCTAGCCTAAACAGCATTATGGGTGTTGCTCCCTCCACCACCACCCTATACTTCCTCCACCTCCTCACATTATTTTAAATATAATTATATCCTTAAGTTAAAAAGATTTTTACTTTTACCCTATTTTAAATAATTTGAAACCCTAATTTTACTTTCCCAGCACCCACCCACAGAACTCTCTTTCCCTTTCCCCATTTTCGTTTCACCTCCCCACCTTTCGCACTTCCATTCCTTTTCGTTCCCAGTTTCTTTTTTTTGGTTTGAAAACTTCCATTGCCGCCGTGGTGTGAAGGAGCGTCGCCGCTGTGGTGTGGAGGAACATCGAAGAGCGTCCAGAGCATCAACTAGTGTGAGGAAGTATACATCAACGGAGGTGACATCCTCTTCAACGGATGTCCCCTAATAAAACAAACTCTAAAATAAAAAAAAAGTAACCTTTAAACGGAGGTGACATCTTCAACGGATGTCAACATCCGTTTAAGGTAAAACGGATGTCGACATCCGTTTTTCCTTAAACGGATGTTGACATCCATTGAAGGATGTTGACATCCGTTGAAGGATGTTGACATCCGTTTAAAGGTTACGTTTTTTATTTTAGGGTTTTATTTGAAGGTTTATTCGAATACGAGGAAGCACTCCACGCACTGCACCACTTCACGCATTGCACCACGAGAGCGATACTGCACCACGAGAGGGAAACTGCTTGATAATTCTTTCCACCACCACCAACCTTTGCAACTTGTAGTATCTCACAACGACGAAAGAAAGAGAGGAAGAAATATAATGTTACAATGAAAGAAAAGTATTTTACTCATGTACGAGACTAGAATATGTTATTAGTGAAATAGGTTGTGAATGGATAAAATTAAAAAATAATAACTCTAAAAATAAAATTTTACTGAGGGACAAAATAGTAAAAGGGAGGTGGAGGGAGAAAGGTGTGATGGTGGAGGGAGCAACACCCCAACATTATTTACTAGCTTATAGTCCACTAAGGTATCATGGGCCTATACAATTAAATGGACGGTTTCATCCTCACCTCCAATTATTTCATCTTACATCTCTATTTTTTTTTTTAAATTTCAAAACTCTTCTTGTAATTCAAAAATCCCTACATCCCATCTTTTTTATGTTTTTCTTCACCAAATTTCGAAATTCGATAAAAGATTTTTATTTTTTTCATCAGGTTTCGAAACTTGATGAAGAAAAATGGGTCATCCTTGCATAATTCTAAGAATTAGATTGTAATTGTTTCTCTACTTTTTGCTAATATTGACTAATTACCTATTTTTTAAAACTTAAAAAGAAAACCATGTTATTTACTACATTGAAGAAAATACATATTTCAAACATAAGTGGAAATTTGATTTATATTAAAGAGACATTTAGAACATTCAGGTAGAGCAAGTGAAACATTCTATCTTTGTCAGACTTAAAGCTAGAGGGCATGAGAGAAAGTTGTTGTTTCCAGGCATATCGATATAAATAAGAATAGGCAGTAAGTGAGGCAATTCCTTCCTGTAGAGGATGCTGGTGAATCAAAGTCAAAAATTGATCTTTTAGAAAACAAAATCGTACTTTATACTGTGTGAGAAAATATAAAGTAACTCGACTGTTATGGATAGGAACGAATGTCCTTATGGATAAATAGATAGAATCATTCTTTCTTTGCGATTACAGTAAGCAAGTTTATTAGTGTACAATACTCGTTTATAAAAGATGAATAAGTGATTTTACTTATGAGAGTGAGAATGATGCACTTTGTTTTTTCAGTTTTTATCTTCTAAGAACTTTTAAGTTGAAAATAAAGGTTAGTGTGTTAAACAAACATGCTTGTTTTAAGATTGTCATATTAAAAATTTCATATTACCCTACTTCTAAGGATAGATATACATTTGTCTTAACTTCTAAGGATAGATATACATTTGTCTTAAGAAAACTAATTACTAATAACAAAGGCAACACATAAAATGAATTGTGGCTATATTATTAATTAGAAGCTTTCAATAGTACCTATGAATAAATCAATAATATTTTTTCCTTCTGTAAAATTTTATAATAAGAAAATCATTAGTAAGTAAAATCTGAATAAAAGAGATACTAGAGGTTATATATCGGGTAAATATATACTTTGTACTTTTCATGTCACTGTTTTTCAAATAATAATGACAATAATAAATTTAGTAATATTATGAACATATAAAGAATATATTATTTTGGTTTAAACGGCACGCGTATATCATAAATAATTGTACTTTAAACGCAATAAAATAATTATAGTCAATGAAACTATAACAAACTATATATCTTCTACATATTTAATTATTTGTGAAATATATTATTTTGATCATTAGGTTACTATTTTCGTTTGTTTATCTCAACATCTTGATGTGAAATGAAGTACAAAATGTTTCATTTGCAAATCCCGAATATGTTCTTGACTATAATTTAGTGTTTCTAATGCATAATTAAATTAGAAATTTTTTATATTATAAGCTGTTATTGGGGTAAAGTACTACCGATTTCGTGAATGATTAATGTATGCCATGAAACTTGTATCTCTTTCCCTAATCACATTTATTTTCCATCTATAACGCTTATTAAAATTTGTTTAGGATGAAGTGTAATTTTACTTTGACCAACGACTTCATGACATTTAGATTATTTATATCGTTATTTGTATGTTGGTTAATCTAAAGAAATAAATATTAGAGCTCCACCAATGGATTATGAGTTAACACATTTGTTCTTACAAGGTTGAATTATATCTTGCAAAAATATCATCCAATTTTTTAAGCATATTCTATATTACCACATTACACTATCAAGGTGGGATGTTTAAAGTATGTGTTCTTCTAAAGCCTAAAATGAGTATGCTATGACGCTTAAGTCAGTCAAGTACGTATTAAATGCAATAATAATGAAACATAATTAATTTACCTTGTATATTGTGCTATTTATACCATGTTTATGAGATTTTACCTGGATGGGTCAAGTCTATGTGACTAATTACCTTGATTCACTTTGTCTAATACTCCCCTAACATTTTTTAGCCTTTGTCTTAACTTAGTCTCATTTTGTTCATATTAAAGACGTGGTCAATACCGATATGATATCGTCCTGGTTGGATATTGATGGCATATCCCTAAAAATTAACTCGTGTTGGAATGGATAGTCTTTCAAACATATACATCCAACACAAGACAAATAAAAGCTTCAAAGATGCTCCTACTCTCCAAGACCTTGATCATTCATTTGATTTAAGGTGTATCATTGTTGGAAGCTATATTCTTCATTTACGCATTATTATAACATATCTTCTAACTTGTGTTATAAAATGGGTATTTGACCATCGTGGATAAGCGTACAAAACTCTAAAGAAGATAAGGAAGTTTCCCTTGTTCCATGTTAAAGATTTGAGAGCATATCCTTTTCAAGAGGGAGGGAATAATGGTAAATTCCCTAGCCATGGTCAAACACTTTCAAGAGAGTGAAAACCATCCATGAAGATGACATCAACTCTACCTTATGGGCCACCTTTGGAGCCATCATGGAGCATGGATTGAAGAGTAGTGTAGGATATCTAGGCCATTGTATTCGACCATGTAGTGTAGGTGTTTAAGGCTTGTATTAAGGCCTAAGTAGCATAGGAATTTCCTTAAGTTAGACATCCAAACCAAGTGGAAAGTGTGTGCCATGTGTCATCCATCCATTGGAGAGGATTTGCTTTTTAGAAGTGGCCACATGACACCTTAGGAGTGGAGAGGATTTCTTTTTGGTAGTGGCCACATGTCCCTCCACCATTGGAGAGGATTTGCTTTTAGTAGTGTCTAAATGACACTCTAGGAATGAAGATGATTATGTTTTGTGAGTAGCCACATGTCCTCCCATCATTGGAAAGGATTTGTGGACATTTGTCCACTCCTTAGAAGGCCTTATTTTTGGCCAATGAAAGCAAATGTGTGATATCATGCTTTTAGGGTTAGAAGGAGACACTCTTGGCCTATAAATAGAGGTGTCTCCACCCTTGTATTTCATCTTTGATTTTGAGTAATGTTATGCCACCCATTTTGGCCATACTACTCATCTTAGATCAAGACTAGAGCAAAAAATGTGGCCCCTTTAGTCACCTTCTTCCTTGAGTTGGCTTAACCTCTCTTGGAGTCACCAAACACTACATCACCACAACCATATCTCCTAGAGGCCATAAGCTTTTACCCCATCCACACCTTAGCTCATCATCCTTGGACCATTTACACCATATTTCCGCACCATTCATCCAAGGAAACACTCCACCATGCACATATCCTAGCTTTTGCCCAACCTAGCTAAGGAGATTGCTATCATTTGGTATCAAGAGCTTTGGTTCTTCAAGAAATAAGTTTCCTTGGTTTCCTTATCTATTTTTATTGTTTTTTATATGTTTATGTGTTGTTCTTACTTGTCATAATCTTGTTAGCACTTTTGTTGTTTTTATAGTTCTACTTTGCTCTATTCTTGGAACCATTCACCTTTTTCACTAGGTGTTCTTGTGTTTTTTATGTTCTATGTGCCTTTTCTATTTTTGAATCATTCCTCACTGTTTTTATGGGTTATATATGTTATTTGGTGTCATTTTAACTTTTGGATCCATCCATGTTGTTTAGAAGTCATGTGTAGTCCTTTACTTGTCTTTATTTCTAAGTTAAACCTTGAAAAAATCACCAAAAATACATGGTTGAGTCGAAACTGCACCTTTTGAGAACCTTTGAGTGCTTTTTCTTTGCATATTTGAGTTCCTGTTTGTTTTTAGTTCATCAACAAATTCATAGAGTTAGGTTTCATACATGTCATTTTTTAGTTTCTTGCAAAAAATTTAATTCTAGTAGGATTTCTCTACCATTTTGTGTATGTAACCTTATACACCTTTAAAGGCATCTTTAAAATCTGATTTGGGGTGTTTGTTTGTGTGCTTTATGTTCCGAAAAGTTACAAGAAAAATAAGAGGGACAAAATAGCAAAAAGAAAAAGTACAAAAAAAGTACAAAAAGCAAAACTAAAAAGCAAAAAGCAAGGTACATTTGACACTACCACCTCCACTTTTTTGTGTGCATTTGTATGATAATTGGATGGATTTTTTGCACCTTAAATTCACATCCCAAACCTCTTTTCTAGAAGCCGGTCAATTCCATTTTTGATGCTACAAAGTTGGTCTAGTGCAACATATGCTCAAAAATTGGCTAAATGACAAAAACCACCCTTTCTACTCTAGTAATTTTTGAGTTTTTGTGATCTTTTCTAGAGGTTTTCCTTAGGAATTTCTTTTGAGTGCTGAACCTTTATTCCTAACCATTTATTTTCTTGTTTTGTCTCCTTGGTTTTGTCACCTAAAATTCCATTTGAGATAGCCTTGGTCATTTTGACCTTTTCTTATTTTTCTTCTTCGCTCTTTTTCAGTTTTTGGTGGTGTTGATCTCTTTTGGTGTAGGTTTTTCGTCCTAGAGGTGATCCAACATCTTGGAGGTAGCATCCTAGGTGAAGAAGGCCCTGTGGAGAGCTTGAAGTCTTGGTTGAAAACAAGAAAACAAAAGAGTATACATTTGGTGAAGAAGAGAGATTTCATTGTATTTTCTTTGCATTGTAAAATTGTCTTTGCTTTCTCTTTGGTTTGTAATATTTGGCTTGTTAGGGGATTATCCTAACAAGGACACCTATTATTTAAGCGTTATTTGTAGTTGGTGGGTAAGAGGGAACCAAAGTTCCTTCTAATTCATCATTAGGCCACATAGTGTAGATTTAATTGCTTTCTTTAATTGTGATAGTCTAGTGTGTGTCAACTTGTATTTCAAGTTTAAATCCCTTTGATAAGTTTGGTACAAGAGAACTTGAGGTAAGCTTTGGCTAGGAAAAACTTGGTTTCTAAGTAATCCATAGTGATTTACCTCTCTTTATTGGAAGTGAACTTAAGGTTTTCTTATCTCCTTAAGTCTCTTAAGGAATTTTATTTGAAATACTAAGTTTATTTTTTTTGCATAAGTCAATTTCAAAAATCTTAAAAATGTCTACGACTATTTGTGAAAATCATTTTTCAAAATTCTTTTGAAACAAATAAATTTCTATAGTAGTTTGCATTTAAGTCATGGTGAGGATGAGTTACATTATAAAGTTAGGCTTAATAGCACCGATAGTGCCAATTTTTGTCAGGTTTGTTTGAAATGGTCCTACTATTTTTAAAATGTTCAATATAGTCCAAAAGATTGTAATTTGTGTTCAATTTAGTCCTTTTTGCAAACGCCATTTAAATCGTTAAAGGCCAAATGTTCAGCTATGCAATCAGTGAATGACATGCCATTTAAATTTTGACGTGGATTTAAGGCGTAGTGAGGTGGATGTGGCCAATGAGGTGTTGCCACGTGTCAGCCCCTTCCCCACCCAAAATTAGGTTTTTAGATTGAGGAAAGGGATCTCATGCACCTTTCTCTCTTCTTCCTTGGAGCGTAAATTAGGGATGAATTTGCAGGTATGTGAAGAAGCTTGGTGGTGTTGTGGCTGGCGAGATGGTGGAGAAAGAAAGTGAAAGTACTAAACTCAGCCCTAAACCTTCGCAGCCCTTTCCTTTTTCTTCTTTTTGGTATGAGATTTTCGATTCTTTTTTTTACCAAAACCAGTATAAACAAATTAAACTGTTCTTGGTTAACAAAAAATACACTTTTTTTTACTCATTTCACTATATTATATAAAGAAGAAAAAATATGCTTTCCATCCCTTGCAAATTATAAATATATTTTTTCATGACTATTATTAAAAGGTTTAAAGAAGGAGATTGCGACTCTACAATTTTAGGGTTCGCATGGTGGTGGCAGCACTAAGGTCTTGCGGTGTTGATGGCGGCAACGACCTGAGGCAGTGGTGGCAAAGTAGGCGCTGCTTGTGCTGTGAAGAAGAAGTGGCTTGTTGTTGTTGCTGCTGGGTCGCGTTTCTGGGTTCCTCTCATGCAGGTACGTGTTGATGGTGGTGAGATAGTGTCGCGGCAACGCTCGTAATAAAGGGAGAGTGGTGGCACATTTGGGTTTCATGGCGGCGAGTCAGGTTTAATGGTGGTGAGGTGTTGTCCACATTAGCAGTTAAATCGCATGTCATTCACTGATTGCATAGTTGGACATTTGGCCGTTAACGATTTAAACGACGTTTGCAAAAAGGACTAAATTGAACACAAATTACAATTTTTAGGACTACATTGAACATTTTAAAAATAATAGGACCATTTCGAACAAATCTAACAAAAAATGGGACTATCAATGCTATTAAGCCATAAAGTTAAGAGTGAACTTCAATTCTTTGATGAGAATACTAGTGCATTATCATACCTAGAATGGGATAAAAGAATAGAAGAGCTTCATCCATTCCTAGTTAGGCATAGGAAATATCATATACTTAGTTTATGCATCTCTAGGCTTGTAGGACATGCAAGTGAATGGTGGAATCAAAGACAAACTAAGGTTGAGAAAGGTAGAAAATATCCAATTAAAGATTGGTGTGACTTGAGATCATGCATGAAAAGAAAATTTGTTCCTTCTTCCCTTGTAATAAACCAAGATCAAATATGCGAGATGAGACAACTCATTAAAAGAGGAAAAACTTTTCTAAAAAGTGTAGAAGGGTTCTTCGAAAGAGAAGATTAGTTTGAAGAAAAAGTGAGCAAGCTCTTGAGTGATAAGAGAAAAAAAGAAATTCAAAGAAGAGATGAACAGATGAGAGAGATAGAAAATAAAGAAAGAGTTGAAAGAAAACAATGTCTTCCTACCTTAGAGAAGAGCTTAGAATTCTTAATGAAAAACAAGGAAAAGTTCAAAAAAATTTAAGGAAGATTAAGAGAACAAGAGAGAAAGACAAAAGAAGGAAGAAAGAACAAAGAGAGAATGAAGATCATGAGAAAAGAGAGAAAGAACAAAGAGAGACTAAGATGAAGAGAAAGAGATAAGAGAAGAAGAGGAAGAGTTACTAAAGCCCACTACCACTCCCACAATTAAGGTTGAGACTAAGATGATGAAGGCGATTTTCCAATCCTTGAACTTTTCTCAATACTTCCAACCATCTTTCATAACTCCAACTTTTGCTTTTGAAAAATTTTCAACTTCTTTTTCACCTCCCACTATTTTTAACTCCTCAAATTTTTCAAAATCAAACTTTGAGTTGATGTTACGTTCAAGGATACAATTAACTCAAAGTAAACACAAACAATTTTGTGAAGTAGACCTTCAAAGTTTTCAAGTAAATTCTTTTGAAATTAGTACAGGTCTTCTTTAAATCTTTCATATACATACATCTAGATACATCATTAGAGAGCCCATCCGATGTTCAGGACAACTTTGAATGCTTTGAGTAAGGCATCTCAACCCACACCCGAAACATTTTGACTTAAGTATTAGAGCATTTTTTATAGGTTGTGTTAAATATATTTTTAGTCCCAAGCGTTTTTGGGTTTCGTCCATCTTCCAAACTTTGCTTCACTTTGATCCTTTTTTCTTAAGGAAACTATAATTTTTAGTCCTCCAAAAGCAACGGTGTTAAATTTTGTCTGAGTTGGCTAACGGTGTGCCACGTTGTACACTTGGAAACTCTCACTCTTTCCACAACCACCCTCACGTCCACTTCTTTTTTCCAGCGTCTCCGATGGGAAGATCGGTCCTCTCCTCCCTCCCTCCCTCTATGCTCTCATTTCTCGATGCTCTTAAGGAGGTAATGGTGACTTTAGAGAACCTAATGGAGAAGTTCCAACCTGAATATCGAAGGAGTCATACCACAGAAAAAACTCGACAAGTAGAAGCCTTGAGACCAAGGTCACAAAATCCTTCCCTACACATTGCTTGTTCTTGAGTGTGGGAGATTTAGTTGGGGTCCATTGGACCACAACACATGTTTCAAGAGCTTCTCCCTTCTTCCCCCACGAACTTTTCTCCCACAAATTCCTCGTCCCTCTCGAAGATCCTAGGATACTTCGTGGTGGTTGGTACCTGAATAACAGGTCCCCCTCCTTCACCTGAAATGTGTGATCGTGGCTCTCGATCAAAAGGTCCCTCTTTGCCCTCCCAAACTGCAACGACACTGGAGGGTTGATGCGGAAGGCTTCGTAAACAACCAACTTCATTTGCGTTATGTACCTTTTGTATTACTTTAAATATATGGTAAATATAATATGGAATTAAGAAGTAATATTTTACTTTGCATTGAACTGCCAAGTGCCAAAATTTTTCCTCTATCAAAGTACAAATGCTACTTTATTCTTAATTTGAATGCCTTAAACACTATTTCTTTTACTCACATTTTGATAAAACTTGAAGTAATTTATAGTCTTAATATTTACAATTTAAAACGGGACAAACTAGGCCAATTAAAGCAAAATCCCTTCTTAATATACAATTTAGCCATGGGAAAAAAACTAAGATAACAAAAATACAATACAACATAAGGATTTTTTGTATCTCGTGTGTAAGTTGCATTAAAGTAATGATAATAAGCTGGAAAGGAATCAATTCAATTTCTTATCTCCAGAATTCTTGTCCTCTATAGAAATAGTCCTTAAAAGCTTCTTAGAACACATATCATGTGCTTGTGTGTTTCATTTCGCATGGGTTTCTCTTTACCTAAGTAGGTTCCTGCAAAGAATATAGTACTATAACATACTATTTTTCTTAAAGGAGCTTTGAAAGGAATAAATAATTATGGATGGACAAAAATAATTGCTAGAAGTCCAGGCTCTATTTTCTATTTCCCCTTCTCATCATATAACCACGCTAAAAGGGCACAATTGGTGCATATAATCATCAATATGAGAAACTGCAATATTGAGCATTTTGTCAAATCAGTGACATTAAAATTAAGTACAAGTCAATGTGAATGACTCGTGAAAGTGTAAAGTTTACAGATGAAGAGCTCATTCATGTTAAAGGACATGACAATTAATGTCCAAACTACCAATTTAGCTAAGCCAAAATTAATTTCAAAAGGCAAGTATATTGGAAAAGACTAGTGCAGAAAAGGCCTTTAACGTCACCCTTTAGACGTCCGACCCTCGAATATCCAACGTAAAAAATGACCGGTGGCATTTTCCATACATAAAACAACCATATAGACGTATGCTCTGGAGGGAACAAACGTCTAAAGTCATATAGACGTCCGATGTGGGGGAACATACTTCTATATACTCATTTTGAAATCTTAAAAGTCACTTTTTAACTCCATTTAGACGTCCTATCATGCCAATCCGACTTCTACAGCCATATAGACGTCCGATGTAGGGGGAACCGACTTCTATATACTCATTTTTGAAATCTACAAAATCACATTTTAACTCCATTTAGATGTTCGATCCCGCCAATCTGACTTCTACAGCCATATAGACGTCCGATGTGGGGGGAACCGACTTCTATATACTCATTTTTGAAATCTAAAAAGTCAATTTTTAACTCCATTTAGATGTCCAATCCCACCAATCCGACTTCTACAGCCATATAGACGTCCGATGTGGGGGAAACCAACTTCTATATACTCATTTTTGAAATCTAAAAAATCACTTTTTAACTTCATTTAGACGTCCGATCCCGTCAATCCGACTTCTACAACCATATATATAAAAGTGTGATGTGGGGGGAACCGACTTCTATATACTTATTCTTGAAATCTAAAAAGTCACTTTTTAACTCCATTTAGACGTCTGATCCCGCCAATCCGACTTCTACAACCATATATACGTCTGATGTGGGGGGAACCAACTTCTATATGGCTGCATTAAAACACCATGAACGTGAGGCAACAATTACGCACACTTAATGTTCATCATCTTCCTCGCGTTTTCTCTCTACAGGTTACACTTTTCAGGTTCGTTTTCTCACTTTTGCACCGTTTTAAATTAATTTTACTCCAATTACATCACTCTTTGATGCATTATCTTTCATTTGAACCCATTTAAAATGCGTTTTCGTTGGGTTTTGGTGTAGTTTTGCTCGTGTCCATGGGCGGCGTTCTTGGGCAGCGATTTCTTGCGTTTTGCACTCCTCCAATTCTCTCTACTATGTTTTTAAAACCATCCAATACAAAATAAACGTACAATAAATTCTCTTCAACTAAAATATAAAGTTGTAAACTCGAATCACCATGAGCCAAGAGTAACCCGAGAGGCATCAAGCGGAAAAAGATGCAATCAAATACGGCAACGTTTTAGACGTCTGATCTATAGTGCCAGACGTCTATATAGACGTCTGACCTATTGGGTCCAACGTCTCATTAACGTCACCCATATAGACGTCGGACCGAGATAAGACGTTAAAAGCCCAAAATAACATACGTCTAAAGCCCTTTCTGCACTAACTGACAAGGGAAAAGTGAAACAATAAATAGAGAAAGTTCATTTGTTCATTAAAAGGTTATGACAATTTTGTGGATGAAGGTATGCTATACAACCATACTATATAAACTTTAATGTAGAAAAGAAAGAATGCCATGTAATTTTAACTTAAATGGAGGCATGAAGAATAGATGATACCTGATTCCATGTCCTAGTCCACAATAAGTTCTCTTCATTTTGATATTAGATCTAGCATTGACAATTTATATTCAATCATCCCCTTAATATAGTGCGTGCGATTATGATGAAAGCGCAAAAACACAACTCGTCAGTATCCTTTATTTTTAATTTCTATATAAATGGCAGAAATATAAGCACAAGAGTAAAGTTCACTTTTCATTTTTCTTTATTCTTTTTGTGTGTTTAAAATTCATTTTCCAAGTTAGCTACTGTGTTTCTTTGTTTCAAAGTTTGTTAAGGGTAAACCACACTACTGTTTTTATTGTTCAACAAAATGGAACTTTAAGATAGGGAAGAACACGGAGTTCAGAACCTAAGCTATGACTCCTTCGATATTCGATATTCAGGTTGGAACTTCTCGTTAGGTTCTAAAGTCACCATTACCTCCCTCAAGAGCATGGAGAAAGGAGAGTGGAGAGAAACAAGATCGCGGCGTCACAACACTTTTTTCAGTGGGAGGAGGAGAGATGAGATTTGGCGGTAGAGGGAGGGAGGGAGGAAATGACCGATCTTCCCATCGGAGACATTGGCATCGTTGGTTTTGAAAGATAAAAAGAAGTGGACGTGGTGATGGTTGTGGAGTTGAGAGTTTCTAAGTGTATAACGTGGCACACCGTTAGCCAACTCAGACAAAATTTAACGTTGTTGCTTTTGGAGGACTAAAAATTATAGTTTCCTTAAGGAAAATGATCAAGTGAAGCAAAGTTTGGAAGAAGGAAGAAACCCAAAAACGCTTGATACTTGAGGGACTAAAAACATATTTAACCATTTATTGGTACCACCCAAATGGTTGTAGACTGAACAAAGACTACATCAAACCGAACATAATAGAAAATTTAATAAGTAAAAAGAAAGAAAAAGATATTGAGAATCAAATCACTTTAGAATTATTAATACTTAATCGATCAAGTAGAAACGACGTGGACAAAACTTAAACTAAAGAACTGAAGTAAAGCCAAGCCAAGAATGAAGCAAAGTTGTGTATCATCATGTGGTACTCAGACACAACTTCTAGATTGATATCATCAATGGCTAATGTTGATCAGTATTATGTACAAGAATGCTATATATAATTCTTTATACTGATAATAATAAAAATTTGAAAACTTACATTATGTATTATTGACAATGTACTGTATGGCTACCCGATCAGCCAAGGACCGGCCGATCGACCATCCAATAAGGAAATGACCGATCGGTCTAAAACGATCATTAATTGATAATTATTTTAAGCAATAATAACTATTAATGGATAGAAGAGAATAATAGTCATTTATTGAAAATTAATAGAAATAATATTGGTAATTAATGGGTCAAACGAAACAATAAGTTTATTATTAGTGTTGTCAAATCAAACTTTGAGTTGATGTTACCTTTTAGGATAAAATTAACTCAAAGTAAACACAAACCATTTTGTGGAGTAGACCTTCCAAGTTTTCAAGTACATCCTTTTAAAATTAGCATAAGGTTTTATTTAAATCTTTCGTCTAGATACATGTTGTTTGTGGCTCATAAAATTATTGGTTTTGAGTTTGATGAAACTTGCATATTTGATCCTAGTGGAAAGATACACAAATTAACCAACAATAAGAAAAAGGTTTTTGTCATAAAAGAACAAGAAAATTTGAGGACAAATCCTTTTCAAGAGGGAGGGGATGATGACATACATCTTGTCATGACCTAACACATTCATGAAGTGTTGGAGGCATCTATGGAAGATGGGTCTAGACTCTTTCTCTTGGGCCATCTTAAGTCATCATGAAGATTTATATTTTGGGCCAAGTAATCTAGATTTTATTTGGACTTTGTATTTTGGGCCAAGTAGTCTAGATTTTATTTGGGCTTTGTATTATGGGCCTAGTAGTGTAGGATTCAATTGGGCCTTGTATTTTAGGTCAAGTAGAATAGGATTTTGACCAAACAAGTCAACAAAGGGCCAAGGCCCAAAGTTGAGTATGCTTGGATGTCCAAAAAGGGTGTGTTGACCAAGGGGTCAACATTTTGGCTAAGTTTGGAGGACAAGGGAGCAAGATTTTGTCCTAGAGATGTGGAGGCTTCCTATTGGAGAGTTTTCCTCCTAGTTAGTGCCCATGTGTCACTCTAGGAATGGAGAGTTTTTCCATAGGTAGTGGCCACATGTCACTCTCTCATTTGAGAGGATTTTTGCCAGTTGTCTCTCTCTTATTGGAGAAGATTTCTCCTTGCTCTCCAAGCCAACCTAGGTGACTCTTTTAGGTTAAAATTTCAGCCCATTTTTGAGACACTTGAGCCTATAAATAGAGGTGCTCTCCATCATGTAATCACCTTTTATTTAGAGTAAAGTTATGCTGCCATTTTTGTGTCATACTACTCTTTTAACGTCACCCTAGGCTAGAGCAACCCAAGTGGCCTCCTCTAGCCACCTTCCTCAAAGAGTTGGCCCAACCTTTCTTAGAGAACCGTTAAACACATCTTCCATCATTATACAACCCACCAAAACCATGAGGTATCAACACCTTTCACCACCACCAAATTCTGCAATCTTCATCCATGAACTTATGGCTTGATTTGCTTCTAGATTTGGCTTGTCCTAGCTAGAGCATTGCCATCATGGAGGGACAGGAGTAAAGCGTAGAATAAAAACATGTGGTTAATGAGCACTATAAGAGAGTATGAAAGAAAGAATACATAGGTTACTAGGGTTTGAATGACAAAAAGGTGGTATAAATAGCATTCTGATAGAAGAAAGAGAGGATATGGATAAGATGATTCTGTTGTCTCTTCTCTACACTGATTCTTGTTTTTTGCCACTTCATTTTCTTTGTAATTTTAGCTATAATTGTCTCGTCAATTCACTAATTGTTCAAATATCCATGTTGTCTGTTTCGGGTATGGGTCGAGATCTTTTACTCAAAACACTCATAAGATGTTTGAGAGTCCTCCATCATTAAAGTTTCGTGGTTTATTCTCTCTCTTTCTTGTACTAGTCGTGTGGGAAGGTACCTGTCAAAGGCACTCCGACCGCTCAAGTCAGTAACTTTGCGTAATAATCTATCTTATAATAAAGATTAGTAATCAGAGTTAAAATTACCTGATATCCCATTCAAACATATATGTATAAACTTATAATAAATAGATCTGTCAAAATGGGAACCCGACTCGACCTGGACCAGTCCACCACAGGTTGGTCACTTAGTGAGCTAACCCAACCCGACTCATTTATTAGCGAGCTGAAAAAATTTGAACCCGGCTCGACCCACCACGAGTTGGTAGGTTAACCGGGTTGGATCACTAGCTCATTTAATTATATATTTTTTTAAAATAAAAATATTGCAATTTTTTTAATTGAAATCTAAATAAACGTCACTCTAAAATGATGTTAAACTCCAAAGATAATTGAAAATTAAAAAAATATCATACAAAGCGTAATCCAAAAACATGTACAAAAGACGAATAAATAAGTTTTTAATATTGATAATTTTTGTATCACTTGACCATTTATAATATTAGAGTCTTGAATAAATAAATCTATAATAGTTTCTCTCTTGAAACATCTTCTTTATCACCATCTACAATATAATAAAAAAAGTGCTAACTAATAATATTGAAATACAAAATAGAAGAGAATCCTACTAGAATCAAAATGAAGTTGAAAACTAGAAACATCAATAGAGAATTTTTTTTTTTTTAAGAGCTTGCAATTGATCTAATGGCAAGTATGAACCCAAAACATCAAAGATAAGACCTTCAAATGGTTGTAAATGGTGTAGTTTTGCAAACTAAGTTATATAAATATTTTTTAATTATTTTTCAAAGTTACTAGAGAAAATTGACAAGAAAAGAACTACACATGGATGGATTAAAAACTTAAAATGACGCAATCAATGAAATGTACCAAATATAAATCAATAAAAGACCCCACAAAACAGTAAGGAATGACTCAAAAAAGAAAAGACACAAAACAGTAGCTAAAACTAACAAAACATAACTTAAAAAACACTAATGACAACATTCTGACAACTTTGACCTTTGCTGAGTGTTTTACTCATAAATTTCTCTCCAGAACTCCAAATGAAGTGATTCTTTTTTTGTTTGAAACTAAACTCAAAGGGATTTCATTTGAGTATTTTTACGTATTTTTTGGACAACTGGACTAGATGCACTTTAAGTTTGAAAATCGTCGAAGTTTACTGGCAGAAAAAAAATGATAAATGAAAAAAAAAACACAATAACAAGAGTAAGGAAAGCATTAAACAACAAGGAAATAAGAAACTTAGAAACTTAGCTCTTTGAAGAACCAAGGCTCTTGATACTAAATGGTGGCAATGCTCTAGCTAGGACAAGCCAAATCTAGAAGCAAATCAAGTCATAAGTTCATGGATGAAGATTGCGGAATTTGGTGGTGGTGAAAGGTGTTGATAGCTCATGGTTTTGATGAGTTATATGGTGATGAAAGATGTGTTTAAGGGTTCTCTAAGAGAGGTTGGACCAACTCTTGGAGGAAGGTGGCTAGAGGAGGTCACTTGGGTTGCTCTAGCCTAGGGTGACCTTAAAAGAGTAGTATGGCACAAAAATGACAGCATAACTTTACTCTAAATCAAAGGTAATTACATGATGGAGAGCACCTCTATTTATAGGCTAAGGTGTCTAAAAAATGGGCTGAAACTTTAACCTAAAAGAGCAACTTTAGTTGGCTTGGAGAGCAAGGAGAAATCCTCTCCAATAAGAGAGAGACAAGTGGCACAAATCCTCTCAAATGAGAGAGTGACATGTGACCACTACATATGGAAAAACTCTCCATTCCTAGAGTGACACATGGCCAATAACTAGGAGGAAAACTCTCCAATGGGAAGCCTCCTCATCTCTAGGACGAAATCTTGCTCCCTTGTCCTCTAAGCTTAGCCAAAATGTTGACCCCTTGGTCAACACACCCTCTTTGGACATCCAAGCATAGTCAACTTTGGGCCTTTGCCCTTTGTTGACTTGTTGGTCAAAATCTTATTATACTTGGCCTAAAATACAAGGCCCAATTGAAATCCTACACTACTAGGCCCCTAATACAAAACCCAAATAAAATCTAGACTACTTGACCCAAAATACAACGCCCAAATAAAATATAAATTACTTGACCCAAAATATAAGGTCCAAAATTATTCTTATTCTAATAAATCTTCATGATGACATAAGATGACCAAGAGAAAGAATTTAGGTCCATCTTCCATAGATGTCTCCAACACTTCATGAATGTGCTAGGTTATGTCAAGGTATGCCATCACTCCACATTCAACCTTTCTCACTTTTATTCATTACACTACAACAAATAAAAGAAAATATTGTCCAATAAGGTCAAATTTTATAAAAGAAAATTAAACACGTATTCAAAATTGTATTACCGTTGCAGATCTCTGTAGCCGTAAAACAACTATAAAGAAGATCGTAATATTAAGTTCCAACTTTACAGTAAATATTAAACTAATCTAGATCGAATTATATAAGCTGCAAAAGTCTGCCTCTAAGATTTGAATACCACTACATTATTCTACGTGCGAAGAGTATAATTCTAGGATTTATGACAGCTGGTAATGGGCAACACCTCCCTTTTAGTCAATACTTTTAAATTTATTAATCTAAATTCATTTATCATTCCTAAAAATTTTAAAATTCTGTTAAAAAATTATATTTTTTATTTCCATCTAAAAATTAATTAGAATGTCCGTTCAATCACACAAACTGTCATCTACAATACGATAAAAGGTTACCACTTTTTTTGTTTACACAAATATTTTGGCTTTTTTTTACCTACTGCAAAGCATCCGTATTCAACTTCTCATTTATGCTATTTTTCTCTCATTAAACAGTATAATTAACTGCATGAAAAATAGTTTTAAAACCAGAAAATGACAAAAGGAACTACGTGCCTATAGTCCTAAATAAATACGTTAATTATATAATTACTTTAAAAATTATATCTAAAATAGCTTTCACGAAAATCAAATTATTTTGCCTATATTCATAAAAGTGTAGAATACTGCGCATAAAACAACTCTAAAAATGAAATGCAATACCAATCTCAACGAAAAATTCGATTACGGGAGAAACAAGAAAAACGACGAAGCTTCCCTGAGACGCAATTGTATATTTTCGTACACAACAAACACTCATTATTCAATCCGTTGCAGCGAAAACTACAATGAACAAAAAATTAACAATTAACAGTTTAAAACCTAACGAGCACCGTTTCCACGAACGGTGGCAGGGCAACATATAACGAACAATTTTGATTTTTAGTGGTACACTGCGTCTGAAAACCGAAGCAAACACCGTAACGGAAACCTTCTAAAATCATCGTTGGCGGGCCCACAAAAGATTGGAGAAGTCAAAACCCAGAACTCAATCATTTCAAGTCTACCCTACCTTTGTATCGTGCCTTCTCGGAGAGTAAAGTCTACGACTCCATCAAAAGCCATATCCTTAACACATTGTCACCTTCCAAACATTAAAAAA
Source organism: Vigna umbellata (assembly GCF_029865625.1). Taxonomy (NCBI): domain Eukaryota; kingdom Viridiplantae; phylum Streptophyta; class Magnoliopsida; order Fabales; family Fabaceae; genus Vigna; species Vigna umbellata. The sequence goes on along the minus strand of NC_142165.1, from coordinate 30,872,899 downwards.
GTGTTCAACAGTCGTATGTTATGTAATTTGTTATCAAACATAAAGAAAAACCCATTACTATATTCTCAAATCCACATCTTAGAATGAATAAAAAAACTCAGGCTGCAATCACTAACACGTACTGTGGCTATTAATTAGGTTTTCTCATGCGATAAACATTCCTCACTTGCTTTTGCAGCAAAATCCACCTGCACTCACTCACCTTTATGATCATCACCGATGGGCATCCACATGGAATGCCCTGCACCTCCACCTGCACCGCGGATCATGAATCTGTATCATGATCCTGCACGTTTTTGCCTTCTTATCCTCCTTCTCGTGCCGCCGGTCACGGCACAGTTTCAAAACTCGCCTCCGTCACCGTCGCAGTTGGATCCTTTCACGAGACTGAGGTTCGACAAGACCATGGCTGCGGTTCTCGTGATCCTCGTCGTCGTCTTCTTCGCTTTGGGATTCGTGTCCATCTACACGCGCCAATGCGCCGAGCGCCGGATCAGGGGGAGGCTCGACCTGGCCGTGGCGATCGCCGGCGGGATGGAGCGGCGGCAGCATCATGGGCTCGACCGGGCGACCGTGGACACATTCCCGACGTTCGTGTACTCCGAGGTTAAAGCCCTGAAGATCGGGAAGGCCACGCTGGAATGCGCTGTGTGCCTCAACGAGTTTCGCGACGACGAAACGTTGCGTTTGATCCCCAAATGCTGCCACGTGTTCCATCCCGATTGCATCGATGCATGGTTGGTGAATCACTCCACTTGTCCCGTTTGCCGCGCCAACCTCTCGCCGAAACCCGAGGACGCGCTTCCTCCCGTTGAGATTCACATTCCGGATTCGGCCCGGCCCAACGGGCCAAACGCAGAGCCCGATTATGATCCCAATTACATCAATCCTGTCCGTGAAAGTGAAGGTGAAGGTGAACGAAACAGAATAGTTACGGAGCCTCTTAGTTTAGATGATCCGAACCGGGTCCGTCCCGTTAGGTCTAGATCGACCGGTTTTGGAGTTTCAAGACTGTTTCCGCGTTCCCATTCAACGGGTCATTCTCTGGTTCGACCGGGAGAGGACTGCGAGCGGTTCACACTGCGGTTGCCAGAGGATGTGAGGAACCAGCTCATGAGTTCTGGGACGCTGACCCGGACCAAGAGTTGTGGGGTGACGTGGGAGCGGCAGAGTAGTGGAAGGAGGGGTTACAGAACGAGGAGTGTGGGGAGAAGCTATCTGCGATACGAGCGGTTCGGTGGGGATGGGCGGTTGGACCGGTGGGGGTTTATGTGGACCCCACCGTTTTGGGGCAGAACCGGTTCGGGGAGATCAGCAAAGTCAACGAAGACGAAGGATGAAGTGGACGTGGGAGAACGTTCCTCTGATCTTTTATTTACCAGAGATTAGGATGAGATTCGAGAGACATTTGGTGTGCATACAAATCACCTCTAATTTCTTATTATCATTTTATATATACACAGATTTCGTGTTCATAGTATTCCATTTCAACTTTTTAGATTTGGATTTATATCATTTGTTCAAAACAGAGACATATTTCCTGAAAAAGAAAGGAAAAGACAATGTAAAATTCAATTATACTTCTAAATTTTTAAACCCTTTAAAAATTATTAATTTTTGTGAAGTAATTTATTTCTTGTATCCAATATGTTAAAGAATCTGGTTTAATAACTTTCATTCAATATTTGACATATTTGTTTATTTGGTCATAGTATATTAACATAATATATAGGATCAAATTTTGAAAATTTAATTATATGATACTAGAAAAAAAGAAGGGCATTATCAAAGGTCATAATCTCTCGGAAATAGCCAAAAGTCGTCGGTAATAGCCTATTATCAACGGTTTATCGACGATCAAATTACGTAAATCTCTTGTCGCTACTAGTTACCGACGGTCATTGCCTTTCGGTAATTACTCTCTGTATGATCTAGGCAAAATTAAGTCATATTTGTATTTCTTATCCAGCCAAACAAACCTACATAAAATGTTCACAACACAGACAGACCGACATAATATTTTCAAACCACAGATAGACCTCCATAATATGCATCCCAAAATCATCCAATCATTAATGACAAAAACAACAATATAACATCATTTGTATTCTTCAAATTTAAGAACTTCTATTTATAAATGAAACATGAAACATAAAACAATATCATCTAGACATGAAACATAATGTTCTAACATCCAAATGTTCTAAAAACTATGTTCAATAACAAAATAAAACTAATAATCTACACACTCATCATCAGAATGATCTTCATCATCCTGCTGCTCTATAGATGTCTGGACTGGTGTGGGCTAGACTAATGTGGACTAGACTGATATGGGCTGCTGAGGGACGAAGGATGACGGGGAGGGTCGTGGTTGGGTCGGAGGGACGGTGGAATGAATGCCTGAAGCATCAGGCAGCGCCCTCATGACCAGGGACTTGAAGTTTGTAAACTCGTTTCTCAAGTCACTGTAATTTTCTCTCAAATCACAATTTTCCTGGTCACGTTGTTATAGTAGCTGTGTCAAGCGCTCGATGGCCTCGTCAACAGTAGTGGTGGAAGAAGAGGGTTGGTACTTCAGAGTACCTCCTCTTGATGTTGTATAGTTTGCAGCAAGTTGTTATGCACCGTATACACTCGTCCTTTTTTCTTCCCACCAACGAAATCGACCCAACACTGTGTCCTACGGATGTCGTCGTCCTCATTACTTGCATCATCTGGTGTAGAAGAGGACCCATGTTCGGATCTAACCTGCGAAAGTCGCGTAAAAAATTCTTCCTGTTCAAACATTAAAAGCAATGTTAGGGAATGTTACAATAACATAATGAGAAATTAATATTAGTAGCATTGTTATTTGCTTACATGAGTCTTCCGAGATATTTCATCAACGAATTGATTAGTGCCCTTCCGAACATGAGTCTGTGCAAAGACCTCCTCGTCAACATGGACCGTCCGTTCCAGATCTTGTGCCTGTAACATAATTTAGAGTTAGAACTGTACATGAAATAGAAAATACATAAGTTATATATGAAAGAAATAGAAAAGTATAGAAAGTTTACCATACGAATGACATGCTCATGAACCGTGATCGACACACCAATATCCCTAAACATCTCTGACAACCGATGAGATGCTTTCATGTGGAAATTTCTTTCTATTTGAGTTTCATGTTCAGGTTTCCATTGCAATTAGTGTAATTGGTTGTTCACCATAAAACGCTGCCAGAATTGTTTTTTGTCATCTACAAGAATTACTCCCCAAGTAGGCCATGGACTCAAATATTGTTGCTTAATTGATCGTGTGATGGCTTGGGAAGCAACCCTGGATGAAATAAACCTGCATATAAAGAAATAAAAGTCATTTGAAGTAAGACAAACTTTAAACATCAAAATGGTTAAAAAAGGGATTAAAGTCTTACCCTTTACCATATGGCTCAATCCATGGTCGATCATGGAGGGGCGGGTCAAAACCATCACCATCACCAACACAAAACCCTAGAAAATACTGTTAGCAAAAAACCAAAGCAAAACGGCACAAAACACAAATTAAAAATAAGATAAAAAAAATAAAAATAAAAATAAAAATAAGAAAAATGAAAATAAAGTCAAAGTTAATCAAGAATCACACAAATAGAATAGTTTAAACTGTGAGTCCCAGGGAGCGACACCAAAAACTTGTTGATGGATTGACAAGTATACCGAATCGCACAAGTAATATAAAATGGTAAGACCAAATCTCGTATCCCAAGAGACTCTCGACACTAGAGAGTCGTGTGATAACTCGATTAATTAAGACTTAAAGAAAACGCGATCATTGGTTTCAGATGCAAAGACAGAAAATTAAATATGAATGCACTTTGATCAATAGCAGAATAACACAGTGATGAACGAATGTTGTTTTTAATATGAGATGAGTAAGTTTTTGGGGTTAGATGTTACCAAGTTCACTCTCATGTATCTAAGAATTCTTCTTTATGCATTAATGTTAACGTCACTCACTAAATCACTTAAACCCGATCCCTCAACGAAATAAGCCTGTCCTTAATCACTAGTTCATGCAATTCCTAGCATTCCTAACAATTAAATGTGAAGATCAAGAGCTTTAAGACGACCAAGACTCATACCCTCATCCTTGAGAAATATTACTCTTGGGAGTAATTCAATAAGAACCTAAATTGTAAGGAACCTCCCGGTACTCACGCAATTCATAAATCATGCTATTGAATGAGTTAAACAAAGCAAGCGTTGTAACAGATGAATTACTCTAACAATTAATGAAAAAGCATATATTATTAAGAATAAATTGAAATACATGAGAGTTCACAAGGTTACATCATCCCCCAACAACAAATAGTGTTTAGTTCACCATAAACATGGTCAAACTAGATGAATAATGGAGAAGAATGAGATAGAAAAACCCTAAAAGTAGAAGATGGAAGCTCCCGCATCCAAATCCGCCTCCAGAGACTGAAAGAGTGTGCTGCTGCGCTCCTTCTGCCAAAGATACAAAACCTAGGGCGTCTGGGTCCTTGAAATAGAGTCGAATCAAAACAGAAACAAGGTCCGGCCCATGTTGTGGGCCCTCGAGCGCCCTAAGTGGGGTGCCCGGGCATCGAACGGTACATTCTGGCGCTTAAGTGCCCAAAATGGGTGCCCAGGCGGTGTGCGGTGCACTTCTGGTGCTCAAGCCTCCAAAAAGGGCGTCCAAGCTTCGAGCATTCCTCCCTTCTGGTGCTTTTCCATGCCTTTCTGAGTTCCATCTCCTTGACACTTCATCTCTACTTTCCGTATTATCTCATTTCCTGCCAAAACAAGGGAATTTAGTCATAAATTCATCAAATTCAACCTCAACTTTCTTATTCACACAACTTAACATAGAAACATGATTGATAAACAAAATTTTTGATCCCCGACAACGGCACCAAAAACTTGTTAACACTTCGGCAAGTGTACCGAATCATATCAAGTAATAATAAATGGTAAGACCAAGTATCGTTTCCCAAGAGACTCAAGGCCTAAACAGTTATGTGATTTATTAATTAAATAAGACTTGTAAACGAAATCATTGTGTTTATATTGCGAAAAAGTAAACATGAATGCAAGTATTGATCAATTGGATTGAAAGATGCATTTATGGGCAGTTAGCAAGTATATTTCCAGGTATTAATGGGTCAGATTGTCTTACGCTTTCAAATATACGATATTAATAATTGATTATTGGGTTTGATTGCCTAAAAATATACTACATTAATAGTTAATCAATGTGTTTGGCTGCCACAAGCCCTATAAATATACTATTGATGTCCAAGTAAAATAACCTTGATCTATTCTAATAAAATTAAGACATCTTTATGAAACATATCTAACTTGAGCGTCAGAGTGTCTTCTACAGGTCAACACCAAGATCGAAACATAAACCAGAGCAAGGAAGGACGACCGACCCTCAGACCAAGTCGACCGAAACAAAGTTATTTACATAATCAAATAATAATAAAGTATTATATTATTTATAAACAATTTTATTTTTTTTTATTTTTACAAGTTTATGAGTCGAGTTTACTAGGCTCTTACGTGTTTAAGTATACTTTCGAGTTTGACAACCTTGGTCCCAACTATGAGAAACATTCAAGCCACCACTGAGATCTTAACACTTGTCCAATGGTCTACGCTCCGATAAAAACATTTGGTGCTCATGTGGAACCCAAATACAACTTTATCCTATCTCGACATTTAATACTATTGTTACCATGTTTAAAGATAATTCATTAACAATCATCTTACTCATGCAACCATTAGTATTTATGACTAAAATTTTACAATGTATTTAGGAAATCACTATCTTGACATTTCCTCTCTTCTACATTAATATTTTACAATGATATAATAGTTTATTGAATATTTGTGGGGAAACATTTTTTTCTCCTTTACTTTGATTACACTTGCTTGAAAAAATCTTATATTCATCTAGAGATATATATTTTTGAATCCTATTTTTGAATCTGTGTTCATCTAGGTAGCAAGACATACTATCATATTTTTGAATCCTATGCTCTAAATTCATTGCTTGAATATTAATCTAGAGATATATATGTTTAGTTATAATTATTTGTTATGGTACTAATTTGATTCTTAATGAATTTGCCTTAATCCATCAAATTACTCTGTTGCTTCAATACTATATTTCTTCATCCACTCAACAATGTTATATTTTTCCATCCATCATTCAATTTCAAATGGATTGTAGCCACGATTGGCATAAACTTGCCTATGTAACAAACCAACCCTCTAACACCACAACTAAACTCAATCTCCTCCAACATTGTCCTTGTTCATTTAGTATAGTATATCATTGTAACAAACCATAAAAAAAAATATGCTTAGGTTTTGAGTTAAACTTCATTTCCTATTCAACCTTTTAGTCTATCTTTGTTTTTGTTCTTCGATTGTTGGTACAAATGCATAAAGCACTTAGAAAACATTGGGAATGTCAATATGATTATAATAACTAATGTTAGGGTAAACTGAAACGAGGGGTTATTCAACATATTTTATGAGTAATATTTTGATGTTTTAGAAGAGCAAAAGTCAGGAGTTTAGTGTGTTATGTTATGGATGCTAATGTTTATTATATTATTATGTTTTATAATAATTGGAGACATTATGACTTGGACATGAAAAGTCAAATGTAAGAATTATAAATTGTAGTGCTTTGTTGATATGTGATACACAAGAGATGTAAATCAAATTTACCACAAAACAGTGTTTTGCTAACAAAGTGCTATTAAAGCTAGTTAGCTTGAGTGTCTAAGGTAGAAAAACGAGTTAGAGATGTTTAGTCTTACAAATATTGTACCTTTACCCAAGTTGACAAAGGCAGTCAACTATGACAATTGAAGTCTCAAGACGAAAGCTCTCCTTAGTTCCCAAGAAAGTTGGGAGGTGGTCGAAAATGGTCACATAGAACCAGAAAATATCACAAATTGTTCAAATGTCTAGATGACTACATTGCAAATGTTGCATATGAAGGACAAGACCACTTTGTACATCTTGTACCAAACTATTGACGAGTCCAACTTTGAGAAGATTGCAACTGCAAAAACTTCAAAAGAAGTGTGGGACATTCTAGAAAAGGTGTATAAAGGAGATGATCAAGTGAAGTAGGTGAGGCTTCAAACACTCAGAGGAGAGTTAGAGAGCTTGAGAATGAAAGAGATTGAAGGAGTTGTCGAGTACATTACTAGGGTTGAAACCGTGGCAAACCAAGTCGACATAAACGCATAGGTGTTACCTGCTATCCGAGTCGTGGAGAAAATTCTGAGGTCGTTAACCTATGACTTCTAGAATATGATGTGCGTGATTGAGAAGTTCAAGGACTACCAGTGCTCATGGTTGGAGAGCTCACCGGGTCCCTTGAGGCTCACGAGCAACAGAAGAAGAAGAAGAAGAAGGTGGATTCCCTTGAACATGTACTCTAATCAAAAGCAAAAATTAAAGAGATTACACATTACACTTAGAGCACTCAAAGCAGAGGAAGAGGCTAGAGAGGTAAAGGATATGGTCACGGTGGTCGAAGTTGAGGAAGATAAGAAGAAGAGAGAAGTTAACCTGGCCAACAACATTAGCGCGAACGAGGAGGTCAATGGAAATAAGTTCGATGAAGCACCTCAAACATTGACTATTTAAATTGTGGCAAACACGACTACTATGCAAATGATTGTAAATCAGAAAGATGCTATGATTGAGGTAAGGTCGGTTACTTCGTAAAAGAATGTCGATATAGAAATAGGAGGGATGAGCGGACTAACTTTCTTATAGAGAAAGTCGAAGAGAATGAGGCCGATATGTTGATGATGTCACAAAGATTAGGGACCGATTAGAAATTGATTAGTATCTCAAAGAAAAAAATTGAGTTGTTAAACTCGACAATACAACCGAGCCATTCTATCAACTCGGAGTGGTACCTTGACACAAGAGTGAGTAACCTATGTGCAAAGACAAGAAATTTCTGAAAAAGCTTACTAAAGTTGATGTCAAACATGTGTCTTTTAGAGATTATTCAAAGGTTACAATAAAAGGCATAAGAGCAATTTGGTACTCACAGAAGGATTAACGAGTTGGGGAGACTCGAGATGTGTACTTTGTACCCCGATCTCAAATGTAATAATCTTTGCATGGGATAATTGTTGGAGAAAGGGTCACTCGGTTTTAATGAAAGAGCGAATATTATAGTTGAAGAACAAACTCAGACGTTTGATTTCCCAAGTACAAATGAGGAAAAATTGGATGTACAAATCATATTTGAAGATTGTTCGAGAGAGATGCTTCAAATTTAATGTGGAATATGAAGTAATGATGTGACATTTTTTGTTCGGTCACCTACATTTTTGTAGATTGATCGAGTTGGTGAGTAAAGGCATGGTTCATGGACTTTCAAGCATTGAGTTCAATGCAAAGTTTTGTGAAGAATGCGTACTCGAAAAACAATCGAGGACATCGTTTTTGAGAAGTGCCTATAACCGACCAAGGGAGAAATTCGATTTGATACACACTGACATGTGTGGAACAATTATCCCTGGATCATCTAGTGGTAATGAAACGATAATGTTTAGGAAAGAGTACGATCTTTTTTGAATTTGAATCCTTAAGGGACACAACAAAAATAAATCAGAGAAGAATGTAGAATAAGATAGAGATGAAGACGTCACAATCTAGCAGATCGATAAGTCAAGTGAAGATTCACCACAAAGATGTTAATCTTTGATAAGAATTAGAGTTCTAATTCAAGAACCAAGAGAATCCTCTCTCAAAAATGCAAATGCATGTATTATGACTCAAAAGTGTCGACATTAGCTTTTGGTACCTCTATATATAGGCACATAACTTTAATAAAACCTAGAAAGCCTAAAATAAAGCCCAAAACACATTAAAATTGTAGATGCAAGCTTTTTGCCTAGCGAGACCTACTCATCCAGCAAATTTAACATTCTATAAAATTAAACTAAAATTGCAAATTATTTAATTTCCTAAATTATTCTTCAATTGTGCTTATGATCTTCATGTTCTTTAAATTCTCTCCTTCACTGGACATTATAAGATTCAAGGAGACTTGTTTTGATATTAGACCTTATCACATATCCTTTGAATTGCAAATGTTCTTCCTCAAGTTCTTCTCATATATGTTTAAGGAGATAGTCCTGTATCATACCTTCTTCTTGAAGAGAATTTGTCCTCAAATTCGTACTAGTTGAAGATTTTTTATCATTCTCCCTTGTTTGAGGTGAATTCGACCCGAATTCTAGAAGATCCTACGCACAAACACAGACATAAATCAAAGAGAAAAAAGTAAAATAATCCAAAATAGAAATTCTCCTAAAATGAGATTTGGATCCTTGAAGAGGCTAATCTCTTACTATCAAATATTTGGAGGTTTGCCTCCAGGAGAAAATACCCATCTACAAATATCATCAAACAATTTTAAATTAAAGATGCAATGCTCAAAGAAGATCAAAAGAATATTTCCCAAGTAAACAATCAAATTATAAGTATGACTTTGATTATCCCTAAGTTTGTTAGAGATGGTCAATCAAGCTAACTCATGTGCATATATTTCTAAGCTTGTTTCCATACTAAGAGAATGACTTTGAATATCGGAATGAATTAACAAAAAAGCTAACAGATTATCAAACACAAGTTCTTTGAGTTCTAAACTTATGTCTTCCTTTTTTGTCATCTTTTCATCCTTCCATATTTGATGTCATGGTTCCTTGATAAAAAAAATCTTTCCTAGGCAACAAAACAAAAAGAGGCCAGTTAGTATTTTCTTTTAGTGATAAATTAGGATGTTGTCTCCCTTTTCTTCTTTCTCATTTCTCACTCTTTTTTCTTTCTCCTTTTTTTCTCTATTTTCTTTTTCCTCTCTCTCTTTTCTTTCTCTTACTTTTCTTTCTTTTCTCTTTCTTCACACTCTCTCTTTTCTTTCTCTTATTTTTCTTTCTTTTCTCTTTCTTCACACTCTCTTTTCTTTCTCTTCATTTTCTCTCTTTTCTCTTTCTTCATACTCTCTCTTTTCTCTTTCTTTCATTTTTATAAGTGTTTTTTTTCTCTTGTTCTTAAGCTTCGACTCTTATCTTCTTTTCCACGCATCTAATTTTTGCAAAGTCCTTTCTTCCTCCTCTTTCAAATATATAATGTACATGTAGTTCTTGAGGTCTTCATTTGTAATAATGAGACTTGCATTCTAATTAAGATACTGATGAGTTCCATGCCCATAGCCTTCACATTTGGAACATCTTATAACACTTGATTTAACCTTTGGGAAAACATTTTTGTCATGCTAGTGCTTCCTTTTAATACTAAAAATTTCACCATTCAACTTTATAATTCTAGACTCAAAGGAATTGACATTCTCCTCCAAGAGTTCACGAACACACAACTTTCAGAAGGATGTCTCTACGAGACTATGTTGCATTGTTCAATATTGATAAATCTTACAAAAGGATAGGAAAGGAAAATAAAAGAATATATTTAGATCCTCACCACTCGTCTAACTGTTTGATTCAAGTTTCACTCATGTATCGCACTTATAGGATTTTTCTTGAATGCACTCTCTTTCCTTTAACCACGAAAATTCTCCTTAGCACTTGGCAAAGAACTCTAGTAGCTTACGCAAAAAGTGAACAAACAATGTCAAAAATGTTACGAGATCTAAACTTGACTCAACAGGTCAAAGAAAATAGAAAACTTTAGACAAAAACTTCAAGAAATTTTTAAAAGACATAAAATAATAAAATAAGAAAATTATAAGACTACCAAAAAGAGTTAAATGAGACAACACAGAGACTCTCAAAAAAGAAGATATATAATTTAATAGATTAACATTCATAAACAATAGTGCAACATAATAATTTGTGTTGAACTCTACAATTAATTTTTTTTACAGTTGGATCCTTACTTTCTCTTTTCTTTTTTAATATATATTTGTTTCTTTTTTACTTAGATTCAATATATATATATATATATATATATATATATATATATATATATATATATATATATATCTGTGTGTGTGTGTGTATGTGTGTTTTAATTTGGCAGTTTAACACACAAAGATTGTCCTTCAAACACCAAAACTCATGCAAGATCAAGTAAATATTTAATTGGGACTACAATTAATAGAAAAATACAAAAAAGAAAAAACAGATAATTTCCATGAATCAAATGTAGAAATACACAAATTAATAGAAGAACATAAAAGAAATACGAAAACTAAAAACTCAAGGTAATTCGATTTTGGGTTTTTTTTTAAATATGATAGAAAAATAAGATAAAAGAGGGTATTCAAACCAGAACCTTACTTTAGATACCAGATGATACGATCTTATCCAGCAAAGAGTACGGTTTTTTTTTTCTAAATTTGAATCCTCAACGGGCAACAAAAATAAATCAGAGAAGAATGCAGAATAAGACAGAGATGGGGATGCCACAATCTAGCATATTGATAAGTCAAGTGAAGATTTGTCAATCTTCGATAAGAAAAAGAGTTCTAATCCAAGAACCAAGATAATCCTCTCTCCAAAATGTAAATGCATATCTTATAACTCAAAAGTGTCTACATTAGCTTTTGGTACCTCTATATATAGGCACATAAGTTTAATAAAACCTAAAAACCCTAAAATAAAGCTTGAAGTCGAAAACACATAAAAATAACAAAAAATGAAAATTATAGATGTAGAGTTTTTTGCTTAGCTTGGTCCGCTCGTCCATCAAATTTAACATTCTAAAAAATTATAACAAAATTATAAATTATTTAATTTCCTAAATTATTCTTTAATTGTGCTCACGATCTTCATGTTTTTTAAATTCCCTTCTTCATGAAACATTATAAGATTCAAGAAGACTTGTTTTGATATTGGACCTTGTCATAGATCCTTTGAATTGCAAATTTCTTCCTCTAGTTTTTCTCATATATGTTTTAAGAGATAGTCCTCTATCATACTCTCCTTCTTGAAGAGAATTTATCGTCAAATTCGTACAACTTGAAGATTCTTTATCAGGTAAGAGGTATTTTGTTTTTCTTATTGATGTTTTCAAGAAAGTCATGGGCATACTACTTGGAAGAAAAATGTGAAATTTTTGAAACATTCAAAAAGTTTATAATGATGGTTGAGAAGGAGACAAGAAAACGTATTAAAGTTGTTCGGTCTGATAGAGGAGACGAGTTCATGTAAGCCATGTTCATGAATTACTGTGAGGAACACGACATGAGAAGGTTTTTAACCACACCCTACTCGCCACAACAAAATGGGGTAACTAAGAGGAAGAACCAAACAATTCTAGACAATGTTTGATCAATGCTAAAAAGGAAGAATATGGCAAAGAAGTTTTGGGTTGAAGTTGTGTAGTGTTCCATTTATATGCATAATAGGTGTCCACATGTAAAGTTGAATGAAAAGGCACCGCTAGAAGTATGGAGTGGACAAAAGGAAAAAACTCATCTCAAGGTTTTTGATAGTGTGGCATGTTCTCATGTACTAGTTCAACAAAGGAAAGAACTTGAACACAAAAGCAAGAAACTTGTGTTTATTTGGTATGATAAGAATGCTAAAGCTTACTAGTTGTTTAACCCAATAAACCAAAAGGTGATAGTAAGTCATGATGTTTGAGTAAATGAAGCAAGTGAATAGATATGGAATAACTTGGTAGAAGAGGTCAGTGAAAGTACTAGAATGTCAATTATTATATCACAAATTATAGCAAATCCAAAGGTCGATGATGAAGGTGAACCATAATGGCCTAGAATGCGAACCTTGCAAGATTTGTATGAGTCTAGTGAAAAGGTACATATTCTTTGTCATTTGGCCAATTTAGAGAACATAATTTTTGAGGAGGTTGTTCAAAAAGAGAAATGGTGAGTTGCAATGGATAAGGAGACAAGTGTTATAAAGCGTAACAACACATGGGAGTTGTTCGATCTCCCAAAAGAAGCCCGACCCATAAGTGTAAAATGGGTGAACAAAGTGAAGATGAATGCTCAAGGTGAGATAGAGTGACACAAAGCCTAACTTATTGCAAAAGGTTATAAATGTTAAGACAAAATCGTTTAAGGAAACCTTATTTTGATGTTTAACGTAACATCTAAAATAAAATAGTGCTTAATCATTTAGGATAATATGTTAGAAATTCTAAACACCACTCTTTAAATGCCTAAACGATCTAGAACGTCTAATATCTAAAAGCATCTAATGCATGCCTGATAAGTGTTAGACGCTATAGAGTTCATAACATAGCATCTAATTATAAAAGCATATAAAAGAAAGATAGACCGTCTAGGATACATATAACCTCGCTAAACAATATATCCAAAACGCTTTAAAAGTTAATTAAAATAAATAAGCACTAAAAATTGGTACTCATGTCATTCCTAAACGCTTTGATCGTCTAACAATTTAATGCATATACGTATAAGTACTCTTTTGTCTGTTATGTTGTGCTCTTTTTTTCTGTGAAAATTATCAATTTTATCAAAAAGTATGCCAAAAATTAGAAGAAAGTTACGAGATAGGAGAATATTCAAGAAATGTCTCTTACATGCTTTATGTCTGCTCTTTTCGTACACTTAGCACAATTGTTCTGTTAGGACGTAACATAGCTTCTGACTCTACCTTAAAGGCTACATCCCTAAAAGAAAGTCAAAAGCTCTAAGTAACAGATCTGTTTTGAAGAAGTCTATATAAAGGAGTTTGCATGAAGAGAAGAGAAGAAGTTTTTCTATCAAGAATATTTTTACAAGTTTTCAGAACATAACTCTATGAGAGTTATCTTCTGCCTTGTAAGATTTCAAAAACACTTTTTTGTGTTAGATTCAGTAGTGAATTCAAACACTTGTAAAATTTAACTTAGTGGAATTAAATGTTCTAGATAGTTGGTCTAGTGTTGAGCCCCTTTAAAGGTTTGAAGAGAGAACTGGATGTAACTCAGTTTGAGTAAACCAATATAAAATCAAAGTTTGATTTCTTCCTTTGTTTTTAAACAACTTTTCCATTCAACGCTTTCTTTAAACCAAAGTCTTTAACTACTATTTCAGACTGTCTAACCCTCAAAGTAATATTAAACACTATTTGCGAAAAGTTTTTAAAACACTATTCAACCCCGCCCCCCGCCCCGTCCTCCCACTCCCTAGCCCCCGCCCTCTTTCTAGTGTTTTCTTTTGTTTCAATAAATAAAAGGAGGGAGTAGACTACGCTGAGATGTTTACGCCAATCACAAGAATGGAAACTAATCGACTATTGATTACGTTAGCAGCTCAACACATATATGGTCATTACTTCAAATGGACGTGAAGTCAGCATTGTTGAATGAAGTCTTGAAGAAGAAGTTTATATTGAACGATCACTCAGGTATATGAGAAGAGGGGAAGGAAAGAAAGTATTTAGGTTGAAGAAGGCACTATATGGAATGAAACAAACTCTTTGAGCATGGAATAACTGCATTAACACTTACTTCAAGAAGAATAAATATGAAAATTGTCCATATGAACATGCCTTATACATAAAGAAACATGAAGGGAATGTGATGTTCATTTCTCTTTATGTTGATGATTTTATTTTCATGGGAAATTAAGTAGTTCAAAATTGTCATGGAGAAAGAATTTGAAATGACTGACTTTGGACACATGAAGTACTTCCTCAGATTGGAAGTCAAAAACAACTTGAGACAAACATTTTTATGTCTCAAGAGAGGTATGTCGAAGAGATCTTGAACAAGTTCAAGATAACAAGTTGAAACCCGATTTTGACACCAAAGGAACCGGGTGTATAGCTCTCAAAGTTTGATGGTGGAGATGGAGTAGATGACAACAAGTATCAAAGTTTGGTTGGAACTCTTCATTATTTGACAAGTATAAGGTCAAATTTTCTACTAAGCATTGCTCTCTCGCTCTGTCGCTCTCTCGCTGGCTCGCGTTCTCGCTCCGTCGCTCTCTCGGTCTCGCTCTGAAGACTACTGCTCCAAAATCTCCTGTGAGTGCAGTGCCTCTGGAGGGAAGAGCAAGCGGTGGTGGTGCGTCAATGGTGACGGCGGTGATAGTGGTGGTGGTGCGTCAATGGTGGCGGCGGTGATAGTGGTGGTGGTGGTGGTCAGATTAGGGTTTTTCTGATGTTGATGGTGGTGGTGCGAATTAGGGTTTGATGACGGCGGAGGAGAAGGAGAAGCGGCGGAGGCAAATGCGGAGGGCGGAGGAACGATGCTCATGAGCGCCGCTTCGGGTAGCTGCTTCGGGTTTCAGGCAGCTGTGACCGTCGCTAGAGAGCTTTTGATCGTAGCTGCTTCGGGTTTCAGTAGAGTTTTGCATTTGGTTTCAGTAGAGTTTTGCATCAGTAGAGTTTTGCATTTTGTTGAATTGAATCTGAGAATGATCTTTTGAATCTGAGATTTTGTTTTGATTTTTTTAACTTGCTTCCTTTGTACTAAAAAAATTGTTTGTTTGGTCTGGTTAGCCATTCACACATGATCAAGTTCATTGGAGGTGCTGTTAACTTTGTCAAGGAGACCGACCCCGAGGCACCAAAATTAAAATTATATGACTGGCTAAAGAAGAAGGAAAAATAAATAAAAAAAGGACCCTACTGCCTCGGTTCAGCCTCCAACCGAGGCAGTAGAGGGAGAGGAACAATTTCGAGTCTAATAACCGAGGCCGAATCGTACCATTTTATGTCTCATTTCAAAACCGAGGCATAAAGTCTACCACTTTTTACCTCACCTGAATATGCCTCGGTTCAGGAACCGGTGCCTATCAGCGAAAATAACCACTGCCATTTCCCTTAACTGTACTAGTGTAGGCACTGGTTCTGCAACCGAGACATATACAGGCGAGATAAACAGGGATAAGCTTTTTGCCTCGGTTCTGAACCGAGTCAAAAAGAGATAGGATTTTGCCTCGGTTCACTGGTAACCGAAGTAGTACAAAATTTTTTTATATATTTTTTGGAAGAACGTTTCGCCTCGGTTCCTATTTAACCGAGGCAGTTTCTCCCAAGCAGAAATTCCAACAATCAAGAATTAAGCTATTATAGGAGAGCTTAAAAATCTCAAGACACTTTCAGTCTACACGGCGCATCTCTCAGGTCATATCCCACCAGAGATTCATAACTGCTCAACCTTGGAGGATTTGTTTCTGTATGAAAACCAGCTTTCTGGAAACATTCCTTATGAATTGGGCTCCATGCAAAACCTGAGGAGGGTGTTGTTGTGGCAGAACAATTTAACTGGGACCATTCCGGAAAGTCTTGAGCTTCCTTGAGTTATCAAATAATCAACTCAGTGGAGATATTCCCTCTTAGATAGGAAACTGTGCTCATCTAGAATTGCTTGACTTGCACAACAATGTGCTGGAAGGAACCATTCCTTCATCTTTGAAATTCCTAGTTGGTCTCAATGTCTTAGATCTTTCAGCAAACAGAATAACGGGAAGCATTCCGGAGAATTTGGTCATTTGCAAGGATTAGATATCCTCTTGAACTTGAGTTGGAATTCTCTTAGTGACCCCATTCCACAGACCTTCTCAAATCTCTCAAAACTATCCATCTTGGACCTCTCTCACAACAAGCTCACAGGTACACTCAGGGTATTGGTTAGTCTTGATAATCTTGTCTCTCTAAATGTCTCCTATAATAGCTTTTCTAGTTCTCTTCCTAATCCAAAGAATGCAAATCAATAGATGTGAAACATTGGAATGAAGGCCAAGAAAATATCATCTTGCATCCACTGACTTCAGCACACCAGAAAGTCAATCTCATTATGGAAAGGAGATTTGCATGAGTTAAAACCATACCTTTGCTTATTCCCGTGGTCCCTGAAGAGTAAAATATAGCAGCAGTGTCTGACTGTGCCACAGGAACTTGCGGTAACTCGATTGAATCATAACAACCTTCTATTAACTCTTCAACTCGGTACCGTAGGCGTCGGCGGAGGCGACCCACTCGCCGTTGGGGGAGAAACGTGCGACGGTGGCCGGATCTGGCGTGTTCTCCGTAGATAGAGACGTGAAGGGGATTCTCGACGCTCACGATGACCACCGATCGGGCGTTGGTGTAGACGATGGAGTTGGACTTGGCGTTGCCAGAGATCAGAATCCCGCGACCGCACTCCGAAGATCAGAATCTCGTGAGATTGAACAACGGCTCAATTTAGGGTTCATGGAATTTGGGATTTTTTTATTTCTGGGTTTGTAGGTGATGAAGATGAATGGTGGTGTTTTCTGCTTGCATCGCTGTGCAAATTTCTTTGATCGAGTTTCGATGTAGATGGAGGTTGCAAGGCTAACGCTGGAGCTTCGTGAAGATGGCCATGGAAGATAGCGCCTGCGCGATTCTGGTGAGGACGCGATTCTGGTGATGTGATTCTGGTGAGGACGCGATTCTAGGTGGCGGACGGCAAGGTGGTTGACGGCAAGGTAGGTGATGGCAAGGTGGTTGACGGCAAGGTGGCTGACGGCAAGGTGGTTGACGGCAAGGTGGCTGACGACAAGGTGGCTAGGGTTTCGCCCAATGGTGGTGGAGGTCGCAGGGGAAGAAGATCGCTCTAGGGGAAGAAGAAAAATGTGTAAAGTTTTTTTGAGGTGAGTAATTTGAAAGAGTTACTAACTCGATTCATCTGCTAATCGGTGCCTAAAGAGCTAAAAACAATTCCAAATTAACCTATATGCCTCGGTTAGAAGGCAGACCGAAAACATAAATGCCTAATGACATTGATTCGTAAAATAACCGAGGTAGTAGAATGTATAGACTCTGGTTCCTACTGAACCGAGGCGTATAAGTTCGCCTTAATTACAAAATTGCCACCGCGTTTCAATATGCTTCGGTTTTGTGAAAACCGAAGCGTATTAGACGCTTTAAAAAACTATTTTTTTACTAGTGAGTGCTTTCTGCACCTCCCCATTCCTCTTTTTCCCTTCCATATTTAATGTGGTGGTTAAAAATTTTAACTTTCTCCAACTTTCAACAACTTCATTAATGATTCCCACCAATATGTGAAGGCACCCCCACACTCCACCACTGTTAAAACTCATTGGCAAGTGTACAAAATCGTTCAAGTAATATAAAATAGTAAGATCAAGTATCTTTCCCCAAGAGACTCGTATAATACTAGTTAATTGAACTATTAACAACTCATAGACTCAAGAACAACATATCAAATTGAAAAACAAGTGCAAAGAAGATAAAATTTCAACTATACAAGTTTTAACTTTGTTGTTTGAAGACACTTCAACATGGACTAGACTACAAATGGTATGAAATGACATTGTTAAGGTTAGTTTTCACCTATTCACTCTTATGCATATGCAATTTCATCTCCTCTCCATCAAATTACTAAAGTCAATCCATAAAACACTAGTACAAAAATCGCGTACAACGTCGAATATTTTGGATTTTTAACGGTGAATTCGCAAACGACGTCATATTAGGAGACGTTAAATTGACGTCGAATTTAAAAAATTCGACGTTAAGTTAACGTCGAATTTTGTCAATATACAACGTTAATTTAACGTCCAATTTTGTTAATATACAACGTTAATCACCTTTTTTTTGTTTTTTTTAATTAATTGTGATACTTTTTACAACTCCACGAGACCTGAAAAGCAGAAAAATAACAAATTTTAGTTTTTGGTTTTTTGTAAAGCAAGAACTATGAACGTAGTATCAAGAACAAACAACAATAACCAACAACAAACAAGTTCAATCAAATAACAACAACAAACAAGTTCAACCAAACAATAACAAATAAGTTCAACAAATAAGTTCTTCAAAATGAAAACGAAAACTAACCTTCAAAAGGTGGGTTCGTTGGAATAAAGTGTCCTCACCAGTGACAGAGAAAGCAAAATGCGCCTATGAAGGACAAAAGCACGAAAATAATAGGTCAAAACAAACGAATATCACCATAAAATGCATTTGTATCAAATGAAAGAAAGATTACATGTGATGGTCGTCAAACTTCGTTCGAGAAAATTTTGAAAAGAGAAGAGGGTCTCACGCGCTAAGATAAAGTGAATGAATTTTCAATCTTCGGCTCAAATTTTTATTGAATTCACTAACCTTTTGACATCTAACGCTGGGGCATTCGACGTTTTATATCATTTTACGTCGAATTACAATTTTAAACGACGTTTAATAATTGCATTTATTTACAAAAATGCCACCGGTCATTTTTAACGTTGGCTATTCATTGGTTGGACATTAAAAGTGTGACGTTATACGTTGTTTTTGTACTAGTAAAATTACTCTAGCCCTAATTTCTTAAGTGAAAGAGCCTAGCTTTTCCCTATCAAACTCCAATTTCTTGGAAAATCTAACAAGCAAAACGCGCATTAAGAACTAGGATCTAAGATAAGAAGTGAATCATCTTCCATTCCTAAAATCAATCAACCACTAGGACTCTTGTTTCAGTTCTAGATTACACAAGATACATTCCCATACCCATGAATCAAAGATCAAGCCATGAACATCTCTATTACATGCAAGCTTTAAGAATAACAAGAGTTCATCAAATACATAAGAGTTCAAAGGTTACATCTATCCCCCACAAGATAGGTTTGTCTCTCTATTTCCATGGAGAGCCCTAGAGCTTACAAAATGACCATGGAAGAAGAAAAAGAACCCAAAGAGGAAGAATGGAGTGTTCCCACAAACCCTAGCAACCCTCCAACCTCTCCTCTAAGTGAAATTGCACCTCCAAACCACCAAAGACTCAAACCCCTTCACATTTTAGGGTTAAATAAGCTAAAGTTTTCCACATCAGAAAAAGTGACGCTCAACGCCCCTAGAGGGGCGCTCGGCGCGAGCTCTGCAGAACTGGATGGCGCTCAGCTCCCAGGCTAGGGCGCCTAAGTGAGTTTGCGAAGCAAATGGCGCTCAGCGCCCATGAAGGGGCACCCGGGTGCAAAATTCTGGAAATTTCTAGATTTTCACCACTCAGTGGTAGCCTGGCGGCAGCCTAGTGGCAGCTCAGCAGTAGCCTAGCGATAGCTCAGCGACAACATTTCAAAACTCTCTCTTTTTGTTGTTTTGTTGCTTCTGTGGTTGGTTCAGTTCTCTACATTGGTGGAGGTTCTTCCAAGCACAATATTAGCTACAAAATAAGGGGATTAGTGATGAATTTATATCAATGTAGCCCAAAATATAATAACATTAAAACAAGTTAAAAGAGAGGATTTAAGCAAGTAATAAGCTAAAGGGAAACTGATTTTGTTTCTAAAATGAACCTCAGATAATGGTAAGAATTACCGTTATCAACCACTTCCACGAAAATCAAATTCCTCTTCTTTTCCTTTTCCCTATAACTGTTGTTCTTCAAAAATAAAACAATTCAAAACAAAATCAATTAACTTTAATTAAATTAGTAATAATTAATTCATTAAATAAAACAAAATTAATTTAATTATAAATACATAATTTACTTCAAATATAATTATAATTAAAATATAATTACTTAACTTTAAAAGTATCTAAAAATTAATTTACAAATCAATAAATTAATAAACTAAAAAGTAAAAATAAATAAATAAAAGAATCTGTTCAGCTTTCCATGCTTTCTTTTATTTTTTTTTTACAAACACTTCATTTATAAATAAATAATACTACAAAAAATATTAAATTAAAATAATTATAAAAAAATTAACAACCTAAATAAAATTAAATTAATAACCTAAAACAACAAGAAAACGAAACCGTAAGGCCTCAACAGATTTAGGAGATCTATTGGACCTACAATGGAGGAAAACACCCAAAACGTTGAAAGGCTTCAACGAATATGGGACATCCGTTGAGCCTTCAACGGATCTCGAGATCCGTCCACAGATATCGAGATCCGTTGAAGGCTCAACGAATGTCCCATATCCGTTGCAACCTTTGGCGTTTCTCTTCTTTGTTTAACACAAAACATAGACGCATATAGAATCACTAACTTGGATCATAGAAAACAATAAAGGAAACACCAAACTCCACAACACCATGAACCCACCATGAATCAAGCAACAACATGAACCAAGAAAAGGAGAAGAGAACCTTGACGAAAATGGTAAATTGGGGAAAGAGAAAGAGGAGAATAAGAGAGGAAGAGAGAAAGTAAGAGTGAGGGGGTGGGGGTGTGGTGTGCAGTTGAGTGAATAAGAGAGTAAAAATTAGGGTTTTAAGAAAAAGTTAAAAAAAATTAAAGGGTAAAAGTAAATAAGAATATTTTTGAAATTAAAAAAAATTGGAGAGGTGTAGGGAGCGTGTGTGGTGGTGGAGAGAGTAACACTCGAACAATTTAAGAATCATATTGTTAGTATTCATTTAGGGGGTTTTCAATGATACTATCGTATCAGTGTTTCATCATGTACATCTAAGATTTCAGTATGCACACTAGTAAAAAAAAGGGATTTAAAAGCGCTATATATGCTTCGGTTTAAGCAAACCCGAAGCGTATAAAAGCGTGGTGGCAGAACCGTAAATAAAGCTAATATATATGCCTCGGTTGCTCCAAACCCGATGCCTAAAGCATGATACTAACTCGGTCCTACGCCAAACCGACGCATAAACCTACCAACTGATGTGACTTCCAACCTCTGATCGCACTTACTAACTCGGTTTCCAAGAAACCGAGGCCTAAAGAGAGCTACGAACTCGGTTCTGCGCTGACCAATGCATATGTGTCTGCTTCAGACCTGCCACCACCTGTCATGCCAGAAAAGACGTGCCATGCTACTAACTCGGTTCTGATGAGAACCGAGGCGTAAAGCTCTGCTCCACTGCCAACCTCTGACGTACACGGTTTGGGCCTCGGGTTTAATGAGGACCGATGTTGTTTCTTCATGATACTAACTCGGTTTGGATGAGAACCGAAGCGTAAAGGGTCTGCTTGACTTTGTTTATGCACCGGTTGGCTTTTTGACCGAGCTGGTAAGGTATTATGCCTCGGTTAAGTTAACAACCGAGGCAGTAATATGTTTAAATTTCTTCCGTGAACAGTAGCAACTGCACCACTTTCATTCATCTTCTTCTCAGCGCCAGAAAACCGCGAGCAAAAACCCTCGGTGTCATCTCCGTTTGCTTCCATCTCTGATTGCTTCCATTGCCGGTGACCGTCGTTTATCGTCATCGTCTCCTCCTCTCCGTGTGGTCACCATTGCCAAATGCTTTGGTGTTTCGTCCACTTTGCTTCCATCTCCGCCGCGTCTCAGTTTTCGGTGGCTGTTGCGTCTGCTTCCATCTTCGTCGCCGGTGCTTCCATTTCAGTCGCGGCTTTCAATCTCGCCAAGCTTGCTGCCACGCTCCCAGGTATTGATAAAGAAAATTTCCATTGCTTCCATTGCTTGTGTATAGGTTATTCATCCAAATCATTTGTGGTATTGATAAAGAAAATTTGGCATGAAAAAGGAGCACGTAGTTAACCAAATCAATTTGCTTGTTTAAAAGTGACCAAAAGCAAGGAAAAAATAGAAAATTGCGGAAGCAAAAATGAAGCCTCACTGGTTATTATTGATAAACTTGATTTAATTATAGATATATATTCTTAAAATTTTATGATATGCTTGAATATACTGTTTGTTGTTTTGAATTAGCCTTAGTTTCCCGTTTAAGATTCAGTACAAAAATTATTTACTATCTCCATATTATTTTAACAAACTTACTTTTTACAAATGAAAATAGAGGAGATGGTAATAATAATTTACAAGTATTGAATCTTGAATTGTCCTGTTTGGACAGTTTAAGAAGAGTAATAACTTTTTCATAGTTTATTATAACATATCAATTTTAATATACATTTCTTAAATTTCACGAAAATTTGTCATTGTGTTTTGTATTGATCTTCGGGTGCATATTTGATTGTGATTTATAATCACTTTCATTTCGTGTAACCTGAAGACCAATGCGAAATGCTGGCAAAATTTCGTGAAATTTAAGATATGTCGTTTAAAATTGATATGTTTAATAAACTAAAAAAAGTGAATCTTCTTGAATGGGATAGGGTCACACCTTGAATACAAACACGATCAAAGTGATCATTCAAGATTATTGAAATTGTGTAAACAATTTCAGTAAACATGCGTACGGATAGAGGGTGGATTAATTTACCACGCATCAGCACTGAGTACGAGAGAGGGGTAGAAGAATTTATAGAGTTTACGCAACGTAATGCGAGTACAAGTGGTGATGATGAAGTCAAGTTCAGATGTCCCTGTGTGAACTGTTTGAATGGGAGGAAGTTGAACGCAACTGATATCAGGGAACATCTTATCTGTGATGGTTTCATACGAAGTTATACAACATGGATATGGCACGGCGAATTAACAGACTTTCCAACTGTCTCTCCAACTGAAAATGTTTATGATTCCACAATGGATATGGAAGATCAAGCAGAAGAAGACAACTTAGAGGACATGATCCGCGATGTTGGCGCAGAAGCTTTTGCCCAAGCGCATGTGTACGAAATGATGTCCACTGATGCGGAGACAACTTTGTATGCGGGTTCAACTAAGTTCACACGGTTGTCAGCGGTGTTAAGGCTCATGAATTTAAAGGCGAGCAATGGATTGAGTGATAAGAGTTTTACAGAATTGTTGTCGTTGTTGAATGAAATGCTGCCAGATGGAAATACGTTACCCAATTGTAATTATGATGCAAAAATAATTCTTTGTCCGATGGGTATGGAATATAAACGGATACATGCATGTCCGAATGATTGCATATTATATAGGAATGAGAATGAAGTTTTGATAAAGTGTCCAAAATGTGGGTTATCACGATACAAGTCAAAAAACAACGGTGAAGATGGTGGTCACATAGAAAAGAATGGTTCTGCAGTGAAAGTAGTTTGGTACCTTCCACTAGTTGCTAGACTTAAGCGTTTGTTCGCGAATTCCAAAGACGCTAAAAACCTAAGATGGCATGCAGATGAGAGAACGACCGATGGGCTGCTTCGTCATCCAGCTGATTCAACGCAATGGAAAATTATTGATCAAGAATTCCCCCAATTTGGTGAAGAATGTAGAAATCTTAGGTTTGGCTTAGCTACTGATGGAATGAATCCATTTGGTAATTTAAGTACCAATCACAGTTGTTGGCCTGTTATACTGATAATTTACAACTTATCTCCTGGATTGTGCATGAAAAGAAAGTACATGATGTTGTCAATGTTGATATCTGGTCCAAAGCAGCCTGGAAATGACATTGATGTTTATCTAAGGCCACTAGTTGAAGACTTGAAGTTGTTGTGGGTTGATGGGGTTGAAATATTTGATGCCTTTGCTTCAGAAACTTTCATGATGCATGCCATGTTATTTTGCACCATTAATGACTTCCCAACTTACGGTAATTTGTCGGGGTACAGTGTGAAGGGTCATAAAGCATGTCCTATATGTGAAGAAAACACTGCAGCTCAACAATTAAAACACGGAAGGAAGATAGTATATATGCGTCATCGGCGATTTTTACAATATAATCATCCATATCGAAGGTTAAAGAAAGGATTCAATGGAGAACAAGAGAAAGACAATGCACCCATTCCACTTACTGGACTTGAAGTTGCTGAGAAAGTTAATAGAGTACATCATATATTTGGGAAAACGTCGAAGAAGTCTTCTGTAACGACGCCTTGGAAGAAGAAATCAATATTCTTTGATCTTCCATATTGGTCAAAGTTAGATGTTAGACATTGCATAGATGTCATGCATGTTGAGAAAAATGTTTGTGATAGCTTGATTGGTACACTACTAAACATCCAGGGAAAAACAAAAGATGGAGTGAATGCGCGTTTGGATTTGGTTGACATGAAGATCCGAGACGAGTTGGCACCAAGAGAGATTGGTAAACGTACTTATTTGCCCCCTGCATGTTACACAATGTCCAAACAAGAGAAGATAAGTTTTTGTCTTTGTTTAAAGAGTATCAAGGTACCACAAGGATACTCTTCAAATATCAAGAGCTTAGTGTCAATGCAGGACTTAAAGCTTGTTGGACTGAAGTCTCACGATTGCCACGTCTTAATGCAACAGTTGTTACCAGTGGCAATTCGTGGAATTTTGCCCAAAAAAGTTAGGCAGACCATAACTCGATTGTGCTCATTTTTCTCGTCAATTTGTAGTAAAATCATCGATCCTACAAAGTTAGATGAACTTCAAAGCAAAATTATCATCATCTTGTGTCAGCTAGAAATGTTTTTCCCTCCATCTTTTTTGACATCATGGTGCATTTACTTATTCATTTGGTCAGAGAAATAAAGTTGTGTGGACCAGTATACTTAAGATGGATGTACCCTATTGAGCGTTATATGAAGATTTTGAAAGGGTACGTCAAAAATCAATATCGTCCAGAAGGTTCAATGATTGAAAGATATATTGCTGAAGAAAGTATTGAGTTTTGCTCTGAGTATATGACTAAAGCAAATCCGATAGGAGTCCCTCGGACATCATGGTTGAATAGATATTCTACAAGTAAAAGCATCCGAGGTGTGAATGTGGTGACAAAAAGTCATGAAGAATTGATGCAAGAACATATGTACATATTAAACAACACAGATGAAGTGATCCCATTTTTGGAAGCACACAAAGCCATTGTAAAGGATAACTATCCACGACAATCAGAGAAATGACAGTTGATGGAGCATAACAGAACATTCTTGTCCTGGTTCAAATTTGAAGTTTCGAAAGAATCACGGTCCTCAGAGACTTTGTTGTGGTTAGCAAATGGCTTGAAGTTTGATGTTGTATGTTGTATAGGCTACGAAATTAATAATTGCACATTCTATACAAAGACTTTGGATGATAAAAGCACAGTACAAAATAGTGGCGTCAGTCTAGAAGCTGAGTCGCTACAGTTTTCCACATCCAAAGATCAACATCCTGTAGTTGGATCCATGAGATATTATGGTAGAATTGAAGAGATATGGGAGGTTGATTACACTAAGTTTTCCGTTGCACTCTTCAAATGTAAGTGGGTAGACAATAAGAGTGGTGTCAAAATAGATGAATCTGGTATGACACTTGTTGATTTTCGAAAGGTTGGTTATGGAGACAAACCGTTCATCATGGCATATCAAGCAAGTCAGGTTTTTTATGTCAAAGATCATGCGTCTGACCATTGGTATGTTGCTCTCCAAGGAAAAAGGCAAATTGAAGATAAAGAAGAGAATCTAAGTAATCTTCATATCGCTGACAACCTTCCATTTAAAACGACAATAAATTTGGATGACGACCCTCTAATTGATGATATACAAGCAATACGAGAAGATCACAATGAGGGAATATATATATATGACCAATCCATATGATTATGTATGAATTTCATGTTTGTGTAAATATTTATGGCTTTTCTTAAATAATATATGTTATTTTATAAGTGTTTTATTTATCTTTCAATTTATTGTGACAGATATATGGCTGAGTCACCTCATTCGTCAGGCGATGAAGTCCCCACCACTTCTAGACGGACGAGAGGAGCAACGAGGTTACGACAGCTTATACTTAGAAGAAATGCAGGTGAGAGGACACATGTCATTATTGACGTGATCACTGGAGTTGCATCTGGCCCAAATGCAGATGTATTTAGGTCTTACCTTGGAGTATTGGCACGTGATCGTATCTCTATACTTACTCCATCCTTTGACCATGTTTTTGAGGCTGATCGAAATCTTATCTGGCAAGATCTATTGGTAAGTTAAGCAATATTGCTCCAAATTCTATATTCATTATATTGATAAATCTGTATTGATATAAGGTTATTACTTTCTTTGTTGCAGATAACATTTGATATGCCAAACGTCGAGAGCTTAAGGAATAGGTGTTTATCTGCAATTGCAGAAAGATTTCGAGGGTTTAAGACAAAATTGACGTCTAGATATATATTTGGACCAAAAAGTAATGAAAATCCATGTTCTAAATATTCAGCAATTGACGAAGAAACATAGCGTCAGTTTGTAGAGCTTCGTTCATCTGAGGCGTGTCAGGTAAGTGCAGTAAAATCATTCAATTCATCATTCATAATTCTCTACTATGACAATTGTTTCATTTTGTCACAGGAAAAAAGGTCAAAAGCACAGGGAATAAGCGCTCAGAATAAAAATCCACACCTACTGTCTCGTGGTGGATATAGGAAGCTTGAAGAAAAAATAATGAAGCAGAAGTCAGATAGCAAACTTCCACTTTCTGAGGGTGGTGACCCTCCTCCTCCTCCTTCACCACCATCTCGGCACGAGAAGTGGAAGTTAGCCCGTATAAGACCATCGGGCTCCTACACTTCCGAGTCTGCCAGAGAAATATCTGAAAGAATTGTAAGATGTCATTTCTTATATTTTTACATTAATTTTGTTATATATATTATATAGATTTTTCTAATGATTTTGAACTTTTTTTATGTGACAGGATTCCTTAGTTGAGCAGAGCTCCCAAGGTCAATTCACATAAGAAGGTCGTCAGGATATTCTTGCCACATCTATTGGACGAACTGAGCACCCAGGACAGGTGCGTGGTGCTGGGACTGGCATAGGCATACGATAGGTTTTTGGGTCTTCCTCGCGTCCATATTCATACGAAAAGATGAAGGAGGACATAAGAAAAGAGATGACGCAGGAGATCACAAAGAAGGTTCGGGCAGAGTTGTATGATGAAGTTGTTGAAATGGTTGCGCGCCAGTTCCAGCAGCATAATGAGGATTATGGCAATCGTCCTCTGCCATCTCCTGTAGCGGAACATGTTGTGCCCCCTACAGGTGAACTTATTTATTTTTGGTTACTAATTTACTTTTTGCATAACCTAACATTTAATTTGACAGGTAGAAGTGGTAAAGGAAGTTGTTCAGCAGCCGGTGCTCCAGGGGACGACATGGATGAAACTCGTCCATGTCAGTTATATATTCTTTCTGATACTGGGACCATGTTAGTGGCTCGTGGTACAGTTTATGAGACAACCACTGTAGTACATGGTGTACAACTTTCAGAAGATGAGGTCAAGGTCACGGTGGATGAAGTTGTCATAGCAGATGTTGTTCTTCCTGTGCCTACAGATGAGTTCTTCACTGTGGAAGAAGCATTTAAGTCCTTTGTCGCCTGGCCTAGACATTTGGTTGGTGATGTATCTAATCCCCCGGTAAACACTCGTACTATATACTTCTCAATTTTAATATTTACTTCTAATTGACGTTATAACATAACCATTTTTGCATTTAACAGCAGATAGGTCAAGAGGGAAGTCCTACACCGAAGAAGACTCATTTATCTGAGGATGACCCTCTTGGTGCGTTAGACGAGCTTGCTAAAATCATTTCAGATGCGCCGATGAATGTACATTGGGATTGTACTACATTTGGAAGAGAAGCTCAGATCCCATTGTACTTGCATCATCAAGATGTTAGGGAGCTTGCGTCGGGGAGAGAAGAAATCAATATTACACTCATTCAGTTGTGGATGATGTAAGTTTATGAAAACTTTTTTATATAATTCTATTTCATCAGCTTACTTATATCAGATTATTTCTTCATTTTAGGTATATGTTTGATGTTAGTAACAAGAAGGGGTTCAACGATGTATATGGGTTCATTGACCCCTCTATGACTCATGAAAGAAATAAATTTGATGATATCCAAACATACATCACCACCTGCTTTGGAATGGGGAAGGAGATATATTTTCTCCCTTATATACATGGGTAAGTGAAGTTTGTTAACTTCAACACATTCATTTATTAATTTTGGTATATGATTCATAAGTTATTACCAATTTCAGGTGTCATTGGCAGCTACTTGTGATCTCCATACCGGAGAACACTGCAGTCTGGTTTTGTTCATTGCAGAAGTCTCCTCCCAGCCCTCTTAGACATGTAGTAGATTGGTAAGAATCTCAATGTTTCGAATTTTTTTTTTATATAAATGTATGCTAAAGGAATTGTTTTTAATAGTTCCCTTACAACACATATGATGTTATCTGGGAGATCTACTGCTACAGCTAAAAAGCTTGCATGGGTTGCCCTTAAGGATTGGTATTTTAGTTCATACTTTGTTACATTTGGTTCCATTCAATTGATGTTACTTAACATTTTATAATTATGATGATATATTGTAGTGTAATATACAAACGAGGTCATATGAATGTGGTTACTACGTCATGTTTTGGATGATGACCATTATTCGTGCACATTACACCAGTGAATGGGAAACGGTATTATTCAGGTTTCAATTATATTTTCCCTATAGTTTAGATTTCAAATACACTAAGTTAAATCATTGTATTTTATGCAGAGATTCAATAGGACTGCTCCAATTCCAGAGAAGTCACTTCAACTTGTGAGGAAAGCACTGGTTAAATATGTAATTCATTTATATAATAGTATATAGTAGATATTAGGATATAGTAAGTTCTAAGTTTATGTTTCTAAGTTATTTGATGCTTTTCTACATTACTATTAGTTTAACTTTGTACATTACATTGATTTATGCTTCAAACTTGATTTATGATTATAATTGGATTGATTTATGCTTATAAGAAGTTGATTTATGATTCAATTGAATGTATTTATGTTTTATTATAATTTTCATTCAAAATATACGTGTTTGGATTATTCTCGACTGTTCTGGCTGTAAATATATATGCATGTCTGTTTCTGTTGTTGGGAATGTTGCAGAAACAGACCTCATTTTTTTAAAAAAACAAGGATATATGCCTCGGTAGTGCCAAAACCGAGGTAGAAAAGCAACTTATGATCTCGGTTATGACCACACCAGAGGCAGAAAGTACTGCGTAGAAAAAAAAAAGACCTCTACTGCCTCGGTTGTAGCTTGAACCGAGGTAGTAAATTGGGAAATACGACATCGGTTCCCCTAACCTGAGGCATATAGTCCTTCGAAAAAAAAAGAAAAAAAACCAAAAACTTTTCTACTTCGGTTGTGATTGAACCGATGTCAAATCCTCTCCCTTTATGCCTCAGTTCAAGCCCGAGGCCAAAAGTAGTCCACTTTTTGCCTCGCCTGTATATGCCTCGGTTCGAGAACCGGTGCCTATAACGTATAACAACCGCTGTCATTTTGCCTGACTATACTAGCTAGTGGCACCTTTAAATTATTGAAAAATACTCTCATTTACTAAAATGGGTAAACAATTACGACATTGTTCAATGTTCTCCTTCCTTTTATATATTCTACACCTCTCATGTGAATTGTGTTGCTCGTAGAGAGGTTTTGCCATAGAGAAGTGGTGCTGGTGGTAATTCTTGTGAGGTTAGCTACATGTGCATGAAAACATGTGAAATTCTCAAGTTTTCATCAAATTTTGAAATTTAATAAAAATCAAATCCAGTTTCAAAATTGAATCAAAATTCAAAAAAATATTTAAATTAGAGTGAGTTTTCGTCGAATTTTAAAATCCAATAAAAGACCAAACATATTCTGAAATTCGAATGAAAAACATCCAACAAATGTCGAAATTCGATTAAAATTATATCCAATTTTAAAATCTAATAAGTCTTTATCAAATTTCGAAATTCGATAAAGACCCAATCAAATTTTAAAATTTAATAAAATTTTAAAATTTGATAAAAATCCAATCAAATTTTAAAATTCGTTGGATATATTTTCACTTGACATAATAAACATTTTAAGAAAAATTGAAGATGCGGGCTTAGCCTTGGAGCAGGGTGAAACGCCCTTATAGTATTTAGTCTAGAGAGTTGCTCCCTCCACCACCCCCAACCACTCCTTACACCTCCACACTATTTTTATTATTCCAAAAATATCCTACATTAATTTAACTTTATTTATCTTTTTTAAAATCCTAAATCTCCCTACACCCCCTCACTTACCACGTCAGCTTTTTCGTCTGTACAGAAACCCTAATTCCATCACCACCAACCTTGCCTCCGCTGCGACCAACCTTGCCGTCGTCAAACCCTATCTCCACCACCATCAACCTCGCCGTCAGTCACGAGCCTCCATGGCCACCACCATCAGGACCGCAAATCGCCGTCATCCTCACCGCCAATCCTCAGCGAGCCGCCTCCGCCATTAACGCATCAGCTCCTCTCCATTAGCTACTCGCACCTCGAGAACCACTTTGCGTCTCGCACCATCTACAGCGGCAAGATCATATTCTTCACCAGAAACCTCCATTACGAATCCTTCACTAACCTAAATCGCTCCTTTGCGCGAGCGTCTTCTTCTCCATCAACCTTGCACTCAGAAAAACTAGCCCAAGAACCCCAAATCAAACCCAGAACAGAACCCTAAAAACCCAATGTCGCTGCTGTAACTCGCGAGACCTGCAAGAAGGAACCGGAGAAAATCCAAAACCCAATCGCTCCCGTGACGGTTAGTATTGACGAGAGGAAGGCCGAGGTCGGGACGTCGTTATCGCTGTTGAAGAGTGTCCCCGATGCCGAAAAGTCTCTGAAATTAAGAGGGTCGGCGAAGAAAGAGGAGCGACCACTGAAGTTTTTTCTGATGCTGATGAAGAAGGAGATTGAGGAGGATTTCATGAATTTGAGGAGGAGACCCTTTCCCTGTTCAGTGGTTGTCAGAGGTTAGTGTTGATTGATAAAGGTTACTGATGAAGCTGAGAGTGACAAGGTATGCACAATTCTTTTACAAAGTTTTCATTTTGATGTTGGCTGCGGAGGATGCATATATGAAGCTCTGATGGGGGATTTCATGGATGGATGGAATTGGTGGTGTTTCCCAAAACCAATTGGTGGTATATCTTCATGGACTTTGATTTTCCCGGTGCACCCTCCATTAAACGGACGTCGACATCTGTTTGTCCTGACGTTGATATTCGCACATGAACGTTGACATCCGTGAACGCATATATTAAAGGGTAAATTAGGAATTGGGAGGTGTAGGGAGTCGTGCGTGGTGGTGGAGGGAGTAACTCTCTTTAGTCTAACATTGATTGGGCCTAAATCATTAGACCTGGGCCATTTCTTCGTCCACAATCATGATTTCAATCTGCACCTCCATGGAGTGATGAAATTACCGTTTACTCTTATTTTTTTCACTTCATCTTCTTCTTACCCTAGTTATACTTCCCTTTCTCTTTTGTTCCTTAATTTTTTCTTTTCAGAACAACAGGTGGATTTCTTTGCCACTGCCAAGAACCACTTGGACACCCATTGTCCTATCACGTCAATTGAAGAAGTTGATTTTCGTAACTGTTTTTATTATAGCGGTTATATATGCATATTTAAGATTGACAAAATTCAAAATATATTTTTCTGGTAATATATTCTCAATTGCAAAATGCAATTCTAAATCTTAAAATATATTTCGTATTATATAATCCCAAATCATCACTTTATTAAAACATTATATTTTAAACTATACAATTCAAAACGTATTATCTTATTAAAAGATACATTTTAAATTATATTTTTATAAAACATAAAAAAGTTATGTACTTATAGAGCTGAATATTAAAAGATACTTTTTAAATTATATTTTTATAAAATATGAAAAAGAACTTATGTATTTACAAAGATGAAAGTATTATGTAAAGATTTCTTTTCACTTCACGAATTTTTATTATCTCATACTCATCTTTCGAATTTTTTTTTCTTTTAGGTATTTGTTTTCTACAAAAAGAATGAATAAGATGTTGGTAGAAGATTCTTCGACAGTCACGTAAGAGTTCTGGTAAGATATTCTAGTTAAAGTATGATTGATATGAAAAATAAAGTCAAAATTCAATTGAAATAATATTTATAGTACTTTACCAACTATGAACCCTAATTGGATGGGTTGTGATCATGGATCCATTGACCTATTGGCCTGATGACCATTTTGATTGTGACGATTTGAAGCCATTTTTGGCTAACTTACTGAAGTATCTGAAAAACACTAGAAGAAGGGTTGAATGGTGTTAATGAAAAAACGTTTTCACAATCTTCCTAATAAAAGAACTTTTGTCGAGTACATGATTTTTCAAGTAGTTATTAACCATTCGACCTTCTAATTGGTTTTAAACAATAACTTCTTTTCAAGTGCTATTAAGAATATTCACTATAGTGTTTGTGAAGATTTTCTTTTAATGAACAATCGTTTAGTATGAAAAGTTCTTATATTCAAAACTAAAATGAAACTACAATTTTTATAAGAGAAGCGTTGAGCCAGGAGTAAACAATAAATGCACAGATATTTTTATATTGGTTCACTCCAACTTAGCTACGTCCAGTCTTGTCTATCCTTAGAGGTTTCCATTATAATCTTCAACAAGACTACAATTGAGTATTCTCACCACTCCTGATATCCTTAGGCACTCTTGATATCCCTCAATACGCTGCCTAGTTGAGTTTCACTTACTCCTAGTTGTGCAGTATTCTTCACCACTCCTGGTATCCCTAGTCAGCGGATAACTCCTGTTACCCTAAACTAGTTTAGTTTCACCCACTCTTGCTTTCCTCTAGACAATTCTAGTATCCTCTGATACTCTGCCTAGATTTCCTTAACTTTCCAGAGTTGTACAACAAGTATTTTAATTCTTTTTAGAATTGCAATCAACTGATTGCTTACAAGTCGTTTAGACGATTACACTCACAAAAAGGATATTTGTTCAATACAATGCAATCTATAGACTCAATAAGTGTTTCTCTCTTTTCTCTTTTTTCTCTTCTTACAAATAGTAAACAAATATTACAATGAAGCTTGAGAGTGTTGCTTGACTTTGCTTTTTCTCTTCTCAGATATTCTCTTTGAACCTTAGTTTCTC
This sequence comes from Vigna umbellata, assembly GCF_029865625.1. Taxonomy (NCBI): domain Eukaryota; kingdom Viridiplantae; phylum Streptophyta; class Magnoliopsida; order Fabales; family Fabaceae; genus Vigna; species Vigna umbellata. Next base: position 30,839,183 of record NC_142165.1, on the reverse strand, counting down.
TGTGTTTTTCTTTTAAATGCTTTTTGTAGGATGATATTTTCGTTGTAAGTTATTCGCTTGATTCTTTCTTTGAATAATCTTCTATTTAAAGGCTCTTCAAAAGATATCCATTAGACTAAGCTCTTAGCCTTAAATCTTGTGTCTTCTTTGTCTTGTCGTGTGAAGCAGCCGTTGATTAAAGTCAACTTGTCAAAGCAGAATTGTTTTTCAGTAGTTTACTAGAAGTAGGTTGTACTATCTTTCAGGCATGACTTCTAAAGGAGAGAACGTTCAATGAATGTCTTCTTTGTCTATAATGTCCACTTCTGATATATTTTGAATAGAGTTGGTGGATGTGTGTAGTTGGGTAGCTGTATATAATAGAGTAGATTGTGCATGCAGCAGATATGTCTTATCTTTTATCACTTTTGTTGTTTTTTAATATTGAGCATTTAATGATATTTAATGCTTATTCAAAACAACAAAGTGTTTTTAACATTTCCTACCATTTAGGTAGCATTTATCGTTTAAACTTTTCTCTAAGATACCAAGCGTTGAATAACACTACAAGAAAAAACGCAATTACATACGACCAAAATTCGTATGTAAGACCTAAAATCCGTATATAAAATAGTGTTACATACGGATTATATACGGACAAAAATCCGTATATAAAATGATCGTAGCTAAATTATATACGGATATATCCGTATATAATTTATATACGGAAAAATTCGTATATAATTTATATACGGAAAAATCCGTATATAATTTATATACGGAAAAATCCGTATATAATTTCTGTATATAATTACCTGTATATAATTATGTACGGACAAATCCGTATATAATTTTTATATAATTATATACGGATAATCCGTATGTAATCCGTATATAACTTTATAGTTTTATAAAAAAAAAATTAGATAATTCCACGTTTACACCTAATACCTAAAAATTTCATATAATTGATAAGAATCAAACATAACTGTTAAATTGCCAGAAAAATTGCCAAATATATTCATAATATATAATGTATAATATATAATTACAAGATTACAAATGTAACAAATTTACATATGATTGTGCTTGAACCAAATAATTAAAATATGAAAACTTTATTAGATAATTCTATAAATAGAACTAAAAAAATACAACTCTTATTCATAAAGACAATTACAAGAATGATTTTACATTTTCTAACGGTTTCCTGACCAAGTAAACACTAGCTCCTATAGCCTTAAGCAGTGCCTGAACCAAAAATTAACAAAAAGTTTAGTTGAAACACATTTCAATATATATGGACAAATAAAATATTTAAAGAAAATTTCAAAAACCATTAAAAGTTCTCTAACAGATGATGGCTTAGAATTAGGGGATAAAAAAGATCAATCAAATTGAACCACAAATCTCAGCAAATTTCAGAAACCATTAAAAGTTCACTGACAAAATCTTCTTTAATTTCTACTATCCCAAACCACAAATCTCTACTTCCTTTCTCTTGAAATGCTACCAACAGGCTAACATGGTTGCTATAATTGAAACATAAATAAATATAATATAAATATACCACTGGAAGGATTTCTACGCCCCTCAAAATTTGGATCATCACATACAATTGCTTCAAGTCCCATGAAAGCTTGCCACCAAAAATGTTCCAAACACCATTTGGACTCTGAAACAAATAAAAGTTGTTGATTTATATAAAAGCCACTTGATGGTCTTCATTATGAACTGTGACTTTAAAAAAATTGCCCCAAATTTCATACGCCAATGTAGTGCTAGATACAAAAATTGCATAATACTTAATATTAACAAATATGGGCATATATCGTAAACATTTACTAAAAAGTAAATGCCCAAAGGTTCTATAATATGAGGTAGCGGAACCCACCTTGATTACAAGTTCCTCGAAGAAGCTTTCAAACATATCCCTCTTCTAAGATCACGTCTTAATGATAGTAAACTAAAAAAAAAAGCTTAGTATTCTGAAGTTGTATTAATGATTTAAAATGTGATTTAGGAGAAATCAATTAAAAACCCAAAATTTCAAAACAGAGCATACAAGAGTATAAGATATAATCAATGCTCAATAAATGGATGAAAATCAATGTGTAGTAAGATAAACACATATAATGCAAAAGTACTTTTGGAACTATTGTAAGGGATAAAATAATTAAATTCTAACAATTACATTCATCCCAAGCCAATATCTACATTCATATTTAGAAAGGCATTCTCCCTTTAAGTATTAAAACTAGTTATTGATTTTCGTTAAAACTTTATTAAAACTAATTTGGAAAACATTATACAAAGATACAGCTGAAGTTAAGACATTAAATTTTAGCAAAGGAAGTGGAAGACAAGTACTCAGTGGGATTTTATGAATTCAAAAAAATGGTCCCTGCATGTTATCCTTTTATCCATTTAGCCAATATACAAATTTGAGATTAAATGATAATCCAAAATACTTCAAACTTAGGGAAATGCTTCCAGGTACAATATGAAGGATTTTTTTAAGAAAAGTCAAAACACATAACACAAACTATGCAATGTATCATTGACTCTTAACCAACCCAAAGATCCATGGCAGGAAAATTGAACCCTTTTTTCAACTTTATAAAGAGTTGATCATCATAAATTTCATGAATAAATTCCTTGTAGATACCCAAAATAATGTTGTTAAACATGCCATTGTTCTAACGCATATCATCTTGCAAGAAAGGATATGGAATGTGTGAAAGTGTATGCGTGGCCATATATTATAAATGGTGTCATGATGCACACAAATTGGCTCTAAACATACATACACCTTCTTCCTCACCTCTTTGCTTGTTCTCTGCTTCAGCTTCCACAGAAAATTGTGCCCTCTTCTGTGATGTTGCAGGTTCTGCTCTCTTTGAAATCCTTTGTTGCGGATCTCACAAATGAACTTATTTATGGCCAGAAGACTCTTGGGGGACAAGGCCATAACTTCAGCATCAGGGTCTGAATAGACACATTAAAATTCATATAATTAAAATGACTGCTTTCATCTCAACGAGTTCCAGAAATTTGAATAATTTAAAATACCTCCCAAGACTTCTACTAAACAGATTTAGGTCTTCTACAATTTTGCAAATTCATAAACTCCTAAACACACATATACAACCAATACGAACCAACATCATGAAGAAATCACACAAATGGACACACAAAGAAATAAAAGGAAAAAAAATTAAAAACAAGAAAGATGCTCCAGTCACATCGCAACAACAATATATTCTACATAGATGCAAATAATGTCTCAAATTTAACCACATTTCAAACTTAAAGCATAGAAATCACTTTATGTAGATAATGAACCCTAAACCAAAACAGTATCACTGATTGATATGATGAAAACATTGATGATTCAATATTCCTCAATGTTCATACAACTAACTAACACATCCAGAGCATTGATGTCTTCATCTAGTAAAAGGATTGATGGATTCTTAACTATGGCACGAGGTATTGCAATCCTTTATTTTTGTCCCCCGGATAGTTCTATCCCCTCTCACCAACCTGCAAAAGAAATTGAATATCATGTGAATTTCCTTAGTTCCAGGATCCTACTAAACAATATTCTTAAAGCAGGAAAAGAAATTTCTTTATGCAGAGACAGTGAATAAAATTGATAAAAACTAGCCTCGTGTCTTCTCCGCATTGCAAGCGATCTCGTGGCCTCGTGTCTTCTTCGCACTAACCCTAGACACAAATAGAAGAGGGAATTTGAAGGAGAACAAACCAAATCAGAGATAGGACTCACAGAAACCCTAAATAGAGTAGGAACCCTAATCTGGACCGAAGGAACCCAAGAAAGGGAGGAAACTCAAAATGAACCGATTAATCGGTTCAAAAACGAGATTGAACGGTGGAAAAGAGTTTTCAATCGGAGGAAAAACTTTTAAACGGAGTAAAAGAGGATTTAATCGGTGAAACTTCAAGAAAAAGGTGAAAGGATGACGAAACCCTAGAAGGAGATGAAAATAATCGGTGGAAGAGGAAATTTGTTGTTGAGTAGGCTGAGGCAACGAAGAAATATGAAATAAGATGATGAATTTGTGAAGAGAAAGGAAGCTTACGGTTGATGGTGAGCTCTCGAGAAGAAAATGCTCTTGCGGAAGAAGAACGCGAGAATGAAGCTGCTCTCTCCAATACGCAAGAGAGAAAATGGACGTGGCTGATGATGGAGTCTGAATGAAGACGTGGGAAAGGAAGAACGCGTGGCTACAAGGAGGGAAACAAAAACATGTGAGGGTTTCTTCTATCCGAGGAAAGAAAGAAGAAAGGATTTGTGGGGTTTTTCTTTATCCGAAATGAAGGAAGAAGGAAGGGTCACTGAGTGAGTGAGGGATTTGTTCAGGAGAGTTGTACTTAGGGTTTTTTTTTTTCAAAGTTACAAGAAGTTCCAGGTTTTTTCTAAATTTTTCTAGTTAATAATTAATTAAAAATCCGTATATAATATCTGTATGTAATATGTTTAATACATACAGATTAAAATCCGTATATAATAATCTGTATGTAAAATGCAATTTTCTTGTAGTGTAAGAACTTCATCGTTGGACGAAGTGAGGAGTTTAGCTCATGGTATCGTTTAGTATATTGTAAACATTGTTTGGGATATTTCCTTTTTAAAGCAAGAGCATTTAGCAAGTTTCGTCTTCTACATGTTTTTGGATTTGAGGCTTTTAAAGGGTTTAGCCAAAGAAATTGTTTCTGACATCTTTTCTCTTCTTGAGAGTTCAACTAATTATCATTGAGTATAATATAACTTCACGTTTAGCATAACTCTTATAGACGCTTTGACTTGGGAGTCATTTAGCGATGCGTCTGGATGTTTTAACTTAGTTATTTTACGTTTCATATATCCCTAAGTGTTTTTCTAAGGCTTTCCTATGTTACTAGATGATTAGAGATTTTGCGTCTAATACTTATGTTTTTGCCTATCCTATTCTTCTAGTTATAGAATTTTCAGATTCTTATTTTGTTTAATGTTATATATTTGATTAAACTTCAAAACATGAAATCCTTTAGACATATAAGTCTTATAGATGATTTTGTCTTAACATTTACGCAGTGTATTAATGTCTTTGATATGTAACGATAGGTACCATTAGGTGGTACCTAGCTTCAATAAGGAGCTATCCAATCTATTATTGGAATACAATAGTTAGTATTTGACTATCAACGTTTAATGTAGTAACATATTAAACTTACTCTTTGAAGTGAAATCCTCATATTCGGTAAGTAACTTACCTTTTATAAAATATTTGATATTTGTCATGTAAGCTCTACTGGTTAGATACCAAATACCAAGATATCCAATATGAAAATTCGTATTCATATTTGATTAGTCATTCATCTTAAAATTATAGTTGATAAAGTTAAATAATCTTAGACCATATAAATACAACTTATATTTAATATTTTAAATTATATAATTGAGAACATCACCAAATTATATAATTCCAAATTATATAATCCATAAAGTTCAAAATCATAAACAAGACAACATGACTTGCCGATATCTCCAGTCACCAATAACCCCACCACCACACGCCACCACTAGCCTGTGACATCAAGATCACTCTCAAAATCTACCCAACCTTTACAGATGAACAGAAACACTTTAACACCAATTGAATCAGTGCCTAGTGAATTTAATTCCAAAACGATACATTTTTTTTTTTAATTTATGGGGTGCAGGACCCTTAGACAATTTCTAAGCAGACCTTCTTAATGAAATTGACTTCTAAACATGACTTACATATTTTTTTAAAAAATATATTTTTTTGCACAATTTCAAGGAATTAAAATAAAAATTACACCACTTTAAATACATAAATTAGTCACTGTATGGTTTCTTTAAAATATATAAATCTCCCATATTCCTTTGCGTTTTTTTTAACTGGAATTGGAAATCCTTAAATATATAAGTTATTTTTTTAAACCATTCAAATGGGCAATTCAAAATTTAGTAGAAAGGATTATTATTTAAGTTTTTTGTATCAAATATCAAATAGAGCTAATGTTTCTTACATATGCATCGATATAAAATACAAAATTACTAAAATGAACACGTAACATCAATTAAATATGTAAGTGGTAACCTGAGTTGTGGATAGGAGACTAAAAAAATTTAATTCATGTATATCTAAAGTTTAAAAACATTAGTCTAAGGACTAATTATAGCAGGAAATAAAATACATAAATGCATATATTATAAACATTCTATTTGTTCAATCAGTATCATACCTACCTAATAATTTATGTGGATCATTCTATATTGTAAAACTTCTAAAATACATTAAAAAATAATACTAAAGAAATAATATTTAAATAATTATGAAAAACATATATGATGCATAATGCAACAATGAGAGGGGACAAAATGATGAAAAAAAGCGTGATGCAAGATAAGGTGGAGAAACTGTAGCAAGGAGGAGATGGATGAATGTTCAAACTTGAGGAGAACCCATACAAAAAAAAACTGTCTCTCAGTGTGTTCTGGTTAAGCCGACATAAATAAAATTAAAGATCATAGTGTGTGTTTTTAAATTTAATAATTTTTCATACTTCTTTTACATTCATTATTATATTCTTTCTCTTTTTCCTTTAAATAATTTCTTTTTCCAATAATCATATGTTGACTAGTGGAGTATCTTTCATTTCGAGGAGTTTTTGATCTCTCAATTTTCTTCTCTGATTATTTAGGTCAACAAGTTTTTTCTTTCAAGGAATATCTATTTTTCATATCAACCACCGTTAATCATACAAAATACTTTAATAAAAAAATTTGGATCATAACAGAAAGAAGAAGATAAATCTTTGCATATGTTATGTTCATGTGCTCTTTCATTTGGTTTCCTAATTGGTAATTTTTTTTGTACATCAATTTTCCAAACAGATGTCATTTGTCTTTCTTTATAGAACCTCAACACTCAACAATCAATTACACCTTAAACAAAATGACAAACATAACAACAAATTCGTTATATGCCGGCAATATATATGAATGATACACTTTAAACAATAACAAAAAGAAAAGTTTTAAACGTCAAACAAACACAAATCTCAAAACATCCAAAAACTAACTAAAAAAAAAATCTAAAAACACTCTGTAGTTTGACACGTGGTTACATATCATCCTGACATTTGGCAATGTTTTCTTACATGACATTACATTTTAGAAAGTAATTTAAATTTTTTAAAAAATTTAAAAATTTAATTAAAATATTAAAATAAATTATTTATTTCTTAAATTTAAATTAAAAAACAAAATTTAAAAACTAAATATTTTTTAAATTTTATAATAAAAGCAATTTAAAAGTTTAAAAAAATTTAAAAATTTCATTAAAATATTAAAATAAATTATTTATTTATTAAATTTTAAATTAAAAACAAAATTTAAAAGAATATGTTAAAGAGATTTAACGTAACTTTCAACTGTTTTCGAAAATCATAAGTCTTCAACTATTTTTATTTTCAGTTATCTCTGTATACATCTTTGCATGTGAGATTTCAGAAAGCAATGTTCTGCATTTTTTTTCATTTTCAAAAAACTACTATGATTTTTTGTAATATGAATTTTTTGCATTTATATAATTGGAATTTGAAATAGAAACAACATCGTTCTACTTATTATTGTAACTTTTGCGGTATGTGCTTACCTTCTTTTCCAATACAAGGGGACTAAAGGTTTCATTTTTCTCAAGAGATTTTCATAACAGGTTTTATTTTACAAGAGATTTTCATCCATGGAGAATTCTTGAATTGTACATCAAGAACCTTAGGAAAATTCACTACCTTGCACTTACATCACATTGTATGTCAAATATTTTACTACATATGTTTTTTTTTTTTTTGTTTGTTTTGAGAAGCATTTACATCACCACTCTCCACCTTTCTTCCATCACCACAATAAGTGGTTTCGTCTTATTGAAAATGACTTCCTTCCATGTTTATCTTCCAAATTTTCTGGAAATGGCTACCTTGAGTGATTATTTTCTCAACTTCTGCATATATGGACGAAACTCTTTCCATTGTTTATATTTTGTTGTCTCATGTTTGCCATATTTTTTGCTTGATATTCTCTTAATGAACTCAAAAATGTACTTTTGTTTTTGAATAATAAAACTATTTTTGTTGATATTGTCTTAATAATGAACTCGAAAATTTACTTTTGTTTTTGAAATATGCATGAAATAATAAAATTATTTTTGGTTGATATTGACTTGATAATAAACTCAAAAAATTACTTTTGTTGTTGAAATATGTATAAACTAAAAAAAATATATATTTTTCATCACCGTCACTATAGATAATGTTATTATATTTTTAAAACTATCATTATTTTGTTGAGAAGTAAATTTTAAATCTAAGTCACTCTCATAAAATTGATTTGTAAATTGAAATTTATATTATTTATATACTTTAAATTAGTCTTTTTAATGAATGTAGAACTCTCAACCGCTTTCATATTTATAAAGCCCCACTTTTTAAAATATTGCACACCACTTATAGTTTGACCGATTTTTTCTTAACTTTCCTAGATGTGAACTAAACGTTTTTCCATTTTCTTGTATTGTCGTAGGTTTGGCAAATGTTTTTGCTGATAGTGTCTGAGTAATCAACTCATAAATTTATTTATTTTTGAAATATGTATTACTTCAAAAATTTACTTTTCAATAATAACTATGTATCTATGTTTTGACAAAATGTTTTGTTTATTAAATTGGGCTACGTAGATTGTATTTTTGCTGCTACGTTTACAAAAAAAAAAACACTTGATCCTGAATGATACTTGGAGAATCTAAATGGGAACACTCTCGTTGTCACGTATAATAAGGATTTGGAGAACCTAAGACTCACAGGAGGTTGACCATTTCTATAACCTGGAATGTGGGGCTTCGATATTTTGTTCAAATATGTGAAAAATTCTACTTTTTAAACATTTTTCTTTAGAGGTACTTTTACATATTTGGGTTTGTTGACGTTCTTTGTCAGGTTCTTATTTTTCAAGTGATTTTGATAAAGTATAAAGCTAAGAAAATCATTTGGTAAATTTTCTTTTTTTGTTCTTTTTTACAAAATATATTTGAATTTATTTTAGTTTACTTTAAATGAACTCTTTTGATTCTTAAATTTAAATTTCTACAAGACTTATGTAATATTTCAATTTTTTCTTCATAAAATATATAATTAAAAATAAAAATATATTCTTGTCTTATTTGAAAGCTTAATAAAAAAATAATTGTTTGATCAACATATTCTTTATTAAAAAAAATATAATACTAAAATATTGTCTCAAACATCTACTGATATTCTCTTCCTAATGTTGTGCATCTCTTAAATGAAAAGGTAAGCTAACATAAATATTTAAAATAAATTCTGAATGTGTTTAAAATCCAAAAACAAATAAATAAATAATAACTTTTTCTAAAAATCTTTTCTTTCGTTAAAAGTAAAACATACGAGAGTTCACCAAGTTAGACTCCTAAAAAGGAGATGTGACTCACAAATAGATAAACTTAAAAGCATTGTCTTATTACTACAAAATTGTCAAATAGACATTTTGTTTTCTAATAGACAACGCTTTTTAGACGTTGTCTATATGAGTGTTGTCTATTGATAGATAATGCTTTAAAAAACACTTGTAAGAAAATAAAAGCCTTAATCTTAAGCAAAGAGGGGGGTGAATTGGATTAACCCCTTTTAAAAGTCTTTTTAAAATCTTTATGAGTTCTTAGCTTCTTAAAAAACAAAGACTAAGCTTCCCCTATTGACAAAGCTTAGTTTATAGGCCAACAATAAACAACAGTTATTTCAAAAAGCATTATTTATTGACAACCAACAATACACAACGCTTATTTGAAAAAGCATTGTCTATTGATAGACACCAATAGACAACACTTTAGTATCTTCATATAACGCTTTAATGGATACATCCATCTCATATAAGCTAGTTCACAATATTGTGTCTCTTTAACTAAGTGAATGGTAACATGAATCATTATGTCAAAGAAAGAATATGGGAAATACATTTCAAGCTCACACAAAGTTACAATAATTTCTCTTTCTTTGCAATTTTCCAGTGTCAATCACTTTGCTACATATGGCTATAAAGAAATAACATAGTGTAGTTATGGTTCATCTTACATTTTTAGGCAAAATGGAACATATGCTTATCGCTAACAAATGATCCATGACAACATGATAGTCATGAGACTTTAATCTTATTAGCTTTAGATCTTTCATAGATACTAGGTTCTTGATGTTTGGTGAGTACCCTCTAGAACTTTAACTCCTTGTCGAAACTTACAAAACACAAATTTCTCCTTTATAGATAGAGTATGAGCTGTTAGAGGTAGATATTGACATTTACCTTTCTTTATTGGTGTCAATTCTATTCAAATTCCCATTTGAAGTAGGTCCAACCTTGCACTAATGGCATCTTTAGACTTTTCAGGAACATTCATCAATGTACTTATCACACTATCAAATACATTTTTTTCAATATGCATCACATCAAGGAAATGTCTAACTTACAAGGACTTCTAATATGGCAAATAAAAAATATTAACTTTTTCTTCCATCCACTTGTGATTAGATCTCTTGTAAAAGCCTTACGAAATTTTTTGTTTATATCCTTTACCTTTTAAAAAACTTTATCACTATACAAAAATTCTATAACTCGACGTTCTTTTGTCCTCTTATTAAAATTTTTTCTCCAACCTCAATAACAATCCTTTAAAGGTAATAATCTACGATGTCCAAGAAATATATTTTTCCTACCATGTTCCAATCACACTCACTCTATATTATCTTCACATATAAGACATGGACATTTCCCTTTTATACTACATCCAGATAGATTACTATTTCAGTTATGGGGCTGAGCCACTAAACACCTTCACAATTTGTCCTTCCTCGATGTCCGGTCTTGCTCCTTGTGTTCCAAGTTCACTATTTCGGCCGGTGTGTACCTGTTAAAGATACTCCGATGCCACATTCAGTAATCGAACTGTCCGGTTATCCAATATAACAATGGTAGTAATTATTGAACAGTAAATGCGTTCACCTACCTGTTACCTTTGACTTACATTTATAGTTTTCTGGTGTAGGCCTAGGATTAGCGATGTCTTAATCTCGGCCCAATCCTAATCCGGTAAGCTTATTTGTAATTTGCCTTAATCTCCCTAATCAGTATTCGTGTGCTTGTGAGACCGGCCGTCCATACTGGTCAATTATCTTTGGTGACCAGACGGTCATGTCATGAGCAATGGACCAACAATGTTCATTCCCCATTGGGCGAACGACCATGGAGATATGAGGGGGTGCAAATTATGCGGTGGCGCGTGTACATCGTTGGCGTGGGTCTGACGGCTGATGCATTTCTGAACGAATATCTTGGTGTCTTCCTCCATAGTCGGCGAGTAGTATCTAGCTCGCAACACCCGAGCTTTCAAAGTTCGATGTCTGGTGTGAAATCCGCAGATACCATTGTGGAGCTTATGCATGACGTATCGTGCTTCCTCCCTAGTGAGGCATTTGAGGAGGGTGGTAGAAAATCCTCTCCGGTATAGGTCGTCCCCTACCATTAAGTAGTGGGCAATCTTCTTGGCGTCGGTCGGTCAGATCGATTGGCCTGCATCCTCCTAGGCCATTAATGCTCGAATTTGCGCTCGCCAATCCTCGACCTCATCTTTTGTCACGGTCAAACACTCCACTGATGGTTGTAGCAGCACCTGGCGTATGATTTTAGTCAAGTGACCTTTGTCTTTACCCGAATTTAGCTTTGATAACATGTCCGCCCTGGAGTTATCCTCGCGGGGGATGTGTCGGATGTCCACCTGTTCAAACGTTTTGGCTAAGGCCGAAGCCTTAAGGAAATACCGAAGAAGGTTCTCCTCCTCTGGAATTCTCCGTTCATTTGCCCTACTACGAGTTGGGAATCCGTCCGACATATTACCTTCCTAGCCTCCATATCCCTTGCCAATTCTAAACCTGCCACCAGGGCTTCATACTCCGCCTGATTGTTGGAGGTTTTGAACTTGAAGATCAGAGAATGTTCAAGTAAGAAGTCGTTCGGGCCTTCTAAAACTACCCCTGCTCCGCTTACAGACCGTCCGAGGCCCCATCAACATACAAATTCCATTCATCATTAACTACCAAGCGTAGCTCTATCGCAAAGTTAGCCAAATGTGAGCCTTTAACTAACACCCTCGGTTCATACCGCAGACCGAATTCTGACAGTTCAACTGCCCATCCCACCATTCGTCCTACCAAGTCAGGCTTCCTTAAGATCTTGGAAATAAGGAAATTCGTCCGGACGATGACTTGGTGGATCTAGAAGTACGGCCAGAGTCTTCTGGACGCGTTCAGCAAGGCTAAGACTACCTTCTCCACTTGGTGATATCGTGTTTCAGCCTCCTAGAGGGTCTGACTTATGAAATATACTAGCTTAGAATTGGTTCGCTCTTGAAGTAGCGCAACGCTGATCGCTGATTCTTAGACGCCCAAATAGATTTGTAAATCATCTCCGGTTGTCAGGCGGTTCATCACTGGTGGATTCATCAAGATGACCTTCACATCCTGGAACGGTTCTTCGCACTCCGCATCCCAGACATTGCTTGACCCTCTCCTCATCTTTCTTAACACCGGTCGCACCCGTTCGGCCAGCTTAGGGATGAATCACGACAGCGCGATGAGCTAGCCGACCAACCTCTAGACCTCCTTAAGGGTGGCCGGGCTTTGCATTTCTAGAAGAGCTGCACATTTATCGGGGTTGACCTCGATTGCTCGGTCAGTAAGCATAAGTCCGAGAAACTTTCCGACAACCACTCCGAACGTGCACTTCGTCGGGTTTAGCCCCATCCCATACCTTTTGACTTGCTTGAAGACTTCTTTGAAGTCCTTCACGTGGTGTCATCCGTTGGGGGAACAGACGACCATGTCTTCGACATACACGTCCATACATCGACCGATCTGCTTAGCGAAGATCCTATCCATTAGAAGCTGATACGTGGCTCCAGCATTCTTCAAGCCAAAAGGCATAACCTCATAACAAAAGTTTGCCTTATCCGTGATAAATGATGTCTTTTCCTGGTCGGGTTCATACATAGGTATTTGATTATACCCAGAGTACGCGTCCAGGAAGCTTAACATCCGGTAGCCCGAGGCCCCGTCGACCAATGCGTCAATGCTTGGCAAAGGATGAGAATCCTTGGGACAGACAGGCCTTGTTCAGGTCAGTGTAGTCGGTGCACATGCGCCATTTTCCATTGGCCCTCCTGACCATGACCACATTGGCGAGCCATGTGGTGTATGTCACCTCTCTGATAAATCCTGCCTCCCTCAACTTCCTTACTTCCTCCTCAACAGTCTTCTTCTTCTCTTCTCGCATCCGCCGCTTCTTCTGTGCTATCGGTCGCGCTTCTTTAAACAACGCTAGCTTGTGGGACATGACTGAGGAATGAATCCTCGGCTGTCCAAGCAAACAGATCTCGGTTTTGCCATAAGACGGAACAAATTTCTCTTTTCAGCCTTGGTTCCAACCTACGGGCCATAGTTGTGGCTCGGGAACCGTGTGTCCCTATCAAGACCGACTGTATCTCCCCCAATTGCTCCAATCGGTCCCCTGTGTTTGTCCGCGGGTCAAGGTTTGCCATGGCCACTTCAGACCCTTTCGACCTTCTCTTGACCGTTTAGGTATATTGCTTCAAACCCACTGCGTAACATTCTCTTGCTGTCTTTTGATCTGCTCGGACCATGCAGACTGTTCCCCTATCGGATGGATACTTCATGACTAGATAGGGAGTTGACACGTTTGCTCTGAAGGCGTTCAGACATGGTCGGCCTAGGATCACGTTGTATGAGGTGTTAGCTTCCACCAATAGATACCTAATCCTTTTCTCTTCGTTGTCCCGACCGGTACCCAGACGAATGCGTAAATCAATGTACCCCCGAGTGTCCACTCTCTCACCCGCGAAACCCACGATCTGCTCATTGTATGGCACTATCAGGTCGTCCAAGATATCCATCTTCTGGAAGGTTTTGTAGTAGAGGATGTTCACCGAGCTTCCCTGGCCAATCAACACCTTAATGACGTTGTAGTGAGCGATCTCCGCCGTTACTACCATAGGATCATCTTGGTCGGGGTCGGGGGCGTGAAAGTCTTCGTCCGAGAAGGTTATGGGCGACATCGTTCTCCGTGGCTTTCCTACTGCGTGCACCGATCGCAAGGCCCGTACATGACGCTTTCGGGCGGATGAAGTGGATCTGCCCCCCGTGAATCCTCTGAAAATAGTGTTGATATGTCCTCGTAGGGGACGGTCTTGGTTCTTGGTTCGACTTCTGCTTCGTCGCGTTTCGGGCCGAGAATGGTCTGCCCGACCATGTCTCGATCCTTCACGTGTCTCTAGTCTCCAGTCTCCGTGGACTCGTCCGCTGGGGACTTCGTGGTCGTTGTTGTGGTGCCTCGGGACGGTCAACCCTCACATATTTCTTCAATCATCTCGCACATATTAGCTCTTCGATCTTATTCTTCAAGGTCACGCACTCCTCTATGGTGTGACCCATGTTCTTGTGGTACAAACAGTGTTTGTTACCGTCTACCCTGGGTAGTGTGGGTCATTTCTTCGGAGGCGTGATTAGTTCGGCGCTCAAGGCCTCTTAAAATATCTTCACTCGCGGGGCATTCAGTGGGGTGTACTGTTGGAAACGCGGTCCCCTGGGTTCTCTTTGCTTGAACTCCCCCAGCTTTCCAGTTCGACCGTCCAACCTCCTTCCATCAATCTTCTCTCCCTTGACCTCATGGCCTTCTTTCTTGTACGACTGTTTCATGTCTTCAATCCTCCATGATTTTAGGGGTTGGCCGACAAAGACTAACTTTGAAAGGCCTAGGCTTGAGGAAGGGTAGGACGTATTGAAAGGCGAGTTCCGGGCTTAAGCCCTTTACCCGCCCAGCGATCTTTTGATAACGATTCATGAACGCTTTTAAGGTTTCCTCCTTCCCTTGCCTAAGGTTGACCATATCGAAGGTAGTCAAGTTATGGGTACTACTGCTTGCGAGTTGACGGTTGAACATGCATTATAGTCCCGCAAAAATCTCTATGGAGTATGGGGGAATTGAATTGAACCATTCCAACGCCTCATCCTCTAGTGAGAGAGAAAACGCTCGGCACCAGATGGCATCGTTGCCCGTGCAGAATGTCATTGTGTTGGAAAAGGTCTTAATGTGGGCCTCCGGGTCCTTCGTCCCATCGTATATCTTGAACTGGAGCGGAACGAACTGTTCTGATATGTGGACGTCCATGATCGCCTAGACGAAAGGGAGCAAAGTGGATGAGCTTTCGTCTTTATCGCTAATTGGCGCTCTCGGCATGAACGGATTTAGCCGTACTTCCTTCGACTTCCTGCTTAGTCGGTTTCCACGTTTCATCCGGCGACCTGCTATGCTCGGTTTTATCTTCCACAATAACCTTCCCACATTCCTTACCTCGCTGCTCTCCCTTCTGATTCCTTCTCCTGGGCAATTCGCGTCGAACATTTCGCCCTTACGACTATGAGTTTCGCTTCGTGACGCTGTCGCATCTCCTCCATCTTCTGTTGCAACATCCGAATCATCTCTACTGGATCGTCAACGCTCATGTTTCTCGTGGTCACCATTGGGTCAATGAAGAAACTCGGCCCCACGGTGGGCGCCAAAATGTTTCGGTTATGGGGATGAGTCACTAAACACCTTCACAATTTGTCCATCCTCGTTGTCCGGTCTTGCTCCTTATGTTCCAAGTTTGCTATTTCGGCCAGTGTGTACCTGCTAAAGATACTCCGATGCCAAAGTCAGTAATCAAACCGTCCGGTTATCCAATATAACAATGGTAGTAATTAATGCACAATAAATGTTCCACCTACCTGTTACCTTTGACTTACATTTATAGTTTTCTGGCGTGTGCCTAGGATTAGCGATGTCTTAATCTCGACCCAATCCTGATCCGTTAAGCTTAATTTGTAATTTGCCTTAATCTCCCTAATCAGTATTCGTGTGCTTGTGAGATCGGTCGTCCATATCGGTCAATTATCTTTGGTGACCGGACGGTCATGTCATGAGCAATGGAGGTCGTCCAGTCATACGGTACAATTACAATATGTTGAAAAATCATTAATTCTGCCAAACAACATTGTCCTTATAGTAAGAACCTTTTTTCTATATACCCATCATACACCTCTACATCTTCGTTCCACATACCCATCAAATTTTTAATAAGAAGTGTGAAGTATATGTTTATGTCATTTCCTGCACTACAAAAAAATTGTTATTTAGTGGAGGTTTATTTTCCATATATATATATATATATATATATATATATATATATATATATATATATATATATATATGTTTCAAGAAATAGTTTAACTGTGTTTTGGGGTTGTTGTTTTAATTTTTATTTTTTTGGTCTATTTTCTGTTTCTAAAGATTTATATAAAGATAAAAAAAATATTTTCTTTACCAGTTAAAAATAGAAAACAATATAGATTTGATAGAATTTTTATCTAATTTTATGCACAATTAGTTTAGAGACTTATCAGTATATTTAAAATGTTGGTCAGAAAATTGGAACAGAGTCAAGAGAACTAATATGTAATAATGTTAGTATTTGAAATCTGAACAATAAGGAAACTCTGAAAATTTATATGACAATTAAAATCTAATTATGTACATGAGTTGTTAGATACAATTATTTCCCCTTAATTTGTTGTATTATTGCTCCCAATTTTGATTATGAATGGAGAGACATAACTTATATATGTAACAAAAACATATAGAAAGTGTTTTTACTAAAACAAATAACACTACAAAAAAAAGGTTATTTAGAGGAGGTTTTTTTTTCGATTTGTGGGGGTTTTCACCCTTCGCAAAATAAATTTCGGGGGTTTTTCAAACCGCCGCAGTTTGAGTCGCCACAAACTATCTGCGGGGGTTTTTTGCGACCCCTGGTATCGCGTTCAATTTGCAGAGGTTTTTTTGCGGAGGGTAGAAACCTCCTCTATTACTGACTATTAATTTGTGGGGGGTTTTAACCTCCTTTATTTTCAAATATTTGATCACAAAAGTTTTCTATATTTTTTGTCAGTTTTTTTATTTGATGATTATTAAAATATATAATATCATTTTTTGTTTAATGATTATTAAAATATATAATAACTACCTATTTTCACCAATTTCTTTCTTTTCTTCTTTTTTTTTTTAATTTCAAAATTAAGTAAATTTAATTTTTTTTAAATTATTAAATACCAAACAAATATGATTCCTCTGAATAAAAAATTGATACCATAAAACTAAAACCCCTGAGTAGGAAGGAATTTAGAAAAATAAATTGAGAAACAATTGTATGTTACAGAAGGATAGGCTAGAAGTCAATGTAATCCTATTGCAGAAATAGTTACAAAGAAAGAAATGTTACCCAATTCATAAGAAACTAAGTATAGTTTTATCCTAAAACAGTATCATAAACTTCCTAAAGGTTACTTCCATCAGATGATTGTCTTGTTCCCAAAGGAGAGTCTGGCTCATTTGCATCACGAGCTTGCTGAAATAATATAAAAAATATTAATAAAATAAACTCAATTACATGTGCTCACATTTTGAAAATAATATATAAAAAATCAATCAAATAGAATAAACATGCTCTATCAATCAAATAGAATAAACATCTTCTATCAAATAGAATAAACATGTTCTAAAAAATCAATCTTATGTATAACGAATTTATAACTTGAGGACAGCAGCTACAAACTATAAATACAGATATACATACTTGAGTCAAAATCATCTTATGTATCGACATTAAAATACAGTACAAATGTTGTGTAATGAATATATATATATATGTGCATGCCTATATACACTTTGATATAGTATTGTCTTGCTACTATCGTAATCCGCATTCATTCCATTATGTAATTTAATTTTTCTAACCACAAGACGTGTAGCTCATGCACTAGGTACAATAATGTGCCAGTTAGTTTGGATCATTCTGTGAAGTACAATAATGCACCAATTAAATGAGTGAGGGTTAATGAGATCGATGTAGGGGAGTAGCATGAACTAGGTCCTTGTGTAATCTAAGTTGAAAGTGTAAGAACGATGTTATATATAATAAACAATAGAATACAAGTTAAAGTAGTGACAATCTCTGGGCCCAATGTTTGTTAATATTAGAAAGCAATGGGACCAAGCTCAATTTTCCTTGGCTACTGCAATTACTACTTTACACCATATATAAAATGCAATGGACCAGTACTTCTCACACTATGCATATAAATCTTACTGCAACAATCAATAAAGCTAACTACAACACAGATACAGACAACAACTAACTACCTAATTCTCACACTATGCATATAAATCTTACTGCAACTATCGTACTCAGAACTTGAATAATGAATAATATATTGGAAAAGCACGACTTATCAACATCTATTAAACTAATTTCCTAAACTCAACTGCATGTGCTCACAATAATTATAGTAAATCAAGCATATTACTTATTCTTATTTAGTAACTTACTTGTGGTTGAGAATCAAAGAAGGTAGCCAATTCATCAGGAATCTTTCCTTCCTTCATTATCATATATTCTTTCAACGCACCCAAGGTGGTTTGAACTTGGGATTCTAAATTCATGTACTTTTGTTTCCACTTATTAGAAGATGTTGATGATGTGGCACTACTAGATGAACCAATGCTTAAATCTAAAAGTCGCATTCTTGTATTTCTGAATGAGTTAGTAGGAGCTGCTCCCAAACCCATGCATCGCACTCTCCCAGAATGCTCTGGGCCTAACACTCTACCAACAACATCTTGAGGGGAAACCTGTGATTCATCAGCAGTGCTTTGACTCAAACCCACTTCAATTTGTTCCTATAGGCATATAACAAGTTGTAGTCAAAGATATAAATATTGAAGCATAATGTTTGAAAATATCATATTATAGTAAAACTAACCGCTATAGCCTTTGCCGCCTCATTTACAAATGAGTCATCTTTTCTTTTATGAGTTTCGATATATAACATTCCACGACTAGGCAACTCTCCACTATCCAAAAGCTAAATAAAAGGATAAGTTAAAATAAATAGTAAATTTTGAAAAATACTAAAAACCGTCATGTGTACTAATATCACTACCATCTCATGTCTTCTTCTTGAGATATGTTTAGAGCCACCAGTATGAGGAATTACTTGCTTCTTGCGATTTTCTCTATTTTTTTTACAAATCTCCTACGAAAAAAACAATTGTAAGTTGACATAACAATCAAAATAATAATATACACAAACAATTCATAGCCTAAACAATAATGAAACTTGTACCATTGTCTCCTGTTTTAGACGATATGTAACAAAGTGAGCCCATTGAGTTCTGTTTATTCCGGTCGGCACATTACATATGATTTGATCTTTTGTTTTTGTTGGATCATAGAACTCATTCCATAAACTTTGTCTATGTGCAGCCCACTTCTTACCCAAAGTTAATTTGCAATATCGTTGGGCAATAGCTTCAGTAGTCTTAAAACAAAATCGAACCTTTTGAAAAAAAGAAAACATGGTTAGTGAGTAAAAAGTAAGTGTGCGGCATTTGAATACATGAATGATATATATACCTGTAACACTTCCTTAAAGCATTCTAAAAAATAGGAGTTAGGCATGCCTGTTTTGCCAGACCACCTTCCACAATTAATGGGAAATAAATTATCATCTGTTGCTAATATCCCACAATATCCCGCAAGTACTCCTTGTCCTTCGCCTATAGCCATGCCTACCTCATCAAACTCTACAATGATGCGTTGCCCATTAGGTAAGTTATTTACTTCTCTGACCTTCACGTTTATTTTCTTCATAACTCCTTCCAGGTCTTTAACAATAAAAAAAACTTACTCAACCATAAGTAAAATTTAAAAAATTATGCATGCAGAAAAATAAATGACATATACCTATTGCATCGACATTCCAATATGATGAAGATTCACGTCCAACATGTTTTTTGGATGTTGTAGGTTGCTCTATGTTTTCTGTGGGCATCGATGGTGTTGAGTTCAATGAATCATGTGATGAGGTCTCATTTGTTGGTGAAGGACTTATTAAAACATGTGGCTGTACTTCAATGGATTCAGACATTGTAGGATTTGTTGATGGGTAGGATTTGTTGATGGTGATTGGTCTTCAATCAATGGAGAAGTCACTGTAGCATTTGTTGATGGTAAAGTACCTAAAGATTCAGGTTGAGGTGATGATTTTTGTAGATTTCGGAATCGCTTGACCTTTGGCATGGCTACATATTTATGACAAATATTAAAAGAAAGAAATGCATTAGGCAAAAAAAGTATGATATATATGTCATTCTAATTAACTTCCAGTATTGTTATTCTAATTCTGGTTTCATTCAGTTAACTTTGTAATAACAGTACTTCTTTATATTAGAATTTTAGAAAGTCTTAGTCTTGTGCAGATGTTTTCAAAGACAAGTTGATTCTTTGATTGGCTGTAGGCTTCTCTCATCATGCTTACCTCGATGTGCAAGTTCTATTTTTATTCTTTCCGGTACACTATAAGTTCTAAACACAAGAAAAATTGTAGAAAGAAGCAGTCAGGGTTTGTTAAAGTGGTTAATGCACAATGGCGTTCTTGATTGGGTGATAACAGTTGAAAAACTGTTATTTTCATGCTTAAAGTTGATACTAAAAGCAACCTTTAGACTTAGAAACTAGCTTGAAATCATGCCTTTTGTTTATATTTTCAGAAATAAGAGAGCTGGACAGGTTTATGCTTGATTTAAGTGTTTTTGTGCAGGTTTTGAGGTGAATTTGGTGAAAGAAGTGAAGAATAAGAGAGAGGACATTAGAAAAGAGAAGAAAGAGTGCAAAAAGGAGAAGTCGAAGGCACCGCTCAGCGGCAAACTACCGCTGAGCGGCACTCAAGAGGTGGCGTTGGAACCGCTGAGGGGCAAATGGCCGCTGAGGGGAAGAAAGAAGACGCGTAACCACCGCTGAGCGGTAAATGGCGCTGAGCGGCACTTTTTGGGCTTGGACTTTTATAATCTTTTGTAACTCTAGATTAGTATTTAAGGGCTTGCACGTCCTTTAGTTAGTATCTTTGGCAGAAACGAGGCAAACACTCTCTCTTTCACCCCTTTGAAGGAGGATCTTGGATGCTCAGGCTACCTCTTCACCTTTTTAGGGTTTATTCTTTCATACTTTCATTGTTATTCATCTAGGTTCACCATGAATATGGTGAACTAAACCTTGTATGTTTGTTGGGGAATCAATGTAATCTCTTGAAGCTCTCATATATGGATTTGTTGAATACATCTTTGAATTAAGACATATGCTTTCTTTTCATCATTAGTTAGGGTTTTTCCTCTTTGCTCAATGCTTGCATTGTTTAACTCATTCTAATGCATGATTATTGGTTTTGTTGATACGGACACGTACGGGGAAATCTAGATCCGGGGAATTTCTCCCAATATTTTACTGACAACATTATATTGGTTGCCTTAAGCTCCTGCACTCATGAACTAATCATTAGGAATGCTAGGAATTGTATGAACTATTTGATTAGGGAGAAGCCATCTAGAATGGTACATTAGAGAGTGGCATTAACAATGATGATTTGAAAGAGGAATTCCTAAAATATATGAGAGTGGATGAGATGAAATTGACCCCCAACAACATATTCATTCATTTAATCCATTGAAAGTGTTTATCTTATGTCTTTGCCATTGATCAATTCATGCATACATGTTTATTTTCGTCTTGCATATTAAAATTTCAATCATTGTTTTCTTAAGTCTTAGTTAATCAAGAAACCACATAACTAAACTAGGCCGAGAGTCCTTTGGGAAGAACGATACTTGGTCTTACCAAGTTTTATTACTTGAACGATTCGGTCATACTTGCCGATTGTGAAACAAGTTTGTGACATCATATTTTGGTGCTTACAAATTTGTCCATCAAGTTTTTGGCGCCGTTGCCGGGGACTCGTGGTTTAACTGGTTAATTTGTGTGATTATTGATTATCTTTGACTTATTTTTTTTATTTTTAATTTAAATTTCGAATTTTTATTTTATCTTATTTTATTTTTCTGTTTATATTTTTCAGTTTGTATTTTATTTGATTTTATTTTATTTTATTTTTTTTTTTTGTTTTTTTGTTTTCTGTTTTTCTGTTTTCTTTTTTTATTTTCTGTTTTTTTATTTTTCGGTTTTTATTTGATTTTATTTTATCTTTTTAGATTAGATTTTATTTTATTTTATTAGATTTTATTTGTTTATCTTTTTAGGTTAGATTTTATTTTATTCTTATTCTATCTTTTAGGTTAGGTTAGATTTTATTTTATTTTATCTTTTAGATTAGATTTTATTTTTTAGATTAGGTTTTATTTTATTTTATTTGATTCTATCTTCTAAATCTCTTATCTTCTTATATCTTTTCAATCTTTATTTTCTTTTCTCTATCTTTTTGTGCTAACAATTGTTTTTAGGGTTTTGTGCCTAATGTCTGCAGAATGCAAGTTGGTCAAGAGTTTAATTATAGGGGCACTCAATTCTACCAAAGTAATCTCAACCAATGGTGGGAACCTCACTCAAGCATGGATCAAAGCCAATTTTGGCAAGCTGCTAGACAATTTGAGAACCAACCACAACAACAATGGCAGCAACAACCCTTTCTATCAGGAAGTTTGGATAGGTTGGAGGACACCCTTCAACGATTTTTAAAAAATTCCGACTCTACTCAGAAAAGCATTGAAGAATCATGTAAAAGAATGGAGATGCAACTTCGTCACATTAGTCAGATATTAAATGATGATGTTAATACTGATGTTAACCTTAAGGAGGAAGGGCAAGTCATTATCACTGAAAGTGACAAGATTCTTGATGAGGAAAAATTAGAGGGAGATGAGGAAAGGGTAGAGAGAAAAGAGAAAGAAGAGTTGAGTGAGAAAAATAAAGATGAAGAAAAAGAGAAAGAAGTGGTTGAGAGAGAAGAGAGAAAGAAGATTTGTGTGAAAATAAAGAAGTTGAAAAGAAAAAGAAAAGGGAAGAAAAAAATAAAAGAAAAGAAAAAGAGAAAATTTAGGGAGAGAAAAAGGAAGAAAAAGAAGATGAGAGGAAAGAAGAAGAAATCATATGAAAAATCACATCCTCATCTAAAGAAGAATCATAGGAAGGAAAAGAAGTTCAAGTGCTTTATGGAAATCTTCAAGAAATTGGAGATTAAAGTTCCTATGATTGAGACACTGCAACAGGTTCCTGGTTTGATCAAATTTCTGAAGAAGTTCAGTAGAAAGAAGAAAAAGAAGAAGGAACTTGAACTTTATTGGGTCAAGCTAATGACGTTAAAAGAGCGCTTGCTGGGAGGCAACCCAGTGATTGACAAACTTTTGATTTTGATTTTGGTTTTGTAATTTTTAAGTTGTGGACTTTATTTTGTAATTATTTTGGAGATAGCATCTACTGAAGGATGCTAGGTGGTTAAGTATCTACTGAAGGATACTATGTTTGAAACACCTACTGATGAGTGTTGGTGGATTTTGGGTCAGGCTCGTGACGTTAAACAAGCGCTACCTGGGAGGCAACCCAGTTGATTGATTGTTTTTGTTTGTTTATTTTTAGTTAGGATTTGCATAAGCATTTTTAACATTGAATTGCAGGGAACCTATGAGAGACATGTAGGGAAGGCACGTAGGTCAAGAAAAGAAGGAGGGGAGCACTTCACGAAAGTGCCGCTGAGCGTCAATTACCGCTGAGCGGTACTATCGCAGAGGGGCTTAAGTTCCCCTTAGCGGGACCCGAGCCCATTAGGGTATTTTTATACCCCAAGCTGCGTTTTAAGGGTTTATTTTCTGGCTTCTCTCTGCACAAACACTTCCACACACATTCTCTTAGGTTTCCCACATCTTTTTACTCTTCCCTCTTTAGAAGATTTCCCTTCCACTCACTTTTATACTAGTGTGCTATCAAAGTTTGGGGTTGGAAGAGAGCATTCTAGTTTGGAAGCATTCTCATATCATCTAGCATCTCCACCCAAGTAAGTAAAATGCATTTTGTTCATTCTAGGGTTCTTGAAATTGAATGTGATTGTCAAAGCATGAATACTTAGGGGTTTTAGTTTCTATGCATGATTTGATGATATATTTGATGTTTGAACCGATTAAACTGCTTGATTATGAACTGGAAAACTGAAAATTGCATTTGGGTGGAGTTAGGACTGTTTTAAAAAGAGATTTGCAAAAATCTGCAGATCACCGCTGAGCGGCATTTACCGCTGAGCGGCACTCTGTCAGATTTGTTTTTTCTGGTTTGTTGCATGTTTGGATGTGGCACTGGTGGCGCTGAGGGGAAATTCTGGCCCTCAGCGGTGGTTTAGCTTCGAAAGGAGTTTTGTTTTGTGTTTACTAATGATTAACATCATGTTCTGTGGTTTTGGATTTATGTTTGAATGCAGGAATGGCATCCTCTTCAGGAAAGAGATTGAAAACCATGGCAACCAAGAGAAAGGAAAAGGAACCAGAGCAGCCCCATAATGGCAGGTTCCTCTCTAGGAAACATGAGAAGCACTTTAGGGTGGTTCAGGACAGGAGACTTCTAATGGAGAGAAAGGTTGGAATGATACCTAACTTTGCTCCTCAATTTGGAGAGCAAGTGTTAGGGAATGATTGGGGGAAGCTAGCCACTTATCCATCACCTGCCAACATAGCTGTGGTGAAAGAATTCTACACCAATGCAAAGAAGATTGGTGATTATCCAGCTGAGAATTATTTGGGCTATGTTAGAGGCCATGCTATCAGGTATGATCCTGACTCCATAAATAACTTTCTGGATACTGTGTGGGCTGGTGAGCAATGCCAGTTTGCTCTTAGCATGGAGGAAGGTGCTGATTATGAGGATGTGGAGAGAGTATTGTGTATACCTGGAGGACACTTCCAAAGGAATAGATCTGGCTCAGTGATTAACATTAGGAGGACAGATTTGACTCCTCTTGCAAAGTATTGGATGGCGTTTTCTCATGCCAACATTCAGCCATGTTCACATGTGTCAGATATTACTCTCAGCAGGGCACTATTCATCTACTGTGTTATCAGAAACTTGAATGTTAATATTGGGCAGGTGATAGCTGATGAGATTAGTGTGTGTGCTAACACCTCAAACAACAAAGCACCACTGGGACATCCTTCTTTGATCACTCACCTTTGCAAGCTAGCTGGGGTGGACACTTCTGTTCCACCATTTGAGAGGCCAAGAAAAGCTATAGATGAGGCCTATTACAGACAGTACTGTGGAGGTGAGGAGGCAGCCCAGCCAGTGCCACCACGCCAGGCTCGTAGAGAGAGAAGGCCAGCACAGAGCAGGACTTCTGCTGATACTCATGAGGCAGAACCATTCCAGATGAGGGACATGTATATGTCTCTTATAGGTGCTCAGTTGCAGTCCATCCACAGAGGGCAGGTGGCCACGGCTGAGATGATAGTGGGGATGTATGATACCCCTCCAGCACACAGGTGGACTATGGATGAATTCCATAATGTGGTAGCTTGGCCAGAAGAACCAGTATATGGAGGAGCTGGAGCAGCTGAAGCTTCAGCCAGAGATATGGAGGATGATGAAGCAGAGGAGGAGGATGCATTTGATGAAGATGATGATGAAGAGGAAGAGGAAGATACAGAGAGCTCGGACTGATGAGGAGCTGAGATAGCATTTACTGATGAATGCTATCATATGATTATGCTTTTATG
Source organism: Vigna umbellata (assembly GCF_029865625.1). Classification (NCBI taxonomy): domain Eukaryota; kingdom Viridiplantae; phylum Streptophyta; class Magnoliopsida; order Fabales; family Fabaceae; genus Vigna; species Vigna umbellata. Next base: position 30,813,394 of record NC_142165.1, on the reverse strand, counting down.
GTTTAAGTTTTCTGAACTTATTTGTTTTTGTTTTTAGATTAGGGTTTGATGTACTCTATTGAACACCTGGTTTGTTATGATGGTTTGCTATTAACTGTGATTGTGTGATAAGTAATGCTTGATGATGCTTATTGATTGATTGATGTTGAGATGATGTGCACATTAAAATGCTTATACAGGTGATTCACAAGCTTTGTGAACAAATGCATAATATCATGATTGTGATTGTGAAATTAAGCAGGATGTGCATGTCAAATGTGAATGAGCTTATATGTGAGGTTTTGAGCTCCAGAGTTGTTATTGTTGAATGCTATTACTTTGAAAGCATGAATGACTTTGCCCAGGTTTTCTATGATTGAATCAATTGCTTGTTTTGCATCATATGATCAAAGGCCGTGTTTTTGAAACCCTTTTTATTGGCCAAATTCATAAAGTTAGCCTTCTAAAAGAGAACACGTTGTGTTCTATCCTTTGAACCCTTAGCCTTAAATATACACTGAACACCCTTGATTGAAAATCTTTACCTTGAGTTAAGTAGAAGATCTTGTGTGGTATTGTTAAATGTTCAAGTTTGGGGTTATTGGGGAAACATGAAAAAGGAAAAAGCATTGAGCTAAGAGCTAAAAAGTAAGAATATGCAAAGAAAAGAGAAGAAAAAGAAGCAAAGCTCAATGCAAATGCAAAAGCAAAGGCAAAAGAAAGTTGGGAATGAATAAGAAGATTGTGTTGTTATGATTCTCTTAACTCAAGGATTTTGTGATCCAGAAAAAAACAATTTTCTTGTTAGCCCAGCCACATTATAAGCCATTGAAAAGTCCTTGTGATGATGCATGCTTGTGAATGTATTTGATTGTGGTTAAATGAAAGGCAAAGTTGATTCATGTGACATTGTGATAGTGGAGTGAATGAGTGAAACACTTTACCTCTTATACACTTGTGTGATGAGTGAAACACTTTACCTAGTGAGGAAATATTCCATAAGCACATGAACATCCATGCTTAATTGATTGATCATTCATGAAAAATAGCATTTGTTGGAATTTAAATGACCTTGTGAACACTAAAGCATGTGCACATCTTGATTGAACTCTTGGTCATAAGTTTGAGTGAAGTTATTACTTATCTTGAAAGAGAGGATTTTTGAATGAGTGAACCATCATATGAATTGGTTGGAGATGGAGTTACATTTTATTTGCTTGAGGACAAGCAAAGTTCTAAGTTTGGGGTTGTGATAACAGTTGAAAAACTGTTATTTTCATGCTTAAAAGTGATACTAAAAGCAACCTTTAGACTTAGAAACTAGCTTGAAATCATGCATTTTGTTTATATTTTCAGAAATAAGAGAGCTGGACAGGTTTATGCTTGATTTGAGGGTTTTTGTGCAGGTTTTGAGGTGAATTTGGTGAAAGAAGTGAAGAATGAGAGAGAGGACATTAGAAAAGACAAGAAAGAGTGCAAAAAGGAGAAGTCGAAGGCACCGCTCAGCGGCAAACTACCGCTGAGCGGCACTCAAGAGGTGACGTTGGAACCGCTGAGGGGCAAATGGCCGCTGAGGGGAAGAAAGAAGACGCGTAACCACCGCTGAGCGGTAAATGGCGCTGAGCGGCACTTTTTGGGCTTGGACTTTTATAATCTTTTGTAACTCTAGATTAGTATTTAAGGGCTTGCACGTCCTTTAGTTAGTATCTTTGGCAGAAACGAGGCAAACACTCTCTCTTTCACCCCTTTGAAGGAGGATCTTGGATGCTCAGGCTACCTCTTCACCTTTATTGGGTTTATTCTTTCATACTTTCATTGTTATTCATCTAGGTTCACCATGAATATGGTGAACTAAACCTTGTATGTTTGTTGGGGAATCAATGTAATCTCTTGAAGCTCTCATATATGGATTTGTTGAATACATCTTTGAATTAAGACATATGCTTTCTTTTCATCATTAGTTAGGGTTTTTCCTCTTTGCTCAATGCTTGCATTGTTTAACTCATTCTAATGCATGATTATTGGTTTTGTTGATACGGACACGTACGGGGAAATCTAGATCCGGGGAATTTCTCCCAATATTTTACTGACAATATTATATTGGTTGCCTTAAGCTCCTGCGGTAATGAACTAATCATTAGGAATGCTAGGAATTGTATGAACTATTTGATTAGGGAGAAGCCATCTAGAATGGTACATTAGAGAGTGGCATTAACAATGATGATTTGAATGGAATTCCTAAAATATATGAGAGTGGATGAGATGAAATTGACCCCCAACAACATATTCATTCATTTAATCCATTGAAAGTGTTTATCTTTGTCTTTGCCATTGATCAATTCATGCATACATGTTTATTTTCGTCTTGCATATTAAAATTTCAATCATTGTTTTCTTAAGTCTTAGTTAATCAAGAAACCACATAACTAAACTAGGCCGTGAGTCCTTTGGGAAGAACGATACTTGGTCTTACCAAGTTTTATTACTTGAACGATTCGGTCATACTTGCCGATTGTGAAACAAGTTTGTGACATCATATTTTGGTGCTTACAAATTTGTCCATCATTGGGATAGGGTGTTAAAGCAGTCAGAATATTTAAGAACCAGAGTATAGAACTCAACCCATGTTTGTGTCTATTAATATGCACTAATATATGTCATTTCTGACGTTTCTATGGTTGTCACATTTAGGTAAAAACTGGAAAGACTAGCTTGGAGCAGATATCAAGAGTTTACGGGAATCAGGTTAGTCAACAGCTGATTTCATGTTTGTTCCTATGCATGTTCCTGTGTGTACTGTAGAATCCCTGAACAAAGATATAATTGTAGGCCTCTTTTTACCCCATTTTATAGCATAATTTTTCTGAATGCTTATCATGTTTTTCAATGTAATGTATTAAATTGCTGATCAAATTTTGGAACGAATAATAGCGGTGTTTATATCAATAATGATATATTATTCACAGAGGAGATATTTAACTAATCTGGCTTTTACATCTAGTTTCTCCTAATTATAATGGTAATGTAATACATTGAGTATAATATACATGATCACAATGCCTATGCCTAGTGAGTTCTATTCTGTTGTATAGATGTTCGGAATACTTTTATTCTGAACCTGTCTTTAGAATATGATAAATTACTAAAGTTTTGAAAATCATGTTCTAACTTGTAAGATAGGAAATAGTAAATTTTAAATATTTTATGCTACATGTCTTCATGTAAAATGAGCAGTAATAATGTATTTGATGCAGCTATAGGTAATCAACTATCTTGGGCATAATCACATCATAAAAACTAGAAGTATTGTACTCAATTGTTGATTTTCAATTTGCAGGCAGTGGTTGTTAGTATCGATCCCCGTAGAGTGTATGTAAAGGATCCTAATGATGTGCAATTGAAGACCGTAAGGGTTTCAAATCTAGGTGAAGACCTTGCTGCTTTCTTTTCCTTTATTTTATATTGTATTGCTCTGAATTATCTATATTCTTACTATTATATCTATGTGTGACATTTTTTCTGTGGTCAAATATGCAAGAGACAGATCTGATCCTTTTAAGGTGGTCTTAAAATTATCCCTACTGATTGTTTGATTTTGAAGTAGAGACTTGTTATATTTGTACTCTGTTGTCCCCTCCTTGTCACCCATTTTTCTTTGATGGAACTATTATTTGTATCATTTAAATAATATGGATATGTTATTAGATTCTGTTGTGAGTTTCCACAGCTTGATTTTAACAAATTGAGCTGTATACAGTATTTATTAGGGTATTGGGGGTTGGGGAGGAAATTTGTTCAAGACTGCAGTAGTGTATCTTGTTTCAAGCCCACTTATTAGTTTGTATTTGGCTTAATATCACTCTGCACACTCTCACAGGTCTCGTGGACTCATGCTTAGAAATGATTCTTCATTATTTAAATGTTAAATGGCTTTCTGGTAGTAAACTAAGGAAATAATGTGAAACAAAACAGCAATGATCTGTCAATGTAACTTTGTAAGTACCTAAACTACACTAACACATATCTGTCAATGATCTAATAACTGATAATTAACTTTGTAAAATTTACAAGTTCATCTCATGCAATCAGATTCAAGAAAATCAATTCTGAAATAACAATAACACATATTAATGATAATCTATGCCATCCAGCCAAATACATCGCACATATGAATGAGTTAGGATCTTATTACCTTTCCAAATGAGAGAACGAGCTAATAAAGAGTCACAATTCAGAAAAGGTAACTTCTTCTTAACCTAAAACTGAGAAATCAAACATGTGGTACATATTATCACCTTAAGAAATCAACCATGAGTCAATTATACATTTGACTAATTGATATCGTCGTTTAAATGGTTTGTAGCCAATTGAACATATTCATTGTCATTACTATAAAATTTGTCCAACTCTTGATCTTGGTATGGTTCGTTTTCATATAACTCTTCTTGTACCTCTTCTCCCATTTCATACAAATCTCTTGGCTTTACATGCACAGCAACACTCCATCCTTCATTAACCACATCATCAACATAATATACCATTTGTGCTTGAGATGCCTCAATATAAGGTTCATGTTCTTCACGGTTTCCAATATGAATAAGTCTATCAAAGTTAACACAATTAAAATTACATTGATCCTTTTTATATCCTCTCTCTCGTGTAGTATCTACCCACTTACACTTGAAAAGAACAACTTTGAATCGACCATAATAATTAAGCTCAATAATATCCTCCAACTTTCCATAATAGGATAAGTCTGCTTGCCTTAAGTTCCTATCAATCGTACTTGAAACACAAGCTGTATTAGATGTTAAAAAGATACCACTATTTTGTGTTCTCAATCCCTCATCACGAGTCAATGTTCGAAATTTGAACCCATTGATGTTGTAAGCAATAAATCTTCTAGCATTATCCAATGGACCTCGTGCTAGAAACTTCAAGTTAGTAGACATTGAATTTATTGTTTCTAGATTCATAATCTAAATAAGGAAATAATGTTAGATATAATTAAAAGAAAACTTGGTAAGTAAGAGAAAGTGTTCTATTTGATCACCCACCCGCCTTTGAAACCAATCAACAAACTCTTTAAACACTCTAGTTTCTATCTCAGTAGTTAAAGGTCGCCTTCCTCTTGATCTTCTTTTTATTAGATCTCTAAATTCACTACAAAAATTAATTACATTATATGCATAAAATACAAGAATAATGTAGTTCAATTTGTTTAACTACAAATCACACACTTAATGTAGTGTACTTACTCAACAAACGGTGTGACTATCGCACAATTTAAAAGCACGTATCGATGGGCTTGTAGCTTTTGCATATGAGTTAAAGTAAACTTTGAGGAACCTCCAACCACCTTCCCACCTAGTGGGAATATAGATGAAACAAAACACTCATTATCATCTGGGTTATCACAAACACGTCGTTGTCTATTGAACCTTGTCTCTATATCTTCAATGTATCTATAACAAAATGTAAGAGACTCTTCAGCTAAGTATCCCTCAGCTATAGAACCTTTTGGTTGTGCCTTGTTTCGTACAAAGGTCTTTAAATGACCTAATTCCCTATAATAATGATAAATAATTACATTAAATAAATTGGATACATATAATATCATACTTTGAACTAAAAGTAGTTAGCAATTACCTCTCTATAGGATACATATATCGATAATGAACTGGACCTCCAAGCTTTGCTTCCTCTACCAAATGGATAGTTAAATGAACCATAACTGTGAAGAATGATGGTGGGAATAACATCTCTAAGTGGCAAAGTGTAACCACAATACAATTTTGAAGCATTTCAAGGTCTTCAACATTTAAGCTTTTACTACAAAGGGCCTTAAAGAATGAGCAAAACTCCACCAAGGTTGCAGTGACATGGTTTGGTAACAAATTACGTATTGCTAATGGAAGTAATTGCTCCATACACTACAAGAAAAGCGTGAATTACCGAGGGTGTTTTTCCGAAGGCCTCTCGACCATCGGTAAAAGTGCTTTACCGAGGGTCAAAAAGTGAATCACCAACGGCCTTAATGAAATAACGTTACCGAAGGCCAAGAAGACCTTAGCGAGGGCTCTGTGGCCTTCGGTAAGAGCCTCGACCAATTAAACTCAGTAATTGGGGGTATTCGTGCAGGTCGTCCCCAATTTCATCAAACAGAACCCTCCCTCCCCTCTGTTGAGAACTACTGAGAATTTGGCTGTAGATTCCCATCGACCTTCCCGTGTACTCCCTTTGCCTTCCCTTTCGCTTGCTATCGTTCATTCTCTCCCTATCCCTCTACCTATCTGTTCTGTTCGGTGGCATTGTGTGCCTAGGGTTCGTCGTGGCGTTATGGGTGTTGCGGGTGGGGTGGTGGTTCGTGGTTGTGCGTGTAAGGCTTGTGCGACGGGTGGGGTGGTGATTCGTGGTCATTAGCGTCAGGAGGTCCTTGTAGTGAAGCCCAAGCTTGGCTTCCATTGAATTGGGTGTTCTGGAGTGCGAGGTAAGTTCTCTGTTTTAGAACGCTACATGAATAAATTGATTGCCTTGTTCTTTCCTACTTGTGTGCAATGTGTCCATCTAATTGGGTGTTTCCCTGTTCTTACCAATATGCGTAAGTTGTTTGCACTGTGGATATTTCTGCTTTAGTACCTTATATGTATCATGTGATAATTTGAATTGTTTGGCTTATACTTGGGTTTTGGGTTGAGACTGGGCAGGTTAGTACGTTCCATGTTTTCTTTTGAATTCCTATATGGCATTTTGTGTACTAGAACTTGTTCTGGTATTGCTGGCCTGTTAGTTTTGATTCCTCTTGATTTTGATTCGAGCTTGGAATAAGTTTTGGGATTTGTTTTTGTATTGCTGTAAGCATAGACGAAATTGGTAAATCAAGAGTATAAGAAAAATATGTCCTGAATAGGTTAAGTAATGAACAGGTTAAATAGGAATGATTGTATGGACTGAAATAAGTTAAATTGAATCTGGTTAGGCTGTAAAGGAACATGATAACACAGTAACTACATTATTCTTACTCTGTCCTACTCTATGTTAAGTAATGAACATGTGTATTAGCTAAGTGAGGGGTTCGGTTCATGATAAATCAAGATTAACAGGGGTTTGATTAAATGAAATGGGGCTGTTTTGGGAAGTAGGATAAAACTGAATGAAGTCTTATAATTGTTTCTTTTGTGGTTGTCATTAACCAGTGGCTGCACTATTAAGTCAACATTAAAACAGGTTTAGTGATTATAACTTCCATCTTCAATTGTGCAACCTCATTCTTCCTATCTTGTGTTTCCCTCCTTGCATTTTCAGTTTCAGTCAACAATTAGTTTAATTTCCAAATCATTTCCTCTGATGCACCTCTAGCTTTTGATTCTTCTACAAATGTTGGTATACTTGGAACTTAACCATTTCAACAAGATTTAAACATCAAAACAAACTTGTTTGAGCTGCTAATGGACACTAATTCAATGTAATTAAAAATCTAACTTTGCAACATTCAATTATGTAGAAAATTGACACAACCTCATCACCAATTCCGAGTTTTAGGAATTCAAATGACTAGCTAACAATAAAAAAGACTCAAAGAACTTTCAACTAACTGAACTAAGCTAGAAAAGGTGCAACTAAGTATGAAGAGACCATAAATGAACTTACAAAGAAATTTAGCACAATGAAAAACTAATAATAAGACCAAAAGAACTTCTGTGTACTTAGTTTAAACCATTAAGCTTCGTAGAATCAATTCAGGGCTCACATAATGTGTTGAACCTTTCACATTAGCATATAATACCAGAACAAAGAGAAACACACTTCACAGATTAAACTCAGAACAATTTTTTCATCAAATAGATTTCATTCAGCTTTTAACATGAGTTATGCTTGTGGCTAACAAGTTAGATTCACATTCTCACAACGTTTCTTTGGTTGACAAGTTCCACTAACATATCAATGAATCACATACTTAGTCCTGCTAAGTGTCTAGTTCTTCTATTTTGGAATCTGTCAATTTTGTTTCTTCACTGTTTCATTGCTTGTGTTCATCATTGCACCATGGAATTCTGATTTCTTAGGTTCTGATTGTGTTTATTCTTGTGTGCCAACCTTGATTTGCTTTGGTTTCCTCATTTTTACTCGGTTCATTCTGATTTGAGTCATTTTATTTTGAAATCTGTCTAGTTTTATCAAAAGTCATGTTATATTACTTGTTTAATTCTCATTCCAAGTATTCTGCTGAGTGAAATTTTCTTTTGGTGCATCTAACTGAGTGATCAATATTAAGCACACCAAAATAAGCTATGATATGCTTATACAGAGCTCGGGTGCCTAATTCACATCATCAAAATCACCTTCCTGGTTCATCCCATAAGCTGTTATAATTTCAACCAGTTAGCGACATCACAACTGAATTCTTCACTCTGATTTGAGCCATTACTAAGTGCAGACCATTTAAGCTATGATTTCCTAAAGCAAGAGCTTGGTTGTACCTTGAGAAATAGCTCAAAATTGCTGGTATAGCAGTTGGGCGATCTGCTTTATATTTGCTTAATGTTTAAAGTGTTAAAATTCTGTCTGTAGCATTTAGACCATTGGTAGCCATCTATACTGTCATTCTGCTTATTTGAGCAATTTTTGAGTGGTATGTTTGAGTCAAATACCTAGTTTGCAACCTGTTTCAATTTCTGAATAAAAGTTTGGATGGTTGAGTTGAATATATGAAGTAAAATTAGGTTTGGAACATTGCCTTTGTGAGTAATTTGAAATCTGCATGAGTTATCTTATCAAATCAGTTCTTAATCATATATCAAACTTGCTGATGTAATTTGTAATTTGAATTCTGCATCTTGTAACCTCACTTACTTTGAATGTTTATTTTGGTGGTATGATGGTTTATTTTACTGCATAATTGGCAATAGTAAGGGTTGGTTTTCGGTTTATGCTTTTTTTGTGCTATTGGAAAGCTTGAACAAGTTTAAATTGGTGTAAGAAAGTTGATATTACTGTTCATTTCTGTTCTATTTCATATGGTCTCCATAATTTAGAGTTTTGTTTGTGTAATTTTAATGTGTTGGGAGGTGTTGGCAGTAATCATTGTTCTTGCCGTAATGATGAGAAATGATATGAGTGAGATGTCCAGAACCAAATGCAGCTGCCTTATCTCCTGTGTTAATTTGCATGCTTTATTTTTATATGGTTGAGAGAGTTGTTTAACTTTTGATCAAAGTAAATGTCAAATGATTAAAAAGGTTCCAGAAAAGGGGAAAAAAATAAAAGGTTACATGGGTGTTAAGCTTTGTCATTATACTAAAGCAGGGTTGTTTTAGTGGCACAGGCTCTGTTTCAGAATTAACTATATAGTTTGATGATTCATTATTACTTTGGGTCTGTTTTACTGTTAATGTTTGTGGATTACTAGTTCATGACAACGAATTTGGCCCCACCTTTACCATTTTTTGAACTTTTTTCATTAACTTTTTGTGGCAAAGTCTTCTTTCAGACTGAGTGTTATACTATTCACAGATTCTCAGTACCCAGAGATTAAGATGTCCTTTTTTTAATTAACCTGTCTCTTTCCTGCAAATTTAATGTCTTTAACTCTGTAGGTGTAGCCTTTTATATATGTGTGTGTATAGATGAATTAAAAGTGAAAAAGGTACACCAACCAAGTAGCTTTTGTATTGGTTGCTATACCAATCAATCACCCAGAATATATAAATATATATGCATCACATTCTGCAGCAGCCCAACGCCCTATTTTTTTTTTCGCCCTTCGGAAATTACCGAAGGCTTTTGCCCTTCGGTAATTACCGAAGGCTTTTGGCCCTCGGTAATTACCGAAGGCTTTTGGCCCTCGGTAATTACCGAAGGCTTTTGGCCCTCGGTAATTACCGAAGGGCGAAAGCCCTCGGTAAATGTTAGCGACAAGGGATTTACCGAGGGCTCTTTGGCCATCGATAAGCCTTCGGTAATTACCTTTTACCGACGGTTTTGGGCTGTTTCCGAGGGCTTCTGGCCTTCGGTAAGGCCCTTCTTTTTTGTAGTGATAATAATATGGCAATCGTGACTTTTTAGTCCTGATATTTTATGTTGAACATCATCAACACATCTAGAAATGTTACTTGAGTAACCATCAGGTACTAAAACATTTTTCAAAGTTTTGAGAAACAACTTTTTCGTATCACGAGTTAGTGAAAACAAAGCAAGGTGGTATTTTCCATTATCATCTGGCCAAGGATCCTGTCTTATGCCCATTTCCTTCAAATCTTTCCTTGCATTAAGATTGTCTTTGGATTTAGGCTTTTCATTCAACAAAGTATAGATTAAATTGTCAAATACATTCTTTTCAATGTGCATGAAGTCTAAATTGTGACGTAACAAATTAGACTCCCAATATGGAAGTTCAAAGAAAATGCTTCTTTTATTCCACTGTTTAACTTCTTGTCTACATCTTTTTCCTCTACCATCCAAATGAATTCCTCTCCCAAATGTAACATTAATATTTTCCACTTGCCTAAAAATGTCAGATCCAAATAATTTTAGTGGTGGATTCCGTTCTTCAGTGCTTCCATCAAAGCGAACACGACTCAATCTAAATCTATGGTTTCTACTTAAAAAGTGACGATGTCCCATAAAACACCACTTCCTACTATGAGGAAGACGACAAGGTTCTGCATCAAAGTTACAAGTAGGGCAAGCTAAACCTGTGTGTGTGTTCCAACCAGATAAAATACCAAGGCCAGGAAAGTCACTAATTGTCCACATAAGAGCTGCTCGCTTTCTAAAAGTTTCATTCAATGAAGAATCAAAGGTCTCCACCCCATCATTCCATAGCTCACGTAACTCATCCACAAGGGGTTGTAAGTACACATCAATACTATTTCCAGGCATCTGCTTACCTGGAATGATCATGGACAGGATCAATGAAGTGTGCTTCATACAAAGCCAAGGTGGAAGATTGTACGGAATTAAAAACACTGGCCAAATACTATAAATAGAATTCATAGTGCCAAAAGGATTAAAACCATCACTGGCAAGGCCTAAGCGAACATTTCGAGGATCTAAAGCAAATTCAGGATCAAAAGGATTAAATGTCTTCCATGTCTCACCATCCCTTGGATGCCTTATAACTCCATCCTTGTTCTCTGAAGAATGCCATCTCATATGCTCTGCAGTCTTAGAGCACATAAACAATCTTTGTAATCTTGGTTTCAAAGGAAAGTAACGTAAAACTTTTGCAGGTTGCTTTTTTTTCTTCTTTGGGTTCCATCTAGATGTACCACAATGTTTGCATGTTTGCTAATCTTTTTCATCATCTCTTAAATATAACATACAATGATTCGGACATGCATCAATTTTGGTATAGTTAAGACCAAGTTTGTTGATGATTTTCTTAGCCTCATAAAAAGAAAGAGGCAACTTTGCTTCACTAAATGCATCTCTTAGCAAATCTAGGATCATAGTCATTGCCTTGTCACTTAATCCACACAAAACCTTGATATGATATAATTTGATTACAAATTCTAATTTTGTGTACTTGCTCCCATCACACAATATTTGATTTCCGTCATTGAGAAACTCATTAAATTCATTATGATTCTCCCTTGGCCTTTCATTACTAACATCATCTTCACCCAATGGTTGTGATCTGCCTGTATTAGTACCTTCTTGCCTATAATGTCCAAATGCTTCATTTATCATTGTTTCCATTGCATTTTCAAAATGAAATGCCTCTTGTAACTCATCTTCATTTATAGGAATATCTTGTCTTTGCCTTTCACCATGAAGATTCCAAATAACATAATTTATGGGAAATTGTTTTAAAATCAAGTGCTCTTCAACTATGCCTCTAGTTTGCCATTTCACAAACCCACATTTGGGGCATGAACATCGAATTGTGTCTCCAGAAGCTCCATTCTCAAAAGCAAAATCTAAGAATTTTTCTAAACCAATTAAGTATTCAACTGTATTTCAAGGCTTAATTATCCAAGACTTATCCATTCAAAAATATTCCTAAACAAAATTAAATACACTAACACATAAGAAAGAATACAATATTCATGGAAAATAAAAACAAATAATGAATTAAAAAAAATTAAACACTTTCTACTAACCTTGATAACTGTGAGATTGCAATACTTAAAAGAGAAACCTGCAACATCAATTAAGTAGTGTTTTGTTATGACAATTTCATTCCGAAATATAACAAAAAATACACAATCATATAACAAAAGATACAAAAAGTAAAAGTTGTTACTACCGGTCCTCTTTATAATAATATAGAAAATGTTTTCTCCATGTAAGGTAAAATCATATACACAAAACGTAGTTGTGAATTGTGAAAAGTATAAGGACTATATACACTAGCATAAATATATTCATTTATTTTATATATTTCATTTATTCATTTTAATTAACAACTTTGCATAATAGAAAATTGTTTTTCCAACACAAACTGTTATTGCATTCAATCCACATTATCATCCTAACAGGTGCAATCCGCTTTATCTTTCGAAGGTGCAATCCGCTTTATCTTTCGAATCACATAACGGCAGGATTCAATTTATTCAATGCTAATTAAATGCAATTAAAGCACATAAGAAAAACCAATTCAAGAAACATAACAATGTAAATTCTTGAATTGCTTTCAATCCATACATCCAGGCTACAAGTGAAAAAACTTTTCAAATTACAATTGTTTCTATTTCGTGCTAGCATATATACACTACCACTAATTAAATAATTAATTAACTTACACAAGTATTGAAACAGTGAAATTAATAATGAGAGTGGTATACCTATCTTTCCTTCCAATAAAATCCGATTACTCTTAACCAAGAATTCAATTTACTCGTTCATGAAAAAACATGATTGAGACTGAGAAGAAGATATCCCACTAAAATGCTGCACCAAATAAAAGCACAAAGGGTTGTAGAACGATGTACCTATCCACCGTGACGTTATGAGCTCCGATGTCTGCCGGTCTGCAGAACCATCGTTGCAGCTCTGTCCGCCGACTACGAATCTGAAAGAAAAAGGAAAACACTGGGCAATCTAAAGGAGAAATGAAACAAGAGGGAGAGAGAAGATGGAATGAAGGGAGAAACTAGGGTTCAGGTGGTGAAATGAAGGGAGAAATTGTCAGAAGATATTTAGAGGAAAATTAACTTTTAGAAAAATAATGGGTTTAGGCAGAGATGGGTTTTAGATATGGAGGGAATAAAATTTTAGAATTGCTAAAATGAAACTTAGTCTAAAATTTTTAGAGGGAAAAATGTAAAAGAATTAGAAAATGATGAATAAAAAATATTTTTTTATTTGAAGAGGTTATAAACCTCTCTTGAAAGGAATTAAAACTCCCACAAATATTGTCAGTTAGATAATTTAAATTAAACATCTTAAAGTATGTTAATTTGAGGGGGTTTTTTATAACCTCCCCAAAATAACCCCCTCTAAATAAGGTTTTTTTTGTAGTGTAAGGCTTAATAGCCTTTTTTGTCCCCAGATTTGCTTATTTTCTCAATTAGGTCTCCTTTTAAAAGTGTGTCAAATTGATCTTCATTTAAATTTTGCATCAGCGTCGTCCCTTCCGTTAATACACACAAACATCGTTAACTTTTTTTCTCTCTCCTGTACTCTTCTACAACGTAGCAGACCTCTACTCTTCCAAACAAAAGTAAATTCGTCCAATTTGACATATCTAGAATATAGTTTGATGAATCATTCATCAAATGCACCATCTTTTAAGTATTCGAAAATTGTTGTCTACGTTGGACGTGAAGGAGAAGGAATCATTGGTGTTATTGCCATAGCTGACACTATGCGTGAAGATGTTGAATCTACTGTAATGAGGTAAGTTTATTTTCCCGTATGTATCCTCAGAATATTCTACCCAACACAACTCATTATAGGAAAATAATACCAGTGCTGCCTGCTTCTGACCAAATGCGAAGTTGATTCACTTCACTTTCTTCAGAAAAAAATGGCAGTTTTCTTTTTGTTCTACAAGCTTAGCTTTCTTTTCAAGCTCAATACTATCATAGCGCTACACCATTTTCTACCCCACTGTGCTGTATGCCATATACTGAATTTAATATATTTCCTGCATTCATGGAAGAAGTATTTGCCAATTCAAACCTTTATCTAGTTTTATTACTTCCATGTGTGCATTTTCCGCCTGACTTTGTTGCATTTATTGGAAGGCTGAAGCAAAAGGGGATTAAAACGGTACTCTTCTCAGGAGACAGGGAAGAGGAAGTTGCAACAGTAGAAGATACAGTTGGAATTGAAAATGATTTGGTCAAAGCATCTTTGTCTCCACAATAGAAATATAGGTTTATTTCCTCTCTAAAAGTTGCCGAAAATCATGTTGCGATGGTATGTTTAGTGATGATAGCTGTAACCAAGTTCTCTTCCCCTCTCACCTGCTCTTTCTTTGTAATTTTCTTCAATAGAGAGCTAGGGTCAAAACCAAAGGTAAATATGCACTGAGCTTATAAAATGATACTGAGGTTGGTCTTAAATTTAGCACGTATTAATATTATACGTAGTTATAGAGAAATGGATTATTTTTTTTGTTTTCAAAGTTAAGATATTTATGGTTGCTATTAATTGAAGAACATGGTATGGAACAACTCCGTACCAAAATGCTTTTTATAGCATCAGGCTACGGAATTCCTCTCAACTAATGCATTCATCTACCAACGACCAGAAAAATGACATTTTTACTCACACAGTTTTCTCTCCCTTTCTCTAAGGTAGGTGATGGGATAAATAATGCACCCTCTTTGGTTGTAGCTGATGTTGGGATTGCTCTACAGAATGAAGCTCAAGAGAATGCTGCCTCGGATGTAGCATCTATTATACTTATAGGGAACAAAATTTCACATGTTATTTTTATGCCCCAAATTTTTTGTTTCACCTATATGCAATCCCCAAGCTTTTGATCTTTTTTATTTTTGACCAAATGGATGACAGATGGTGAAATTTTGAAATATTTGAAATTTTCGTTGCTTGTGGCAATTCTTAATATTTTTATCAATGCTTTCAATTTACACGATAATACAAGTACTATGCTTAAAGCATTCTTTTGTTTGATACAACAATGATGATGGCATAATGCATCCCAAGATGTTGCTATCTTCTTGGCAGGGAGAGGGGGAGCGGGTATCTAAGTAGATGGTGAAATTTTTTAAGGTTTAATTGATTCGGAGGTCCCTATTTGTGTAGTTTTTCGTCAATTAGGTTCCTGTATTTTGAAATAACTCAATTTGGTCCTTATTCATGAAAAATTGAAGCAATACAGTCCCTACCGTTAAATTCTGTGGACAGCGTCAAAATTATTGTCTGGTGACTAGATGAGGTGGCTTTTCATTTGAAAAGTACGTGGCACGTGTCATCCCTTCCCCACCCAAAATTAGGGTTTGCCAAATTGGGGAAAAAGAACTTGCGCCGTTAGGAAGTCTCTACGTGAGAGAAGGAATTTCGCTGATGGAGATAAGGTAGTCACTCACGGTGCTTGGCTGGTTGCAGGTTTGGTTGCGCGATTCGGGTTTCTTCTTCATGGCGGCACGATTCCTGGAGGGTGGTTGTTGGGTCTCTCTGTTGTTTGGTTGTCTTCTTAGGTTTTCCTTTCTTTGCAGGTGCGAGGCAAAAGCTTGTGGTGGTGGCCTCTTGCGGATGGTGACTTAGAGTTCAAAGGGTTTCTTCGAATTGGGTCTCTATGTGTGTGATGGTTGTTTGTCCTCTGGTTTTTTTGAGTGCAGGTGGTGAGGATGGCAGCACGAAGCGTCAATGGAAGATGGCCATGACTGCGCGTGAATGAAGAAGTGGCGCTGCTCATGGTGGTGGTCTGATGCAAGCTTGGAGGATGACGAGGTGTTGTTGGCGACCTCGCGATGATGATCTACGTGAGTGAGGCTCGAAGCTCGGGCGATTTTGGGTCGTGGTGGCAGAGTGATGTGGCGGCGCTGTGGTGGTTTTGCTGGAGAAGATGAAGGTGTGAGATGGTGGTTCTGCGACGGCGGGTTGGGAGTTTATGATGCGTTGGAGAGGACGGCTGCAGGCGAGGATGGCGGTGACGGCGCTTTGGGCTGCCATGGTTGACAGATGAAGAAGCTTGTGTGTTGATGGTGATGAGCGTGGTAGTCGCAGCGACTAGGGTTTTGTTTCTGCGATTCTGTGTGTAGGTTGGGGTGGCTCTACGACGGCGGCTTGGTGGTAGTGCGGTTTGAGTGGCGGCTCTGCCACGTGCTTTTCAAATGCCACCTCACCTAGTCACCTGTCAACAATTTTGACGCCGTCTACAAAATTTAACAGCAGCGATTGTATTGCTTCAAATTTTCATGAATAGGGACCAAATTGAGTTATTTCAAAATTCAAGGACCTAATTGACACAAAACTGCACAAATAGGGACCTCCGAATCAATTAAACCATTTTTTAATACTTGAAATTTTCATCAGTTGTGGCAAGTCTAAATATTTGTTCATTCCTTTGAACTTTTGCATCATGATACAAGTGACCTACTTAAACAATCATCTGTTTCATACCACAGTGATGTATCAATTTTTTTATGAATGGAGTAATTTCTTGTGTTTTAGCCTGCTAACTTTTATTACGGAAGAGAAAAGAACAAAATAGAATGGGTTGTGGGAAAAGGATGAAAAGATGGCACTAACAAGCGTTCCAGCACAAGGATGAAAAGATAACACTTACAAAAAGAAGAGAAAAGTCTACTGCATTACAGAAAAGAAGAGGAGGGAGAAAAAAAAGTTAACGCCGTTTGTGCGTATTTAACGGAAGGGACGACGTTGACGAAAAATTTACTAAATGAAGACCAATTTGACACACTTTTAAAAGGAGGGATCTAATTGAGAAAAATAAGCAAATCTGGGGACAAAAAAGGCTATTCAGACAAAAAATAATTAAAACTGATAAGCTTGAGAGAGAAATATAACAACACCCTCTTTTTCTTGTTTGTTTGAGGTGTGGAAAATGATTAAGGAAAAGATAATTGAAACTAATATGCTTGAAGAGAGAAATACACAAACAAGATTCAAGACTTTCAATATCCTACTTACCCTTTTTCTTGGAAGGAAAAGATTAATTCTTAATCAAAGTTATTAAAGTAAATTATTGTAGTGTAGTAGTGAGGAGCAGAAATAGGCAACCTCAGTTTTGAAATGTGGAGCATTTTTAGTTGCAGTTGCAATCTCAAAGCTAGTAACTTGAATGAAGCTCTTTTCAAAAACCCATTTTCCTTCAAAACAGCGTCATTGGGAAGGAAAAGATGAGTTTTCTCACTTTTTTTGTAATTTCAAAAATCCAAACAGCAAAGAACAAAGGAGAACATTATATAAAGAAAAAAACCACAAAAATAGAAAATAAAGGGTGTTAGCGAAAACAAGAGCAAACAAGTCGTATGCTCTAAGTCAGATGTTATGCTATAAGCTATTACACTGCTGCTAAACCTAGAGATATATCAACATGAGTATGTGAACCCGAAATAGCACTATATATCAGAGACAACCAAATGCATTTTAGGGCTTCAAATTTTTTGAAGCCTGAATGAGGAAAGCAAAATAAAATTTCAAATAGGATAAATTAGGTTTTAGGAAGATGGTACCTCATGTACAAATTCCTCTTTTCCTGTGGTGGACCGTGACGTTATTGGAGCTTTGTCGCTTGCTATCCCCTTCACTGGTCCACACAACACCGTTGCAACATCGTTGACATAGAGGCGGCTCTGTTGGAAGAGGAAAGAGTGATACGTTAGAGAAAATGAGAAGAAGACTGATGTGTGAGTACATGTAATTGCATTCATGTCTTAGTTTAGGTCATTTGCATGCATAATTGCATTCATTGAAGGATTTAGTCATGGATTATCTCTGTTTCGGATCATACATTGGCATTTTGTGTTTTTATTGTAGATTGATGATTCTAAGCGCCAAAATCACAATTTGGGAAGAATTGATGTACAAGATACCAAGATGAATCCAGAGAGTTCAACAACCAAGCTGTGAACAGTCTCTCAACCTGTGGAGTTACATGTGGATGTTGCTTCTAAATGGAGTTGCAAAACAGAAAGTTCAACAACTGTGCTGTGAAAGTTCCCACAATCTGTGGAGTAATCTGTGGATTCACGTAAGAAAACAGAATTAAAGCAGAGAAGAACACAGGCAGAGTGGGGAGTTTTCCATGGGCTGTGAAAGTTTCCAGGAGCAGTTATTGATCTCTTTTATGACTGATTTTAAAAGATTAAATTAAAGGAAAATTGGAGGAAGTTAGAGAAAAGGAAAACCACTCTCCTAAAAAGGAGGAATTTGTGGAAATGATGGGGGAGGAATGAAAACACGTGGAAGGGGGAGACAAAAAGGGGATTCACAGACAACAAAGGGGGCTTCTTCTTCCATTATGTAGAACTAAATTTCCTTTTGTTAGTGGATTAATTGAGTACTTTTGATTATACTTTCTGAACCTTTTCAATTGATGTTAAGTTCATTTTAATTATCCCAGTGTTCTATTTATGTTTTAATGTCTATTCTATGAGCAGTTTCATAGTTGGGAGATTGGGAATTGTTTGCGTTTATAAATAGAACAGATTAGATGCTGTCACAATTGGGAAATTGGGCCGGACTAGTTAGTTTGAATTGAGATATGATTGTTCTTTATGATCTTGTTGAATTTGTAATTGGCCTAAGGGATTGGGGATTCAAATTCAAGGGATACGTTTGCCTACTAAGGGATTAGGGGTAAACAAGCTCTAAATAAACTCAAGTGGATGATTATAATTTACACATCGATTGAAAAGGGGAGGAAATTATATGAAAAGGTATGAAATCAATTCTCTAACATGTTTTATACTATTTGAATTTCCATCACTTGTTTATGTTCATCATTCTACTTGACAATCTTTGTTGCTCAAAATTAAGTAAATTAGTAAACTAGTACTCAACTCATTCAATCCTTGAGGACGATATTTTGTTACTACAATTACGATTGGTACACTTGCCAAACGTACATCAAGGACAACGACTCTGCTGGAAGAGGAAAGAATGATACGTTGGAGGAAATGGGAAGAGGAAATGAAAGAAGGAAAAAAAGGAAGAAAGGGAATGATAAGTAGTAAGAGGGAATGAGAAAGAGTGTGAAATTTTGAGAGGGAAGAGGGAGTGGGAAATTTTGGAGACGTTAGAGGGGAAAGTTTGTAAAAAACATTAAGTATAAATTTTTTTCTGGGAAGAAATGTAAAAAATAAGAAAAATAAAGGGAAAAAGATATTATAATTTGAGGAGGTTAATAACCTCTTAAAAAAAATTAAAACCCCACTATTATTGTCATTTAGAGGATCTAACAAATTAATCCTAAATCTTGTCAATTTGTGGAAATTTTTTATAACTTCCGAAAAATAACCTCCACAAAATAACATTTTTTTGTAGTGTTGACTGTTTTTGACCTAGAATTAACATTGAGAACATCTTAAACTTCCTTTTTGTGCATAACCATAGAGGCTACGTGCTATTTGAGTTGTTTTGCATACCATGCAGATTTCACTAGTAAAAAAAATTCTTTTAACGTGCCTAATAAGTCTCGATTTTTACAAAATCGAAGTATATTAAAACGCGGTGGCATTTTTGTAATTAAGGCGAACTTATACGCCTCGGTTCACTGGGAACCGAAGCCTATGCAGTCTATTGCCTCAGTTATTTATGAAACCGAAGCATAAAGCCCTCTACAATAAGATATTATTTTGGTTTGCCTTCTAACCGAGGCTTATAGGTTATTTTGAATTTCTTTTAGCTCTTTAAGCATCGGTTAACATATGAATTGTGTTAGTAGTGTTCTTACTGCCTCGATTATTTGTTGAACTGAGGTAGTAGCTCTTTCACTAGTATTAATGAAACCTGAAAAGAGTTTACACAATTTTCTTCTTCCCCTACGACCTCCACCACCAAACGCATAGTCCTCGCGTCCTTCATTTCTCTCGCGCAAAGAAATCTCTACTTCGTAGTTTGGTTTCTCTCGTGGGTTGCTCGTTGCGTCCACCGCCGTGCCGCCACAGTTCGTCCACCACCGGCGCCTCCATTGTCTCCGGCGAAGTGCTGTCCAAGTTGGGTGACCCGTCCAATTCCCGTTGGGGTTCATCTAGGGTTTCTGACGTGTCTAGGAGAAACGGTTCCTTCGGGGCTAGGGATTCCAATTGCGAGCTTCCCCCTTCTCGCGCTGACGAGACTTATAATTGGACGGCAACAAAGAAACCTTCGGGAGGGTTTGAGAGGAAGGAGAGGGATAGAGGAGGGTTCTTCGATTCGCAGTCGCGCGTTGACGAATCGGAGTGTTGGGTTTCGAATAAGAGCTTTGTGTCGTCGGAGCGACGATTCGCCTCCAACGATGGAGGGTTTGAGAGAGAGAGAAAGAGGAATGTTATTGGGTTTGGCTCTAGCGGCGGTGCTGATTCAAATGACTAGAACAAGAAGAAGGGCGAATCCAACGTTGGTAGCGAGAGTGTTGGTGCTGGTGGAGGGAGACCAAGGCTTGTTCTGCAACCTTAGTCTTTGTCGGTGTCCAATGAACGGGGGGATGGGAATGTGGAGAAACCTAAAAGGGTTAAGGAGACAAGTGGAGGTGATGTCTTTGTGAAGAGGGGTTTTGGGTCTTCGAATGAAGGAGGACGATCCAAGATGGTTCTAAGAAGGGTGATCCAAAGAAACAGGCTTGAAAACTACTAAGGCAGTTAAGTCTGGACCTACCTTTAAGAAGAAGGCGAAGAAGATTCAAAATTCTGTAACTTTCCATAGGCCGAAGACATTGAAGAAAGACAGGAACCCTCAGTACCCTCGCATTAGTACGCCACCAAGGAACAAGCTTAATCATTATCAGATCCTGAAGTTCCCTCTTACTACTGGGTCTGCTATGAAAAAGATTGAGGACAACAACACTTTGGTTTTCATCTTCGACCTACATGCAGACAAGAAGAAGATCAAGGATGCAGTGAAGAAAATGTATGACATCTAGGCCAAGAAAGTTAACACCTTGATCAGGTAAGCATCTATGCAATGATTAATTGGTTTTGATAGTAAGAGTTTGATGACTTGCTATTGCTAATGAATTTGATAGTGTAGTGAATTTTTTATTCAACTAGTGGCATAGCATGCTGGGTTGTTTTACTACCTTTCAAAAACACTTTTATTTCAATACATTATGGCAAATATAATTCCTAGTCCTGTTTGTAGTTAGGCCTCTTTTCTGCCCTTAAGCAACTATCATGTGTCGTTCCTGTTCTCTGTTTTATGTTTTAATTACAGGTTTGGGCGTTGTTACCAGTTTGGTGCAGTGGTAACATTATTGAATTAATAATTTCATTTGTGGATTGTGGAATATTTGTACCTGTTCAATTTGTATTGCTAGTAAAGTAGGGAATTCTTTGAATTGAGAGTGTAGGATTGAGTATTCTTTATGTGTTTGAGATGCCCATTTATAGTGCACTTGTGGGAAAGTGTTTAGCTTTAGTTCACCATATAAGGAATTTCGGCTGCAATTTCTGAATTTCAACTCTGTTGCAGGCCTGATGGCGTCAAGAAGGCTTATGTCAGGTTGACCCTTGATTACGATGCATTGGATGTGGCAAACAAGATCGACATCATCTAAGTACATGGGTTTTATTAAATGTTAGGCAGTTTTATGGTGATTCTTGACGGTAACTTTTCAAAAAAGGATAGGTTCTATATTTCGAGTTTTATTATTTTGTATCTTTTGCTTCAGTTGACACTAAGTAGACACCGTGTTTCAATTTTGACTCTTAAATTGATGATTGAAATGAGCATGTTAAAATTTTATAATTTAGTGATTAGGTGACTCATTGAATGTGAGGTTAATGAGTGTCCTGGAATTGAAATAAGATGTTGAACCGACTTTCGGAGTGTGCTGGATACTAGTAAAAAATTGCATTTTTAACTCGTACATTATGCTTCGGTTTTTTCGGAACCGAAGCGTATCAGACGCGGTGGCAGGGCTGTAATTTTCAAATCATTATATGCCTCGGTTGCTAAACAACCGGTGTCTAAAAGGCATACTGACTCGGTTGGCAGAATGGACCGAGGTATATACCTCAGGTGAAAAAGTTACTGCCTCGGTTACCAGATGGACCGAGGCATATAAGGCTTGGGCTTGGACTGAAGCACTTCGAGAAAACCTAGCAGCTCTCTCTTTTTCCTTTTATTTTTCTCGCTTCTCTCTCGTTCCCTAGAAGCTCTCTCAATTTCCTTTTATTTTTCTCGCTTCTCTCTCGTTCTAATCTCCCTTCTCTCTCGTTCCAATCTCGCTTTTGCTGTTGTAAGTGTCGCTGCCGCTACCCCTCCGTTGCCCCGCCGTTGCCCCGCCACTACCTCGCCACTGTCGGGAGCCACCACCACCTCGTCCTGGGCGACGGCTCGAGTGCAGCTTCCACCTCACCTGCCATTGCGTCTATGGAGCGAAAAGCAAGCGGCCCCGCCGCTACAAGGAGCCACCACCACCTCGCCTGTGCAAGCGGCCCCGTCTTTGGAGTGAAGCGGTGGCTGTTGGCGGTGGCTGTTGGCGATTGCTGTTGGCGGTTGCTGTTGGCGGTGGCTTTTGGCGGTGAAAAATCTCAGATCTACAGATCCGATGGCTCGGCTTCCACCCCTAAAGACCCCTCCTCCATCCACAACAAGATCTAGAAGCTCACCCGCAACGTCTCCAAAGCTGATGCCTCTTCGCGGATTCGCGTCTGGGGAAGTGCCGTTCGCAACCTCACGTTGGAGCCGAGGCCAGTCGTCGGACCGCCGTTGCTCAACAAAGTCGCCGTTGTTGGCTCCATTTTACGCAGGTGAAGAAGGAGCAGAGCACGGGCTTAAGGATCTTTTTCTTTTTTGTGTTGTATGATTCTGTTATATTTATGAAAGAATCTGAATATGATTTTAGCCTCTCTGGATATTTTCCTCTCTGGTTGTGAGATTTTGCTCTCTTTTTCTGGTTGTGGTTTCATTGAGTTTGAGATTAAAAGATGCAACAGAGAAAATGATAATAAGTTAATGTGATGGAAGGTCATCGGTTAATGGAAGGTCATCGGTTAATGGAAGGTGATCTGTTAATGGAACATTGGAAAATCGAAAACCACTATACTGCCTCGGTTCAGGTCTCAAATGAGGCAGTAGAATCCAAGATATTGACTCGGTTCAGCAGAAACCGAGGCAAAATCCTATCGTTTTTCGACTCGGGTCATAACCGAGGCAAAAAGAGGTAAACTTTTTACCTCTCCTGTATATGCCTCGGTTACGAAACCGGTGTCTATAACCGAGAATAACCGAGGCCATATCCCTTGAGTGCACTAGTGGGAATTGAAAGATTTGCAAGCAGAAACTGCTGCATGATCTTAATTTATATTGGGGAGATACTGCCTCGGTAAAGTAGGAACCGAGGCGAAAAGTCCTTCGAAAAAAATACAATAAAAAAAGAAAATACCCTACTGCATCGGTTACCGGTGAACCGAGACAAAATCCTACTCCTTTTTGCCTTGCCTGTATATGCCTCGGTTCAGGAACCGCTACCTATGGACGAAAATAACCGTTGTCGTTTCCCTTGACTGCATTAGTGTTTATTCCATTAGTATACAAAGCAAGACATAGGTTTCGTGGTTCTTTCCCAGAATTAAGGTATTCATGGTTAACTTTTGCCCATTAGGGAGAATTTGTAGGGTGTCAAAGTTTTTCATTACATATTCTTTCCTCTATATTTCATCTTAAGTTTTTAGCATCTTATTCATTATGATACAAGTACCTAAATTTTGGTGTTATAGGAAAATACCATACCACTTTAATCGACACTAAATTTTTCTTATAGCGCAATGTCATACATTTGGGACATTTATCTAATGGTGCATATTCATTTTGAAAAAGAATGATATCATTTGGACAAGCATGAATCTTCTTGTAGCTTATCCCAGTAGAGCTTAACATTTTTCTAGCCATATATATTTGACTAGGAAGCAAATTTTCTTCTGGTAGCATATCTTTTATAAGTGATAGTAATTTAGTAAAGCTTTTATGAGACCATTTATTTCCTTCTTTCAAATTGAATAATTTTTACACTGCTGATAGTCTTGTGAAATTAGTACAACCATTATACAATGTTGTCTTTGCATCCGTTGTCAACCTATTAAACATCTAAGGACAATCTTGCATATCCTCTTCGATAACGTTTGCAATCTCCTAAACTTGGTCTAACTAATATGTTGTTGTGTGAGTCTCTTTTAGTGTATAACTTTTACTATCATAAAAATCATGATCTATATGATTTTTTCTATTTTCACCATGTTTGGTGTAACATGAATAACCTTTATCAATTTCGTTCGATACTAAATGCTCTTCTAACTCATTTGAGTTCACTACCTTTGAATGACAACACTTCAAACAACAACAATAATTTTACTAGGTTTGCATACTCAATTGAAAATCTATATGAAACTCTTTCACTCAATCCTCGTATTCTTTTAATAATCGAGTAGCAAACATCCATTTTTAATTTATATTTTCTTGATCTATCATATCATGATTAGTTAACAATATAATCTTAGTTATATACATATGTCAAGATACAATATAATAATAACAATATAATATTATTATTATTATTATACTATGAAAAAGTTATTAATAAATTGTATATGAAAAAGAAATCATTATTCAAACACACTGAATGCATGTTTTTCCTCATTCACAAGTTCATTATCAATAAAGCAAACATGTTATTGAAAAGTATTTCTGAATTGATTATATCATTAACAGAAAATACATTTTATATCAATCATTGCATTAACTGATTAAAAATAGTTTATTTATATATTCAGTTTAGAAAATTATCACCCTCTTTATTCACAATGAAAGAAACACTTTCCACCTGTTTATTACAACAATCTATGATATCGAAGATTATATAGAAATCCTTTTAGAAGTAAGTGTTTTACACACGTTTTCCTATTTTTACACGTTAAAAAAAACAAAAGGAAAGTGCTAATATATATATATATATATATATATATATATATATATATATATATATATATATATATATATATTATTTTGAGCCTCTCTTTCCCTCTTTTTTAATTTTTACCACTAAACTATACTTTATAACTCCTGTCTTAATAATATATATTAATATTTTAATTAATATATTCAGTTTTTAATTGGTTGGTTTTTTATTTGTAACTTTCAAATATCAATTTTGTTAGTTGGACCACCTCACGTGCAAAAAGAGTTATTCCACGTTTTTTCCCCCTTAGAGAGGAAAAACAGTTGTTTCTATCACTTAAAATGGATACGCAATGTCTTTTTCCTTTGCTTGGCTCACAATGTTTTCTTTCCCACATCGCTACCTCGCATGCCAACCAAAAGAAAAACCTGCGCAGGTCACATTTTTCGTGCAATGATCTATCATTTATTTCACATAAATTCAATCTTTGAAATTATTACTGGTGTTGAAAAATTTATATGGTAGACCATGCCACTTACGACTTAATAATTAAGCACTAAAGTTATTCTATACCATAAATGAATCCATATTTCTATAAATAATATAAAATTCCTTTTCGTTGGCTATATAAAGCCCTGCATACCAAAATTTACATAACTACACAGCATACGAAGTAGCAGGTTTTACTAAAAGTACTGCATTCTGTCAACTAAAGCCAGAAAGAGCAGAATCAGTTGGAGGAGAAATTAACGATGTTTAGTGTTAAAGAATTAGTTGAATCGAGTACCATGAACTCTGTTCCCTCCAACTACATTTGCCATAAAACCCCTGAAGATTTCATGTTGAATTATGAGACAGAGAACATTCCAACCATTGATTTTCTCCAACTCACCTCTTCCAATCCCAATGAACGCTCCAACGCAATCCAACAACTTGGAGATGCATGTCGTGATTGGGGTTTCTTTATGGTATTCATATGTTTAACCTCAAACCTTACATCATATATGCATATGTTTTAACTTCTCCACGTGCGTATTGGAGTTTCCTTTTCCTTCGACATTCATGCACATAATACATATATATATATATATATATATAAGTTTTGTTGTGGTGTTAACATTGAACTGGTTTATATAGTTGATCAATCACGGTGTGCCGGAGACACTGAGGGAGAAGATGGTTAGGGTTGGTGAGAGCTTCTTTGATATGAGCAAGGAAGAAAAAATGGAGTTTGCTGGAGAGAAGATACTTGATCCAATAAGATATGGAACAAGCTTCAATCTCATGGTCGACACGGCACTTTTCTGGAGAGACTATCTCAAATGTCTTGTTCATCCTCACTTCAATGCTCCTTCTAAGCCTCCTGGTCTTAGGTACACACCTTTTCTTACGACAACTTTTAAGAATTTTGTTACAAATTATATGTTGAGTAGAAATTACATTAAATGGATCCAATTCTTATTTTATAAACAGATTAAATATGATTGAATTAAAAAAAAAGTTATATTTATTTTTCTACATAAAAGTGAGATCTAGCTTTTATATAACTTAAATCCCATCCGGATTGCAAATATCTGTTGAAAGTTTGCATAATGTAAGAAAATTGACAGTGAATGTCACTAGATATATTGAAACCTGCTATAAATATATTAATTATTAGTCTCACATTATCCACTGGTTTAAAAGAAGAAAATAATTAGTTGATAACTCACTTTTTTTTTTTTCAAACAGCGGTCTACCCAATAGCTCATTTTTGGGCTGATAAAACATAACTCATTTAATAATAAAATATTATATTCAAATAATTATAATAATAACATATTTAATTATATAATAGTTATATAAAATGATATTTTTTTTGTCAATTATATCAAAAAACCTTTCTCTAAAGTTTGTAACACTTTTTGGTCGTTACAATAATGTTGACGAGGTTTATCTTCTTTGGTGGGTTGTTAAAGATTAGGTAAAGTCAAAAGCATTATCAGGTCCTTGTGAGCGGATACACTTATTTTCTTTTTAATGTGAATTTCTTTGGTTTTAATATTTTTATTAAATATTGAAAATGGATATACAAGGAAGATTGGGTATTTATAAGTTGTGACTTAATTCATAAAGGATTATAACAATGTTACGCATTAAATTTGAATGTTTTTTTTTCTAGCACTCTATATATGAATTGAAGTATTTTTTAATTGAATTTTTATTAATTACTTTTTGTTTATTGACAATTTAAATTTTTACATTTTTCAATTAATTTTTTATCGTTTGTTTTGTTCATTGATTCACGATTTTATTTGTCATTTTATTTAGTTGTTTCTATATGTGAGGTTGTAAAGTTAATATAAAAATCATATTATGGTTAATCTAACATGTAACATTTATTGTTATTCTCGTTAAAAATGTATCATGCTCTTCCATAATTCTTAAGTCATTACTTATGCATATTAGCAGAACTATATCCATGTCACTAATATTAATAAAATGATTTGTTATCAGTACATTTTCAAAGAAAAAATAATATAAATTAATCACAGTATTATTTTATATTAATGGCATAATCTCAACATACAAATAACTCACATAATCTAACTAAAATAAATAAATAACAATAAATTAAATTAAAAAAATATAAAACTTAATTAAAATATACAAATTAAAAATCAATTAAATCTCTTTTATATACCCTCTAATTTTATATAAATTAATGAAAAAAGGTAAAAAAAGTAGAGTGAAACTTATATTAATTTTCTTGGATATGGTCTAACTCAGTAAGTATGCAAACGTCTCGAAAGAAGCACAACCACTCTAACAACCTAAACTTTGCTGTTATTTATAGATATTTCATCTTCAAAAATGTCACGGTTTCCATTTTCATGCCATACTTGTTCTTTTATTCACAGTAACAAACTAAGAAATATTTCTCAATTTCTCACCACTAGATCAATTTTAGTAAGTTTTTCTCTTTCTTTCATTTTTATAATATCAAGTTGAGAAAAGATTCATGAGAAAGTTTTAAAGTAGTTGAGGCAGTTTTGCGCGGTACACTTATCAAATTTATCTTTACACATCTAGATTGGCTTAATGAGGATCCTGTTCTACATGAAGCCAAATATATTCTCTCTTTTGATGAAAAAAGTTGTGAAATGAAGCAGAAACAAACCCCACCTCAGTGATAATGCCAACAGTAAAAAAACAACAAAATATTAAAAGTTTGGTGCCATATTGCGTTGCTGCGTCGAAAAATCTTAATTTAAGGATAGAAAAGGAAGTATATTGGAATTCGGACTTTATAAACTAATGAAAAAGACACTCCCAAAGTGTCATAACATAGTACAGCACTACTGTTGGTGAAGATAAATTCTTAAAACTAATGGGAGACAAACATGTGTGCGATGGTCCAACCCACGTAATATGAGCACTCCATCTATTTTGCTAATTATTGATGTGATATTTAAAGCAGTCATTGTCAGAGGATCAAATCCACGCATTATATATTAGTGATAAATATCACTTTACTAATCATTTTGATTTACCTCTAATATTTTGTATATAGAAAATCAATTAAAAAATAAAGAAATCTATTTCACATAACTATTTGTAATTGAAATTATTGTAGAATAGTTTACATTATTGAAAGATATATAACTTATTAACTATTATATGGTCAGCATTTTCCATTTATAGATTCAAACAACCAAAGGAAAAAACAAAAATAAAGTGGTTGTGAAAGATGTACACCTCTAAAGAAATAAAAACGAAAAGAATGGTAATCTTATTGAAAAGATGAAAAGAAAGGAAGTCTCACCCTTTAAATTGTGCTCTATAATTTGTAATACACGTGGTAGATGTAATGATTTAGGATTTTGAAATAAGTATTTTAAAAAACATGTAAAAATAAGTTAATAGTTTAAAAGGATTATCTAAACAAGTTAACCTTTTGAGTAATAATTATTGAAGTTTTTGAAAAGAATATATAACAAGTTTATTCGAAAATTACTCGAAATATAGCTTTTACAAGAAAACTTTACTTTTCAATCATTGTTTTTGGATTTCAACTAATAAATATACATCTTCATTTTTGCTACATTTATTATATATATATATATATATATATATATATATATATATATATATATATATATTTCTATTAAGCTGATTTTAATACATTATACAACCTATAAATCTATATTTTTACTTTTTTATCTAGAGGTATATTAACTGTTGATATATATTTTGAGTATGTATGAATTGTTTTTGGCTTTTGAATTTTGCAGGGAAACTTTTGAGGAATACAGCAGAAAGGGTAAGAAAGTGGTTGAAGAGTTGCTGAAAGGAATATCTCTAAGCTTAGGGCTTGAAGAAAACTACATACACAAAAGGATGAATGTAGAATTGGGGAGCCAAGTGCTTGTTATCAACTGTTACCCACCATGCCCTAAGCCTGAACTTGTTATGGGTCTTCCTGCACACACAGACCATGGCCTTCTCACTCTTCTGCAGCAAAACCACCTTGGAGGGCTTCAAATTCAATACAAGGGCAAGTGGATTCCCATCAACCCCTTACCCAACTCCTTTCTCATCAACACTGGAGATCACATGGAGGTAAAACAAAATCCTTTCCTTTTTCTTTCTATGTTCTTCAGCTTTGAGAAAATCATGAGTTTGCAATTTTTGTGGCAGATACTAACGAATGGGAAATACAAGAGCGTTATTCATCGAGCTGTCGTGAACACAAAAGGGACTAGAATTTCTGTTGGTACTGCACATGGACCCAATCTTGACACCATAGTGGATCCTGCACCAGAGCTTGTAGGAGATGATAATCCAGCACTATATCGTGCCATCACTTACAGAGATTACATACTGCTTCAGCAAAACAATGAACTCGATAAAAAGACTTGCTTGGAGCGTATTCGGATTTGAATCAACGCAACAAACTCCTGCGTACCATAAATTTTATGCAGCATCCATGATGCAAATCTTGTATGCTTCTTTTTCCCCGTTTAGTTTTTGTTGTGATTGATGTGCTTGGAATTAATGTAGTGTGTCGCTGAAAATGGATGCGAAAAAGATTAATAAATTCACTTCATGGAAGCAAGTGTTGTTTTAGCCGAACAGGTTGGAGTTTGGATTGAAGGTTCAAAATGATCTTGCCGTTGTTAAATTAGTACAGTAAGTAACGTGTTTTTTGCTTGACACGGTTCTCACGTACGAACGTATGGAAACCTAAATATATGTATATAGGCTGGGCATAGTTCACTTAAAAACTCTAAACGACTGTTTATCTGTATTGTTTTGTACTTAAAAAACTTAAACTATTTTTACTAAAGACCACTTAAACTATTTTTACTAAAGAGCAATTATACTGTTTAATAGTTCAATTTAAAAACCAATTACTAAAAACCAATTATACTACTTAACTGTGAACTGTGGTTTAGGTCATTCTCTATCACAATTTTCTCCCCGCCTCTTACATCCTACATTGCTTTCTCAACTCTCGCCCTGTTCAAAGCTTGCTGCCGTTCAAGGTTCGCCGCCATGGAAGCCTTGCCGCCGTTGAAGACTCACCGAAGGCTTTTCCAGATTCTTCCGTCGCCGAACTGTCGACTCTACTACCATCACTGAAGGTTCGTCGTCGTCGAAGGTTCGTCGCCGTCAAAGGCTCGCCGCCGTCGAAGTTTTGCCGTTGTCTCTCTAATTGAGTTGTGGCATTGCTACGTATAGCACCGCACAAGATGAAATGTTGCCATTTCTTTGTTTTGGTATGTCCCTCTCCCTTTTCAGTGGAAAAGGTGGTACCTTTTTTGATGGAATTTTGATGGGTGTCTCTGTTGTTTTACTTGTGTGGAGTGGGAGAAACCGGGGTTCTTTTATTTTTTTCGCTGTTTGTGTGGTAAGTTGTGATATGTTGGAGTGTATGGACCCATTTGTGTTGTTTCCTTAGGGTGTGTTCTTTTGGGTGTATTTGGGGGAGATGATTTGGGAGAGATGATTTGAATGGATTTGAGTGGATTTGAGGGTAATTTTTTAGTTGTTTTTTGAGTGGATTTGTGGTTAATTGAGAGTGGATTTGGAAGTAAAGTTTGTGAGAATTAGTGTAGGATTTGATTGATGTGATAGATTTTAAAAATTAGTTTAATTGGTAGAAAATAAAGATGACCAAAATGTTCCTAGTTATAAAAGTATTATAAAATGTTATTTTGTAATGTTATATTTAATTGTAGAGATGTTTATAAAGAGAAAAAAATTATGAATAATTTATAAAATTAATATTTAAAAATTATAAAAGTTATAATGTAATAAAATGAATGTATTTTAAAATGTAGTATTAAATTGTAATATAATTTAGTACGAATACGGAGAAGCCACTATGCAACGCAATACGCATCTAGAATAAGCTGTAACCGGTTACGTGAACCTGTAACCGAATACACCATTAAGGCAAATTCTTCATGAAGTTGTAACCGGTTACGCCTCCGTGTAACCGAATACGTGCAGGGCATATCAGTCTTTCTATGCCATTTCATCGCAAATCCGCACACCTAAGGCGAGATGACTTGAACAGTGTATTCTCGCAAATCATCGCTTTTACATCCGATCAAATCCTCGCAAATCGGCCCAAAAGAACAACGTTGTTCTTCTAAATCAATCCTCGCTAATGCACGTGAACAGAGAAATCAAACCAAACGAACACAGCCTTAATGTTTGCTGTTGAAAAATTGGTTTTTTGTTGTGATCCTAGGTTGTTTCTCCTTGTTTCCTTTCCCTCGTGGATTAAGATTAAGGAACTCTTTGAAGATTAAGGTTCTAAATTATGGTCGCAGAGAATATTTTTGTTGAGTTCTTGGTATTGCAGGAAATTGCGGCTACAGTTGTGGTTGTGGACTGTTTTTTTTTAAATCTTGTTCAAGGTTTAAAAGATCTACAAACTCTTTCAAGGTTTCAAAAATGATTTGCAGCTGCAATTGTGCCACAATTTCAACGCTTTTTGGGGTCTCCAATTATAAATGGGGCCGCATTTGTTCTATTTATTTAGTTTTCGGTAATGTCTTGGATTGTGACAAAACCATGACTGTAGTTGCAATTTAGAACCTTGGACTTATGGTTTAGTTTCAAGTGAGGAGATGGACTGGAAAAAAATAAAAGCTTCTTTTTTTTATCACAGTACTCTTAATTGGAGGGGAGGTATTTGAGGTCCTCATTTTCCCTTCCCTCTAAACCTTTGAAGCAAACAACAAATTTTATTCAAATCCCTCTCTCCTTCCTTGTTTTTATATCTGTGTTGTACGAGGATTGGATCCCATGAACTGTTGTTTAAGTCATTTATGCAGAATATTGTTAAAATCAAAGGACAAAAGATAAAAGATGTTATCTTTGTATTGATTTCTTGATTGGTAAATTGAAATGAAACTATTGGTGTTTTAAGGAAAAAATTTAAATACTTCAGTAACTGTGTTGATCTTTAACCCAAACCTATATTATGCCAATTACTAAATTGAAACTTTAATTTTGATCAGAGAACACCAAACGCACTAAGGGATTTCTATCTACGTTTTGTCCTTGGCATTATACTTACTTTATCTGTTAATATTAGTTTTTCGTTAAATTTCCTTTTTAAGTATTTGGTTGAGTTAAATTTTTAAGTATCTCACCTATCCCCATCTTTGTTAGCAACAGAACTCAGTAAAGCTCAACGCTGAAACACTATAGGAGCAGGCTTCAATATTGGAGAAAGAACTGAGCTTGAAAGGAAGGGAAAATTTTGATGTTTTGAAAGAGTTGGCTGGACCGTGAGCAGTATACTGCAGTATAAAAATAGTTAACTAAACCGCACCGCACTATAAGTGAACTTAGTTCAGTTACTCCGAACTATTTTTTAGTTCAGTGCAGTTTTTCTAAACTGGTATATAGTTAACTATAAAACCTTACAGTGCAGTACATTATAGGACAGTTTTCCCACCCCTATATGTATATTATAACAATAATTAACACGATTATATAGTTGCCATTCACAGTTGAAAAAGGTAAACAATTGTAGTATTAAAGACGTACAGAGATATGAAACAAAAAAATATGAGAAATGGAGAAAACGAGAAAGAATAATGTTGATGGAAATAAAAAAAGAACGGAAACTTATGAAAATTGTGTTACATGATCGAGAGAAAAAATGTTAGATATTTTAGATTATTAGATATCTTATATATTTGGTATTTATTTTTTATTTTTAATTATTTATATTTTATTATTTTTTTATTACACTACAAAAATTTAGATTTTTACCAGGATTCCCATCAACCCCTTACCCAACTCCTTTCTCATCAACATTGGAGATCACATGGAGGTAAAACAAAATCCTTTCCTTTTTCTTTCTATGTTCTTCAGCTTTGAGAAAATCATGAGTTTGCAATTTTTGTGGCAGATACTAACGAATGGGAAATACAAGAGCGTTATTCATCGAGCTGTCGTGAACACAAAAGGGACTAGAATTTCTGTTGGTACTGCACATGGACCCAATCTTGACAGCATAGTAGATCCTGCACCAGAGCTTGTAGGAGATGATAATCCAGCACTATATCGTGCCATCACTTACAGAGATTACATATTGCTTCAGCAAAACAATGAACTCGATAAAAAGACTTGCTTGGAGCGTATTCGGATTTGAATCAACGCAACAAACTCCTACGTACCATAAATTTTATGCAACATCCATGATGCAATTCTTGTATGCTTCTTTTTCACCGTTTAGTTTTTGTTGTGATTGATGTGCTTGGAATTAATGTAGTGTGTCGCTGAAAATGGATGCGAAAAAGATTAATAAATTCACTTCATGGAAGCAAGTGTTGTTTTAGCCGAACAAGTTGGAGTTTGGATTGAAGGTTCAAAATTATCTTGCCGTTGTTAAATTAGTACAGTAAGTAACATGTTTTGTGCTTAGGTTCTCACATACGAACGTATGAAAACCTAAATATATGTATATAGGGTTGGGCACAGTTAACTTAAAAACTCTAAACTATCGTTTTTCTATATTGTTTTGTACTTAAAAAACTTAAACTAATTTTACTGAAAACCAATTATACTGATTAATAGTTCAATTTAAAAACCAATTACTAAATGTTGGGAGAAAACTTTAAAGGCTAGAAGAAAGTGTTTAAGATTGAGAAAGGTTGGAAGATTTTGAGAGAAGAGGAAAAACTTGTATTGAGTGCTTCTAAACTTTTTGGCTTGTTTTCAAATGATACAACCATCCCCTATTTATACTAATGGCACCTCCTTAACCAATGGTTAGGATCTTGCCACCACAACGTTATAATTTATTTTCTAGAACTTTCTAAAACATTTCTATAATTCTAAACTTATCTAAAGACATCTTATGGATAAGCATCTCTAGATATTTTTATAGAACATTCTAGAATCCTTCTAGATAGGATTTTCTAGAATGGTATTTGGGCCTTTGTTAATATTGGGCTTTTATCTTTTAGGTCCAACATACATAATCAATTTATATTCCAACACCCCCTCTTAAACTTGATTTTGTACTCCAAGCAAACTTCTCAACTTCATAAAGACTTCTTTCTTCAGCGGTTTGGTGAAGATATCTGCTACCTGATCATGTGTCTTCACATATTCCATTTGCACATCCTTGTTGTTGATGCATTCTCTAATGTAATGGTAACGGATGTGGATGTGCTTACTTCGATCATGGAAGACTAGATTTTTTGCTAATGTTATTGCCGACTTGTTGTTCACGAAAATCTTTGTTGGCTCCACTTGTGGCAAGCTTAACTCCTTCAATAGGTTCGTAGCCAGCATGGCAAACACATGAAGTTGCAGCTACATACTCTGCTTCACATGTAGACAAAGTGACAATAGGTTGCTTCTTGGACATCCAAGTAAAGGCTGTGTCTCCCATGTAGAACACAAATCTACTTGTGCTCTTTCGGTCATCATATCTCCACTCCAATCGCTATCGCTATATCCAACAAGCTTGTAATCTTTAAAAATGGAGTAGTATAGGCCATAGCTTGTTGTACCTTGGATATATCGAAGAATCCTCTTCGCAGACTTGAAGTGAGTAGTTGTTGGAGCTTCCATGTACCGACTCACGACTCCAACGGCATAGAGAATGTCTGGTCTTGTATAAATTAAATAGCGCAAACTTTCAATAAGACTTTTATAGAGGGTTGGATCCACTTTTTCTCCCTCTTCATCCTTACTCAACTTGATGCTGCATTCCATAGGAGTACCAACCGGATTAGCATCATCCATCTTGAACTTCTTGAGGAGGTCTTTGGCATAGCTTTTTTGAGTAATAAAAATTCCTTTGTTTCCTTGTTTTACTTCAATTCCGAGATAATATGACATAAGCCCCATGTCGGTCATTTCAAATTCCATTGTCATATCCTTCTTGAATTCCTCAAACATGCTTGGATTGTTCCCGGTAAAAATCAAGTCATCGACATACAAGCATACAATCAAGATATCTTTACCTTGAGCTTTGATACAGAGTGCATGCTCATATGGACACTTGATGAAATTCGCTTCTTTGAAGTACTTGTCAATCCGAACATTCCAAGCTCTCGGGGCTTGTTTCAACCCATAAAGAGCCTTCTTTAATTTCAAGACTTTATCTTCTTTACCTTTGACTTCATATCCTTGTGGCTGCTCAATGTAGACTTCTTCTTCAAGAACTCCATTTAAGAAGGCGAATTTGACATCCATTTGATGTATCTTCCAATTATTTTGAGCTGCTAATGATATAATAAGTCTTACAGTTTCTAGTTGAGCAACTGGAGCAAATACCTCGTCATAGTCGATGCCAGCCCTTTGACTGTAGCCCTTCGCCACCAATCTTGCTTTGTATCTCTGAACTTCTCCTTTGGAGTCCTTCTTTGCTTTGTAAACCCACTTGACACCAATTGCTTTGTGCCCTTTTGGAAGCGAGACTAGCTCCCAAGTATCATTCTTCTTTATTGCCTTGATCTCTTCATCCATTGCATTTCTCCAACTCTTCTTTTCAATTGCTTCTTGGAAGTTCATGGGCTCACAGTCTGCAAATAGACAGAATAAGGTAACGTTGTCTAGATTTTCAGTTACCTCATAAATTTCTTGGAGACTTCGAAAACGTGGAATTCTTTCACTTGAGCTTTCATCATCTTGAATGGTTATATTTGGTGAAGTGGGTGGAGTAGCAAACGCCTCTTCCGATTGTTGTTGTTGTTCCACTTCATCTTATTCAACGCACGGGAAAAAGGTATGGTCCTCACAGTTTGTCGACCAATCCCATTCTCCTTCTTCATCAAACACTACATTTCGATTGATGACTTGTACTAGGATTGTAGAGTTTGTACCCTTTGGAGTTGGCGTCGTAACCAATGAAGATGTATTTTTCACTTTTGTCGTCAAGCTTACTTCGATTCTCATGTGGTACATGCACATGAGCTATGCTTCCAAAGACTCTAAGATGAGATATATGATAACAGTTGAAAAACCGTTATTTTTATGTTTAAAATTGATACCAAAACCAACCTTTAAGACTTAGAAACTAGCTTGAACTCATATTTTTTTCTTTAGTTTTGTGAATAAGAGAGTTAAAAGTGAATTTAATGGTTTTGTGCAAGATTCCCTTGATTTTGTAGGCTAATTGAATGATTTGAAAGAAGAATTGAAGTACCGAATGATTGGAATGCTGAAAAGTCAACCAGAAACCAGAAAAGTCAATCAGTCAACCAGTCAACCAGAAAAGTCAACTAGTCAACCAGAATGCTGAAAAGTCAACCAGAATACAGAAAAAGTTCCGCTGAGCGGTAAAATACCGCTGAGGGGCACTTTTCGGGTGCCAAAATCACCGCTGAGAGGCAAAAACAGCAGTTGGGGGCAAAATGGATCATGCGCTATTACCACTCAGCGGTAAAATACCGCTGAGCGCCATTCTAAGTGGGCTTAGACCGGTTTTCTTTGATTTTTATGGGCTTGGACTTGTTTTATGTTATTTTTATGCCCTATTTAAGGACTTGCACGTCCTAGGATTTGTATCTTTGGCTGGGAGGAAGCAGAAACACACTTTTCACCCCTTGGGGGTAGATTGGGAGATGGTGACGACTCTCTTCTTATCTTTCTAGGGTTCTATCTTTCTTTCATTCATTATTGTTCATCTAGTTTCACCATGAATATGGTGAACTAAACCTTGTATTGCTGTTGGGGAATCAATGTACTCTTGTAAAACTCTCATATATGGAATTTGTGTTTTAACATCTTATATTAAGATACATGCTTTCTTTCATCTTTAGTTAGGGATTTTCCTCTTTGCTTAATGCTTGCTTTGTTTAACTCATTCATTGCCATGATTATTGATTTTGTCGATATGGGAACGTACGGAGAAATCTAGATCCGGAAAATTTCTCCCAATAGCATATTGGTTGCCTTTAAGCTCCTGCACTTCAGAACTAATTACTAGGAATGCTAGGAATTGTATGAACTCGTAATTAAGGATAGGCCTTCTAGCAAGGTGATTTAGAGAGTGGCATTAGCAATTGATGAAAAGAATGATGAATTCCTAAAGTATATGAGAGTGAACAAGATGAAATTGATAACCCCAACAACATACTCATCCATTTAATTCATTAAAGTGTTTGTTTTCCTCTTTTCCATTGATCAAAATTGATGCATACATGTTTAATTACTGTCTTTTGCATTTAAACCTACAATATATTATTTACAAGTCTCAAATAATCAACAAATCATATACCTAACTAGGCCGTGAGTCCTTTGGGAAAACGATACTTGGTCTTACCACTAGTAAAAAAATTGCTTTTTAACTCGCGGTATAGGTATCGGTTTAGGAAAAACCGAAGTCAATCAAAACGCGGTGGCATTTTTGTAATTTAGGTGAACTTAAATGCCTCGGTTCAAGGGAACCCGAAACATATAAGTAATATTACCTCGGTTCATAGCAAAACCGATGCCTAAAAGTTGTCTGACACATCTGAATTTTGAAATCTGCAGAGAATCTATGGTTTCGGTTCAGTAAGAACCGGTGCAAATCCATATTTATGCCTCGGTTTAGGCGGGAACCGAGGCATATAGCTATTTAATATTTTTTTAGGACTATATGCCTCGGTGGAGAGTGAACCGGTGCATTAAAAAATTACCCTAACTCCTGCATGTTTCATTATGATGTTTCATTTCCCACGTTTCACTTTCCCTGCAACCCCTCCCATTCTCCTGCAACCCCTCCCATTCTCCAGCCCCCTCTCCCTCTGCATCCCCAGGACGCTGCGGCTTCCATTCTCCAGTCCCCTCTCCCTCAACTCCACTGCGGCTCTCATTCTCCAGTCCCCTCTCCCTCAACTCCATCATTCTCTCACCAGATGGCTTCTCCCTCTGCATCCCCAGGATGGTGCGGCGACGGTGCGGCGACGGTGCGGCGAGGCGAGACGAGACGAGACGGTGCGGCGACGGTGCGACGAGGACAGATCTCACGGCGGTGCGACGAGGCGAGACGATGCGGCAAGGCGAGACGGTGCGGCGAGGCGAGACGAGACGAGGCGAGATGAGACGGTGCGGCGACGGTGCGACGAGGATAGATCTCGCGATGGTGCGGCGAGGCGAGAGAACTCCGACGGCGCGACGAGGGAGCTCGCGACGGCGCGACGAGGGAGCTCGCGACGGTGCGGCGAGAGCCCGCGACGGCGGCGAGAGCCCGCGACGGCGGCTGCAATGGCGGAAACCCTTTTCTGCGTTTTTTGGTTTTTGATTTTTGGTTTTTGGTTCTCTTTCTTTGCAGGTAGATGGCGAAATGCATTGATTTTTTGTTTTTGGTTTGGATCTCTATCTCCCGTCTATTCTCTCTGCTTCCTATTCCCCTTCTTGTTTGATTGTCAAAGTAATTTTGTGCTTCCTATTCCCCTTCTTCTTTGATTGTCAAAGTAATTTTGTGCAAAGACATGGATGAAAAGAATTGCAGAAAAGAGAAAGAAGTTTAACCAGAAAAGAGAAAAAAGTTTAACCAAATAAACAAACATAAAAACTCTGATCTCGTTCTGATCTCATTGAAAATAAAAAAAATTAAAAGACTCTACTGCCTCGGTTGTTTTTGAACCGAGTCAGAATCTGAAATCTTTTGATTCGGTTTAGGACCGAGCTAAAAAATCCATTTTTTTTACCTCGTGTGCATATACACCGGTTATAGAACCGGTGTCTATTTGAAAAAATAACCGAGGCAGTATAGGTTGATTGCACTAGTGTACCTAGTTTTATTACTTGATACGATTCGGTCACACTTGCCGATTGTTAAACAAGTTTGTGGCGCCGTTTTTCGGTGTTCATAAATTTGTCATCAAGTTTTTGGCGCCGTTGTCGGGGACTCGTGGTTTAACTAGTTTATTTGTGTGATTATTGATTATCTTTGACTTGAATTTTGAATTTTGAAATTTGAATTTCTGTTTTTATTTTCTGTTTCTATTTTTCGGTTTTTATTTTATTTTATTTTATTTTATTTTATTTTGTTTTATTTTATTTTATTTTATTTTATTTTATTTTATTTTATTTTATTTTATTTTATTTTCTGTTTTTATATTTTTCGGTTATTATTTTATTTTATTTTTCTATTTTTATTTTTGCTGTTTTCTGTTTTTATTTTCTGTTTTTATTTTTTCTGTTTTTATTTTATCTTCTTATCTCTTATTTTATATCTTCTCTATCTTTTTGTGCTAACAATTGTTTTTAGGGTTTTGTGCCTAATGCCTGCAGGATGCAATTCGGTCAAGAATTTAACTATATGGGCACTCAATTCTTCCAAGGTCAACAAAGGAAAGCAAGAGATCTCATCTTTCAGGCAAGGCATGGAGGAATCACTAGGTCATGCATGGGACAGATGTGAAAGCCTATTAAGAAAGACTCTCACACGTGGATTTGACGAAGTGGAAGTAGTCCTAATCTTCCTTGGAGGTCTTGGTTCACAAACCAAGATGATGCTTGACGCCTCAGCTGGAGGAAATATCAAATGGAAAACTCCAGAGGAGGCTACAGAAATCATTGAAAATATGGCTACAAGTGATAATGAACTAAACAGTGAAAGAGGAGCTCCTATTCAACAAAAAGGGGTTCTACAGTTACAAACCAATGATGCCTTGCTAGCACAGAACAAGATACTAACTCAACAATTGGAGAATCTCACAAAAACACTTGCACAACTGCCAAAAGAGTTAAAGACTATTGCACAGGTTCAACCACAATTGTGTGAATAATGTGGGGGTGACCATATCAATGGTCAATGCGCCTTTCCAACAGAAGCTTTCGAGGATGTTAACTTCATGGCCAATTAATTTCCATACCGTCAGGGTAATTTCAATCAAGGGTGGAAAACACACCCAAGCATTGGTCAAGGACAAAGTAGGCAAGATGGACAAGTTGGGCTATTTAACAAGCAACAGCAACAACCAACCTTATGGCAACAAATTTCTATACTTAATGAAAGATCAATAAGGATGGAAGAAACTCTTCAGCAGTTCATACAAAAAACTGAATCTACTCAAAAGAGCACTGAAGCTGCTATTAAGAATTTGGAGATTCAAGTGGGTCAGATCACTAAGTAGTTGGAAGAAAGGCTTGACAAGAATTGTGGGGCTAATTGATGGAAGAAAGATCCAGCTGATTCTGGTGCAAGATGGAATCAACAGAACTTCTCCTAGGAACTTTTGGAATCTGAACTGGAAAGGAGGATGAACATCATTTTGTTGCAGCGGAAGAAGATGAATGATGATGATTATGACCGGAGGAAGCATAAACTCTAGTATTTCTTTTACTTTTATTAAAAACATGTGTAAAAGGTGTTAGGCATGTGCTAGATAGGAGGGACTTTTAGTCCTATATATAGACATGCCACCACCTCTTGTAAGGCACTTTTGAGAATATTGAATTAAACTTTCTGTTGAGAGAAATCCAGAATTTAATTCCCTTGAAAGTCAAGTTAGAGAATCCCAAAGGATCTCCTCTAGCCTCCTTCCATCTCACGTTATCATTCTCTCATTTTCAATTGTCAGATTCTCTCTCCTCCATACCATCCATCTCACGCCACTCTCACCAATTGATAGCTTCCTCGTGGCTTGCATCAGATCTACTGCCACGCGTGCCTTTTCCCTCACGAGATTCCATCAGCATAGTTTCCATATCCTCTGTTCGCGTCCGCACTTACGTTTTCTCTCTCGAAAGCTCTTCAACCACAAACCTCATCCTCATCATCGTAGAACCTCACCTTTCTCGCCGATTAAAATCACCTCTCCACCATTCAAATCTGCTTCCGTTTCAAACCCTAGGTTTTCAACCGAACAAACCTCGAATCTCTGGTTTGTTCCTCGTTGTTCATCTTCGAATCCAAGTACTAGGGTTCTTGACTACATCTGTTTCTTCCGCTGCTTCCCGGTCTTCATCTCGATCAAATCCAGATTTCACGTCGTTTCCGGATTCAGCTCAAGCCGTCAGCTATCATGTGGTATTCAGAGCCTAGGTTAGGCGCGTCCGCTTGAGCTATGTATCTCGTTTCTCTCTGATCTGAGTTACTCTTCGTCGATTCTCAAATTTTTCTGTCTCGATCTGTTCTCTGTTCTTGAGATTCAATCTGTGCGTTTGGTTTTTTTCAAATTATTCGTGTTGTTCATTATGATTCCTTCTCTGTCTTGTGTTGATTCATGTGTTTTTGGTCTTGATCTGTTCATTAGGTTTCTGCTTGAGTCATTTCTTGTATGCTAACCTTGTTTTGGTTGTGTCTTTCATCATCTTAATCGGTCCAAATTTTGTTGAGTCATTTTTCATTGATGAATCATATTCTGTCATGTTTACAGTCATGTTTAATTGCTTAAAATGTCATAAATTTTGTGTTCAAAGCTGTGTTGAGTTTTTCCTGAGATTCTGGAATATATGATCAGTGGCTATACACCATATGAGCTATGATACATTCATTGTGAGCTCGGGTGCATGCAAAAGTGACCGTAATCTCAGATTTAACGTACTGTTGATGTGTATTTTGATTTGCGTTTATTATCATGGCCAATACATATTATTTTGGTGATAAAATGCTTGAATGAGTTCGTATCAGGTGCACATCACTTAAGCCATGAATTGCTGAAGCAAATAGCTTGGTGGCACCTTGTGAAAACTCCAGCAGTATCAAATTGCAGTTGGCCGATCTGCATTGTCTTGTTTGAGTCTAGTTTTTGTTTTAAAATCTGTTCTGGCATATAGATCTTGCTGGAAATCTTGCATTAACTTCCTCGTGTCATGTTTAAGCTTCAAATTGCTGTTTTAAAGTCATTTTCATCAATAATTTGTCAATTGACTCCATAAAACTTAA
The DNA here is from genome assembly GCF_029865625.1 of Vigna umbellata. Taxonomy (NCBI): domain Eukaryota; kingdom Viridiplantae; phylum Streptophyta; class Magnoliopsida; order Fabales; family Fabaceae; genus Vigna; species Vigna umbellata. The sequence goes on along the minus strand of NC_142165.1, from coordinate 30,771,089 downwards.
AACTGGTGGTGTGGTTGAGCTGTTTGATTGCATAATTGGCTATTGCAAGTTCAATTGTCGAATTACTATGTTCTACATCCAATTTTAATGCAAAACAAGTTTTTTTTGATGTTTTAAACATGTTGAGATAGTTTAATTCGAGTTATATCAGCCTTTGTGCATCTTTCACCTTTTGAAACCACCATTTTAAGTCAATTTTTTTTTTATGAAGCAAGTATAGTGCAGTACTGACATTTTGATTTGTGCATTTATGATTCAGTTGGATTGTAGTAAGAGCTAGGGTCTGTTGAATGAAATCAAAACAAGTCAAAAAGAATATCTATACAAGTTTAGAAAGCGTTCAGACCTTGTGCAATCCAACTAAGACAAGCTCCAAATCAAAAACTGAAAACATTATCAGTTATGAACTAATTTTGTGGGGTATTTTATCAAACGTTTTTTGTAAAATTCAGTACTGGAGTCACTTAACTGTCTCTGATCTAACTTGCTTGTTTTTCTTGCTTTAAAAATCTGATCTAGCTCTATTCATTAGGTTCATTTTGAGTGCTTTCCTTCTTGATAGCTTTGTTTCTTGCTTGTCTTTATTGGTTATCTAGTTTTGTCTGCAATGCATGTGAAATCTATTCTGGCGATCTTTAATTGAAGCTTTTAGTTGCTTATTTCATCTGGTCTAGAGTTTCCTTAGTTAGAGTTTGCCCTGCTATTTGAGTGGTTGTCCTGTTTGTCCATCACTTTGCCTTAGCTAACCATTTTCCTGAATTGAGAAATCTGATTCCAATCTGGTTTTTTGGATTTGAAAGAAGGTAAGTGTGAATGGTAGCATTCTAGGTGGTGGTGATCCACAGGATTCTCTGGCTTAGACTGAAAATTTCATTTGAGTGCCTTAAAATGTTTTAAAGAGAAATCTGGGTGCTGTGAGATTAGCGGCTATTGGCATTTACAAGAGTTCAGTTTCAACTAACCATTTGTTAATTGTTCATTGTGCAGGAGACGAAAATGAGATGATCAGAGTGGAGAGTTGTGACTGTTTAAGAAGTTATTGAAATCAATTTAGTTCATAAAATGTTTGATGAATTCAGTGAGATATTAAATGCTTGAATGTGATTGCTGATTTGCTAGTGATGCTAATTGTGCTTGTGAATGTTAAACTGTCATTGCACTCACTTTATTGTCAAACATTGCCTGCTGAATTAATTGATTTACTCACTGTTTGACAGTGAAATGTTAATTTGATGGTTTAATTGGGCATGTTGAATGCTGATGTTGATTTGTGTAATTCACTAAGTTGCTGCAAAGGTTGCTCTTGTCATAATCAGTTGTGCATCAATCTGTTTTTTAATTGCCAATGTATCATCCAGTTTTAAGAAGTGATTAAAGCACCTAAATTCCAGTTCTGACTTGGTGATTGAATTAATTAGGTGGTTAGTTTCTGCATTGAATTACATCCAATCTGAATTTAATTCACTGTCCATTTGCAATTGCTGGATTCTGTTGTTGGATTTTGTTGAGATTTATGTGTGCAGAGCTGATGTGAATGAATCATTAGTTGAGCAGAATATTACTGAAGAAACAGTAGCAGGAACACCTCAGTGTGGATCTTGAAACAGGCTAGAAACAACCATTCAAATAGGGAAGTTGTCTAACTTACCTATGTTGTGAATTGCTATTCTGTTTTAGCTTGTAAGTGATAATATTGAATGAATATCCTGCTGATTTTGGTTGAAAATTAACTGTGCAGAATACTTGGAACAGTTTGAGAGCAAATAGGAATTATGCAATGTCTCAATTGCACAAGACCGAGTGAGAGGGAAGATTAGACAAAAGCTAGGAGATCCAAGGCTGGTTAACAACAACAAGAGTATATTCATTGCGCACAAGAAGTGGACCAGGACCGTAGTAGCTGTCTTATGTAATTGAATTGAACTCATCTGGTTTTGTAATAGGCTCTAATGTTAGTTTTCTTAATTTCATTGTAAAAGGCCATTCAAAGTCCAAGTGTCTTGGAAGAGTCCTTGGTGCTCTTTCAACTCTTGGCAAAACTTTTCTTGTTTGTGTTTAAATTTTAGTGTCTTACGTTTAGGGTGATTTAGGCTAAAAGGGATTAAACTCGAAGCTTTGTCACATTAGAGTCCGAAAAGTCTCGTCTTTTAGTGTTTAATTGTTGTGATTGTTTGTGAGTTGTGTTCTTTGATTTTAAAAGTGATTTTTGTTTAAAAGATAACTAGTAGTAACCTAAGACATTTCTGGCAAGGCAAGACTTGGTACTTAAGCAGTCTTTATGACTCACCTCTCTTACCTGGGACTTGTTTAAGTGTGAATCTTGTAAATCTTTTACACTAGAAAAACTTTTAAAAAAACAAAGATGTCTTGTTATCCATATAAGTCTGCTAGGAATTTTGATAAGCAACTTAGTTACAAAGGCATCAAAAGAGAACATGATAAAGCTAGAAGGAAGTCTTGTTCATCTTATGAATTTGATAGGATTGAAGATGATTTGTATAAACAAGCTAGTGAAAATATTCCATTCTTTGGTGATGATATTGGTGCATTAACATACCTAGCTTGGGAAAAGGAAATTAATGACATGCATTCATTCATGGTGAGAAAAAGTAAATATGAATCCTTCTATTCTAGAGATAGTGAATCTTATATTCTTAGTCTTTACACTTCTAGTTTTAAAAAGCATGCAAGAGAGTGGTGGGATGATAGGCAATATCATGTTGAGATAGGTAGACAATATCCCATTTATGACTGGAATGAATTGAAAGCTTGTATGAGAAGAAAGTTTGTGCCTCGAGAAATTGAAAGAAACTTAGAACTTATGAGAGAGCTTATTAGAGAAGGTGAGTCATTCATTCAAAATTTAAGTGGGTTCTCCCGTAGGGAAAGTGAGTTTCTAGAAAAACTTAGGAGGCTATGGGAAGAGACAAGCAAATATAGAATTGAGAGATTAAAAAGAGAAAAACAAAAGCAAGAAGTAAGAGAGAAAAGAGAAAAAGAGAAAAGAGAAAAGGAAAGAAAAGAAGAGGAAGAACAAAATAGAAGAGAAGAGGAAGAAAGAGAGAGAAGAGAAGAAGAGAAAAGAAGAGAGCAAGAGAAAAGAGAAGAAGAAGAAAACAAGAGAAGAAAAGAGGAAGAAAGAGAAAGAAAAGAAGAAGAGGAAAGAAGAGAGAAAGAAAGAAAAGAAGCACAAAGAAGAGAAAAGGAAGAAGTTGAAAGAATAGAAATGGAAGAAAAGAAAAGGCAACTAAAGGCAACATATCCTCCTATCCTAGAAGCTAGATTCTTAAGGGGAGGTTTTCTATTATCTCACTTTTCTCCATTTATATTTGAATTTTCCAAATTTCACTTTTCTTTCAAAGAATTGGTCACTCCATCTTTAAAAATGTTATCACTTTCAACACATGCAAAGTTCCAACTTGGGTTATGGTTACCTTTATGGTTACCAATAACTCAAGATACAAATAAAATTTCAAATGAAGAAAGGTTTCTTTGTTATATTAAAATTAAAAATTTCAAAATTTGGAAACCTTCTTCTACACATATTCTTTTATATATCTTATTGGGTCAAAGAAAACTAATTAGAGATATGTTTGATGTTTATTGCAGATGGATATTTGACCCAGGAGGAACTCTTATGAAGCTAACAAAAATAAGTCTTCAAAAGCACCATCAGATTTGAGGACAAATCCTTTCCAAGGGGGAGGGGATGATAGACGGGGCCCAAGCCCAATTAGTTTAGTATAGTATTTCTTTTACTTTTATTAAAAACATGTGTAAAAGGTGTTAGGCATGTGCTAGATAGGAGGGACTTTTAGTCCTATATATAGACATGCCACCACCTCTTGTAAGGCACTTTTGAGAATATTGAATTAAACTTTCTGTTGAGAGAAATCCAGAATTTAATTCCCTTGAAAGTCAAGTTAGAGAATCCCAAAGGATCTCCTCTAGCCTCCTTCCATCTCACGTTATCATTCTCTCATTTTCAATTATCAGATTCTCTCTCCTCCATACCATCCATCTCACGCCACTCTCACCAATTGATAGCTTCCTCGTGGCTTGCATCAGATCTACTGCCACGCGTGCCTTTTCCCTCACGAGATTCCATCAGCATAGTTTCCATATCCTCTGTTCGCGTCCGCACTTACGTTTTCTCTCTCGAAAGCTCTTCAACCACAAACCTCATCCTCATCATCGTAGAACCTCACCTTTCTCGCCGATTAAAATCACCTCTCCACCATTCAAATCTGCTTCCGTTTCAAACCCTAGGTTTTCAACCGAACAAACCTCGAATCTATGGTTTGTTCCTCGTTGTTCATCTTCGAATCCAAGGGTTCTTGACTACATCTGTTTCTTCCGCTGCTTCCCGGTCTTCATCTCGATCAAATCCAGATTTCACGTCGTTTCCGGATTCAGCTCAAGCCGTCAGCTATCACTCTTCAAACAGTGTTCAGTGACTGGATTGAAGGAGAGTGGATGATTCAGTGATGAAGATAAGGTTGAGGCAAAGGAGGATTGAATCAAACAGTGATGCGGTGAAGAAAATAGATGAATCAGTGATGGAGAAAATGGAATGAGGGAAGTGGTTTAGGTGCTGAAATGTGATGCGGATGGGTGGAGATATGCTAGTAATGGAGCCTAGCTAGGGAGAGAGGCTAGAGGAAACTCGCAAGCTCTCTCTCGGTGACCTTCAATAAGAAGAAAGTTCTGGACAACATCAACAGAAAACAATTCTTCATTCAAATCAAAGGTCCCGGTTACAAGCAATGGAGCAACCTATTTAAAGGGAAACAAAGCTCCTGGTTCACGCCTATGATGCCATGGAGCAAGTGCCCAGCTATGCAAGTGTGAAGAAAACATGAAGAGCCACGTGGAGATCTCTTGAATCTGCTGAAACGTTTCTGAAGCTGCTGGTTGCACATGAAAGGTGTTGGGTGCACGTGAAAGATCACAGTTGGTGCTGGATGCATGTCAGGCTTCATATGGTGCAAAATTATGCCTTTTACTCCTTTGCTTCTCTTGGCTAAACAACTCCTTGGCTGGTTGTTTCATGATCTCCTAGCTTTATTAGACCCTACAAAACACATATAAACATATTAAAGAAAATTCTACTAAGACTTAGAGAAAGAAAATTAAGAAAGAGTATTTAACAATCCTTCTTCACTTCCCTTTCTTAGCCTTAGCTTAAGTTGATACTCCTTTGAATGGAATGCCCTAAATGGGTTTCCATCATACCCTCCCTCTTGAAAAACGATTTCTCCTCAAATCGGAAAGATATAAAGAAGCACAACTTTGGTTTGTTACTTTCCTCCTGGATCAAAAATATATCTACAATAAGCATCAAATATATCTCTAATTAGTACCAATCCAAGAAAGAATTTTTTTATGGAAGTAACTTTACAATAAAGACTTTGTTTTATAGTTTTAAAGAAATCTGAAAGTCCTAATTCACAAGTCACTTTTCTTTTATCTTGAGTTTCTTGTATCCCTAAGGGTAACAATAACTCAAGATTTAAATTGCCATAGTTTGAAGAGGGTAGTATAATGATAATTGGTGTGGCAATTGGTTTAAAAGAGAAGTTATCATGCAAAGACTTAAAGATAATTGAAGAAGAATTAAAGGATTGGAAACCTTCCCTTTTTGGTTCACTTTGAATTGTAGGAGTAGAATTTGTCATCAGTAGCAAATGCTCCTTTTCTCTCTTTTCTTTTTCTCTTCTATCATCTTCTGCTCTCTTCTCTTCTTCTCTCTTTCTCTTTTCTTCTTCTATCTTTTCTCTCAATTCCTCTTCTCTCCTTCTAGTCTCTCTCTTTCTTCTCTTATCCAAGAGTTTCTCAAGTCTTTCTTTAAATTCAATTTCCCTTCTAGAGAAACCATCTAGACCTTTCATAAATGTTTTTCCGTCTTGAATGAGGTGTCCCATTAATTCTAGGTCTCTCTTGGCTGAAGGAGGAACAAAGTTTCTTCTCATGCAAGCTCTTAGCTCATACCAATCATGAATGGAGGATTTTCTACCTTTCTTGACACTATATTGCCTATGATTCCACCACTCACTTGCATGTTCTTCTAATCTAGAAAGATATATGTTAAGAGCAAAGGATTCACTGTCTCTAGCAAGAAAAAGATGTATTTTATCAATTTTTCTTTCCCAAGCTAAATATGTTAAAGCACTAATGTCTTTACCAAAAAATGGAATATCTTTCCTAGCTTGGTTGTACCTTTCATCCTTCCTTCTTTCTTTTTGTTCACCTTCATTTTGATTTTTCATGTATTGGGCAAACAAGTTCCTAAGCTCACTCATTTCTATTTCTCTCTTGGTGATCATGATTTCCTCATTCATCTTTTTAATTTCAAAAGTAGATTCTTAGTTTGAAAATGTTTAAGATTTTACCTAGAGACAATTCCCAGGTAAGAGAGGTGAGCCAAAGGCCGCTTAAATACCAAATCTTACCTAGCCAGAATGTCTAAGGTTACTTACTTGACCATTTTCAAAGTAAGATTCACTATTGAATTTAAAAATGGACTCAAACAATCAAAATGAAAGATAAAACACCTAGACTTCTAATGGAACAAAAGCCTAGAATGTGAAGATAAAACAAAGGAAATCTTAGGTGAGGCTTGTAGCTTTGGCTAACAAGACACACTCACCGTCTACTATCAAAGCAAGCAAAGAAAATTGCCAAGATTGGAGAGAGCACCAAGGACTCTTCCAAACACTTGGTCTTAAATGGCCTTTTACAAACAAAACTGAAAACTAAAATGGAAACATATTACAAGTTCAAAACTCAAAAGAATCAAGCTAAACTACTCTGCTGCTCCATATGTGCACTGATTTGAAACTTGTGTTTGTTGCTCTCTTAGTGCTTTAGCCCTTCAATCCTTGCTCAAAGAGGTTTCAAGCTTCTGAAACAGTGTTGGCTACTGTAGAGTATTGATTCTGCTGTTTAGTTTCTGTGCAACCGTGAAACTCCAATTAGAGCACGTTCATCTCACTTTTAATGGTCTTCACAAAGCTCTCCAAAACAGTTTTTGAAAATCTGCTGCACAAGCTATAAGACACCCTTCAAGTGAAAACCTGCACTGTTATATCAAACCAGCAAGAATATCTAATGTTCCAGTTCAACAAATCAATTTATTCAATTGGTCCAAAATTGATGATGGAATCAGCTTGAATTTAAGGACCAAACTGGTCAAAACAGAACTGGATGAAAACAGGGTTATTGTCAAATCAAAAAGCTAAATTGGTTTAAACAAGGTGTGATGAAAACTGTTTTGAACAATTTTTTAAAAACTGAAATCTGCACCTTCAATTGTAAAAACCAGTTCAATCAACAAGTTTCAAAATCCTTTTGATCATTTAAAATGTTTCTCAAATCAGAACTGTATAAGCCAATTGCATAACACAAATCAGATTCTGAAACTGGACTATTTCAGCATTGGACAATAGTGTAGTATTTCTCTCGGCCAAGGCTATTTGGCTTCATGTGCATTCACTCAAATCTCACTTCCTTTACTGTTTCAGGGTGCTCTAGCAAGATTCTTTTAGGTTCCAAACACTCAATCTCACCATCGCTCAAATGTTTGGCTTGTGTCTCAAAATTTGGCTAGTGGAGTTGCCAAATTTTCACTCTTTTTCTCACTGCAGAATGGTGTTTTAGGAAGCTATTTTTTCTTGCTGTGGAGGCACTTGGATCAAGAGCTATATGAGTTTCCACCCCTCAAAATGCTACCACTAGCATGAGCAATCACACTAGCACAAAATCTGCACCAATAAGCATCTAACCAGCACCAGAAATCAGAAAGTAAGGCTGGAACAGAACTGACTTATTACGGACAAAACCAGATTTTCAATTTAAAGACAAACAAGCAATTAAGGCTATTAATAAAGGAGGCACTGCAAATAGATCCTAACAAAGCTCTAGATTAGATTAATAAAGCAAGAAAAACCAAAATGCAGGTTGAAATCAAGGTGAAACCAAACTGTTTGATATTTTCCAAAACTGTTTGATGAAATGCCCCAAAGAGAATCAAATTTTGTGTTTTGGGGTTTTAACTGCTTGAAACTGGATTGCACGGTTCTACAAGCTTTTTAACACTTGATATGGCTTATTTTGATCATTTACTTTCAATCTAAAACACTGAACCAGCTCTTGCTACAATCCAAATTTAAATTTGAAGATTAAATCATCAAAACAGATTCAGTTTTCAACACTGCACCAGAAAAAATTGGCTTGATTTTGGTGGTTTAAAACTCAACTTTCCACAGAAGTGTCTTAAACTTGAAATGAATCACTTCAGCAACTTTAATTAGTGATTTGAAACATGTTCAAACTCTGAAATGGGTTAAAAACAGATTGCTACTCAGATTGACCTTGCCACTTCCTAATTTAACTCAAAATATGATGGTTTAAGAAACAACTCTGCACTTAGGCCAAGATATTACTAATTGAAATCTGCTAGCAACTTTTAAACACCATTTTAAACTTGTTCAAACTATCAAATAGCTCAGAATTAGCAGAAATCAAAAACAGACCTTGTTATGGCCAATTTATGCAGAAAATACCCCATCAATCCACCAAAATCAAGTTTGATTGATTCAAAAGCTATAGCAACAATGAAAATGACTCAAGGAAGTCTTAATACACTAGATCAAGCTGGAAATTATCAGCTAGAATGAATTAAATTCAAATTAGACATCCAAGGATTTTTAAGCACGGTGAAAAGCTTGAAATAAGACCAAAACAGTAGGTTCTTCTGGTTTATGAGGCAACCAAGCTATGCTAGATGCATTTCATTGCTTGTTATGGTTTGCCATACCACTTGCAACCTTAGACAACACCAAACAATGGTGGAAAATGCATCAGAACAGACTTAAAAGACTTAAAACGGATTCAACGAAAACTTAAACCAGAAATGAATTTTCAATCAGATTTGAAACTTGACCCAGAGCTTTAGTGATTCTGCTCATATCACCAAGGCTAGATTAAGCTCTCATTGCCTTATTTGGTTGATATATGAATTCACTTTCATCTGAACTCAAGCACATCCAAAAACCAAAGCAGGAAGACCAAATTTAATGACAAATTAAAACACTGCATCAGAATTTTGAGCACATGACTTTAACATACTGGAATTGAATTCTAAAGCTGGAAGAGACATAAGCAAGAATGATTCACCGTTTAAAATGAGTAACAAACATGTATGAACACTGGAAACACAACACAACAACAGGAAACACGAAATTATTGACTAGAAAAAGTAAAACAGAAGCAACAAAAATACTCAAAACAGAAACTGCAAAACTGAAACAGAAAGCACAACAGAATGCAGAAATGGAGTGCAAAGATGGAGGAATAGCTTAGCTCTTGGTGCGTGTCAAGCATAAACCTGTCCAGCTCTCTTATTTCTAAAAATATGAAGAAAAGCATGATTTCAAGCTAGTTTCTAAGTGTAAAGGTTGCTTTTAGTGTCAATTTTAATCATAAAAGTAACAGTTTTTCAACTGTTATCACAACCCCAAACTTAAAACTTTGCTTGTCCTCAAGCAAATAAAATGTAACTCAATCTTCAACCAATTCATATGATGGTTCACTTCATTCACAAATCCTCTTTTTAGATAAGTAAAAACTTCACTCAAACTTATGACCAAGAGTTCAATCAAGATGTGCACATGCTTTAGTGTTCACAAAGTCATTTAAATTCCAACAAATGTTATTTTTCATGAATGATCAATCAATTAAGCATGGATGTTCATGTGCTTATGGAATATTTGCTCACTGGGTAAAGTGTTTCACTCAACACACAAGTGTATAAGAGGTAAAGTGTTTCACTCATTCACTCCACTATCACAATGTTACATGAATCAACTTTGCCTTTCATTTTACCACAATCAAAAACATTCACAAGCATGCATCATCACAAGGACTTTTCTATGGCTTATAACGTGGCTGGGCTAACAAGAAAATTGGTTTTTCTAGATCACAAAACCCTTGAGTTAAGAGAATCATACAACACAATCATCTTATTCTTTCCCAACTTTCTTTTGCCTTTGCATTGAGCTTTGCTTCTTTTTCTTTTCTTTTCTTTTTCTTTGCATATTCTTACTTTTTAGCTCTTAGCTCAATGCTTTTCATGTTTTCCCAACAACCCCAAACTTGAACATTTAACAATACCACACAAGATCTTCTACTTAACTCAAGGTAAAGATTTTTCAATCAAAGGTTTCAGTGTATGTTCAAGGCTAAGGGTTCAAAAGGATTGAACACAAAGTGTTCTCTTTTAGTGGGCTAATTTTTACAAATTTGGCCAATAAAAAGGTTTCCAACAAACGGCCTTGATCATATGATGCAAAACAAGCAATTGATTCAATCATAGAAAACCTGGGCAAAATCATTCATGCTTTCAAAGTAATAGCATTCAACAATAACAACTCTGGAGCTCAAAATCTCACATATCAGCTCATTCACATTTGACATACACATCTTGCTTAATTTCACAATCACAATCATGATATCATGCATTTGTTCACAGAGCTTGTGAATCACCTGTATAAGCATTTTAATGTGCACATCATCTCAACATCAATTAATCATAAGCATCATTCAGTATTACTTATCACACAATCACAGTTAATAGCAAACCATCACAAGAAACCAGGTTTTCAATAGAGTACATCAAACCCTAATCTAAAAACAAAAACAAATAAGTTTAGAAAACTTAAACCACAAAAGCATAATCATATGATAGCATTTATCAGTAAATGCTATCTCAGCTCCTCATCAGTCTGAGCTGTCCTCTGTATCTTCTTCTTCTTCCTCATCTTCAGCATCTTCAAATGCATCATCATCATCAGCTTCATCTTCTTCCATCTCTCTAGCTGAAGCTTCAGCTGCTCCAGCTCCTCCTCCATGCACTGGTTCCTCTGGCCAAGCTACCACATTATGGAATTCATCCATAGTCCACCTGTGGGCTGGAGGTGTATCATACATCCCCATAATCATCTCAGCAGTGGCCACCTGCCCTCTGTGAATGGACTGCAACTGAGCACCTATAAGAGACATATACATGTCCTTCATCTGGAATGGTTCTGCTTCATGTGTATCAGCAGATGTCTGGCTCTGTGCTGGCCCTCTCTCTCTACGAGCCCGGCGTGGTGGAACTGGCTGAGCTGCATCCTCGCCTCCACAGTACTGTCTGTAATAGGCCTCATCAATAGCTTTTCTTGGCCTCTCAAATGGTGGAACAGAAGTGTCCACCCCAGCTAGCTTGCAAAGGTGAGTGATCAAAGAAGGATGTCCTAGTGGTGCTTTGTTGTTTGAGGTGTTAGCACATACACTAATTTCATCAGCTATCACCTGCCCAATATTAACATTTAAATTTCTGATAACACAGTAGATGAATAGTGCCCTGCTGAGAGTAATATCTGACACATGTAAACATGGCTGAATGTTGGCATGAGAAAACGCCATCCAATACTTTGCAAGAGGAGTCAAATTCGTCCTCCTAATGTTAACCACTGAGCCAGATCTATTCCTTTGGAAGTGTCCTCCAGGTATACACAATACTCTCCCCACATCCTCATAATCAGCACCTTCCTCCATGCAAAGAGCAAACTGGCACTGCTCACCAGCCCATACAGTGTCCAGGAAGTTATTAATAGAATCAGGATCATACTTGATAGCATGGCCTCTGACATAGCCCAAATAATTCTCAGCTGGATAATCACCAATCTTCTTAGCATTGGTGTAAAATTCCTTTACCACAGCTATGTTGGCAGGTGCAGGATAAGTGGCTAGCTTTCCCCAATCATTCTCTAACACTTGCTCTCCAAATTGAGGAGCAAAATTAGGTATCATTCCAACCTTTCTCTCCATCAGAAGTCTCCTGTCCTGAACCACCCTAAAGTGCTTCTCATGTTTCCTAGAGAGGAACCTGCTAGATTGGGGTTGCTCTGGTTCCTTTTCCTTTCTCTTGGTTGCCATGGTTTTCAATCTTTTTCCTGATGAGGATGCCATTCCTACATTCAAAACACAAACAAAACCACAGAACATGATATTAATCATTAGTAAAACACAGAACACAACTCCTTTCGAAGCTAAACCACCGCTGAGGGCCAGAATTCCCCCTCAGCGCCACCAGTACCACATTCCAGATCACAAAAAATCAGAAAAACCAAATCTGGCAGAGTGCCGCTCAGCGGCAGTTTGCCCCTCAGCGGTAACTCTGCAGATTTTTGAAAAACCTGTTTTAAAGCTTTCCTAACTCCACCCAAATGCAATTTTCAGTTTTCCAGTTCATAATCATGCAGTTTAATCGGTTCAAACATCAAATATATCATCAAATCATGCAAAGAAATCAAAACCCCTAAATCTTCATGCTTTGACAATCATATTCAAAATCAAAAACCCTAGAATGAACAAAATGCATTTTACTTACTTGGGTGGAGATACTAGATGCAATGAGAATGCTTCCAAGCTAGAATGCTCTCTTCCAACCCCAAACTTTGATGGCACACTAATGATAAATTGAGTGGAAGAGAAATTTTCTTAAGAGGGAAGAGTGAAAAGATGTGGAAAACCGTGGAGAAGGTATGTGGGAGTGTTTGTGCAGAGAAAAATCTGAAAGTGTGACAGAATACGCAGCTTAGGGTTTAAAAATACCCTAATGGGCTCGGGTCCCGCTAAGGGGAACTAAAACCCAATCTGCGAGAGTACCGCTCAGCGGTAAACCGTGGAGAAGGTATGTGGGAGTGTTTGAGCAGAGAAAAATCTGAAAGTGTGACAGAATACGCAGCTTAGGGTTTAAAAATACCCTAATGGGCTCGGGTCCCGCTAAGGGGAACTAAAACCCAATCTGCGAGAGTACCACTCAGCGGTAAAGTACCGCTCAGCGGCACTTTCGTGATGTGTTCTTCTCCTTCTTTTCTTAACCTACGTGCCTCCTAGACATGCCCCTCACTGGCTCCCTGCAATTCAATGTTCAAAATGCTTATGCAAACCCTAACTAAAACAAGCAAACAGAAATATTCAATCAACTGGGTTGCCTCCCAGGTAGCGCTTGTTTAACGTCACGAGCCTGACCCAAATTCCACCAACACCCTTCATTAGGTGCAAAATTTTCTTACCAACACCCATCAGTAGGTGTTACAGCCATAGTATCCTTCAGTAGATACTTAACCACCTAGCATCCTTCAGTAGATGCTATTTTCAACAAAATAATTACAAAAATAATGTTCACAAATTAAAAATTACAAAACCAAATCAAAAGTTTTTAAATTCACTGGGTTGCCTCCCAGCAAGCGCTCTTTTAATGTCATTAGCTTGACCCAATAAAGCTCATGTTCCATCTTCTTTTTCTTCTTTCTACTGAACTTCTTCAGAAATTTGATCAAACCAGGAACCTGTTGCAATGTCTCAATCATAGGAACTTTAATCTCCAATTTCTTGAAGATTTCCATAAAGCACTTAAATTTCTTTTCCTTCCTATGATTCTTCTTTAGATGAGGATGGGATTTTTCATATGATTCCCTCTTCTTTCCTCTCATCTTCTTTTTCTTACGCTTTCTCTCCCCAAATTTTCTCTTTTTCTTTTCTTTTATTTTCTTCTTCCCTTCTCTTTTTCTCCTCAACTTCTTTATTTTCACACAAATTTTCTTTCTCTCTTCTCTCTCAACCACTTCTTTTTCTTTTTCTTCATCTTTATCTTTCTCACTCAACTCTTCTTTCTCTTTTCTCTCTACCCTTTCCTCATCTCCCTCTAATTTTTCTTCATCAAGAATCTTGTCACTTTCAGTGATAATGACTTGCCCTTCCTCCTTAAGATTAACTTCAGTATTAACATCATCATTCAATCTCTGATTGATGTAACGAAGTTGCATCTCCATTCTTTTACATGATTCTTCAATGCTTTTCTGAGTAGAGTCGGAATTTTTCAAAAATCGTTGAAGGGTGTCCTCCAACCTATCCAAACTTCCTGATAGAAAGGGTTGTTGCTGCCATTGTTGTTGTGGTTGGTTCTCAAATTGTCCAGCAGCTTGCCAAAATTGGCTTTGATCCATGCTTGAGTGAGGTTCCCACCAGTGGTTGAGATTACTTTGGTAGAATTGAGTGCCATATAGTTAAATTCTTGACCAAATTGCATTCTGCAGACATTAGGCACAAAACCCTAAAAATAATTGTTAGCACAAAAAGATATAAAAACAGAAAACAGAAAAATAAAAACAGAAAAATAAAATAAAATAAAATAAAATAAAAACAGAAAATAAAAACAGAAATTCAAAATTAAAGTCAAAGATAATCAATAATCACACAAATTAACCAGTTAAACCAGAGTCCCCGGCAACGGCGCCAAAAACTTGATGGACAAATTTATGAACACCAAAATATGATGTCACAAACTTGTTTTTCAATCGGCAAGTATGACCGAATCGTTCAAGTAATAAACTTGGTAAGACCAAGTATCGTTCTTCCCAAAGGACTCACGGCCTAGTTTAGTTATGTGGTTTCTTGATTAGCTAAGACTTAAAGAAGAAATATTTGGAGTTTAATATGCAAGACAGAAAATAAACATGTATGCATGAAGTTTTGATCAATGGCAAAAAGCAAAAGATAAACACTTTCAGTGAAATTTATGTATGAATATGTTGTTGGGGGTCAATTTCATCTTATCCACTCTCATATATTTTAGGAATTCAACATTCAAATCATCATTGTTAATGCCACTCCCTAAAGTACCTTTCTAGAAGGCTTCTCCCTAATCACGAGTTCATACAATTCCTAGCATTCCTAATGATCAATTCATAAGTGCAGGAGCTTAACGACAACCAATATCATATTGGGAGAAATTCCCCGGATCTAGACTTCCCCGTACGTGCCCGTATCGACAAAACCAATAATCATGCATCGAATGAGTTAAACAATGCAAGCATTAAGCAAAGAGGAAAAACCCTAACTAATGATGGAAGAAAGCATAAGTCTTAATTAAAAGATGTAAAAACAGATTCCATATATGAGAGCTTCAAAAGATTACATTGATTCCCCAACAAACATACAGAGTTTAGTTCACCATATTCATGGTGAACCTAGATGAATTACAATGAAAGAATGAAAGAATAAACCCTAAAAAGGTGAAGAGGAAGCCTCAGCATCCAAGATCCTCCTTCAAAGGGGTGGAAGAGAGAGTGTTTGCTTCGTTCCAGCCAAAGATACCTAACCCTAGGAAACCCTAAAGCTTAAATATCATTCGTAAATTACAAAAAATTAGGTTCAAGCCCATTAAAGTGCCGCTCAGCGGTAAAATACCGCTCAGCGGTAAGTGCGTGTCTTGTTTTCTCCCCTCAGCGGCCATTTTGCCCCTCAGCGGATCTCCCGTGAGTGCCTGAGTGCCGCTCAGCGGTAAACTGCCGCTGAGTGGTGACTTCGGCTTCTCCTTTTGCACTTTTTGATGTCTTTTCTGATTTCATCTCTCTCCTTCTTCACTTCTTTCACCCAATTCACCTTAAAACCTGCACAAAAACACTGAAATCAAGCATAAACTTGTCCAGCTCTCTTATTTCTAAAAATATGAAGAAAAGCATGATTTCAAGCTAGTTTCTAAGTGTAAAGGTTGCTTTTAGTGTCAATTTTAATCATAAAAATAACAGTTTTTCAACTGTTATCAGTTGGTAAGAAAGATTTGCATCTACTGAAGGGTGCTAGAGGATTTTGGGTCAGGCTCGTGACGTTAAACAAGCGCTACCTGGGAGGCAACCCAGTTGATTGATTTTATCTGTATTGTTTGTTTTGATTCTGCTTTAGTTGCATGATAGGGATTGAATGTTTGAGTGATATGAGAAATTAAATGCAGGGAGTAAGTGAGAGGCATGAGTAGAAGGCACCTAGGGTAAGCTAGAAAGAAGAAAAGCACAACACGAAAGTGCCGCTAAGCGGCAAATTGCCGCTGAGCGATGGTATCGTAAAATGGGCTTAGGTTGCCCCTTAGCGGAACCCGAGCCCATTAGGGTATTTTTATACCCTAAGTCACGCTTTGGCCTCTATTTTCAGATTCTTCTCTGCACACACACTCCTAAACACTTTTCCAAAGGTTCTCTACATTTTTCCTTTCATTCCTTGATAAGTGTGAAAAACAGATGTTTTAACACTTATAAAGGATCTCAATTTTGTAATTATTTATGTTATTACTCAGTGAAAAGTCGTAATAGGAAGTAGATTGTGTTGTAAATTATTGTTCAGGAAAAGTTGTACAAAAGGGAATCTGTCAGCCAATTCTCGCATAGCAGAAGCAAAATTCGCAGAGCCAGGAGAATGCATTCGCACAGCGCACCACCATTGGTTCGCTGAGCGAATGACATCAGAGAAGAATGAAAATTGCAAAATTCGCACAGCACACCAGAGGCTGTGCGCTTAGCGAATTTGTGCAGTTGAGTGCTGAATTAATTTTAATTCGCACAGCGAATCTGCTTCTGTGCGCGGAGCGAATGGAGCAGTTGTGAGAATTCAACTGTCTCTTAAAAGACGTGATTTGAAGGAGAGAGAAAAAGGAATCGGACTGGAGGATATTATTTTTTGGAGAACTGCTTTGGAGAACAGGGAGACCATCAGGAGACCTCTCTGAAGACATCAAGACTCCACATCATGCAAGGAATTGCGGAAATGAGTATGTTTGTGATGTCTAGGATAGGCTAAACTTTCATTCGTTGGAATTGACTGTAATGGCTGACATTTGATGTAATATTTCCTGTTCAATATAAATTGTGTTCATATGCTTTTCTTGTTTACTTTTTATCTTATTTTACGGAAGTAAAATATACTTGTTTTTATCTTCAAATTGTACTGGAAAGTAAATTTGATTATTAACGCAAGAAAAGCAATCAGAAGAAAAGATGCTAGGAATAGTTTCAATTCTCCTGGTCATCAATAACATAAGTTCTTAATGCAAAGTTTATGTTTAATTACTTAAGGAATTAATAATTGAACATAATTCTTTAGAACTTGTTTTAAGGAATTAAACCAAGATACTGTGATGTTGATGTTTGAACGCAAGTTATATTGCTCAGAATAGTTACTGTAATGTGGTCATGAAGTCAATTCCAATGAAGCTTTCTTTAAATTTTAATTTCAATTTTAAATTCATCTAGTTTGATACTATTAATTCACTTATATTTTGTTGTTCAATTGATTTTGATAAATAAATTTTAATTGAATAACGTAACACAAATTCCCTGAGGAGAACGATACTTTACTTATCACTGTATTACTTGTAACGATTTGGTATACTTGCCAAAAAGTTATCAAGTTTTTGGCGTCGTTGCCAGGGGAACTTTGATTGTTTTGTTATTTCAATTAGTTGTTTATCAATTTCAATTTTGTTCCCATCTCCGTAAATTCATTGTTTTAGTTTTCTGTGTATCTGTATATATTGTGTTTTGTTCCTGTTGTTATTTCTTGGGTTGGTCATTGGAGATTTTTGTTCTGCATGCCACGCAGAACAAAATCTGAGAATTTATTGTTTGATTCTGAGATTGAAAGAACAGCCCGTAGAAATAATAGTAGGCGTAGAAGAGAAAATAGAAAAAAAGAAGCAAGAGAATCCAGCTTATCCTCAAACGCTTTTTCTTCATCTGACCAAGAGGGTAAAAAGATGGAGGGAAACAGGGAAAATGAACAAGGGAGGCGTACGTTGGAAGATTATGCTTCAGTGTCTGTACCTACATCTTTCAACAGTATAGCCAAACCTGTGGTAATCGCGGCTAACATGGAAATGAAGCCAGCATTGATACACCTTGTTCAAAGTAATCAGTTTTCAGGATTGTCACACGAAAATCCCTATGATCATCTACCAACTTTTAATGAATATTGCAACACTGTGAAAATGTTGAATGTGTCAGAGGAGGCAATCAGACTTAGTCTTTTTCCATTTTCCTTGGCAGGCAATGCCAAGAAATGGTTAAATTCTTTTCCTGAGGGAAGTCTGACAGGTTGGGATGACGTTGTGTCAAAGTTTTTGCAGAAGTATTTCCCTCAATCAAAAATAAACAAAGGCAAGCAAGAGATATCCTCTTTCCAACAGGAACCTGAAGAGACTTTGAGTCAGACATGGGATAGGTTTAAGGGATTGTTAAGAAAGACTCCCATACATGGATTTGATGTCCCCACTCAATTGAACCTGTTCTTAGGAGGTTTAAAATCTCACACAAAATTGATGCTAGATGCCTCAGCAGGAGGTAACATTAGGTGGAAGACACCTGATGAAGCTCATGAAATTATTGAAAATATGGCATCTAGCGACAATGATGTTCAAAGTGAGAGAGGACAAAATCAAAAGAAGGGAATGTTTGAGTTGCAATCCCAAGATGCCTTATTAGCCCAAAATAAAATTATGACTCAACAGCTTGAGTCTCTGATGAAAAAGGTATCACAACTACAAATTCAAAATGTATCACAGGCACAACATACTGTGCAAGGGTGTGAACTGTGTGGTGGAGAGCACCAAAATGGACAGTGTGTTATTCTCACCAATGCTAAGGAAGAGGTCAATTACATGGGAAATCAAGGTCGTCAAGGCAATTATGGAAATTATAATCAAGGATGGAGACCTCATCCTAGCATGGGTCAGGCTAGTTCCAGTAGACCACCTCCACAGTTTCAACAACAACCCACTCTTTCTGATAGGACATCAAAACTGGAAGAAACTCTTCAACAATTTATGCAGATGTCCATATCAAATCAAAAGAGCACAGATGCATCTCTAAGAAATTTAGAAGTTCAAATGGGTCAGTTGGCCAAGAAACTGGAAGAGAAGCCTGTAAATACATTTGGAGCTAACACTGAACCGAATCCAAAAGAGCATTGTAAAGCTATAACAACAAGGAGTGGTAAAGTGTTAGACAGTGTAGTTGTGAGGAAAGAGGATCAAGAGGAAAAGTTAAATGAGGAACAGAAAGATAAAGAAGAAGAAGTGGAAGAGCAGAAAGATAAAAATAAAAAAATTGAAGAGAGCCAAAAAGGAAAACAGATTGTGAATCCTTTACCGTACCCAAAGACATATTCTAGAAAGGAAAAAGAAAGTCAATTTTCTAGATTTATGGCTCTCTTCAACAAGCTGGAAATTACAATTCCCTTTTCTGAAGCACTTCAACAGATGCCCTCTTATGCTAGATTCATGAAAGATCTGTTGACCAAGAAGAGAAAGTATATTGAGGAAGAAACAATAGAGGTGCAAGGGAATTGTAGTGCCATCATCCAAAAACTTCTACCACAAAAATTCAAAGATCCTGGAAGTTTTACTATTCCATGTACAATTGGAAAACTCCCTATTGGAAAAGCATTGATAGACTTAGGAGCAAGCATTAATTTGATGCCTTTGTCTATGTTAAAGAAAATAGGAGACATGGAAGTAAAACCAACAAGAATGACTCTACAATTAGCAGATAGGTCTTTAAAATACCCATATGGAGTTATTGAAGACGTACTAGTGAAAGTTGATAAGTTTACTTTTGCAGTAGATTTTGTTATTCTTGATATGGAGGAGGATACTGAAGTCCCCCTTATATTGGGTAGACCTTTCATGAAAACTGCTAGAGTCATAATTGATGTTGATGATGGTCATTTGAAGGTGAGGCTACATGATGAAACAGTAACTTTTAATGTTGTGGAGGCTATGCAACATCCAAAAGATAAAGGGAATTGTTTCAGAGTTGAAGTAGTGGATGATGTAGTTGAGACTGTAAAAAATCAGATGTATGTGAAATCCCCTTTAGAGCGTGTATTGGTTGATGCTTGTGAAGAGCTGACTGTTGATGAAGAATCTAAAGTGGAGGAGATTTCACAACATCTAGAAAAATTAAAAGAAGAGAATTCCACTGATGTGAGAGTGGAAAAATTGGAAAAGGCTAACTTGGATGATCAGGAAAAAATGGAATTAAAAGTGCTTCCTGATCATCTCAAGTATGTGTTTTTAGAAGAAAATTCTAAGAAGCTTGTGATCATAAGCAATTCTGTATCAAACAGTGAGGAAAAAAAATTAGTGAAAATCTTGTAAGAGAATAAAAAGGCAATAGGTTGGCACATCTCTGATTTGAAAGGCATAAGTCCAACCTACTGCATGCATAAGATCATGATGGAACAGGATTATAAGCCCATAGAACAACCACAGAGAAGGTTGAATCCTACTTTGAAAGAGGTGGTGAGAAAGGAAGTGCTTAAATTGCTTGAAGCAGGAATGATATATCCTATCTCAGATAGTGCTTGGGTGAGTCCTGTGCATGTTGTTCCTAAGAAAGGAGGTATGACTGTTGTTCAGAATGAGAAAAATGAATTAATTCCTACAAGAACAGTCACAGGGTGGCGGATGTGCATTGATTATAGAAAATTAAATCAAGCCACCAGGAAAGACCATTTTCCTCTCCCTTTCATGGATCAAATGTTGGAAAGGCTAGCAGGACAAGCCTACTATTGTTTCCTGGATGGGTATTCAGGATACAATCAAATAGTAGTGAATCCAGAGGATCAAGAAAAGACCGCTTTCACTTGTCCCTTTGGTGTTTACGCATACCGAAGGATGCCTTTTGGTCTCTGTAATGCTCCTGCTACATTCCAACGTTGCATGCTTGCCATCTTTTCTGATTTGGTAGAGAATTGCATTGAAGTATTCATGGACGATTTTTCAGTTTTTGGAAAATCATATGATTTATGCCTAGAGAACCTGGATGTAGTTTTGAAGAGATGCATTGCCACGAACCTTGTTCTAAATTGGGAAAAATGTCACTTTATGGTTCGTGAGGGAATTGTCTTAGGACATAAGATCTCATCCAGGGGAATAGGTGTAGATCAAGCAAAAGTTGATGTGATTAAAAAGTTACCGCCTCCTATGAATGTAAAAGGGGTAAGGAGCTTTCTTGGACATGTTGGTTTTTACAGGAGATTCATAAAAGATTTCTCCAAGATAGCTAAACCCCTTTGTAATTTGCTTGTGAAGGACACTCCATTTGAATTTGATGGGGAGTGCCAGAAAGCTTTTGAAGTATTGAAAGAGAAGTTGATATCGGCCCCTGTTGTAGTCGCACCAAACTGGACTCAAAATTTTGAGTTAATGTGCGATGCTAGTGATTATGCTATTGGGGCTGTTTTGGGACAGAGACGTGGCAAGATTTTTCATGTTATTCATTATGCCAGCAAAGTTCTAAATGGGGCACAATTGAATTATGCCACAACTGAAAAGGAATTTTTGGCAATTGTGTATGCTCTTGAAAAGTTTAGACCTTATTTGATAGGGTCTAAAGTTATCATATACACTGACCATTCAGCCATCAAATATTTACTGGCAAAATCTGACTCAAAGCCACGTCTCATAAGATGGGTTTTATTGTTACAGGAATTTGATTTGGAAATCCAAGATAAGAAGGGGAGTGAAAACGTGATTGCTGATCATTTGTCTCGCCTTCTTAACTCTGAGGTGACTGATAAAGAGGGAGAAATAAAGGGAGAGTTCATTGATGAGCGTCTGATGCTCATTCAAAAGAGGCCATGGTTTGCAGATATGGCTAATTTTAAGGCTGCAGGAATTCTCCCTGATGACTTGACTTGGCAGCAGAAGAAGAAGTTTATTCATGATTCCAAAGAATATCTTTGGGATGATCCTTATCTCTTCAAACTGGGTGCTGACCACTTACTTAGGCGGTGTGTTACAGCAGAGGAAGCTGCTGGAATTCTATGGCATTGTCATAATTCGCCATACGGAGGTCACTTTAACGGAGAAAGGACCGCCGCCAAAGTGCTTCAATCTGGTTTCTTTTGGCCTACCTTGTTCAAAGATGCACATGCTCATGCTAGAGGGTGTGACAGATGCCAAAGAACAGGAAGCATATCAAAGAGACATGAGATGCCACTGCAGGCAATTTTAGAAGTTGAAATATTTGATTGTTGGGGAATGGACTTTATGGGTCCACTACCTTCTTCCTACAACAACGAATATATTTTAGTAGCAGTGGATTATGTCAGTAAGTGGGTAGAAGCTGCAGCATGCCAGAAGAATGATGCCAAGACTGTTGTCAAATTTCTCAAGAGGCAAATCTTCTGTAGATTTGGTGTGCCAAGGATCCTCATAAGTGATGGAGGATCACATTTCTGTAATTCCCAATTGGCCAAGGTCTTGAAACACTATGATGTGAGGCATAGAATTGCTTCTCCATATCATCCACAGACCAATGGTCAAGCGGAAGTCTCCAACAGGGAGATAAAAAGAATCCTGGAAAAAACAGTATCATCTTCAAGAAAGGATTGGGCAGCAAAATTAGATGATGTCCTGTGGGCTTATAGGACTGCCTTGAAGACTCCTGTAGGGCTAACACCCTACCAATTAGTCTACGGCAAGTCATGCCATCTTCCTGTTGAGATGGAACATAAAGCATACTGGGCTTTAAAATTTCTTAACTTTGATGCTTCTCTGTGTGCAGGTAAAAGAAAGCTTCAATTGCAAGAGCTGGAGGAAATGAGGTTGACTGCCTATGATTCATCAAGAAAATATAAAGAAAAGATCAAGGTGTACCATGACAAAAAGATGATCAAGAGAGATTTTCAACCTGGACAACAGGTATTGTTGTTTAATTCCAGATTTAAATTGTTTCCAGGTAAGTTGAAATCTAAATGGTCTGGTCCCTTTGTGATCAAGGCAGTCAAGCCTTATGGTGCTATTGAATTAATAGATCCAAATTCTGAAGATAAAAATCGAAGCTGGATTGTTAATGGCCAGAGATTGAAACCTTATTTGGGTGGTGAGGTTGAACGCCTCACCACAATTATTAATTTCTCTGAACCATGAGATTCTGGGTCAAGCTAGTGACGTTAAAGAAGCGCTTGCTAGGAGGCACTCTAGCACATGTTTGTATATATGTGTGTTTGTTGATTGTGTTTCTGTAATGGTTAAGTTTGAGTGTGGAGAGGAAGTGCTGAGATGCTTGATGAATGAGTTCTGACGCTCTATTCGCACAGCGCACAGCTGAGGTGCGCTATGCGACGAGATGATTTTATAAAGCAGGGATTTAATCGCACAGCGAATTTTATGTGCTCTGCGAGAGAGAAAAAGAAATTGTTTTGAGATTGAATTTCGCATAGCGATTACATTCGCTTTGCGATTTAAAGGTTTAATTTTTCTCTTTGCGGAAGTATTCGCATAGCGCATTTGATAAGCAAGGCGAATAAAATCACTAGAGCAATTTGTGATCAAGGCAGTCAAGCCTTATGGTGCTATTGAATTAATAGATCCAAATTCTGAAGATAAAAATCGAAGCTGGATTGTTAATGGCCAGAGATTGAAACCTTATTTGGGTGGTGAGGTTGAACGCCTCACCACAATTATTAATTTCTCTGAACCATGAGATTCTGGGTCAAGCTAGTGACGTTAAAGAAGCGCTTGCTAGGAGGCACTCTAGCACATGTTTGTATATATGTGTGTTTGTTGATTGTGTTTCTGTAATGGTTAAGTTTGAGTGTGGAGAGGAAGTGCTGAGATGCTTGATGAATGAGTTCTGACGCTCTATTCGCACAGCGCACAGCTGAGGTGCGCTATGCGACGAGATGATTTTATAAAGCAGGGATTTAATCGCACAGCGAATTTTATGTGCTCTGCGAGAGAGAAAAAGAAATTGTTTTGAGATTGAATTTCGCATAGCGATTACATTCGCTTTGCGATTTAAAGGTTTAATTTTTCTCTTTGCGGAAGTATTCGCATAGCGCATTTGATAAGCAAGGCGAATAAAATCACTAGAGCAATTTGAGCATTTAATTCGCATAGCGCACACTTTGCGCTATGCTACCCAAAGTTGGGGGTGAGCTCTGTAAAAATTCGCACAGCGAAGTGTTGCGCAGAGCGATTTAAAAGAGAGTGGTTTGAGTTGCGTTTTAATTCGCATAGCGCATAGCTGAAGTGCGCTCTGCGAATTTGATATAAAAAAAATTAATTAAAAAAAATAAAAAAATAAAAAAATTCAACTGTGCAGAAAACGAGAAAAATTCGCACAGCGCACAGCTGTGGTGCGCTATGCGAATTTACTCGTTCAGGTTTTTTTAAAAAAACTACTTCTTCCCCATTTCATTTTACCATTCTTCATTTTACCCTAGCCACCATTCTCTTCCATTTTCGCACAGCGAACGTCTCCTTCCTCTCTGCCAATTTCTCCACTTTATCTCCATTGCCACCATTTCACTTTCTGCTTTGCTTCAAGTGCTTCTTCACTCTCTGATCTTGTTCACTGATCTTGGTCACTCTTCACAGGTTTCATTTTCTACTCTCCATTTGCTTCTCTGTTTTTAATGTTCATAGGAGTATAATAGGAGTTTTGGTCTGATTGGAATGCTCTCTTGAACCACTGTGTGCATATACACTTTCAAGCCCTATCTGTTTATGCCTATCCATGACTGTCATTTGATCTCTGATGGATGTCCTCTGCACTGTCTCTCGCTAGGCGACACATTCGCATAGCGAATTAGAGGTCTGGTTTTCTGAACATAAAATTCGCCTAGCGAGACAGTCGCAAAGCGAATTATAGGTTTTATTTCTGATATGAAATTCGTACAGCGACTCTGGTCGCATAGCGAATGGCCCGTGAGTGATGACACCTATTTCGCCTTTTTCGCATAGCGACACATTCGCATAGCGAATTAGTCTTGACAGCAGGCACTGAAAGTGCAAATTCGCATAGCGCACTCTGGCGCATAGCGAATTCCATCTGCCAGCAACTGTGTCTTGAGTTCTTCACTTGCTCTGACCCATTTTCCACACTTGTTTGCACTGTGCATTATTTCTTGCAGATGGCACCTCCCAAGAGCACACAAGAAAAGAAGAGGAAGACCACCCGAAGGTCTTCTTCTAGATCCCAACCTTCAGAAACCCAAGAGGAGAACCTTGTCCTCAACTATGATCAGGACCGATTCCTTTCAGAGGCACATTCTGATAGGTTTCATCAGGTCATCATGGGCAGGGCATTATTACCTCAGAGGAGGGTTGAATTGAAACCTGGAGAGTATGAACATATCCAGGAAGAATTGGAGAAGAGAAGATGGAATTTTGTTTTAGCCAGCCTTCCAGATGAGATTGATGAAGTCTTGGTTAAAGAATTTTATGCAAATGCTTGGGAACCTGACCACTCTCAGCCTCACTCTAGAGTTTCAAAAGTGAGAGGCAAGCTAGTACGCTATGATCGCAGATCAATGAACAGGATTCTGAATACACTGATGTTTCAGCCGTGCCCTCTAGGTGCTTTTATGTCTAGCTATCCTGATCATGACCTTATTGCCTCCACTTTATGCCTTCCCGGATATGGCTATCAGCTTGGCACTAGTGGGACACCAGTGAGAATATTAAGGAAACATTTGAATTCACTGGCCACTATATGGAGTCTCTTCACATTCACCAACATCTGTCCCAATTCTCATACTTCCGACATCAATCTGGAAAGATCTTATATGGTATATGGAATTATGACAAGGATTGACATGGATGTGGGAGCTTATATCTCTCAAGAAATGGCACTGATTGCTGATAATGATACATGTAAGCTTGGATTTCCTGCCCTGGTGACAGCATTGTGCAAGGCCAGTGGAGTACTTGGAGTTTCTGATATCACTTTGAAACTTCAACCCCCTCTCAACAAGAAATTCTTTGATAGGAATTGCAGCAACAGGGACGAGTTCTCTGCTATGAATGCTCCTCCTCCAGTTCCCCCTCCACGCTGGAATGTTAGAGCGGCTAGACCACCTGTAGCACCATCTGTTCCTTCACCTGATCTTTTCACTCGCTACATGCAGCAGAGTCTGGCTAGACAGGACGACATCCACGACTGGTGCACTACTATGCGGCAGGGGCAGGTGTCCTTACAGGAGAGCATATATAATTTGTCCTTGGGCATCCCTGATTTTCCTCCAGATTCACTGATGACTGGAGACCAGTTTGCAGCGTAGATTGCATGGCCTGAGGGCAGGCCAGAGTCTAGGTGGGGGAGTGCCTTTCCAGGAGCACCAGAGCCAGAGTTAGATGAGCAGGAGGACATGATGGCAGGTGATGGTGATGAGGAGGAAGAGGAGCCAGATCCCAGATGGGTACAGCAGAGTTATCATTCGCAGGAGAGCCAGTGGAGATCCAGGACAGATGGGTCTTGGTAGAGTGCTGATGGACAGATGTTATTGATGTTTTTGTTATGTTGTTTTTAGATGTTTCAGTTTAGATGTTATTGTGGAACTCAGTTATTTGTTGATGTTGGTTGTGGTTGTAAAGACTTTGAGGTTTTGATTTAATGACTATGCATGTTCTGATGATATTATGTGATTTTTGGGGATGATGACTTGTATGTATGTGGTACATTGCTTCAAAATTTTTATCTGTGTGTATGAATATGACCAGATCTGTGAGTGTTGAGAGCATATATATTGATTGAGCGATATTGAATTGTCTGGATATGGACTTGGATTTTGCATGATTTTGATTTTACGTATACACACTTTTTGGTTAAGGATGAAAAAGGCCCTGTTTATTATTGATCATATAGCTACTTGGCCAGATAGCTAACCTTTAGACACTGTGATACATTTGTGAACCCTTTTGAGCCTTGAAATTTTTTTTTTTCCTTCCACCTTGAGCCTATTAGATGATATCCTACCTTACACCCTAGAAGAGAACATGTATTATGTTTTAAAAGAGGTTAAGGTTGAATTCAAGTTTGTGGAAAGAAAAGATCAATAAAAAAAAAAAAAAAAAAAAAAAAAAGCTCAAAATGAAAGAAAAGGTTGAGCTGTGAAAGAAAATGGTATGTGATGAATGATATATTTTGGGATTTGAGTACTGCATTGGGAATTGAAGTTGTTCTCTTCTTAATAGGTGTCTTTGAATCCAAGAAAAACCATGATTCTTTTTCTAGCCAAGCCAAGCCTTAACTTGAAAAGACCTTTGGACTTAACCAATAGTGTGTGAAGTGTGTGAATCAAATGAAATACAAAAGCTGATGAAGTTCTATAACAATTCTGCTGTGAGGACAAACACTGTGAGTGGTGAGAATGATAAATGTTGATCTGGTTGTACATATTCTATACACAGGTGAATTTTTGCGTATTGTACTATGCCATACCTGTTGAATCTTTAGGAATGCATGTGCTTTGTCTGATGTGTAAAGTCATTTTATCAAAACGTCAAAGGTGTGTTATGTGTTGTTCATATGTTTCTGTTATTTCCTGGGGCATGAAATAGTTCAAGTTTGGGGGAGTTGATAAGTGTGAAAAACAGATGTTTTAACACTTATAAAGGATCTCAATTTTGTAATTATTCATGTTATTACTCAGTGAAAAGTCGTAATAGGAAGTAGATTGTGTTGTAAATTATTGTTCAGGAAAAGTTGTACAAAAGGGAATCTGTCAGCCAATTCTCGCATAGCAGAAGCAAAATTCGCAGAGCCAGGAGAATACATTCACACAGCACACCACCATTGGTTCGCTGAGCGAATGACATCAGAGAAGAATGAAAATTGCAAAATTCGCACAGCACACCAGAGGCTGTGCGCTTAGCGAATTTGTGCAGTTGAGTGTTGAATTAATTTTAATTCGCACAGCGAATCTGCTTCTGTGCGCGGAGCGAATGGAGCAGTTGTGAGAATTCAACTATCTCTTAAAAGACGTGATTTGAAGGAGAGAGAAAAAGGAATCGGACTGGAGGATATTATTTTTTGGAGAACTGCTCTGGAGAACAGGGAGACCATCAGGAGACCTCTCTGAAGACATCAAGACTGCACATCATGCAAGGAATTGCAGAAATGAGTATGTTTGTGATGTCTAGGATAGGCTAAACTTTCATTCGTTGGAATTGACTGTAATGGCTGACATTTGATGTAATATTTCCTGTTCAATATAAATTGTGTTCATATGCTTTTCTTGTTTACTTTTTATCTTATTTTACGGAAGTAAAATATACTTGTTTTTATCTTCAAATTGTACTGGAAAGTAAATTTGATTATTAACGCAAGAAAAGCAATCAGAAGAAAAGATGCTAGGAATAGTTTCAATTCTCCTGGTCATCAATAACATCAGTTCTTAATGCAAAGTTTATGTTTAATTACTTAAGGAATTAATAATTGAACATAATTCTTTAGAACTTGTTTTAAGGAATTAAACCAAGATACTGTGATGTTGATGTTTGAACGCAAGTTATATTGCTCAGAATAGTTACTGTAATGTGGTCATGAAGTCAATTCCAATGAAGCTTTCTTTAAATTTTAATTTCAATTTTAAATTGTCATCTAGTTTGATACTATTAATTCACTTATATTTTGTTGTTCAATTGATTTTGATAAATAAATTTTAATTGAATAACGTAACACAAATTCCCTGAGGAGAACGATACTTTACTTATCACTGTATTACTTGTAACGATTTGGTATACTTGCCAAAAAGTTATCATTCCTCTTTAGAAAATCTCCCTTCCACTCACTTTCTCACTAGTTTTCCATCTAAGTTTGGGGTTGGGAGAGAGCATCATTGATGGGGCTGAGTTTTTCAAACCACTAGAGTAGGATTTGTTTTATCAATCACTTTTGTTTTTAGAATAGGATTTGATGTACTCAATTGGAAACTTTGTCTGTTATGATGGTTTGCTTATGATTGTTGTTTGATAAGTAATGCCTGATGATGCTTTGATATTGATTGATGTTGAGAATGTGCATATTATATGCTTATACAGGTGGTTCACAAGCATTGTGAACAAATGCAAGATGTTGTGATTGTGATTATGATTCTAAGTAGGATGTTATGTGTGGAATGTGAATCAGCTTATATGTGAGGTTTTGAGCTCCAGAGTTGTTATTGTTGAATACTATTACTGTGAAAGCATGAATGACTTTGCCTAGGTTTTCTATGATTGAATTACTTGCTTGTTTGCATCATATGATCAAGGTCATTTGTTGGTAACCCTTTTATTAGTCAAATTCATAAATTTAGCCCACTAAAAGAGAGCACTATGTGTTCTATCATTTGAACCCGTACCCTTGAACATAAGTTGAAAACCCCTTGTGAAAAGCTTTACCTTGAGTTAAGTAGAAAATATTTTGTGGTATTGACAAATGTCCAAGTTTAGGGTTGCTGGGAAGTTATGAAAGGGAAATTGAAAGCATTGAGCTAAGAGCTAAGAACTAAGTATGTGAAAAGAAAAAGAAAAAGAGAAAGAAAAGAGAAGAAAAAGCAAAGCTCAATGCAAAGGAAAGTTGGGAATAAGTAAGAATGATTGTGTTTATAGGATTCTCTTAACTCAAGGGTTTTGTGATCTAGAAAAACCAATTTTCTTGTTAGCCCAGCCACATTATAAGCCATTGAAAAGTCCTTGTGATGATGTGTGCTTGTAAGTGTTTTTGACTATGGTTAAATGAAAGGCAAAGTTGATTCATGTGACATTGTAATAGTAGAGTAAATGAGTGAATATCTCCTATACACTTGTGTGTTTGAGTGAAACACTTTATCTAGTGAGGATAGATTCCATGAACACATAAGAACATCTTTGCTTAGATAATTGATCATTCATGAAAATAGCATTTGTTGGATAGTATGTGTTTGAGTGATCACTAAAAGCATGTGCACATCTTGATTGAAGTCTTGATGATGAGCTAAATTGAGTATTTACTTGTCTTGAAAGAAGGATTTTTGAATGTGGTGAACCATTATATGGCTTGATGGAAGATTGAGTTACATCTTGTTTGCTTGAGGACAAGCAAAGTTTTAAGTTTGGGGTTGTGATAACGGTTGAAAAACCGTTATTTTTATGCTTAAAATTGATACCAAAAGCAACCTTTAAGACTTAGAAACTAGCTTGAACTCATATTTTTTCTTTAGTTTTGTGAATAAGAGAGT
Organism: Vigna umbellata; assembly: GCF_029865625.1. Taxonomy (NCBI): domain Eukaryota; kingdom Viridiplantae; phylum Streptophyta; class Magnoliopsida; order Fabales; family Fabaceae; genus Vigna; species Vigna umbellata. The sequence goes on along the minus strand of NC_142165.1, from coordinate 30,741,215 downwards.
TAAAAGTGAATTTAATGGTTTTGTGTAAGATTCCCTTGATTTTGTAGGCTAATTGAATGATTTGAAAGAAGAATTAAAGTACCGAATGATTGGAATGCTGAAAAGTCAACCAGAAACCAAAAAAGTCAACCAATCAACCAGAAAAGTCAACCAGTCAACCAAAAAAGTCAACCAGTCAACCAGAATGCTGAAAAGTCAACCAGAATATAGAAAAAGTTCCGCTGAGCGGCACTTTTCGGGTGCCAAAATCACCGCTGAGGAGCAAAAACAGCAGCTGGGGGCAAAATGGATCATGCGCTATTACCGCTTAGCGGTAAAATACCGCTGAGCGCCATTCTAAGTGGGCTTGGACCGGTTTTCTTTTGTTTTTATGGGCTTGGACTTGTTTTATGTTATTTTTATGCCCTATTTAAGGACTTGCTCGTCCTAGGGTTTGTATCTTTGGCTGGGAGGAAGCAGAAACACACTTTTCACCCCTTGGGGGTAGATTGGGAGATGGTGACGGCTCTCCTCTTATCTTTCTAGGGTTCTATCTTTCTTTCATTCATTATTGTTCATCTAGTTTCACCATGAATATGGTGAACTAAATCTTGTATTGTTGTTGGGGAATCAATGTAGTCTTGTAAAACTCTCATATATGGAATTTGTGTTTTAACATCTTATATTAAGATACATGCTTTCTTTCATCTTTAGTTAGGGATTTTCCTCTTTGCTTAATGTTTGCTTTGTTTAACTCATTCATTGCCATGATTATTGATTTTGTCGATATGGGAACGTACGGAGAAATCTAGATCCGGGGAATTTCTCCCAATAGCATATCGGTTGCCTTTAAGCTCTTGCACTTCAGAACTAATTACTAGGAATGCTAGGAATTGTATGAACTCGTAATTAAGGATAGGCCTTCTTGCAAGGTGATTTAGAGAGTGGCATTAGCAATTGATGAAAAGAATGATGAATTCCTAAAGTATATGAGAGTGAACAAGATGAAATTGATAACCCCAACAACATACTCATCCATTTAATTCATTAAAGTGTTTGTTTTCCTCTTTTCCATTGATCAAAATTCATGCATACATGTTTAATTATTGTCTTTTGCATTTAAACCTACAATCAATTGTTTACAAGTCTCAAATAATCAACAAATCATATAGCTAACTAGGCCGTGAGTCCTTTGGGGAAAACGATACTTGGTCTTACCTAGTTTTATTACTTGATACGATTCGGTCACACTTGCCGATTGTTAAACAAGTTTGTGGCGCCGTTTTTCGGTGTTCATAAATTTGTCATCAATATACTTGGCTTTCTTCCGCTCCATGCTTTTTGTGGTGTTTTTCCAATAACGCTTCTTGATGGAGAGCGGTTGGTCAAATAGACTGCACATGCAACGGCTTCAGCCCAAAAATCCTTTGGAAGTCTCTTGCTTTTAAGCATGCTCCTTGCCATCTCCAGGATTGTTCTGTTCTTCCTTTCCGCCACTCCATTTTGTTGAGGGGATCATGGCACTGTCAACTGTCGTCTGATACCATTATCTTCACAATACTTCTGAAACTCTTTTGATGTGAACTCTCCTCCACAATCGGATCTCAAGGCTTTGATCATAAGGCCACTTTCCTTCTCAACATGGGCTTTAAACTTCTTGAAGTTCTCAAACACTTCTGATTTTTCTTTTAAGAAATATACCCATGTTTATCTTGAAAAATCATCAATGAAGAGAAGGAAATAATTACTCTTACCGAGTGATCTTGGCTTGATTGGTCCGCACACATCTGTGTGTATGAGTTCTAATGGATTTTGAGCTCTTGAGTTTGACTCATTTGGGAAACTCAATCGAAATTGTTTTCCAAGTAGACATCCTTCACAAACTTGGTTGAGGTGAGTAATATAAGGCAGTCCTCTCACCATTGCTTTCTTGAAGAGCAACTCTAATCCTTTAAAATTAAGATAGCCAAATCGAAGATTGCAAAGCCATGATTGGTCTTTGTAGCACATCTTGAGACATTGTGGGCCATCACTTTGAATGTTGAGCATGAACATTCTATTTCTTGTCATTGGCACCTTTGCAATGAACCTACTTGTATTATCTCTTATAGAAAGGTTATTATTCTTAAGTTGAATATCATAACCTTTCTCTAAGAGTTGTCCTAAGCTCAAGATGTTGTTCTTCATGCTTGGCACATAATATACGTTGGAAATAAATTGATGTTCTCCATTCTTTAGTCGGATGAGGACATTACCTTTTCCTTTCACTGCCACCTTTGATTCATCTCCAAAAGCCACGTTTCCCTTTACTGATTCATCAAGCTCCACAAACATGCTTCTTTTCCCACACATATGGTTACTTGCTCCACTGTCAAGGTACCACTGATTATCCTCGCCTCTATCTTGGTCCTTGTAAGCCAATAGCAAGGTACCATCTTCTTGACACCTTTCTTCAGCATAATTGGCTTTCTCTTCGACTTTATTTTTGTTAGTGGCTCTACATTCAGAAGCATAATGTCCAAACTTATCACAATTGTAACACTTGATTCATGTCTTGTCATACCTTGAATTCGGATTTCCTCTCCCACGACCTCTGTTAGAGCTTTCTCCTCTTTGGTTATTTTTGTTAGGCCTTCGTCCTTGTCCACGTCCATATGCACGCCCCCGTCCTTGTTCTTGACTACAACTTCGCCTTGATTGGTTGTGTGTATTTTCTTCTTTTCTTGAATCAACATGTTCCTTGAGGACTTGCTCCGTGATCTCTTCCTTCTTCTTTTTCTTTTCTTCATAAGCTTGCAATGAACCAAGAAGTTGCTCTATTGACATGGCCTCCAAGTCTTTTGTTTCTTCGGTAATGGTGACAATATGTTCGAACTTTGGATCTAATGATCTAAGAATTTTCTCCATAATTCTTACATCATCTAGCTTCTCACCATTTCTTTTTAGGTTATTAGTAACCGTTAAAACTCTTGAAAAGTAATCAGAGACTAGTTCACCTTCCTTCATATGCAAAGCTGCAAACTCTCCTCTCAAAGTTTGAAGACGTACCTTTTTGACTTGATCTGCTCCCTTGTAAGAGATCTTAAGCTTCTCCTATGCTTCCTTGGCTAACTTGACTCCAGAAATCTTCTCAAAAGTATCTTCATCTAGTCCTTGATACATTAGACAGAGAGCCTTCTTGTCTCTCTTCTTCGAGTCTCTCAAGCTATCCTTTTGAGCTTGAGAAAGACTCTCTACATTTTCTGGCTCAATGTGGCCCTTCTCGACCACCTCCCAGACATCATGTGCACCAAGGAGAGCTACCATCCTTAAGCTCCAATTGTCATAGTTGCTCTTAGTGAGCATTGGGACTTGAAAGGGAACTCCAGTATTTGCCATTTCTACGAAGATCTTATGGCTCTGGATACCACTTTGTTGAGAGGAAACTTTAAAGGCTAGAAGGAAGTGTTTAAGATTGAGAGAGGTTGGAAGATTTTGAGAGAAGAGGAAAAATTTGTATTGAGTGCTTCTAAACTTTTTGGCTTGCTTTCAAATGATACAACCATCCCCTATTTATACTAATGGCACCTCCTTAACCAATGGTTAGGATCTTGCCACCACAACATTCATCTAAGGGTTATGATTTATTCTCTAGAACTTTCTAAAATATTCCTATAATTCTAAACTTATCTAGAGACATCTTATGGATAAGCATCTCTAGATATTTTTGTAGAACATTCTAGAATCCTTCTAGATAGGATTTTCTAGAATGCTATTTGGGCCTTTGCTAATATTGGGCTTTTATCTTTTAGGCCCAACATACAAAATCAATTTATATTCCAACACTAAAAACCAATTATACTAGTTAATTGTGAACTGTGGTTTAGGTCATTCTCTATCACAATTTTCTTCCCGCCTTTTACATCCTACATTGCTTTCTCAACTCTCGCCCTGTTGAAAGCTTGCCGCCGTCCAAGGTTCGCCGCCGTCGAAGGCTCGCCGCTGTTAAAGACTCACCGAAGGCTTTTCCGCATTCTTCTGTCGCCGAACTGTCGGCTCTACTCCCATCACCGAAGGTTCGTCGCCGTCGAAGATTCGTGGTCGTCGAAGGTTCATCGCCGTCGAAGGTTCGCCGCTGTCAAAGGCTCACTGCCGTCGAAGGTTTGTTGTTGTCTCTCTAATTGAGTTGTGGCATTGCTACGTATAACAGCGCACAAGATGAAATGTTGCCATTTCTTTGTTTTGGTATGTCCCTCTCCCTTTTTAGTGGAAAAGGTGGTACCTTTCTTGATGGAATTTTGATGGGTGTCTTTGTTGTTTTACTTGTGTGGAGTGGGAAAAACTGGGGTTCTTTTGTTTTTTTTTTTTTTTGTTCGTGTGGTAAGTTGTGATATGTTGGAGTGTATGGACCCATTTGTGTTGTTTCCTTAATGTTTGCTGTTGAAAAATTGGTTTTTTATTGTGATTCTAGGTTGTTTCTTCTTGTTTCCTTTGCCTCGTGGATTAAGCTTAAGGAACTCTTTGAAGATTAAGGTTCTAAATTATGGTCGCAGAGTCTATTTTTGTTGAGTTCTTGGTATTGCAGGAAATTGCAGCAACAGTTGTGGTTGTGGACTGTTTTTTTAAAATCTTGTTCAAGGTTTAAAAGATCTACAGACTCTTTCAAGGTTTCAAAAGTGATTTGCAGCTGCAATTGTGCCACAATTTCAAGGCTTTTTGGGGTCTCCAGTTATAAATGGGGCCACAATTGTTATATTTATTTAGTTTTCGGTAATGTCTTAGATTGTGACAAAACCATGACTGTAGTTGCAATTTAGAACCTTGGACTTATGGTTTAGTTTCAAGTGAGGAGATGAACTGAAAAAAATAAAAGCATCTTTTTTTATAAGAGAACTCTTAATTAGAGGGGAGGTATTTGAGGTCCTCATTTTCCCTTCCCTCTAAACCTTTGAAGCAAACAACAAATTTTATTCAAATCCCTCTCTCCTTCCTTGTTTTTATATCTGTGTTTACGAGGATTGGATCCCATGAACTCTAGTTTAAGTCATTTATGCAGAATATTGTTAAAATCTAAGGACAAAAGATAAAAAATGTTATCTTTGTATTGATTTCTTGATTGGTAAATTGGAATGAAACTATTGGTGTTTTAAGGAAAAAAAGTAAATACTTCAGTAACTGTGTTGATCTTTAACCCAAACCTATATTATGTCAATTACTAAATTGAAACTTTAATTTTGATCAGAGAACACCAAACGCACTAAGGGATTTCTATCTACGTTTTGTCCTTGGCATTATACTTACTTTATCTGTTAATATTAGTTTTTTGTTAAGTATTTGGTTGAGTTAAATTTTTAAGTATCTCACCTATCCCCATCTTTGTTAGCAACAACACTCAGTAAAGCTCAGCGCTGAAACACTAGAGGAGCAGGCTTCAGTATTGGAGAAAGAACTGAGCTTGAAAGGAAGGGAAACTCTTGATGTGTTGAAAGAGTTGGTTGGACCGTGAGCAGTATACTGCACTATAAAAATAGTTAACTGAACCGCACTACATTATAATTGAACTTAGTTCAGTTACTTTGAACTATTTTTTAGTTCAGTGCAGTTTTTTTAAACTGGTTTATAGTTAACTATAAACTTTTACAGTGCAGTACACTATAGAACAGTTTGCCCACCCCTATATGTATATTATAACAACAATTAACACGATTATATAGTTGCCATTCACAGTTGAAAAAGGTAAACAATTGTAGTATTAAATACGTATAGAGATATGAAACAAAAAAATATGAGAAATGGAGAAAACGAGAAAGAACAACAGAAGTAATGTTGATGGAAATAAAAAAAGAACGGAAACTTATGAAAATTGTGTTACATGATCGAGAGAAAAAATGTTAGATATTTTAGATTATTAGATATCTTATATATTTGGTATTTATTTTTATTTTTAATTATTTATATTTTATTATTTTGTTATTATTTTTTAGTTTATATTTTGAACATAATCTATATTTTTGTTCTTGCTATACATGTTCTAAAAATAGAACAAATTATTGTACACCAAAGATATTTAACGTCTTTAGAGTGTTTGTTATAATTTTTTCAATATTGTTGCTCTTCAACAATAAGACTTTACTGATTATTGGGTATAAGATTCATGTTCTTTTTCATGAATTGAATGAGTTATTACCTTCTACCTCTACTCTTGTATAAGAAGTAGAGCAACTCTAACACTCTAGTTTAGGATCTCACGTGAGTAAAAGGACCCATTACTTAGAAAAAAACAACTTTGATTCCATCACAATGTAGTAAAAAATTTAAACTTCATTCTGTTATCGTAAAAAAATAATGTCCATGCGAAAATAATAAATAAGTCAACTACAACTGAAAATAATATCCTAGAACTTCTCAACATAGTTTATTTTAAAAAAGAAATAATGTTTTGGAAACCCCAAAAATCATTCTCCACATCCCTCATTCTACACCACATCAACATCATTAGCACCATCCTTTATAATATTATATGCTCCCGTATACATACAATTATCACAAGTGGAAACCACGGTTGAAATTTATGATTCAGAGATTAACAATTAAGAGCAATAAACAATATGCATTAAACCCTTTAATCAGAGCAGTTCCCAATATTCCTATAACAATAGAACGGAAGCGTACCTGAAGAATTGGACATTAGGAATAATTAATGAACCTGAATTAGTCTCTTATCTTCCCTTTGTAGGGCACCTTTAGTTCTCTCTAGATTTTCTCTTCTAATGGGGATAAAGAGAAAGTAACAGGAATGAATCGATGTGCTCACAGATGGGGACCATGACCCTTTAAATAACCTCTGACGGTTAATATTCTTTAGTTTCAATAATTATAATTTGGCTCCTTCAACAAATTAAAATTATTGCTAGTCTCTACACAATATACCTTTCATGATAAATATACCCTTAGTCATATTTATCTTAATTAGATCACTTTATAAAGTTGGCTAATAAAATATAATGACCCTAACACATTTAATAATTGTTATATATATATATATATATATATATATATATATATATATATACATATATATATGTATATATATATATATATATATAAGTGACCCAAATTGCTAACAATCTCCCACTGGTCACAAATATGTATCCATATAAATCCTTACAAATGTGTTAGACTTTATGAGCTCAAAATTGCCATTATATACCTTGAGTATATCAAAATCGCAACTAAACCCAACAGTGATCACTAATGCTGACAAAACCAAATGACATGGATACATCATGAAATGTGTAGCATGAAAATTACGTGAGGGTGACCTATACACATCTATTTTCAACTGGTCCTAACTTTAACTTAATGAGATCAACATAATAACCTTATCATACAGAGTGTAATATCCGAATAATAATAAACCATATATTTATTAAACCAAATATGTCCAAAGACAATATATGCATTCATTAAACCAAACATAGAATACAAATACAAAAGTGACTAACTCCCACTAAATTAAAGATTCCTCAAAAGCTAAAACACCCATGTGAGCAACATGCTCATGAAAGACCTTGGGTGTAATTCCCTTAGTAAGAGGATCTGCCAACATGGAGTTTGTCCTTAAGTGCTCTATAGAAATTTGTCCACTCTGCACTCTTTCTTTAACAACCAGGAACTTGATGTCAATGTGCTTTGACTTGCTCGAGCTCCTATTGTTGTTAGAATACATTACAACTGATTTGTTGTCACAGTATAACTTGATTGGTCTTTCAATTCCTTCCATAATGTACAGTCCTATGACAAAGTTTCTTAGCCATATACCTTGATTTGATGCCTCATAGCATGCTACAAATTTTTCAGCCATGGTGGGTGAAGCCGTAAGGGTTTGCTTAGCACTACGTCGAGAAACCGTGCCACCGGCCAACATGAAAATGTAACCCGAAGTGGATCTCAAACTATCTTGGCATCCTGCAAAATCTGAGTTAGAATATCCAGTGGTCTCTAACCGATCTGATCTCCTGTACGTGAGCATATAATTCTTTGTTCTCTATAAATACCTCATAACTCTTTTTGCTGCTTTCCAATGATTCATTCCTGGATTGCTTAAATATCTGCCTAAAACCCCAACTATGTAGGCTATATCCGGACACATACATACTTGGGCATACATCAACCACCCTACTACTGAAGCATAAGGAGTCTTTTGCATTTCCTAAATTTCTGGATTTCTTTTTGGACATTGATTAAGACTGAACTTGTCTCCCTTAGCGACTAAAGTATCTCCTGCTTTACAATCCTGCATACCAAACCTTTTAAGCACCTTATCGACGTAATTCCTCTATGATAATCCTAGAATACCGCGAGATCGATCTCGATGTATCTGAATTCCTAATAAAAAGGAAGCATCACCAAGATCTTTCATTTATAGAAATCTCTTGGTTTTGTGCAACATGTCTATATTGTTGGTAGCAAGTAGTATGTCATCAACATACAAGACCAGGAAGATAAACATGCTCCCACTGAACTTGTGATACACACAATCATCAACCACATTTATTTCGAAACCAAATGAGATAATAACTTGATGAAATTTGTGGTACCATTGACGAGATGCCTGTTTTAGCCCATAAATGAATTTTGTCAATTTTCATACCATATTCTTTGGATCTTCTGACACAGTTTTTTTGTTGCACCATATAAATCGTCTCATCAATGTTGCCACTGAGAAACGCCGTCTTGACATCCATTTGACGAAGCTCCAAATCATAATGTGCAACAAGAGCCATGATTGTTCTAAAAGAGTCTTTCGATGAAATTGGAGAGAAAGTCTCTTTAAAATCAACCCCTTCCTTTTGAGTATAACCCTTTGCCACAAGACGAGCCTTATACCTCTCCACATTACCTTTAGAATCCCTTTTGGTTTTAAATATCCACTTACAACCTATGGATTTCACACCTTCTGGCAATGGGATAAGCTCCCAAACTTTATTGTCTTGCATGGATTTATACTCCTCATTCATAGCTTCAATCCATTTTTCTGAATTAGGATCTTGCATAGCTTGATGGACGATGACAGGGTCATCTTCCATCGTACTATTATTTTCCTCATTTTCTTGGAGAAATACTACATAATCATCTCGGATGGCACTTCTCCTTTCTCTCATGGATCTCCGCAATGATACTGACTCATGAAGCACCTGTTCTTGAGGGTCTTGAGTTTGTTCTTGTAGAGGTTGAGAACTTAGCGGTGTCGTTCTCGCTTCATCAAAATCAACTATATGAATCGAATATGGAGTTGATACCGATTCTTCCTCAAAGAAAACTCTCTTACCTTATTCTTCCTCCCAAACTAAATATCCTCAAAGAATGTAGCAGTTCCCGTCTCAAAAATATTCTTAGATTTGGGATCATAGAATTTATAGCCTCTTGATCTTTCAGAGTAACCAATAAAGTAGTTGCTCACTGTTCGAGAGTCCAATTTCTTTTCATTTGGCCTGTAAGGCCTTGCTTTAGCTAGACATCCCCATACACGTAAGTGTTTTAGATTAGGCTTTGCTCAACCCAAAGCTCATGAGGTGTTGCAGCATCTGCCTTGGTTGGCACTCTGTTTAAAATATAAGTTGCAGTCTTCAATGCCTCTCCCCAGAGTGACTCTAGCAAAGTGGAATGATATATCATACTCCTTACCATATCCTGAAGAGTCTGATTTCGTCTTTCACCCACCCCATTCATGCTAGGTGAACCCGGCATGGTGTACTGTGGGACGATTCCACATTCCTCTAGGTACTTGGCAAAAGGTCCTAGACGTTGTTCACCTGATCCATCATATATGCCATAGTATTCACCACCACGATCAGATCTGACATTCTTAATGTGTTTGTTGAGTTGATTTTCAACTTCAACCTTAAAAGATTTGAACACGTCCAATGATTGAGACTTTTCATGGATAAGATATAGGTATGCATATCTAGAGTAATCGTCTATGAATGATATAAAATATTGTTGACCATTCCATGAAGGTGTAGGGAATGGACCACAAATGTTTGTATGTATCAGTTCTAAGATGTCTGTAGCTCTATATGCACCCAATCTCGTTTTCTTGGTCTGCTTTCCTTTAACGCATTCAACACAAACATCAAAATTTGTGAAGTCAATGGAATTCAAAATCCCATTTGACACAAGTCGTTCAACTCTATTTTTAGAGATGTGACCTAGACGTTTGTGCCACCATGCCCCTGAATCATTATTGTCAATTTTTTGCTTAGTACCAAATGATTCTATATTGAATGATTCACTGCAGGAAGCCACCGTATCAAGCATATAGAGGTTAACATTGTCTAAAAGTGAACCAGTCCCAACAATATTTGAATTTAAAGACAATTCGATTCATGGTTTCCAAATGAACACAAATATCCTAATTTGTCCAAATAGGAAATTGAGACCAGATTTCGTCTAAATGACGGCAAAACAAAAGTGTCTTTCAAATCCAAGTAGAAACTGGTGCACAATAAAAACCTAAAATGCCCTATAGCTTCCACCTCTACTGATTTTCCATCTCCTAGATAGATCCATCTTTCAGAATCAATTGGTTTTTGGTAGCTTATACATCCTTTCATTGAAACACTGATGTTAGTAGTTGCACCAGAATCTAACCACCAAGTGTTTATCGGTATTGAAGCTAAATTGACCTCAGAACAAACCAAAGCAAGATTGTGCCTAAAGCTTATATGATCAAGGACTATCTTCATGTTCTTGTTCCAGCCTTTAAAGAAATTAGCAGTATTGAAGCAATCGTAGTTGTATTTAGAATAAGAGAAACAAAGGAATTAAACTCACACCGTAAAATTAATAATTATATAAATATAATTCAAATAATGGTCTATCCCATCTCAAGACACCCAATGTCCCATCAATATCAAGTCTTTGAACAACAATATTAACTACTAGAGGTACCTTGGTGTAATGATCAACACTGATAATAAGAACATGTCCAATAATAAACCTATCTTTGGATCGATTTTATTATCGACATGTAAAACCTTATAATTATCACATGTTACCATCATAGGTGTGTATACAATCCAGCCAAATATTAATCTTCCTTTGGACCGACAAATACTCGCATGGATATTCATAAACACGAACATTCATAATTTCTCTATGAAACTACTCTAGATAAAAAAGACTCAATTTGGTTATTTCTTAATTATCAATAGTTCGTTTAAAAAATTATAAACAAGACCAAAATTGAATTTATTTATTTATTCCTAATTAATTATTAATTTTACTTTTTATCTTTATTTATTCTGAATTAATAATTAATTTTATTTTAAAATTTTAATTTTAATCATTCATAAAAGTCCAAATCCTTTTAGATCTTAATCAAATCCAATGTCCCAAAATTGGATCTGCAGTCTGTGCCAATTTGGGCATGCGCCAGTTTGGGCCTGTCCACTTCCCGTAACCCAATGGCATAACAGTAACGCTAGGGTTGAACCTCGTCGTCAGCCGCGAATGCCGTCAACCGTGACAAGATCTGCCGTCGTATGCCATCACACCCGAGAACGAGAGAAGCATGTCCATGACAGCGCCTCTGCACTGCGTCGTACCAAGCGACGGCTACTGCTACTCCGCGAGCTCAAGACGAAGGCACCAAAACCTGCAAGAAAACCATAAACGCAACAGCCATGGAAGAGGCAAAGCAAGTCGCTGCTGTTGTGCGAACGCGACTACACTGCAAAGACGCCACCGCCGCAAGCGCAACTTCTGCAGATCGCGACTTTCCACCGTCGTCGTCGATGTTGTTGCGCGAACAGGAGGTGCGTTGAGCGACCTTGCGCGAACGAACTCGCGAAGTCCCACCGCGAGCAGGCGAAGAACGTCAAATCAAAAAGAGGAAAAACGAGATCTGAAGTGCAAACCGCCACTGAACCAGGAAGAGGAAGAAGTCTCTGGAGGTGAATCCTCCATGGCGGCACAGAGAAGAAAGAGAGCTAATAGTAGGGTTTCAATTTGGGGTTTTGCGAAATTAGGGTTTCAATTTGGGGCTTTTTTTCCCAAATTATGATTTCTGAAACATTCTAATTAGCATTCAGATATTGAAAAGAAAATTCTTAATTCGGTTTTAATTTCCCTTTTTCTTTTCAAACTGAAGAATTAATGTAGAAAAATTGATTAGAGATTTATAATTCATAATCAATTAAAAATTTCCAAATTTGGTTCATGCTATTTAATCATAAATTAACGTGTTCTGATATAGATTAACAATCAAGAGCAATAAACCATATGCATTAAACCCTTTAATCAGAGCAGTTTCTTGAATTAGTCTATGATCTTTCCTCTATAATTCTTTCTAGATTTTCTCTTTTGATGGGATAAAGAGAGAAATCAGAATGAATTGATGTGCTCACACATGAAATCATATGAAGTTGGGTAATAAAACATAATAATCCTAATATATTTAATAATTGTTATATATATATATATATATATATATATATATATATATATATATATAAGTGACCCAAATTATTAATAACCACAACCACAAAATGAAATGATAAGCCAGCAGAGTAAACATATGTAATTATCAATTAATATCTAAGGTAATCACACCCCTACTAAAACCAAATCCACCATACACAAAAAAAATGTCAATCATACTTTCAATCTAGGCAAACCTTGCTATGACCACCATCGACTGCTCGACTTGTTTATCAAAATAAGATTCACTTACCAAAGCAAGACTTTCACAAATTTTGTTTACCAAAACAAGATCAGCTTACAAAGCAGGACTCCCTCAATCATGACACCAAGAATATGAAAAGAAAATATAAAGTGTTAGAAATCTCTAAGTGATTGTAAATAACTCAATTTCATTTACAAGTTACAAAACCTTAGAAGTCCCCACAATCACCTGCCCATCCTTTCCATGCTCATATATGTTAACATCATAACCTTAAAGTGAAACTAAATTGCATGGGGCACGCCAAAAAATATATATACGATACCTCTAACACATAGAGAATACTTCATTAGTTCAATATGTTGATAATGCACACACAAAGTACAATATCATAAGGTATACCATATACAAGCAAATCCATTTGATTTTTTGCCACCCAAAAACGCATTGTGATCCCATGGCTCACACACTACATAATATCCATACCCGTAAGCCACCAAACGACGAATTTTTAACAAAAGCCACAACCCGCAGTAGCATAAAGTAACCCTCAGAAAACCTTGATTTGACCAAGAGCCCATCACACACTAATCAGACCCGTGAGAGCCAATAGAAACCATTTACCCACCATTTCCCAAAATGGCCCCATAACTTATGCCCCTCATTCAATTACCATAAAGTGGGCTCTCTTACAAGAACATACAATAACCCACGTGACCATTCACTTGCACCCAGACACATCAAACGTATATAACACTGTACCTGAAAGTTACATAACACTATCTACTCTTCACTATGCAGTTCTTCATATTAGGCATACAAATAACTAAATTGGACCCTTACTCTGAAAAAACCTAAGTGCACGAATACATCATGTAAAACTTACTAATCATAGTATAGGCATCAATATTACAGTCGCAATCTAAAGGGAGAGAAAATAAAACGAAATCCATACACACGTGAAATACCTGAAAAGCACTAGAAGGATGGGAGGAGAAGGGGAGAGAGTTGAATAATGTTAATGAAAAACAAATTCCGCAACCCTTCTAAAATCACATATTTGTCGAGTATTAGATTTGTCAAATAAGTATTTAAACGCTCGACCTTGTAAATGATTGTGAAAGATAATTTTATTTTTACATGATATTCATAATATACACTATGGTGTTTATGAAAACTTCCTTAGTTAAATGAGAATCCTTTAGTGCAGAAGTTACTTGTATGTATAATTAAAATGCAACTACAAGTCTTAATAAGAGAAACGTTTAGAAAAAAGTAAATAATAATTGCACAAATATTTTTATACTAGTTCACTCCAATTGAGTTACGTCTAGTTCCTCTATCCACAAAGGGTTCATCTATAATCTTCAACAAGATTACAACTAAGTATTCTCACCATTCCTGGTATTCTCAATCAACGAATAACTTTCTATTACCAGAAACTAGATAAGTATTCATACCACTCCTAGTATCCTTAGTCATTGAATAACCTCGTGTTACCGCAAACTGAATGAGTATTCGCACCACTCCTAGTATCCCTAATCAACAAATAACCTTTTGTTACCCTAGATATTTTCAATATTCGCACCACTCTTGATACTAGACAACACAACCTAGATTTCCTTAACTCCACTAAGGTCAACAAGTGTTTTATGTCTCTTCATAATTGCAATCAACGATTTCTTAAGAGTGATAACGGTTGAAAAACCGTTATTTTTATGCTTAAAATTGATACCAAAAGCAACCTTTATGACTTAGAAACTAGCTTGAACTCATATTTTTGCTTTAGTTTTGTGAATAAGAGAGTTAAAGGTGAATTTAATGGTTTTGTGCAAGATTCCCTTGGTTTTGTAGGCTAATTGAATGATTTGAAAGAAGAATTGAAATACCGAATGATTGGAGTGCTGAAAAGTCAACCAGAAACCAGAAAAGTCAACCAGTCAACCAGAAAAGTCAACCAGTCAGCCAGAAAAGTCAACCAGTCAACCAGAATGCTGAAAAACCAACCAGAACGCAGAAAAAGTCTGACCGAGTGGCGCTGAGCGGAAAAATACTGCTGAGCGGCACTTTTCGGGTGCCGAAATCACCGCTGAGGGGCAAAACAGCAGTTGAGGGGCAAAATAGATCATGCGCTAGTACCGCTCAGCGGTAAAATACCGTTGAGCGCCATTCTAAGTGGGCTTGGACCGGTTTTCTTTTGTTTTTATGGGCTTGGACTTGTTTTATGTTATTTTTATGCCCTATTTAAGGACTTGCACGTCCTAGGGTTTGTATCTTTGGCTGGGAGGAAGCAGAAACACACTTTTCACCCCTTAGGGGTAGATTGGGAGATGGTGACGGCTCTCCTCTTCTCTTTCTAGGGTTTTTCTATCTCTTTCATTCTTTCATTATTATTCATCTAGTTTCACCATGAATATGGTGAACTAAACCTTGTATTGTTGTTGGGGAATCAATGTAGTCTTGTGAAACTCTCATATATGGAATTGGTGTTTAAACATCGTATTTGAGATACATGCTTTCTTTGATCATTAGTTAGGGTTTTTCCTCTTTGCTCAATGCTTGCTTTGTTTAACTCATTCAATGCATGATTATTGATTTTGTTGATACGGGAACGTACGGGGAAGTCTAGATCCGGGGAATTTCTCCCAATAGTATATTGGTTGCCTTAAGCTCCTGTGCTAAAAAAAACTAATTATTAGGAATGCTAGGAATCGTATGAACTCGTAATTAGGGAGAAGCCTTCTTGAAAGGTAATTTAGAGAGTGGCATTAACAATGATGAATTGAATGTTGAATTCCTAAAGTATATGAGAGTGGATAAGATGAAATTGATAACCCCAACAACATACTCACCCATATATTCCATTGAAAGTGTTTGTATTTTGCTTTAGCCATTGATCACACTCATGCATACATGTTTATTTTCGTCTTTTGCATAGTAAAATCCAATTATTTCGTTCTTAAGTCTTAGCTAATCAACAAACCACACAACTAAACTAGGCCGTGAGTCCTTTGGGAAGAACGATACTTGGTCTTACCAAGTTTATTACTTGAACGATTCGGTCATACTTGCCGATTGTAAAACAAGTTTGTGACATCATATTTTGGTGATCATAAATTTGTCCATCAACAAGCCGTTTAGACTATTAAAAATGAGAGGCCATATATCTCAATCCAAGAGGGGATGAATTAGATTTTACCCTTTATGAGTTATTGGATCTTGAAATCAATAATCAAAGAATTATGAATCAACTAAGTAAAGAAGGAATAGAGAAAGATCAAGACACAATAATCTATACTGGTTTCGGCTATCACAAGCCTACATCTATTCCTCCATCAACAACCTTAGTTGAAGGGAATCCACTATAATGATTGAGTTTACAAGAATACAATGACAACCCTCAATTAAACTCCTCACACAACTCAAAACAAAATAGCAAACACAAGAGATGAACGCACTCAATCTCTTACAAATCACAATAGCAATCCCAGCTCTCAAACCTGGCTATCCTCACACAGGTATTCAATACACATATTGATGATGAACCTAATCTTCAACACACTCTTCAAAGTGTAGATTGAATCAGAACTAAAAAAGTCCAATGTTTGGAAGTAAATCTTGATGTGTAATCACTAATTGAAGCTTAGATTCTCTAAGAATGTTTCTTGAGTTTTTCATGGCTTCCTTGGTTTTCTTGTTCAACATTCTAAATCTTTTTTTTTTTACATTCTTCCATATATTTTAGAGTATGAATGAGTTCATAAACTTGTATTTTTTTTAGCTCAACATCAATCACGGGATTGAATAATAATGTTTATCAGATAAATAGAGCTAGGGTATGCTAATTATTATTATGCAACACATATTGATAAACAGTTTGTGTTCAAGTCATGTGCTTTTATTTTTCTCTCCTTGTCTCACTACTTGGCTTGTATCTTGCGGGGTAGAGTAAGTAAATTATTTTATAATGTAAAATTCCTCATTCTTGGATAGTAAATAAAACCTTGAATCTTACTAATGGTATCATTTGGTATGCTTCTTGCTTATCATTTTCATATGTGTTTTTGTTCTGTATAAATTCTTGATCACAATCACCAAAGAAATTTCAAAATTTAACTATACATCAGGGTGAACTCATAATTACTTTTGTAATCACCTAACGGTATGTTAGGGGAATCTGGTGTTGGAGTGTTTAAAGTAAGCTAGTGGAAGGAACTCAAGAGTGTATCTTTTGAGGAGACTGGTGGGAAAATTTCATTTAAATTAAATGTGATGCAAATTGTTTTAAACCAGTTTATCTTTAAAGCATTTAAACTAGTGTGGCTTATATATATGTAAATTATTTAGCTTAATGCCAATTTGTTTCAAGAAGAAATCTGACGCTCTAGAATTTGAAAAAGAAAAACACTATATTAGACATATTTTCCTTATGTTTTATGTTTCTTAGAAGTTATTCTTGAATTTCTTCAATTTCAGGTCAATCTTGAATATATAGGAAGGGTTGATTTCAACAATGAGGGCCTCCTCTATCCTGACAGTGTGGTTGAGACTGATTCACATATTACTATGATAGACGGGCTTGGTGTTGCTGGATGGGGAGTTTGGGGTATTGAATCCGATGCAGCAATGCTTGGTCAAGTGCTTTATCTTGTCATCTTGATATATAAACATGTAATGTAATGCGTGTAAATCTTAATTCTATTCCGAATCCTACTAATTAATGGATTATGCTGACACATTGGACTCTTTTGGTATTTGTTTATTTGCTTTATTTTGAAGTGTGTTGATTGCATTTATCTTTCCTCAGACCATCGAGACCTTGTCAAGTGTCTTGGCACCATAATTAGCATTGTAGTTGTACTTGCAAAGTGCTGAGGTAATGGAATGTGATGGAATCCTACCTAATGTGTTTTCTCAGTGTCCTCTTTTTGTAGTTTTCACATTTTATTGTGCACATATTTTAGCTTGTAAGGAGCATGGGTTACTATAAATACCCAACTCCTCTCTTGTATTGGCACTTTTGAGATTAATGAGAATTAGGCTTTCTGAAATAGAAACTATTCTCTCTTGAAAGTCAGGCCAGAGAGTCCAAAGACTCCATCTAGCCACCTTCCAAGCACCTCTCTAACTTCCATTTTCCAAATTTCACGGTGCTTCTTATTCCTCCATGCTACCTGATGAGAGGGTCGCACCTCCCACAAAAGTTGTGCATAAAAGAATGCAGTACAGTATTAGGAAGTGACTCCTAGGTCGTCTCTCAAGGACCAAATTGGGTTCAGTCTCAGATCAACACGTAGTGGGGGGGGTTTTGTGATTTTTTTTTTTTTTTGGTTGCGGTAAAATTAAATTGACTAGAAATTAAATAATGCACGACCGAATATAATTGAAAGCATTAAAGTGCATGAAAACTTTTAAAGAAAACAATACAATAGATAAATATTCAAACACAATTCACCACCAAAAAGAAGAAAATCATTTCAACATATAATATAAAATATTTTAAGGCAAAAGAAATAAAAGAAAATAAACTTCTCTACCATTAGCCACTCATTTTTGCAAAAGGAATTTAAAGCAATTAAAATTGATGCTATCACCGTACCTTGCTACTCCTAAGTTATCCATTCATGCTAAAAAAAACGTCCCATCATCAATCACCGTATGCTTCATTCCAGCAAAGATTAATCATCTTCTTTCATTCTAGAAAGACAATCCACGTGCACACCACTTCATCCTATAAGTAATAAATGCAATGCATTGTTTCTAGACTGCCAACGTCCCATCATTCTCCTAGCTAATCTACATTTCTTAAAGAAAAGATATCTCCAACTAAATGAAAGTGTGGCATAGCTTTTTCATTCCAGCAGTGCTTCCATTCACGTCTCCAACTCACATTCCCCTGCAACATGCGCGCTGCTCTTCATTCCAACCATGGCACCTAATGAATCCTCTCATTCAGCACCGCTCCATTCTCTTTCTCCGTACGCTCCTTCTATGCTTCCAGCCGTTCCAGCACAACACGCGCACACCAACTCTTCTCAATATCCATGTGCTTCTTTTCTTCCAGAAATCCTTGGCACCTCTCGGCTCACTCCAGCTCCGTTCTCAAAATAAATGGGCCATGAATAAATCAGCAAAGAGGAGTAAAAAGCAGCTCTTCATTCTTCCGCATCAACACTGCAGCCTGCACAAGCTTCTTCCGAAATGGAATCAGCTCCTTCTCCGTGCAGCTACTGGAATCAGCGCCCCTCTTTCATCAATCAGCAAAGATCAAATAAAAAAAAAGGTGTTTCTAAGTGAGCTGGCCATGAGTTTTGTCCTGTTGTGACCGAGAATGAAAAGGGCTAAAAAAAATGCAATAAAAAAAATGAAAATGGCAGTGTGTAAAATGGACAATCCAAAACCAGCGTATTTTTTTTCCTCAATAAAAACGTTCCCAAGTTAAATCATCATCTCTCCAGACTAAGAAAATCCATGTGCATTGTGTGTAGCCGAATAAAACAAAGTAAACATTCAAAAGCCAACACAGCGTTTTTCTTCTCGCTTGAAGACAAAATCAGCCAAAATACACACTATGAATCACGTTTTCATACTCCAAGGAAAAGAAAAATGGGTTCTTCATTCATTATCCCCAACCTTCCAAAAGCCGAGAGTCAAAGAAAAGCATTTTTTTTCTCATTGCCAGCACCTGCAAAACAAATGAAAACGAGAGAGTAAAAACAAGGTGCCCTCCAAGTGGCGGCTGGGTTCTTCTTTTAAGGGCCGTGTGTCCTCTTTTTTTTTTAGGGTAGGGCCCACACAATAAAAACCTAGGGTGCCAAGTCACTAACTTCTAATTTTGGGTCTAATCTAATTTACCAAAATTTGTCCCAAAATATAATAGTTGATACAGAAATTCTAAACTACTGAGTTACAATTTAATTAATTCTAAAATGTCTGTGTGGAGAGTCTTGAATTTATTTGGCACTCTTCCTGATGTCCCAAAATGTATTTCCGAAATTTTCCTGCACTTCAAAAATGCACTTAATCAGCTCAGAAAACCCAAATTAGCGCAATTACAAATTTCTGACCAAATTAAGCACAATTC